>NC_060130.1:577043418-577671085 GCF_021461395.2 Schistocerca americana | reverse complement strand
GGCCAATACTCGTCTATTGTGGCATGGTGGACACTGCATGTAAAATGACAAATCCGTATGGCTCTCATGTGTTTTGGAGCTGTGAAGGTGGCAGATGATCGACGAATGCAAGAATTTTACTACTCAGTCTTACGTCAACTGTACGATAGTGCTATATATGCTCCCCTACAGGTTACTGATATACAGCGCATCAAAGCCAAATTGCTGCAGCTCAAACGCATGCAAATAGACTGTGGACAATGTCTCAACCACGTTCCCTTTTACAAGACGAATTGATGTCACTATACCATCTAGTCCATTCATGGGCATGCCAGAAATGCTTGTGCCTTGTCTCCCTCACAACTGCTGACAGGCACATGTTCACCTCTCACCGTGACATTTTCGACTTTATTTACACCTATTTTACTGATCTGCACAATACCCATGTCCCGGCTGAAAACTCTCTCGATCACTTTACATCCTTGCTGCGTCATCACTCCTCAATTAAATGATGCCTTTCTGCATCCCTTTCACAAGGATGAGATATATGATGTTGTTACAGGATCTCAGTCCTGCAAGTCACCTGGATTAGACGGTATTCCTGAGGAGTTTTATGTTCAATTTTGGCCACTCATTGGTGACACCTTAATGTCAGTGGTAAATAAAGTAATGCGGGGAGGCCAACCACTGTGGCAGAGTGGTTCTAGGCTCTTCAGTCCGGAACCACGTGGCTGCTATGGTTGCTGGTTCGAATCCTGCCTCGAGCGTGAATGTGTGTGATGTCCTTAGGTTAGTTATGTTTAAGTAGTTCTAAGTCTAGGGGACTGATGACCTCAGATGTTAAGTCCCATTGTGCTTAGAGCCATTTGCACCATTTTTTGATGTGGGCAGTCTCACTTCCTGTTCCTTTTCAGGAAGGTAAAGTGGTCCTCCACCCGGTATCCACAGGTCGACCTGCGATTGACTGTGGATGACAAAGTCCTCAGTTAAAAAGAATATTCACAATTCAGAAAAGGGCAGTGAGATACATTGCAAAAATACCACCAAGACAGACCTGTAGGCAAGCTTTTGTACACTATAATATTATGACAGTATATTCACTGTACATATAGCAAAGCATTATGGTGGTAAGGTCAAGCAATAAACACCTTCTAAATAAAGATGTACACAACCACAGTACAAGAGGAAATGAAAATTACTACATGATAAACAGAAATCTAAAACTGTCTATGACTGCCCCTGAAGATGCAGGCAAAAGGTTTTTTAATAAACTCCCCAAAATCATTAAAAAAGAAACAAACCTAAAATGTTTTAAAAATCATTTGAAACTATATCTCACAGAGAAATGTATATACAGTTTAAGTGAATACTATTGACAAATATTACAACATTGTGGGTGGAATAGACAGGGACTGTATCATCACAACAAGCAAAATTACAGGAAATGTGTGCAAATAACTTAAGTGAAGCATATTCTTGTAGCACTGTGTGTTATTTGTATCTGATGTGGGCATCATTGATTCTGTCTAGTATATGTACATGTCATGCATTTAATCACCATTTAAAATATATGATTTAAAAGTAGTAGCTCTCTATTTTACGGCTTTATCTTAAAGCTTTTTAAAATACCACATATTTGACAATGGATCCAACATGTGTTGTGTATGTGTGTGTGTGTGTTTATATATATATATATATATATGAAAAGAGGTAGAGGGGAGGGGTAGAAAACAGTGTGTCATTAGACATATGGCTTATAAAGAGCCTGCAGGCTAAGGTAAACATAGAAAACTCTCTACAATGTGTGCAAAACTGCATGAGAAGCACTTGTGCAAGAATACACAACTATAACAAGCATGAGCATCAATGCAAAAATCCATCAAGGAAATATTATCAGTGTACAAGAGGTCCAGTACTTGATATCTTAAGCTGACCCCTGACATGAAGGAATACTATAAAAGGAAACTCTGTGATGCAAATATTAAAAGACAAACACAAACTGGGAAAAGAGAAGGGGGGAGGGGGGTCGATTATTACTTGTGAATCACCATGCTATATGAACAAATATACGAGAAGGGGTGTAACAAAATAACCAATAAAATAATGAATAAACAAAGACACACAAAGCAGTGTATACATGCCGAGAAATAATGAAGTTATAGACAGAATACAACACCCTAGAGACAAAAAATGGTGAGTGGGTCCTAGGTAGTTCCTAACCAAAACGTTGAACAGCAACTTAACTGTGTAAGATGAAGTGTACATTGTAAAATAAATGTACTTTGAAGAAAGTGTAAAAGAAAAACCATTACTAATGATGCTGTAAGAACTACTTTCATTTTATTTTGCTTATTTCCTACTAATGAAATAATAGGATGATGAATTTTGCTTGAGAAATACTATGTTTATTTAGTATGCTAAATCATTAATGAAAAGCTATTCCATATTAATTGCTAACAAGTTAAGGTAATTGGTGTATCCTGTTCCATGGAGATATTTATTAAAGAGGCAGGAAGTCAGTAACACAAGTTTATTTCTCTAACACAATATTAACAAGATCATAATGTATTATGGAGATAAAATTTGTTTAAGTCTGAAATTAAACAAAATTCTCACACAAACATGCAAACAAACAATAGTTATTCATGACAAACAAATTTAAAGTTCCTAAATACAAAAAATAAATAGTTAAGTTGCTCAACATGTAGAATTAATCAAATTACTCTTCAAAGGTGAGCTAAATCTTGAAATCTGAAGAATGTTAAGTTCAGCCTGAAGCAAGTTCTTGGGTTTGGAAAGAGTCTGCAATCTGGGTTAAGTCACAGAAACAAAACACTTTCAAAGTATCTTTTAGTAGTGCTTCCCAGAAGAAGCATAAACGGTCAAATAGTTTGGAAAATTTCTAAGTCTGGCAAGAACAGAATCACAAAGTAAATTCTTGGCATTATCTTGTCAGTTAAGAAAACAAACAGTAAAAATTATACCAGTTTCCAATTTGCCCATCACCAAACACACTTAGAACCCAGACACAGGAGGTGGCATGCTGTCCCAGGAGATGGTAATGGATTCCAGTGTGAGACATAGTGAAGGTTTTCTGACCACTTTCTCACTGCATAGAATTGCTTTTTTAAGCTTATGCACTGGCCTAAATAGCTATCTTGTGGAAGAATCCATGTGGGTCTATTTTCAGTGCATGCAGGAAGAGGGGCAGTACATCAGTGATCTCTACCATCACCATGCACACCACCTGGTGGCCTGATCAGAATACCGTTGTTGCCATCTGCTAATTTGGCTGTGGAGTTCGAAAGTTCAGAATCACTGCAGCATCTGTTCTGTAGACGTGTGGCTCACAGCAACCCAAATGACTTGGAAGTGTTGTCAGCACCTGATCTCTAGGGCAACACGGTGTCCCTCCCTTACCTTCCCCTCCCCTAGCCTCTTCTCCCCCATGTCCTCCCCCCCCTCCCCCTCAGGCTCAGGAGGAGAGGTGGAGTCCTCCATCCTGGGGAAGGGGAGTGCAAGGGATGGGTCAACTTCCATGGGGTTGCCGTGATATATGCCCAATGCCCAGCATCATGCTGATGTGTGGCAGCCAGAGGAGGCACTGGATTGGCAGCATCTGTGGGAGAGTCCATGCAGTGTTGTGTTTCTGGAGGAGAGAGTTGTGTAAGATTTCCTGCAGGAAGCATGGCACCCCAACATGGCTGAATCTGATTTACATGTTTCTTGCATCAGATGCTGTCCTAAAATTCAACCTCAAGCATGGCTCAGCCAAGAAAGTGGGTGAAGGTAGATGGAAGCCACTGGGGATGGCATCAGGAAAAGGTGAGTGCCCAGACAAGATTATGTAAGGAAAAGCAGTGCCAACAAGCATGCTGAGGATGTGATGAGGACTCCTGAGGGTGTAAAATGAAGGGCCATGAACTGTGTGGATGCCTGTGCAGTTTTTATATGGGCAAGGACCCATCTTGTGGGGTAGCATGGCAAGAAGAGAGAAAAAAATACATCAGCTGCCATGAACCACAAGGCCTCCAAAATAGAACCAGCAAAATCTAAGTGTATTTTGGACCATGTGGAAGAGGTGATTGGCCAGTGAAGGTAATGCTTAGCTGGGGCAGGCTGCTCACTCTGATATGTAGAGTACGATGTGATGATATTTGTTGTGTCTGAATCCATACCGTGCCAACAGATGTGTTGACATGCCAGCCTCTTCATATGTACCACACTCCAACTGCCCTGGTGGAACATACGAAGGACCCAGTAGTGCAGTGCGTGGGGTGTGGTTGGTTGGTTGATTGGTTGGTTGATTGGTGTTGAAGAAACCAAACAGCAAGTTCATCAGTCCCTTGCTTCAAATGTGGTCCATTCAGACAGTTTGACATCTCAGAAAAGTCAGAACAATAAAAGGTAAAAGGCTAAAAAATGTAAAAGTGCAATCATGTTGTCAATGGTAAAAAAAAAAGAAAAGAAAAGGAAGAGGGAAGTCAGCAAGAGAGCAACCCCAAGGATATGCTAGAGGCAGGAATATTCTTCCTCTGATGCAGTAGAGGCAAGACCACCTGCTATTTAAAAGTGTTAAACCGCTAGAATGTAGAAGTGTGTATTGTAAAAGGAGACCAACCAATTCTAAAAAGTGATAAAAACAGAGTAAAAGGGAAAGAAAAGAGGAGCTCGGCCAGGGAGGGGAGTCAGGAATCTCCGAACACTGCTGACAGTGGGAGACACCCCAACCCTCACCACCCTGCCCCTACTCCAGAGTGAGATTAAAAACCTTAAAACTGAGAATAAAAAACACTTTCATGGAGGAAACTGAGACCCAGTTCGGCCATCACGGAATCGTCTGCCAATATTAAAAGTAAAGTGTGGGGAAGTCTGTACTTAGTTGGCCCATGATTGTGTGAAGTGGGATTTGATGTGAAGCCGTAAATCTGCTGCAGGGGAGATTACAGAGAAGGGGATGTAAGTGACTGCTCCCCCAGCCAAACGATCAGCAAGCTCATTACGTGGGATACCCATATGGCAAGGGACCGAAAGGAAGTCAATGGAACAAGCAGCATGGTAAAGATCAGCAAGACGGTCATGGATAACCGACACCAAGGGATGGTGGGAAAAACACCAGTCAACAGCCTGAAGGCCACTCATTGAGTCCATACATAGCAAAACGCGGTGGAGTTGGGACTGTTTAATGAAGGTAAGGGCCTGGGAAATTGCCAGCAATTCATCAGTAGACCCACCACATGTAGTTGGCAGGAGATGATTTTCTGTGCCAACAGAGGACATGAAGGCAAATCCCACATGATGAGCAGATTTAGAGCCATTGGTGTAAAAAACAACAGCATCCTAAAACTCCCATAAAAATCGGCAGAAAAACAACGGAACGCCATTGGAGGAACGGAATCTTTCAGACCTCAATGGACATCCATCCGAATTCAGGGCCAAGGAACTAACCAAGGAGAGGGGGGTGTTTGGGAGGGTATGTGGGAAACAGGACAAAGGAGGAAGCTGAAAATCATGGGGAAGAGACACAAGGCGGATCCCAACCAGTAAACCCGCCCAAGGGCGGGAATCAGGTGGTTGACGTCCTTGGTCTGGGAGCTGGATAGAATAGGAAGGATGAGTGGGAGAGGAATGGACAGTGATTGCATAAGAAACCAGAAGCTGGGACTGCCAAACAGAAAGGGGGGTTCCCAGTTTCAACCAGGAGACTATCAACAGGGCTAGTAAGGAAGGCACTGGTGGCCAAACGGATACCACAATGGTGAACCAGATCCAGGAGGCGCAATGTGGAAGGAGGAGCTGAACCATAAACTTGACAACCATAGTTGAAGAGAGGCAGCACTATAGCTAGATAAAAGCAGAGAAGGATGGAACAGTCTGCAGCCCAAGAGGTGTGGGCAAAGAAGTGAAGGACATTAAGTTTACGGAAACATCCTACCTTCAGAAGTAGTATATGAGGCAGTGAAGTGAGCTTTTGGAGAGTCAGAATGTGGCTTGCTCTTCACACCATGCTCATCAATGAAGTTTTGCAGAAAAGTATCTTGGTCATCTTTGGTTTTGCATGATTAGTAATATTGAGCAAACTCAACTTCGTGTAACATCTTAATTGGAGAAACACTGCATGCAACACTTACAATCGGAGCCTGTTATTCCTATTGGAACAAAGTCATTCAAACTTTTATATTCTTGGCTCCTTGTCTTTGATGATATGTTAAAAATTGGTCAGGGATTTATTTACACTGTTCCATTTCCTCTTCTTTGGTGTATTAAAACACTACCTTTGCTGTGTTATGGCACAGAATAGTAAGGGATAGGAAACTAGAAATTATTATCAAAGTTCATTTGCATTGCCACAGATAATATCAAGTTTAGCCAGATACAGAAGTTAAAGCAGGAAGTGATATATCACAAGTGGGTCAGGCTTTTGACACATTGAAACACCGTCTGCCAAGTGAGAAATACACATTCAGCCAAAAGAATGCTGCAACAGAAAACCAAGTGAGGAGAGAGAAGCATATTTGTTAGCACATGAGGCATGGTGCAAGAAACTCTATCTCTGACACAAGAACATCTAACAAGGACCTGATAAATACTTAATTGATTATTGCAATCAATGGCTTTTACAGAAATAGCACTCAGTTCTATGATTATGATAATGTAGTGAATTTATGTCCTAGATTCTCCATCACAGTCTATGAACTAGAAGACAATGTACTTGAGATGATGTATGTATTAAACTGGGGACCTAAAAATGATGGAGAAGCTTCATCTCACCATAACCCTTAGTGGTTCACAAACCCACAACAGGCCACAGCTCTCCACCCACCACACCACTGCCCCACACCGAACCGAGGGTTATTGTGTGGTTGAGCCCCCAGTGGACCCCCCGGTAACGCCTCATACCAGATGAGTGTAACCCTAAATGACTGCATGGCAGAATAATTATAGTGTACACATACATGGAAATGGTGTTTGCACAGCAATTGCCAACACAGTGCAACTGAGGCACAATAAGGGGAACCAGCCTACATTCATCAAGGTAGATGGAAAACCACCTGAAAAACCATCCACAGGCTGGTCGGCACACTGGACCTCAACACTAATACACCAGTCAGATTCATGCCGGACACCGGCACACCTTCCTACTCAGAAGCAGTGTGTTAGACTGTGTGGCTAGCCGGGTGGGCTACTTGAGGTGATGATCTTCACTTTATGAACTTCATGCCCCTCACCATCTACCATCTGCTGTTGGAGAAACAGACTGTCTCTCAATAACATCACATTGCAGAGTGCTGCCAGCACTGAACTTCAGTGAGGAAGCCAGCAGCTGGGCCTTGGTATAGGACCTGTATGCCCAGATAGTACCATTCTACTGGTCAACATCAGAGCCAATGTCTTTCTGCATCAATAACAAGCTCCCCATCATCCATGTACAGCTTCATGCAGAGGGCATCCTTCATTGGGCCAAACAGATGGAAGTCGGAAGGTGTGAGATCTGGGCTGTAGGGTGGGTGAAGAAGTATAGTCCAATGAAGTTTTGTGAGCTCTCAGGTGCACAGAATTGGGTGATGCATTGTCATGGAGAAGGAGAAACATGTTTTCATTTTTGTGGCAATGAACATGCTGAGGCCGTTTTCTTAGTTTTCTGAGGAAAGCACGATACACTTCGGAGTTTTTCATTTCACTCGAAGGAGGGCATCAAATAGGAAAACCCCTTCAGAGTCCCAGGAGACCATCAGCATGACTGTACCAGCCTAGGGTGCAGCTTTGAAATTTTTCTTCAGAGGAGAGGTGGTGTGGCACCATCCCATGGATCGATGTTTTGTTTCGGGGTCAAAGTGATGAACACTTGTTTCATCACCTGTGATAATGTCCAACAAAAAATTGTCATGTTCAACGTCAAAACATGCAAGCAATTTCACACAGATGGTTCTTCATTGCTCTTTATGGTCTGCTCTTAGGTGTAAGGCACCCAGCTTTGAGTCTAGCAAGTGGTGGACTATGGCATCAGCATTGCCAACAGAGACATCCAATTGATCAGTGAGGTGTTTGTGATCCATCACCCACCTTAAATGAGAGTGTTTGCACAATCCAATACAGCAGGAGTCACAACTGTGTGCAGCTGGCTGGCTAGCAGATGATTGGACATGTTTGCATGATCTTGTTGCAATGATGATAGACACCTACCCCATTGGCTCATTTTGCTTTTATTCAGAGGCAGGCCTCCATAGTCATTTTGCGTACACCTATGAATATCTGCGATGCTCTGGTTTTCCATAAAAATAAACTCAATGACAGCCCTCTGGCTGGATTGATTGATTGATGATTGGGGTTGAAGGGACCAAACAGCACGGTCATCAGACTCTTGTTTCAGATGTGCTCGATTCAGACAGATTGACATCTCAGAAAAGTCAGAACGATAAAAGGTAGAAAGCTAAAAAACGTAAAAGGGCAGTTGTGTTGTCAATGGTAAAAACAAAATGAAGGAAGTCAGCAAGTGAGCAACCCCAAGGCTATGCTAGAGGCAGGAAATATCCCACCTCTGATTCAGTGGAGGCAAGAACACCTTCTATTTAATAGCATTCAACCGTTAGGCTGTAGAAATGCTTATTGTAAAAGAAGACTAACCAATTCTAAAAAGTGATAAAAACAGAGTAAAAGAGATAGAAAAGAGGAGCTCGGTCAGGGAGGGGAGTCAGGAATCTCCAAACACAGCTGACAGTGGGAGACACCCCCACCATGCCCCTACTCCAGAGTGAGATTAAAAACCTTAAAACTGAGAATAAAAACCACTTTCACGGAGGAAATTCAGAATCAGTTCGACCATCTGGGAATCGTCTGCCACTATTAAAGGTAAAGTGTGGGGAAGTCTGTACTTAGTTGGCCCATGATTGTGTGAAGTGAGATTTGATGTGAAGCCATAAATCCGCTGCAGGAGGGGTTACAGAGAAGGAGGGGTAAGCGACCGTTCCCCCATCAAACAATCAGCAAGCTCATTACCTGGGGTACCCATATGACAAGGGACCCAAAGGAAGTCAATGGAACAAGCAGCATGGTAAAGATCAGCAAGACAGTCATGGATGACCGACACCAAGGGATGGTGGGAAAAATGGTGGTCAACAGCCTGAAGGCCACTCATTGAGTCCGTACATAGCAAAACACGGTGGAGTTGGGACTGTTTAATAAAGGTAAGGGCCTGGGAAATTGCCATCAATTCCGCAGTAAACACCCCACATGCAGTTGGCTGGAGATGATTTTCTATGCCATCAGAGGATGTGAAGGCATATCCCACATGATGAGCAGATTTAGAGCCATTGGTGTAAAAAACAACAGCATCCCGAAACTCCCATAAAGTTCGGTGGAAAAAACAATGGAACACCATCGGAGGAACAGAATCTTTCAGAGCTAGGTGGAGATCCATCCGAATCTGGGGCCGAGGAACTAACCAAGGGGGGAAGGGGTGGGTTGGGGAGGCTACGTGGGAGACAGGACAAAAAAGGAAGCTGAAAATCAAGGTGAAGAGATTCAAGGTGGAGCCCAACAGGTAAACCCGCCCAAGGGCGGGAATCAGGAGGGCGTTGTCCTTTGTCTGGCAACAGTGTAGAATAGGAAGGATGAGTGGGAGAGGAATGGACAGCAATTGCATAAGAAACCAGAATCTGGGACTGCAGACGGAAAGGGGGGGATCCCAGCTTCAACCAGGAGACTACCAAGAGGGCTAGTAGGGAAGGCACCGGTGGCCAAACAGATACCATGATGGTGGACTGGATCCAGGAGGCGCAGCTGAACCATAAACTTGACAACTATAGTCCTAGTGAGGCAGCACTAAAGCCCGATGAAGACGGAGAAGGATGGAGCAGTCTGCACCCCAAGAGGTGTGGGCAAGGAAGTGAAGGACATTAAGTTTACGGGAACATCCTACCTTCAGAAGTCTGATATGAGGTAGCCAAGTGAGCTAGACCTGGAAACAAAACTGTGGGATCACAGGTAATCGTTGCGCATTTAGGTAGAGCTCTGAATCAGGGTGGACCGTAGTCCGGTGACAGAAGTGGACCACCGATGATTTTGAAGGAGAGAATTGAAACCCGCGTGAGAGGATAAATACAGAGGCACTCCATATAGCTCGATGGAGCTGATGCTCTGCAGAGGCCATCGAACAGTAACTAACCCAAATGCAGAAATCATCCACATACAAAGCAGATGTGACAGAAGGGCTGACGGCCGCAAGTCATTCTACAGCAATGAGGAAAAGAAGTACACTCAATAAGGAACCCTGTAGCCGGCCACGGTCGCCGAGCGGTTCTAGGCGCTTCAGTCCGGAACTGCGCGACTGCTAGGGTCGCGGGTTTGAATCCTGTCTCAGGCATGGATGTGTGTGATGTCCTTAGGTTAGTTAGGTTTAAGTAGTTCTAAGTTCTAGGGGACTGATGACCTCAGATGTTAAGTCCCATGGTGCTCAGAGCCATTTGAACCATTTGGAACCCTCTAGGATGCCATTCTCCTACATCCGTGGAGAGCTAGAAACAGTACCAACCCGAACGCTCAACGACTGATTCATCAGGAACTGGAGGATAAAAATAGGGAGCGGGTCCTGAAGACCCCACTCATGAAGTGTAAGTAAGATGTGATGGCGCTAAGCCATGTCATAGACCTCGTGAACGCCGAAAAATACTGAAACAAAATGGCGGCGCTGGGAAAAAGCTTGTTGAACTGCGGATTCCAAGTAAAGTAAATGATTGATCAGAGACCATCCCTCTCAGAAGCCACACTGGTAAGGGGACAATATATCCCGAGATTCGAGGATCCAACTGAGCTGATGGGCTACCATCCATTCAAGTAACTTGCAAACAATGTTTGTCAGATTAATAGGCCGTTAGCTTTCGACAAAGAGGGGGTTCTTACCAGGCTTAACGACAGCAACCACAATGCTATCCCTTCACTGAGAAGGGAAGTCATCCTGGAGCCAAATACAGTTAAACACCCTTAGAAGATGTTGCCGTTATGGAGCACTGAGATGTTGAAGCACTTGGTTATGAATGGGATCTGGGTCAGGGGCCATATCATGAGAAGAAGAAAGTGGGGAAAGAAGTTACCATTCAGTAAAAGGTTCGTTCTTAGAATCTGACTGACAAGGGGTGAAACATAAGGCAGAAGCTTCGGCCCACTGTTTCTGGTGAAGGAAAGCAGCCAGATAGGAGGCTGAAGCTGATGCTATTGCAAAATGGGTCGCAAGATGTTCCGCGAAAATCAATGGGTCCGTGCAAAGGCCATCTGGAAGGTGAAGGCCCGGGAGGGTAGACTGCTGATGGCAACCTTGGATAGAGCTAAGTGTAACCCATACCCGTGACATAGGGACAGTAAAACTGAGGGAAGAAACAAAGCATTCTCAACACATCTGTTTGCTCTGTTTGATTAAGTAACGGGCTTTTGCAAAGCTTGACAGCGATCACAAATGGCAAAGCCAATGGCCGTACTCCACCGCGGGACTTGCCGGTGGCGAAATGGTCCAGATGAGCACGGGATAGCAAGGCTAGCAGCGCAAACAATAGCGTCTGACACGTCACGTAGGACGTCATCAATACAACCCGACAAAGAACGAGAAAAAAACAACCTGTGCGGTATATAGAGGCCAATCGGCGCATTGGAAAGACCAACGAGGTAACCTGTCCATTGGGGAGCAGAAAGGGAGCGAGAGAATCAACGGAAGATGGTCACTATCGCAGGTCGTTGTGTGGCGGCCAGTCTAACGAAGGGAGGAGGGAGGGAGAAGAAAGAGAAATATCAATAGCAGAAAAGGTACCATGACCGGCACTGAAATGAGTAGGGGAGCCATCATTAAGAAGGCACAAGTCGTGGTCTGCAAGAAACTGGTCTATGAGAAGACCCTGACTAGATGGGAATGCACTGCCCCACAAGGGATGATGAGCATTAAAATCCCCGAGAAGGAGGAAGGGAGGAGGAATTTGCTGAAGAAGGGCAGTTAAGGCAGCAGGCATACGAGTCCTGTCAGGAGGGAGATAAAGATTGCAAACCATGACCTCAGAGTCCAGGTGGACCCTACCAGCAATTGCTTCCAATGTAGTTTGAAGAGGAATCCATGTGCTAGCAACGTCTGTATGGACCAATGTACAAACGCCACCAGAGGCCTGCAGGGGGCCGACCCAATTTTGATAGAAAACACGGAACCCATGGAGGGTTGGTGAGTGATCATCAGTAAAATGAGATTCCTGTAGAACCACACAAGCTGCAGAGAAAGACGAGATAAGGGATTTCAACTCCGGAAGGTGACGGTAATATTCATTGCAATTCCATTGGATAACCACAGAACGATGATTCAAATGGGGGCTGAACAGGCTAAAGCCAGTCATGCCGTGGGGGCACCACCCGTCAGCGACAAGAAGGGGGCGACATCCATGAACAACAGGTCAGAATCAGGTTGTGAAGGTGAGGATGGGACCTCTGGTGACACCAGAGGCTCATTATCCCAGGACTTATGTTTCTTCTTCTTTTCTGTTTGAGATAGAGTAGGACTGTGTGGCATAAAGGAGCCAGCTGCAGCAAGATCTGGAACAGAAAGAGATCGGGTGACCTGGGGGCCCACAGACTGTGGTTCTTGTGGTCGTCGTGTGGCAGCATACCTTTGGCCTGGAAGGTGCCAGGAAGGGGTGTCCTGGGAGGGGCGCCCTTGACCGGCAGACGCCAAAGAAGTGGGACCTTTCTCCAGCTGGGGAGGAGAAGCAGCGCCCAGAGGGGAGGGTGTGGGATCCACCGGGGAGGGTGGGAGGAGAGGTGTTTGGGGCTGGGGTAAGGGAGGGGGAGGAAGGGGTGTGTGGCATTGACACAGGGTGAAGACGTGCATACTTCTTACAAGCCTCAGTGTAGGTTAGACGATCAAGGGAGTTATACTTCTGTATCTTCTTTCCCTTCTTATAAACTGAGCAATCTGGTGGGAACACAGGAACTCCCCTCATGGAGTGGACGTCCACAGTCACCACAGAGGGGGGCATGTGAACAGCGGAAAGATGTGTTCAAAATGCAAACACTTAAAACATCTCATAGGTGGTGGGATGCACTGTTTCACATCACATCGATAAACCATAATCTTTACCTTCTCAGGGAGGGTATCCCCTTCAAAGGCCAGGATAAAGGCACCAGTATCAATGTGATTGTCCTTCAGACCCTTCTGAACACACCGAACAAAGTGAACACCCCGGCATCCGAGATTGTCATGAAGTTCCTCATCTGTTTGAAGGATGAGGTCCCTGCGAAAAATCACACCTTGACCCATATTCAGAGACTGGTGGGGGATAATGGACACAGGAATTGTGCTAGGATGGTTACAGGCACAAAGGACTGCAGACTGGGCAGCTGAAGCAGTTTTGATCAACAACGAACCCGACAGCATCTTGATCAGAGAGTCCTCTTTGCAAAACTTGTTTTCAATGTGTTCCACAAAAAATAAAGGTTTGGTATTGGTGAAGGTATCCCCATCCTGATGCATCAGTCCTGATGCAAACCAGATAGTGGGGGAAAGGTTTCCCCCCTAGCCAATGAGCCTGACCCTCCTCCCAGGGGGTAGCCATGGAAGGGAAGGCTGAAGGGGCAGAAGAAGCAGCACTAAAAGAATCATTTCCATGCAGAGAGACAGCCGCAGAAGAATGGCCAGAGTTCTTGACCCGTATGAGTTTCATTTGCATAACATCCATCCTGATGCCACCCACTCCAATCAGGGGCTCTCCCCGTGGGCGCCACGCAGCCCCAGAAAGGGCTGTTTGGCACGGCGGCCATTGCCGGGAGTTCCGATGCTCCAGGACGACAAGCAACCACTCCTAGGCTTACATGAGGAGGTCACAGCTCAGGTATCAGAAGTGTGATACCTGTGTTTTCAGGGGGATCAACCAATAGGGTACATAGCAACCCCACCACATGGGCTGGCTACCATGCTGGCTATACACCCTAGCCTCAGACAACGACGTGAAGGAAAAGGTGGAATGAACTAGGAGGGCATGCGTCGGAGACACTAGGTAAGGTGCTCTTCCCCAAATGGCTCACACTATGGAATAGAAATTTGATAATGGAGGTCAAACCACAGAGGGGGTCCAGGGAATGCCAAAAGGGTGAGGTGATTACGCAACAAAAACCAAACTGCAAAGCCAACATAACCAGGAGGATAGCGGAGCCAACATAAACAAGGACACCAAGAGAGGGAGAGGAGAGGGCGAAGGGAAAGGAGCAAGAACAGAAAAGGAGGGGAAGGGCAAGGAAATGCACCCCTGAGAAGAAGAAAGGCTGCAATAGCTTGGGGCACCGTGCTTGCATGCATGTACTCACGAAAGGACAATGAGCCCGCAGGGGGGCCCTCTGGCTGGAATGCACCTCCATTACAGATGAAATTTTGAAGGCTATGTCTAGCTCCACACCTACTGGAACTTCCTGAAGCTATAGGGGCTGGAGCGGGAATTTTCCACGATGTCCAACCACGAATTCTTCATTTTCCTCTACTCAAACTCCCTGAGAATGCCTCTTTATAATTATTGCCAAAATTATTTGTCAAATATGCCTGAAATATCTGGTAACTGAATTGCAAGAACACTGAGAAGATGGTATAAAACCACCAAGAGTAAACCTACAGAAGAATACTTAAAAAGTGTAACCATCGACTTACCTTGTGTGATGTGGGTGATCAGTCATAGCAGCAAAGAATAAGACCATGATCAACTGATCATTGAGTAAGACATCCTTCGTATTATATGAGTGCTCAATGATTTTAATTTCTTCCAGAAGGTTAAGTAGCCTCCCTTTGGGTGTGCAGAGTAAACCATAACAATTATAGTGTCATAGCTGCATTATATTTTATGGAAGATTTGGTGTTTGCACTTTTGTCCTGATTTATATCAAAGTTTCCTGCTCATGACAGCAGAACTATATGCTAGTTTTAGGGTTATAAACTAAATGTGGTTTGGGCTATATGCTCTTGACAGTTATCAGCCCTCTTTTGGTATTAATCATTCTGCAATATTTGTTTGTATTGGCCGGCCGGGGTTGCCGAGCGGTTCTAAGTGCTACAGTCTGGAACCGCGTGACTGCTACGGTCGGAGGTTTGAATCCTACCTTGGGCATGGATGTGTGTGATGTCCTTAGGTTAGTTAGGTTTAAGTAGTTTTAAGTTCTTGGGGACTGATGACCTCAGCAGTTAAGTCCCATAGTGATCAGAGCCATTTAAACCATTTTTTTGTTTCTATTGACAAGGGTTCCTGTTTGTGTGCCTTCTAACTTGTGCCCCATATAGTTTTAATTAGGGTGTTTATGTTTGGCTGTTGTATTTTATAATGCTTTTCACTTTATGTTCTGGCTGTATGTCAATTTCTTTATTCAGTTTATTGTGCTACACACCTCTGCCACATTTCTGACTTTATTGTCCTATGTGCCTCTGCCACAATCCTTTCTCTTGTTTCTAATTTTTTGCTTTTCTTTCTAATTGTACTATGTTCACATACTTGAACCCCCTGCCTCTGTTCTTGGACAGCATTTTGTAACAATAATTATCCAATTTATTTCCTATTTTTACATGTATGTGACTTGCTTAAGAGAATTTCTTTATCTCTATGATAACAACTTTTATTTTATTGGTGGCTTTGTACCTGCATTTGGACCTACTGAATGCTTGTAATCTTTACTACTGCTACGAGTACCTTATGCTTCTATCATACTGTGAGTGCACTGTGTGAGTGTGGATCAGACCCCACCACTTTGTCCCAGGGTCATGTTTACAAATTATGAGCAGTTTACAGTTTACTGTTTATGGTCTTATTCTGATGATGCTATGACTGATGATCCACATTGCATGAGGTAAATTGACAGTTACACTTTTTAAGTGTTCCACTGTAGGTTTGTTTTCAGTGGTTTTTATACTACCTTCTATGGTGTTCATTATGTTCTGTTACTAAATGTTTATGCATCTTTGATGAATGCATTTTGGCAGCAATTATAATATTTTATACATGCTTTCCTATCCTTTTCATCTTATATATTTACAATTTTGGTTTTCACTTTTGAGTATAGTAGTTCAAGATAGCACGATGCCCAGTTATTTATTATGGACACTTTATATTGTACTTCCAGATAATCTGATGAAGCCCTTACCAGGTGAAATGATCATTTTTGCACCAGCAAAGAACATTATGCAACCTGTGACATTTTTATATTAATTATGTGCCATAACTTGTCCTCTCCTTGACTGTCAAATTCTGGCAATGAAAGTGTTTTCTTACACGTAGATTCAAAGCATCTACCATGAAGAAGAATTCAACCATACAATAAAGTGGATACAGAGATAAGTTAAGATGATACTTCATTTAAGAATCATATGTTTTCTGGGGAGAAATAGCTCAGTTGCCATCAAGCTTACTGGGCCACAATCATATTGAGCAATTACTTGATATCAACAAGTGGCACATTATATCATTCGTCACATTCCTATTAACATTAAAAAAGCTTGTTGAGATGCATGGTCACCTCTGTCACAGCACTTTTGTTATTGGCTCTTCACATTATTGTCATGTTAGATGGCTATTACACATGGTGTCTGCCTGTCTGCCTTCCAGTAGAATTATGAAGGAAAAACTTCAAAAAAATCCATTCACTAGAGTTGTTCAATGTGAAAAATGGCTTATGGAAATTAAGAGTGGTTTCAATGATGGATTTAATATAAGATTGTCAGATTTTACTGACACAACATTCTTGCAGTACCATTGGTGTAATGTGTGTAGCATTATGCACATCAACACATCATCACCCTAGTCAGATAAAAGTTTAGTTTTCTTTTCAATTTCAAAGGAAAAAACCTGGACACCTCTCTCCAATTATGTTTTTATAAGAAAATCTAGTTGAGTGCAAGTGTCCAAGTTTATTAGAAATACAATTTTTAAAAAATGTAAATCATTTTAAACCAGGACCTACATAATCTGAATCTGAAAATTTGCTATTAACATGTTAACATGCTCAAGTTAAGAACAATAGTAAATTTGTGGAGATTTTCGAGAAAGACATCTCAAATTAGTTGCAAGAGTAGATACAAAAGAATGGGCTGACGAAAGATGCTGATTATCTGGGTAGATATTTTACACACACACACACACACACACACACACACACACACACACACACACACACACAGCCGAGGTTGGCGGTACATTTGTAAACAGGAAACATGACACAATCCTATCGTAATTTGTAAAGGACGTTTCAGGTTACTGTTCATTGATAGTTTCTCTGGCACTATGTTACACAGTTACTATTCTCTCAAATTAACCTTTCAAGTAACACCTATTATAAATTAACAGTTACTTTTTGCAGTATTGGTAAGTATTGACAAAACAGATAAAGCTCAATTAATGCAGGTATATATTGTGCTTTCACAAGGCATGCCAGCTAATAGTACCTTTTTTCTTCCAGTTTCACAGTAATGTGGAATCCAGTTAATGTTCTTAATTTAGTAATGATGAAATATGAAGAACATGGTTTCTAGCTGAAATCACCTACTTCTGCTCAGGACGTACATATGTGTCATTTGTTAGTTGACTTTCATTCGAATGATATTGACATATGTCAATGTGCCAGTAATAGTTCTGAAGAAGAATACCTTCCTCAGTGACAAAGAAAAGGCAGCAAAATATTTGTTAAAAGAAGGAGGGGGGAAAAACACTGGACGTTACGCAGTTTGCAAAGGCATTTTCATTTCGTAAAATCGGAGCATGAACTGTACAATTGGAAGAATGAATTACATGAGGTAAGAAATATGCGCCACACGGAAACCCGAACTCATCTGAATCAAAAACTCATCGAAAGATCTAGAACTGCTCGTGAGAGGCTATGCACCATTACCGATGGAGATTTATGAGACTGGGCCCTCCGAATTGAATCTGACATGAACATTGCTAATTTCCAGGCTTGGTCGACCTGGCTACGCAGATTCAAGAAATCCTACAGATCAGGAAGTCTCAAAATTACCAACTTTATGTCACTTAAACGTGTAGAGCAGGTGCCAGTGACAGACAATGCTATAGAGACATCCATAGTTGACGTAAAGATGAAACTGCTATTTATATTGCAGATCAGTTAGGTTTTGTAAAAGAGCTGCATGGACACCACATTTTATCATTCTGGGGTAAAAAAAGACGGAGTCTGTTGCCCAATCAATGAATGCAATGACACATTCATATACGATGAAGTGTGAGCTGGTCAACGCAACGCGACACACATCTCCACTCCACTGACTTCGCCGTTGCTGACCACGTACGTCGAGTCAATGCGACTCCCCCACAAACGCGTATGCGCAGCCTGAAACACAGTTGCTCGTTTCGCAGAATGCACCCTTCCGTTTGACAGTGCCTTTCTCTCTTCCGCAGACATCGCAGCACTTCCACTCGCACCAGGAGCTGCACATTCGGTGACGCGGCCTTTGTCTCGCTCGGTCCACAGCTCATCACTGGAGTGTATACCCTCTGGGATCTGTGATCGAGCTGTACCGCTAGGGCAACACGCCTGTACAGATGAATGTTAATGATGCATTGCATTTGTAATGTAGTGTAAGTCTTCCCAAGAATAAATGTGTCACGACCAAAACTGGTCTAGTCATTCCGTCACCAAGCCTCTCTCTTGAACATAGTGAGTGGGCACGGCAATAAAGCCGGTTCACCGCACGTTAATGACTGTAAGTGGTGATACCACACGTCTCCGCTTCACTGGCGACCCCGATGTGATCCGAGGCTAATAACACGTGGTGACGAATGTTTTCGTCGGTACGAGTGACATGGAACTGTGAGTAGTCTGGCGCGTACACGATCGCACCCGAACAATGCTATATATTTTTTTTTTTTTTTTGAACGTACTTATTTTGTGTTGTTTTTGTGCGTGTGCTTCATTCCGAACAGTCTAGTGTTATTTTATTGTGTTTTACTTTGTCGTGTTATTTTCATTGTGTGCTTTCCCCTTGTGCGAGGACTCAACTCTAAGCTAAGATGGCGACATAAGAAGAGTTGTAAAAGACCATTGAAGACCTGCTCGCACACAACAAAGGACTGGGGAGTGAGCTACAAGCACAGGCTACACGCGTGGACGCTGCACACCCGCAGACAGCTCAGGACAATTTTGGCGCGCAAATCCCCGCCACATCAACGCCTCCTACAATCGACGGAGCACCCACAAGCACTGGGTGGGTGTTGATCAAGCCTTTTGGCCCCGCGACCCTGTAATATGGTTCATCCAAGTGGAGGCGATCTTTATGAGCAACCATGTAACCTGTGAACTGGCAAAATTTGGACACCTTGTGAGCCAGCTCGATCAGAACTACGTGGCCGAAGTGCGCGATATAATCACCACACCGCCAACGCAGTCATCCTACATATGACTCAAGGAGGAGCTGATCCGGCGGATCTCGTCGTCCGAGGAACAATGAGTGCACCAACTGCTGCAGCAAGAGGAATGCGGCGACCGGAGGCCCTCACAGTTCCTGCGCTACTTGCGGAGCCTCATGCAGTCTGACATGGTGCCAGATTCTCTGCTATGCACTATCTGGGTGCGCAGTCTCCCAGCTCAGGTGCAGGCAGTGATAGCAGTACAGACGGAGATGCAGCTAGACACCATCGCAAACTTGGCCGACTGGGTGCACTATGTGCTGACACCGGCACCTAGCACCGCGACCGCGGCAGCTTACGACACTGTCCCTCCACCTCCGTGGCGGCATGCGCCTCCCGCAGCCACATCGGAAGCCGACGTGCACCAACTAGTGCAAAACTTGGCCGCACAGGTGGAAGCTCTCTCCACGCAAGTCGACCAGTTGGCGCGCTCGCAGCAAGAGGACAGCGCGCACTGCAGAAGCAGCAGAGCAGGCTACAGGGGCGTGGCTCGTGCAACCAGAAACACAGCAACAGCCGCTCCAACGGTACCCTGCAGACGCCAGAGCAGGCACAAAGCGGCTACTGCTGGTACCACGCCCGCTTCAGCAATGAAGCAACCAGGTGCTGCGCCCCTTGCTCGCACGCAAATGGCAGCTGCGACCGGGCCTAGGTGCACCCGGCTGCAGTGCAATATCGAAGCATATGTTTGTTGTGGAACAGGGTGCGGGCGTGAGATACATTGTTGACACGGGTTCGGACCTTCCGATATTCCCTCGTTCTATGTTACAAGAATGCAGGCAGGTTGAGGCACTCTCCCTCGCAGCGGCGAACAATTCAGCTATTAAAACTTACGGCACACACAGCCGCAATTTAGCTCTAGTTCTATGCCGCACATTCTCATGGACTTTTACTGTGGGCGACGTTAATGAGCTGATTCTGGGCGCAGACTTTCTCGGCCACTACGGGCTGCTAGCCGACATCTCAAATGGCCAGCTCATCAACACGACAACAAATTTAAAGATAGCGGGACAGCACTGGCAGGCCGCATTCTACAGTGTTAAACCTGTGAAGTGCCGTGGACCTTACGCTGACATCCTTGAAAAATTCCCCGACCTCACCCGCCCAGCCGGCGCACAGAGAGACATTAAACATTCGACGGTGCACCACATAATAACAACAGCTGGACCTCCCACATCGTGTCGCCCATGTCGACTCGCGCCGGATAGGCTTGTAAGCAGCAAATGCAGAATTTGAGGCCATGCTGCGACAAGGCATTGTTCGACCATTGAGCAGCCCATGGTCATCGGCGTTACACTTAGTACCCAAAAAAAATAATTCGTGGCACCCATGCGGAGACTATCGCACCCTTAATTCGCGAATGGTGCCAGACCAATACCCAGTTCCACACCTGCAAGACTTCAGTTATGCTTTGCCAGGCTGCGCGGTGTTCATCAAGATAGATTGTGCAAAGGCGTACACCCAAATTCCGGTGGCGCTCAAAGACATTAAAAAACAGCTATTGTAACGCCCTTTGGACTTTTCGAAACCCTGTTTATGACTTTCAGTCTTCGGAATGTTGCCCAGACTTGGCAGTGGTTCTTGGATGACGTCTTGCGAGGCTTGCCATTTTGTGTCGCGTACCTCGACAACGTCCTGGTGTATTCCAAGTCACCCGAGCTCCACCGCCACCACCTAATGACTGTCTTTCACCGCCTGAGTGAAGCCGGCATCGTTATTAATCCAGCGCAATGCAAATTTGGTGTGACGGAAATTGAGTTCCTTGGCCACTTAATTACCCCCACCAGATCGACACCACTACTGGAGAAAATGCAAGCGATACTGAACATGCCGCGTCCACAGACACACAAAGAATTACGCCGTTACCTCGGCATGTTGAATTTCTATCGTCGACACGTGCCCAACGCTGCCGCCACGCAAGAGCCATTGACTAAGGCATTACACGGTCCTATCTCAAAGCGAAAGAGCCCTGTGAATTGGACGGACACAATGGAGCAGAGCTTCACGGACTCGGAACGAAATATAGCAGAAACAACGCTGCTTGCGCACCCAGTACATGACGCTGACTTGGCTGTAGTCGTGGACGCCAGCCAGGCTGCCACCGGTGTGGCGCTACAACAGCGTGTCGATGGGAGCTGGCAGCCTCTCAGTTTTTTTTCTAAAAAGCTGTCCGAATCACAACGCACTTGGAGCGCTTATGACCGAGAGTTGCTTGCGGTGTATGTGGCGGCGAAATACTTCTGACCGTGCGTAGAAGCCCGACAATTCGTAATTTTCACCGACCACAAACTGATAACCCACGCGTTCCACAACAACCACACTAAGTGTTCACTGCACCAACTCCAGCAAATAGAGTACGTGTTGCAATTCACTACAGACATCCGATACATTTTGGGGATAGACAATATCATCGCCGATTGTTTGTCCCGAGCGTGTGCCGTCATCTCACCCCTGTGAACTTTGAGGACGTCGCCCAAGTACAGGAGAGTGATGAAGAACTGCACCGCTTCCGTCACGACACTTTCAGCGGCCTGCAACTGGAGCTGGTGCCTTTCCGCGGCTCTGCACGGAAGATTTGGTGTGACATCTCAACCGCCACGCACTGACCGTTCCTTCCAAAGAATTTCCGGTGCAGTGCCTTCGACCGTGTCCACGGACTGTCACACCGCAGCACCAACACCACTGTGACGCTCGTGACTGCGCATTTCGTTTGGCCCGGGCTTCAGAAGGACTGCCGCGAATGGGCACGCACTTGCACGGCATGTCAGTGCACCAAAGTCGGGAGGCACACCCACGCACCTGTGGGCACCTTCCCTGACGCGAGACGACGATTTGCGCACTTGCTGATGGACCTCGTCGGCCCGCTTCCTCTCTCTCAAGGCAAGCGGTATCTTCTAATTATGGTAGACCACTTCACTCGCTGTCCGGAAGCAACGCCCGTCGCGAACATCACCGACGAGACCATCGCCACCACATTTGTCGACACCTGGGTGGCACGCTTTGGATGTCCCAGTCACGTGACATCTGACCGTGGCCGCCAGTTTGACTACGCGTTGTTCACGCACGTCGCCAGACTATGTGGCATCCGGTTACACAGGACAACAAGCTACTATCTGGCGCCGAATGGCATGGTTGAAAGGTTCCACAGGACTCGGAAAGCCGCCTTAACTTGCTACGACACCTTGTGGCCAGGGGCAGTCACACTGGTGCTGCTCGGCCTGCAAGTAACGCCAAAGGAGGAGATTGATGCGTCACCTGCTGACCTTGTATACGGACAGCCTCAGACAATCCCGGGCGATTTCGTCAAGGAAGTACCACTCCCACATGGCTGGCCTCCGAGTGCACACACCGACGTGGCATGGCACTGGGAAGGTATTCGTGGATGCTGACCTGCAGCGCTGCACGCACATCATGTTGCGTACCGATGCAGTACAGCCACTTCTCTGGCCGCCTTACAGTGCACCACATCACATGATCGCCCAAGGCGACAAAACGCTGGTCATCGAGTGCAACGGGAAGCCATCTGCAGTGTCAATCGATCATGTCAAGCCAGCTTACATCTTGCCCTCTTCAGCAGCCACGCATTTCTTCGACCCGGCAGAAGATGTCGTTACAGACGTCACTCCCTCTGCCAGCGGTCTGATGGAACGTGCACCCGTAGCCACCAGTGATGCACAGCTGCCGCCTGCTGTCATTGCGTCACCATGTGCGCCTCCCACCAGGCTGCCCAGGCAGCCGGCATGACCTCCCGGAAATCACCCACCACAGGCGCACCGGTCGTCCCCACCACAGCCTCAAGCAGACTACGTCACGCGCGCTGGCATCTGCGTCCTATTCAAACAGCCGTGCTGCATCACCAACATGCCGTGCCACCCACAACAGCAAACACGCACCCGAGTCACCAAACGCTGTCAGAATCCGGCGTCCACGAGCCACTGTTCAATGTTAAGATCCAGCTCCAGGTGCCGGCACCCTCGGCCGGTACTTCCAGTCAAGCTCTGGACAATGCCTCCGTGTCTGTCAGAGCTCCTGGACCCGCGCTCGAGTCCCTCTGCCTCTGCCGCGTCGGGTGTTGAGGCCGGTTTGGCATCTGTGTCAGTTTAACGCATTCATGTCACTGTCGAGCTCCAGACATCGCACTCCACACTGCCTGTCTTGTCTGTTGCGACTCCCGGACCCGCATTTGAGTTCCGATGGTACAGCACTCCTGAATATCCTCCGTACCTCCGTCGTCCCAAGCGTTGAGGTCGGTTCGAATACTGCGCTGTGTTCTTGTGACTGAGTCACTTGGTAAACTTGTGGAATGTTGTAACGTATGAACACTTGGACTTGCCACTCTGAACAATGTAAATAGTGAACTTTTTCTGTAGCTCTTGTGGATGCTCGGTGTTATTATTAAGATGTCATACCAAATGACTTGCAGCGGGCGCCTTCGCCGCACATGCTATGGACAGTTGTAGCCAGTGCTTCATGCCGCTGTAACTAGCCGACCGCATGAGGACACGCCCACCGCATCCTCGCCGATCTGGCACACTGACGTCACGGGCCGCCGCCCTTCCAACGCTGACCAACCCCCACCAACTCTCCTGCACTGTCATCACGCAGCTAGCGAACTTTAAACAGACACACGCCGCAGAAAGACTGCTGTGTTTTAGCAGCTATGGAGCTCCACTCTCCAAGGGGGGGGATCTGTGTGGCGGCTGCACTATTCAAACGTGTGAAGGGCTGAACTATGGCACAGCCGACACAAGTAAGTAATGCCCGGCATTCACACGCTACGCCGAGTTTTGGCAACAGTGCGTCATGCACAGGATGCACGGAACAAGGCAAGTAGACAGTGTGAGCTGGCCAACGCAATGCGACACATGTCTCAGCTCCACCGACTTCGTTATCGCTGACGACATGCGTCGAGTCAACGCGACTCCCCCGTAAATGCGTAAGTGCAGTCTGAAATGCAGTTACTCGTTTTGCGGAATGCACCCTTTGGTTTGACTGTGCCTTCCTCCCTTCCATGGACATTGTGCCAGGAGCTGGACATTTGGTGACGTGGCCTTTGTCTTGCTCGCTCCACGCAGTCGCGCCACAGCTCATCACTGGAGTGTATACCCTCTGGGACCTGTGCATTTCATTTGTAATATAGTGTAAGTCTTCCAAAGAATAAATGTGTCACGACCAAAACTGCTCTAGTCACCTAGCCTCTCCCTTGAACATAGTGCGTAGGCATGGCAATAAAGCCGGTTCAATGCATGTTAATGACTGTAAGCAGTGATACCACATGTCTCCGCTTCACTGATGACCCCGACGTGATCCGAGGCTAAAAACACGTGGTGACGAACGTTCGTTGGTATGAGTGACATGGAACCGTGAGTAGGCTGGTGCGTACACGATCTCTGCTTCAGTATCAAAATCTGGAAAAATGGGAAAGAATAATTTTCAACATTTCGTTCTGAACGCATTCCTACCAGCTGCAGAAACTAATTCATTGCTTTTGTTAGATTCATGGTCTGCACACAACGATGCCTCTGTTTTTGTGAAGAGCGCCAAAAAATCCATAGATGTAATGTGGATTCCGCCTGAACTACTGGTGCGATTCAACGTTTTGATAAAGAATTTTTTTGACAGTGGAAAGCATTTTTCTGGAAATTATCAGACAACATAATTTCTGATACCTCTTTCTCATTTCAGGTTTATTAGTGGAACAGTATTCTTAAGCTCCAGTCATTTGTTCATTACCAGTTTTCATCGTCACACTTTATGAATTTGATCAAGTAGGGCTGGTATGCAGCGTAATATGCAGAACAACAGTCAGGACCGTTTCTGAGTTCTTTCAAGTTCTGTCTAAATAAAGATAGTGGTTTCTGCGAAATGCCTGACTACATCAATTTTTTCTTTCTCCGGTGTGCCTGGTACATGAAAAATGTTTGTTTTTGTCATTCGGTAGACACTTCGCATTTTTGGGATGACTACAAGGAATAAACAAAAAAAAAAAAAAAACTGTTTCACTGATAGTAAAATGCACAATATTCGAACATTATAATAAAGAATGGCCTACAGGAATTGTTATCAAATGTAGCACTGTATGACACATTTCATTTCAACAAATTACGAGTCCTCATTGATGGAAGTCGTCTGTAACATCAAACACTACCATTATTGTATTTTCTCTGCTAGCCACGTTTATCAGAGTTACATGTGCAAGAACTGGACCATCTATATGAAGTTATTCAAAAAATGTTTATCTAGTTTAAGCCAGTTTTTCACCAGAGCAAACAAGCTAACATGCATGAGCAAAAGAGAATTCTGCCTGGTCTACCTAGTAGCCTTTTTGCAGGCCTTTCAACTGGACTCCACTGCAGATACTAACGTGTCCCCAACCTAATCAGAAAATGGAGACCTACAGTTGAATGTGGAATCCGAACCACATGTCTTTCGAGGACACTCCAACATCTGAGAGATGCGAATGCTTGGTTAAAAATCATAGCAAAAAAGTTATGGTCTGAACGGGATTTGATCCTGTGCTCTGGATCTTTTTTTTCTTTTTATCAGGGTGACTTGGTATTTTCATGAAAATCAGACAACCATAGTCAAATCATAATTTAATATCGGCTGCAAAAAGAAAATCAACAAATTAGTTCAAGCACAAGCAATTATTAAATTCTGAATGGAAGACTAACCCATTATCCCACCTTTTTCAATTTTTTTTGATATACATGTGGAAGAGAAAAAGTGACAAAACAAGCTACAATGGAGGGGACTGAAGCTCAGGGAAGAAACAGGGATCACAGAGGAGCTTAACAAACACCCTGATGGTTAAACACAAGAAAAAGCATATTCGCAAAAAGCGTTCGGTATCATGGCAACCGCTGCTATTTCCAATGTGCAGTTGTCAGATAATGGTGAAAAACATGGGGATTTGGGTCATTCCCACCTTCAACGACATAGTGAACATAGTAACCCAAGAGCCAGACAATCGTGTTCGTTTTCGTCTGAGGAAAAAAAGGATATGTCCAGATGTAGGAGAATTTTGTCTGGGAAAGCGGTTTCAGGCCCTTGGGTAAGGAAAGCTAATTGATGGCAGACCCAGAGCTAATGATCCTGTCTGCAAGCAACGAGCCTGTGAAGTAAGGTGTCAGTTTGATGACACTCCTCACACCGATCAGTTGGACGAAGGCCAATACGAAAAAGACGATCACCCATAGGGATCAGATGGTGAATGACCTTATACCACGTTGAAGCAATCTCCATTGGCAATATAGAAAGACTAAAATGAGACCAGACCATTTTCCAAGACGTTGACGGGGAAGCAAGTTCAACAGAAGAAAGGGGACATGTTGCACCTGAACAGGATGATAGCATGTTGGTATTAATATGCATCATAGAAAGTATATCAGCACCTAGGATACTGATAATTAGAAAGTATTCACAAATGTGCCGCAATGTAGGATTAATCCATCCAACATCAACAGCAAGGGTCAGACAGACTGGCCGGAGGCGGGAAAGTAAACGAGAGGTAACTGAATGCGGAGCCCGTGTACAGGTTAAAGCATTTTGGCGGGCAAATAAAATGGATGTCTTCATTTTGATATCGAAAAGACCCAATCCTCCAAGCTTTTGAGGCCTGGCCACCACTTCATACTGGACATGAAAGATTTGGTGGCGCCAAAGGAATCTACCAGACAACTGTTTCGGTCTGCGGGCCATCATCGCAGGAAGCGGGAAGACCTGCGCAATGTAATATACTTTACTGAAGACATAGGTTTCTAAGACCCATACCTTGTGAAAGAGGCTAAGCAAATGGCGTTCATGTTCAAGGATTGCCCTGTGATTGCGACTCATAACCTCACACTGATTTAGTGTCTCCATTTTGATCGGATTGCAATCCTCTAAGATCCCTAAGGTCTTATGGCGATTGACAACCGTCACCCAAGGAATGACGCCATGATTGAAGCCTCTCAATGGTAGGAACATGCACTTATGATCATTAATGCTAGCACCAACAAGACGACAAAATGAATCCAAGGTATCCTTAAGCCTCGGTATGTCGTATTAAAACCATGACGTCATCGGCGTATGCACGGACCAAAAAAAGTTCCCCAATATAGTCCAGCCACATAACTGCATGGCTCTAAGAACAAGACAAAAAGGGACATGGATAAAGGATTTCCCTGGGGTAAACCCCGTCTGATCGATATCCGGGGGGTAGGGTGACCATTCACAATCACCGAGACATTGATACCAGTAAAAAGGTGAGTTAAGACCTGTTGAGCATCATTATTAAGGCCGACAGTGGTGAGAACTCCCGTTAAAAAAAAATTCCTAGAAAGTTTGTGCTGATTACTTCTTTAATAGTCTTTCCATTTATATTAACATTTATATAATAATTTTCACTATGCTTGGTCTGAAATACTACATTCATTGTTTTAGAGTGATTCATAAACAGGTTGTTTTTTGTTAAATATTTATTTGCATTTTTGATATTCATGTGTGCTTCCTTCTCAAGCTCCTCCTTTGTGTCAGCTGCGAAAATGATTGTTGTGTCATCAGCATACATTATACGTTTCTGATTTATGTAGCTATGGAAGTCATTTACATAGAGTAGAAATAGTATTGGCCTAAGCACTGACCCTTGCGCCACATCGTGTTTAACTGTTTGCAATTTTGATCTGTAGTTTGTTATATTTCCCCCACTAGTATGTCTGATTTCCATTCATTGTTTCCTATTTGTAATGTATGATTTAAGTATGTCATAGCATTTTCCTCTAATTCCATACTGATATAATTTCATCATTAATTTTGAGTGGTTCACACAATCAAATGCCTTAGATAGGTCCATAAAAATCCCACAAGTCTTTTGTTGCCTGCCAAGTAAATTAAGAATGTGCTCAATTATATCTGTTGCTGCTGTTTTTGTTGACTTCCCTCCTCTGAAACCATGTTGTGATGAATGCAGTATACTGTACTTTGTTATAAAACTTGCAATTCTATTCTTTATTATCATTTCATAGAGTTTAGCAAATGTTGAGATCAATGATATTGGCCTGTAATTTCCCAATTCATCCCTGTTCCCTTTCTTAAATATTGGCTTCACTTTACTTACTTTCAGTGAATCTGGAAATATACCTTCTTCTATCACAGCATTCAGCATGTGTGTCAATGGTTTTAATATACATTCTCTGCATTCCTTTATGAGGTGTGATGTGACACCATCCAAGCCAGATGAATGTTTAATTTTAAGTTTTTTATTAGGTTTGAAACTTCTGTATCTGTTGTAGGTATGAAAACCATAGTATGATTTGTATGTGGGGGGTTTAACAATTTACTTACTGCATTTGTTATATTTTGTCATATTAATTCGTCTGCTACAGTAATATAATACATATTAAAAGTATTGGCTGTTTCTAGAGGGTTTGCGTTGCTTTTCCCACTCAGTGGGCAGATGCCCTTTGCCCGATTTGTTACTTTTCCTCTCTCTTCATTAATGAAAGACCATAAACCTTTTGAGCAGTTCTTTCCCTTATCTATAGACATCCTGATGAATGATGCTTTAGTTTCTCTGATAAAACTACAGTACTCTTTCTTTTTTATTTTATACAGTGTGTTGTAGGCATCAGTATTTTTTTGTTTGGAGAGGTCATAATAAACTCTCAGATTATTTCTGGCATGGATTACTTCTCCAGTCACCCAGGTTTTCTTTTTTTGTTGCTTTTTGACAAGCCTTTTACTAACGGGACATGTAACATAATAATAATAATTGAATAAAGAAAAAAACTGGTTCCATTTGGTGTTTGCATCTTTAGCTGCATATATAGTTTCCCAGTTTTCTGCCTCTAACATCTTTTTTAGCAGATTTATGTTATGTGAGTAGTTCTGTCTTCTCATCTCCCATATCTTCTGCACTGAATCACTAATCTTTATATTTATGTCTATCATGATCGCAAAATGGTCTGCTAATGTGGAGTTTATTACCTGTGTGTCACAATAGCATGTAGGAATATTTGTTATTACATGATAAATTATAGATTCACTATGTTTTGTTACTCTGGTTGGTTTATCCATTTTTATCTTTAGATTGTATATGCTCAATAAGTCCAGTAGGGTCTTAGTATTGTCTGTATTTTTACTTGTGTATATGTTCAGATCTCCTATAATGATCAAATAAGCATATGTTTTTGAGAAGTGTTGGATTATATCTTCCAGCTGTTCAAAGAAGGTTTTAATTACACCATTTGGTGATTCATACAAACCTAATACACAATATAAATTCCCAGCAATTTTAGTTTCCAGTGCTGTAGCTTCAAAGCTCAATTCTATAGTATATTTTGTTATATTTGTGGCTTTAGTTGATTTATAGTTAGAAACAATGGCAACCCCACCACCTTTATAGGAAGTTCTGCAAAAACTTGCTACTTTCACATAATTCTTCAAGTTGTACATTCCTATGTGATTTTCTTTTAGCCAGTGTTCTGTAACTACTAGAATGTTTGGCCTATATTCCTGTAATATTACCTCTAGTTCATCTGTTTTATTGTTTATGTATTGAACATTTTGGTGAAGTATTCTAACAGTTGGCTTTAAATTTAATAGTTCCCCTTCCTGTAATATACTAAGCACATCACTTGCTCCCTTTGCTTCTGATTTTTTTCAGTTTGTGTCATTAAACCTGGGTCATATCTTTGTCCTATGTTTATATTCCTCTCACTATTATCACACTGGTATTTAAGATGGACAGTTTTACTTACATCTTTTTCCATGTTATTTGTAAAGCTAAAAGTTTATTATTATTCATTACTGACTGTCACTTTACTAACTGGAATAACATAGGTAAATTCACTGCAAAATAGTTTCTTTAAAGTAACAGTCTTGAAAATACTAAGGTAAACAAAGTGAACTATTTCTAGAACATTCTATTGAAAAGGAGAAATTAAGTGAAATAATAAATATCACCATTTTGATGCAATTAAATTGTATTTTGACTACATACACATAATCATTATAATTCATTATTATTTTGCTGTTTGTCAATAATTGGACAACATTGGTTTTCTCAGAAATTCATGCATGAAAACAGTCTTAATAAAGGCTGAAGGCACAACAATTAGGTGTCATTTCTTATGTAGTTACAAGGTATGTAAAAATTATGTGATTTGTTCTGTGAGGAATTAATACTGTGTTAGTTGCTGTAAATATGTTTTCTGTGAAATTTTATTTAGAAAATATGACTAGAAGAAAAATGAAAATGGATCAGTCTGGAATTACTGGCTTGATTTGCTCTTTAACCAACTTAGGAACCTTGGACATCAGGAACTGCATATAAACTTTAAGCCACAAACACCAGAGACAAGTAATAATATTAAATATTGCTTATACCTCTCACTTCCCACAATAATTTATGATGACCTCCAACAGCTATCATTAATGCTAAAACAACACTAAAGAAGTAATCCCAAGAAAAAGAATATAAGAAGTTATAAGAAGAAAAAGTGAAACAGTTTTCAATGTCTGGCACAACAATTTGAACACGATAAAGGTCACCATCCACTGGGTTTCACTGCTACTCCGAGCCAATCGTTAGAAGCCATTGAAACAAGGCAACTGCGGATATGTTGTAACTATGTCACTCCAATCCAGATGACTTATTTAGTCACCTAATTATCTTAGATGAGTGCTGGAGGTATCACTATGACCCCAAGACAAAGGACCAAAGCAAGCAGTGGAAACATGGATTCATCACTTCCAGAAAAGGGGAAGACCCAACCAACATCATGCAAAGTGACTCTGAGGGATTATGCTGGTAAGGAGCAAACAACCCAGGGCTATATTACCAAAATCTCCTGACAAAGTTACAGGAAGATATCACAATGAAGTGATGCAGAAAACTATCTGAGAGAGGGTTTTTCCTCCGTAACAATGCTCCAGCTCTTTCTGCACATGTCATAGTCATAAATACTGACTTACTGCTTCTTTGGGCTATCAAACTTTGCCTCACTTAGATATTCCCCTGACATAGTTTAGTCTATATCATACTTTCCATCACTTTTGTGATACAGGAATTGCCGTAATACCATACTGCACATGCACAGCACAGTTCTACAAATTAATGCAATAAATATAAAACTGCCTTTTTACAATATACTAAAAAATTCATACTATAAGCTAATTCATTGATCTTATACAATCTCTCGGAAGATGTAAATAATTATACAGCATACATGCAGTACACTTTAAGAAACACATTTATCATGTCATGACTGATGACCTCAGAAGTTAAGTCCCATAGTGCTCAGAGCCATTTTTTGTCATGTCATTTAGAGTTAAAAAGTATACAAATAAAATATAAAATTTACAGTAAGAATAGCATGATTTAAATGACAATGAGGGAAATAAAAGTACACTGGTGTCCAAAATGAAAGCAACAAACTGCTATTTCCCCGTACCATGTCTACTTCGTGATATAATCATACGAACTGTCAACCGATGTCTGTACAGTCATGTTCTGCACAGAAGATGGCATTTTGGTCAACAGAAGACCACACCAATGATGGCATCAGAGCATCTATCAAATTGACTAGTGTTTGCTGGGTAACCCCACATCCACGATCACTGTGTACACAGTCACAGATGGTGCAGTATGGCACAGAGAAGACGCCTACCGGACTCTCTGCAGTGGAGGGCCATAGGAAGAATGGAATCGGGACAGTCACAAACTCATGTGGCCCAATGGTTTAATGTGAATCATTCTGTTGTGTCTCAGATGTGGTGACAGTTTATAGAGATCTAATCTGTATTCTGAAGTCTAGGGAGGGGCCAACCACATGTGACATGAGAAAGAGAGGACTATTATGTGGCTGTAAGGGCACTATGGTACCAACTTAGTACTGTGTAGCAAGTGGCATCTGAACTCACACCATCCACTGGACATGTTGCATCAAGGCAAATGCCGTAGAGAGGACTTCAACAGAGTAGCCTTTATTATTAAAAACCTGCTGTATGTATATGCCTCTAATGCACCTTCACAAAAGGCAACGCCTGTAGTGGAGTCATCGACATTCCACCCGAGCAGTCGAACAGTGGACCAATGTTCTTTTCACAGATGAATCCCCATTCGGCCTGGAGAGTGATTCTTGATGGATTCACATCTGAAGCGAAAGTGGAACATGATTTCAAGACCTGAACATTACAGAAAGAGACCAATATCGAGGAGGATTGCTAATGGTGTGGGTAGGGATTATGTTTACCACATTCGTGAAATTGTGTGGGTGAATTGGAAAAGTTTAATTGTTATTAGGTATTGTGACAAGGTCTTGGGAACTCGCGTGCCATTGTTGTGAGGTGCTGTGTGCCCAGACTTCATATTAATGGACAATAATGCTCGTCCTCATAGAGCACAAGTGGTTGGTGTTTTCTTGGAAACGGAAAATGCTAAACACATGCATAGCCCACTAAGTCTCCCAATTTGAATCCCATAGAGCACATATGGGATGCATTAGTGAGATGAGTTGCATCACGTCAGCATCCACCAGCCACTCTCCGAGACTTGCGAGCAGCTCCGCAGGAAGAATGGGTGTTATTGCCTCAACATGACATTGATGACAAATTCACAGTATGTTCCATTGCTGTCAGGTCTGTATTGCTGCCAGAGGAGGTCACACTCTATAGTGCGCACATTAACCAGTTGTTGGAATGTGCGTGCAAATCAATTAAGCTGGAAAAAATGAAGTACATTTTTGTCTACTGTTATACATGTTGCAGTTGATTATGTTCTGTATCCTTTACATGTTTCTACTTTGATGTCACCTGTTTATTTTTTTTTTTTTTTTTTTTGTTTTTGTGGCAAAATAGGCACAATCATATAAAACTTCCGTTTGTTGTTTTAATTTTGGATATCACTGTATTTGTTAGTGACTTAAGGATTCAAAATATTCCTCTACATTATAAAAACAGTTATTTAACATGTAATTTTTAATTATAACTTAAATTTTCCCCTCATCTTCCATTCACTTGATGCAAACTAGTAGCTCAGTATAGCTTTATTCCATAATGGCTCAAATGTTTTTGAGTTTTTGTTTTTCTCACTCTTTCAATGTGCAGATTCTCGTTGATACATGTATTGTAGTTATGAGTATCTGAATTTATATGCAAACTACTTAAATGTGTTCCTGTATACATTACAATTTTGAATATGTAGGAAGATGGTACTGAAAGTATTTTTAGCTACATGAATAAGGACCTGCACTGTGCTTGTGGAGAGCTGTGTGTAACAATTGTAATGGCCCTTTCCTGTAATTTAAAAATGTCTCAAGCAAGATTTTGTTACATCCTATAACATTGTTTCATAAGATACAGTAGAACTGAAATAACCAAAACACAGTGATCTTGCACATTCTGTGCTATAAACTCTAGAAATTATTCTCAGCACAAAAAACGCAGAAATGAGTTTTTTGGATATGCATATGATATGTAGTCTTTGCAGCTCAAGTCATGCTCAACATACAGACCCAAAAATTTTGCAGACCATATTTTTTCTCTCCCCTTGTCACTCAAAAATAAATGGAAGTCATCCTTCCCATTAACTTTACTCTGCTGCCTTTAGTTTTATTTAAATTAAATGTTAACCTATCTTTGTGAAACCACTGATGCACACACTTCAGAACTTTTTCATCTATCCTGGGTAAGGATTTTCTGTCATCACTTATAATTGTGCTTGTATTGTCTGCAAATAAAATAATTTTGGACAACTGTTGGGGCTTTTAATTCTATTTATATAGATCAAGAGTGATTGGGGAAGGGCCAAGAACACTGTGTTGTGCAACACCTGCTTCTGCTTTCTTAGCATCTGATAACCACTTTATTTCTTTTGCCAGTTTCGAGATGAGTTCCACAACATGAGTTCTGTCTTTGAGATAAGATTCAAACAACTTCCTCCCAATTCCTCTGAAACCTGTGGCCTCCAGTTTGTCAATGAGAATTTGGTGACTTATTGTGTCAAAGGTCTTGGAAAGATCTAGATTGATACCACACTTTTGTTACTGCCTAAATTTCTAACAATCTCTTCAATTTCTCTTCTGCTTCTGTGTTGTGATCTGTACGAAACTTATGGCTATCACAATTCAGAAGACTGAAGGTGTCAAAGATTTAGTAAAAGATTGAAGGAGGGATATTGGTTTGTAGTTTTCTACCTTACATGCATCCCCATTTTTGAATAGTGGTCTAACCTTAAAAATTTTCAGCCTCAGTGGAAACACCCATTCACTGAATGATAAATTGGCAATATGTACCAGCTGTTTCAAAATTTCTGAGGCAACTTTCTTTATTAGTGACAGTGGCATCTCATCCACTCCTGCAGACATTTTTGGTTTCAGACTATCAATTACTTTCAACATTTTCTGTTCATTAGTGAGGCTTATTCTCACACTGCTGACTACTTTTGGTGCTGTTATTTTCTCTTACTTGGTAGATTTCATGCTTAATTTTTCAGATACACTTAGAAAGATATTAATGTAATTGGGCAAGACTTCTTTCTTTATTTTGATGTTATCACTAGATTTAAAAAAAACATCCTGCCCCTTGCAGCTTTCTCCTATTTTTCTTTTAACAGTTTCTGATGTAGTTCTTGATTTATTGTCTGACTTCCTTATTAATTTGTCATTCCATAGTACTTCTGCCAGATTCAACATCTTTCTATATACATTCTTGTTGTTCCTTGCGTATTTCTTAAAATCGGGGTCAATGTAAGTTTTCATTTCAGAGTTGAGTCTTTCCTCAGTCTAGAAATAACTTCTTACATCAGATGTGATTGATGAATTTATACTATGTGATAAAAAGTATTTGGACACCCCCAGAAACATACATTTTTCATATTAGATGCATTGTGCTGCCACCTACTGCAAGGTACTCCATATCAGTGACCTCAGTAGTCATTAAACATTGTGAGAGAGCAGAATGGGGTGCTCCTCGGAACTCATGGATTTGGAACACGGTCAGGTGATTTGGTGTCACTTGTATCATATGTCTGTACACGAGATTTCCACACTCCTAAACATCCCTAGGTCCACTGTCTCTGATGCGATAGTGAAGTAGAAATGTGCAGGGACACATACAGCACAAAATCATGCAGGCCGACCTCATCTGTTGCCTGACAGACACTGCCGACAGTTGAGGAGGGTCGTAATGTGTAATAGGCATACATCTATCCAGACCATCATACAGGAATTCCAAACTGTGTCATGATCCACTGCAAGTATCATAACAGCTAGGCTGGAGGTGAGAACACTTGGATTTCATGGTCGATCAGCTGCTCATAAGCTGCACATCACGCCGGTAAATGCCAAATGACACCTCACTTGGTGTAAGCAGCATTAACATTGGATGATTGAACAGTGGAAAAACGTTGTGTGGAGTGACAAATCATGGTACACAATGTGGCGCTTCAATGGCAGTGCATGAGTATGGTGAATTCCCAGTGAAAAATCATCTGCCAGAGTGTGTAGTGCCAACAGTAAAATTCAGAGGCAGTGGTGTTATGGTGTGGTTGTGTTTCTCATGGAGGGGCTTGTACCTCTTGTTGTTTTGCATGGCACTATCACAGCACAGGCCTACATTGATGTTTTAAGCACTTTCTTGCTTCCCGCTGTTGAAGAGAAATTCGGGGATGGCGAATGCATCTTTCAACATGATCTAGCACCTGTTCATAATGCACGGCCTGTGGTGGAGTGCTTACACAACAATAACACCCCTGTAATGGAGTGGGCTGTACAGAGTCCTGACCTGAATCCTATAGAACACCTATGGGATGTTATGGAATGCTGACTTTGTGCCAGGCCTCACCAACTGACATCGATACCTCTCCTCAGTGTAGCACACCATGAAGAATGGGCCATTCCCCAATAAAGCTTCCAGCACCTGACTGAACATATGCTACGAGAGTGGAAGCTGTCATCAAGGCTAAGAATGAGCCAAAACCATACTGAATTCCAGCATTACCAATGGAGGGTGCCACAAACTTGTAAGTCATTTTCAGCCAGGTGTCCAGATACTTTTGACCACATAGAGTACGAGTATGTGTCTGTGCCTAGATGAGTTTATTTAGACTTATCTTTTTGGAGAGCACATTTCAAAGTTTGGCTTGAAAAGAGAAAAGAAAACATTGTATGCAACATTGTATTTGTTTGTGATGGTAATTCTGCTAGGATTGCTTAGTCACTATGAAAGACAGTTTTCAGAGGAGAAAGTTCTTTCATACATATGATGTACTGTTTTTGTATTTATTGAAACTGTCAAAACTTCAATGATGAGTTCAATGTCATTGGATTTTCCTAGATCAATATTAATAGCGTCTGTATTTAAGGTTTCTATATTTGAAAATTTATTGCTTATGAGACTCATTGGAGTGTTTGTTACCTTTGTAGGGCTGTTTATATTAGAATATGAGTAGGAACTTTACAGGATATTGAAGAATTCAATTTTAATTGAGCTTTCTCTCAACATATTGACATTGAAGCCACCACATAATTATCGACAGTTTCTCATCATGTAAGATGCACAGCAGTGCCTCACTCTTATTTGTAAATATTTCTGGGTCACCATGTTGTTGTTATTGTGGTCTTCAGTCCAGAGACTGGTTTGATGCAGCTCTCCATGCTACTCTATCCTGTGCAAGCTTCTTCATCTCCCAGTACCAACTGCAACCTACATCCTTCTGAATCTGTTTAGTGTATTCATCTCTTGGTCTCCCTCTACGATTTTTACCCTCTGCACTGCCCTCCAATAGTAAATTGGTGATCCCTTGATGCCTCAGAATATGTCCTACCAACCAATTCCTTCTTCTAGTCAAGTTGTGCCACAAATTTCTCTTCTCCCCAATTCTAGTCAGTATCTCCTCATTAGTTATGTGATCTACCCATATAATCTTCAGCATTCTTCTGTAGCACTACATTTTGAAAGCTTCTATTCTCTTTTTGTCTAAACTATTTACTGTCCATGTTTCACTTCCATACACGACTACACTCCATACAAATACTTTCAGAAAAGACTTCCTGAAACTTAAATCGATACTCAATGTTAAAAAAGTTCTCTTCTTCAGAAATGCTTTCCTTGTCATTGCCAGTCTACATTTTATATCCTCTCTACTTCGACCATCATCAGTTATTTTGCTCCCCAAATAGCAAAACTCATTTACTACTTTAAGCGTCTCATTTCCTAATCTAATACCCTCAGCATCACCTAATTCAATTTGACTACATTCCATTATCCTCGTTTTGCTTTTGTTGATGCTCATCTTATATCCTCCTTTCAGGACACTGTCTATTCCATTCAGCTGCCTTTCCAGGTCCTTTAGTGTCTCTGACAGAAGTACAATGTCATCAGCGAATTTCAAAGTTCTTATTTCTTCTCCATGGATTTTAATTCCTACTGCGATTTTTCTTTTGTTTCCTTTACTGCTTGCTCAATATACTGATTGAATAACATCGGGGGATAGGCTGCAACCCTGTCTCACTCCGTTTCCAACCAGTGCTTCTCTTTCATGACCCTCAACTCTTATAACTGCCATCTGGTTTCAGTACACATTGTAAATAGCCTTTTGCTCTCTTTATTTTACCCCTGCTACATTCACAATTTGAATGAGAGTGTTCCAGTCAACATTGTCAAAAGCTTTCTCTAAGTCTACAAATGCTAGAAACTTAGGTTTGTCTTTCCTTAATCTATTTTCTATGATAAGTTGTAGGGTCAGTATTGCCTCATGTGTTCCAACATTTCTAGAAATCCAAACTGATATTCCCCGAGGTCAGCTTCTAACAGTTTTTCCGTTCATCTGTAAAGAATTCGTGTTAGTATTTTGCAGCCATGACTTATTAAACCATATGGTCATCTATAGATTGACATAACTATTATTTTCTATTTTTTACATTCAGTTGCACTACTGCAGCCTCAAAATATTTTTCTACATTCAGAGATTCAGCTTCAGGCCTGTTTTTTACTTTAACCCCTGAATGTACATAAATTCGCACACCTCCATTTTTGGCTTACTTCCCAGGAAAATGACACACCAAGTTATACATGTGACTACAAATTTTATAAAGTTCATAACATTTGCACTGATTTTGTTGAATGCAAATTCTGTCAACATAAGCATCACTGGTTTCAATCTCAAGAGCCAAAACTTTATTTTTGAGACACTGTATATTAAGGGTAACTACTTTTAAGTTGCTACAGTTAGCTTGAGGAAAGTTCATACTTGTATTGTCTGATGTCACCCGCTTCATTTTGTTGAGGCTGGATTCCAAAAATCCTTAAGGGAAACAGGTTTTCTGCATCTTGTCTTGTTTTCTTCTGGATGTGCTACAACTCTTTATGCTCGGATTCCTGTTGGATCTGCTGACTTGGATGCTGGCACATCAGTTGATATTTTTCTTGATAATGACGCAGTGGTGTAGTATGTACCTGCTTATGATACTGGTGAAGCTGTTGTGGAGGCCTCTATCCTAGACAAATCATTTACATCAGCAGCTTTTGTGGCAAGTGGAGATTCTAGGGCTTGGCCTGCTGTCAGTGACTCAGTTTCATTTCTCTTGTTGGAAATTTTCAGTTGCTGTATTTGTGGCTGGACGTCATATGGTCAGGCCATTCTTGTCTTTTACTGTTTTCATTGCATTATGGACTTCTTGAGTAATAAATGGTTTTCCAAGTTTATTTCTGTGTAGCCCATGCCTTGTAAAATGACTTCTTTTCTGAAGATGGTATTGTCACTTATGTGGCATTCAGGAGGCTTCAACAAATTTTCTCAATTTTATTCTTGGTAACTGTGAGTTCTCTGTTGACAGAGGAGTTTTCTATAGCCTTACATATCTGTAGAACACTATCAATGAAGAAGTTAACATCTGTAATTTTCTGCAATGTGATTCTCAGCACTCTTGTGATGAGTGTAGCTTCATTAATATAAACGTTGTTTGCACCTCCTATTTTTAGAAAGTTGCTTCCAAGATTCAGAAGCACTTAATGACTCCTCCTTCTTCTTCTCCTTTCTTTGGAGGAACAAATTACTTCTTCCTCTTTCCTTGGATGAATAAACATTTGAATGGCTAGCATCTCCAGAACTATGACAAGTTGATTTTTATGACGTGAAATTTCCTAAACAGCCAAAAAGCAGACTTCTACAACCAAGGTCTCTCCCAAGTCATCCATTGTTGCGAAAACGTGTCACATAGAAGACTGAATATGAGCTTGATTTATTTATTTATTTATTTTTGAGAATGAAAACTTTGTGACTACCCCTCATGGAGGTTTACTTATAGTATTCATCACCAGGAACCACTTCCATCAGTCATCCCATATGGTAACCTACTGAGATTAATAATATTATCTCCAGCTACAACATCCTGCTTTCTATTACTTAACACTTGTTCTTTGTCTTTTAAGACCACGGCAAACAATTCTTTTATTTCTTTGGAATTCTAAAAAATAAATGTGTAGATAGACTGTGGATGTTGTGGGAATTTGTGAAATATGCTGGCAGCAGTAATGAAGTTCTTACTTCTTGTCAGGTGAGTACGAGACTATAAATACAAAATAAAATAGGGCTAATGCAGAAGCAGGTCTAATAATAAATAAGAAAATTAAAATGTGGGTAACCTCCTATGAGCAGCATAGTACATTATCATAGTAAAGAGAGACATAACCCCCCCCCACAGTAATAAAAGCTTATATGTCATGCAAAATTTAATCATTGCTAACACTTAATGTAAGAATCATGAAACAATGGTGTGTACACAGAAGAGACCTGGCGACACTGGAAGATTTCAGTGGTAAGGTAGTTTTTGGAACCAGATTTTAAATTGAAAAACATTCCCATGGGGAAAATTGGACTCTGACCACAACTTATTGGTTATGAAGTGCAAATTAAAACTGAAGAAATTGCAAACAGGTAGGAAATTGTGGAGATGAGGCCTAGATACATTGAAAGAAATATTGGTTTTTGAGACTTTCAGAGGAGCATTAGGCAACATTGGACTAAGATGGAAAAGGATCACAATGGAAGACAAACGGATAGTTTTGAGAAATGAGGTAATGGAAGCAGCAGAAGATCAAATAGGTAAAAACACAAAACTTATTAGGAATCCTTAAACAACACAGGAGATACTGAATTTAATTGACAAAAGGTTACAATACAGAAATGCAACAAATGAATCAGACAAAATAGAATACAAACATATGAAAATGAGAGTGACAGGAAGCACAAAATGGATAAGCAGGAATGGCTAGAACACAAATTCAAGGCTGTAGAAGCATGCGTAACTAAGCGAAAGACAGATGCTGTCTCTAGCAAAATTAGAGAGACCTTCGGGGAAAAAATGGTCAGCTGTAAGAATATAAGGAACTTAGGAGGCATGTGAAGGATGAGATTTGTGTTCTAAGTGTATATGATACATGTAGATTAACTGTAATGTGTGTGTGTGGCGGGGGGGAGGGCCCGCGAGCGCGGACTGTATGATGATGGGAGTAGGGACAGAGTGAAACCCAGTGCCTACTCCTCTTAAACAGCACGAAGGGGACCACCAAGCATAATGTCTCCATTCAGTGGATGGATTGCCATCAACAATGTCACACACCCTCACCCCATGAGACACTGTGCAAAGGTTTGGTATTTAATCCAGAACATTGCATGAAGTGTGATTATCCAGAACATTACACAACTACCCCTCGTCCCCTTTCTTAGAAAGACATAGGTAAAATTGCCAATAGCATGTAATGCACCCTGGTGGTCACCCATCCCAGTACCAGGCTCAGCGCTATTTAACTTTAATTATCTGATGGGAATTGGCGAATTCAATGAGACAAGGCCACCAGCTATAAAGGGAATGAAAACTTACTACACACACACACACACACACACACACACACACACACACACACAGTGTATGATGCCTGTAATTTTTTTCTTTATGTTGTGGTCTTCAGTTCAACAAATTATTTTGATACACCTGCACATTCTCTCTAAAATTTATCTGATCTTCAGCATTATTCTGCACCAACATGTTTCCAAAGCTTCAGTTCACTTTTTGTATTATTTGTCATCCAGTTTTTAGGTGTGTATAAAGCTACATTGCAGACAAATACATCCTGCATATACAGCATACCTTGCAAGTTACAGGGACTGCAGTTTGATCTCTATTTGCCCTTCTCTTTCTAGAGAGTCCCATGTCTCCTCCAACAACTATTACTTATTATCCTGAATGTCCAGCACTGATAGAAGCTTTATGATATCTTTCCTCCTCTATTTAGTATCAAAGGAACTATTGCTCTACAGTGGATCATAAATACCTCTCCACCAATCTTACAAGTTTCCTCAAAATTCTGTCTCACTGCTTGAGCTATGAAAATGTATGTTCCTCAGAATTCCATATGAAATGATTATTATTTTATATGTGTCTAAGCCTTGCTTCTCAGTCTTTACTTTCATGTGTAGTTATATATTTTCCTTTCTATCTTCAGATTAGCTGAATTACAAATGGCCGTAGGACTGAAAATACAATGAGCTGACAAAATTCATGGGGTAGTGATATGCACGGGTACAGCACAAGGTGTAAAATGACAGTGCAATGACAGAGCTGTGCTCAGATAATTTCTTATGAAAAGGTTACGTGTTATGGCTGCACAACAGAAATTAACATACTTTGAACATGGGACAATAGTTGGAGCTAGACGCATAGAACATTCCATTTAGGAAATCATTAGGGAAATTAATATTTCAAGATCCATATTGTCAAGAGTGTGTTGAGAATACCAAGTTTCATGCATTACCTCTCACCACGAATGATGTAGTGGCTGATGGCCCTCATTTAACAACCGAGAGGAGGCGCATTTGCGAAGAGTTGTCAGTACTAACAGATAGGCAACAGTGCATGAAATGTCCACAGAAATCAACGTGAGATGTATTAAAAATGTATCTGTTAGGACAGTGTGGCTAAATTTGGCATTAATGGACTATGGCAGCAGATGACCAACTTGAGGACCTGTGCTAACATTATAACAACAGCAGCAGCACCTCTCTTCAGCTTGTGATTATATCAGTTGGACACTAGATAACTGGAAAACTGTGGCCTGGTCAGATGAGTCCAATTTCTGTTGGTAGAGCTGATGGTAGAATTTGAGTGTGGTGCTGAATCCACAAAGCCATGGACTCAAGTTATCAACAAGGCACTGTGCAAGCTGGTGGTGTATTCATAATGGTGTGAGCTGTGTTTATGTGGAATGTACTGGATCCTATGGTCCAACTGAACTGAGCATTGACTGGAAATTGTTATGTTCAACTAGTTGGAGACCATTTGGAACCAATCATGGACTTCAAATTTCAGTGGCAGCAGCTGTGTAAGAGCACATAAACACCCTAACTTCTGACATATGCAGATTGATTGATTATTTTTCTTTGAATGCTCTTAAATATAACATAGATGCAATAATCTGAAATATACACACTTAAATCTGCTGTACTGCTTTGCACTGCTACTCCTCTGGACTCCATGAAACTTGGCATCAGGGTCACGAGCACACCTTCAGTTGTGCAACTGGCACGACGTAATTGCCTTATGGGTCAAATACATATACATTTGATAAAAAATGTTCATGGGTTATGGTGTGCACAGCTAAACCTTACCACTCAAAGTTTATGTCAATGTAAGAAGATGATAGCACACTGCAGCAGAAGTAAATACCCATTCGTTTCAAATAAATGCTGATAGATGATAAGACATTCTCAGATACGCCAATTCAGTCACTATATCATAAAATTAGATCAGATTCCAGCACATGTTATAGTTGGAAAAACCAAAATCTATTTTATGGGTTTCTGAATGTGTTATAGTATATTAAGTTTTGGATTTTATTGCTTCTCAGCAATGAAAAGGATAAAACTTTCCTTCAAAATACAATGATGGAGAATAGGTTTTTGGCATTAGCAGTGCTTGCAATTGAGAAAAAGGTTGTGAATGATATTAAATACTCCAATAGTAGTGTGATAAAGACATTTGCATGATTTAAAAATAGTCGAATGATTTTCTTTATAAATATGCAATGTTGGTCATGCTGTGGTATAGTTTTCTCTATTTAACATTTACCTGCATTGCAGTGTAACATTTATTGGCATTAATATATTGTGTGCACTACATGGAAGGACAGGAAATTTAGTAAGAGGAAATTTTGCTATTTTCCTGCTTCAGAAAGTGAGACTTGGTGAAGAGTAATACTTTAATAATACTGTGTTAATAATTGGCTGACGAAACTGAGGGTAGTGAAAGATTCACATTAGGCCATCCTTGCCCTAAACTGTACTTTAATTATGTACAAAACAATGAAATTCCACAAAACTAATTCTTTCTTTCATCAGACAAGTATTATTATTCAGTTGTTCAAATGGCTCTGAGCACTATGGGACTTAACATCTGAGGTCATCAGTCCTCTAGAACTTAGAACTAATTAAACCTAACTAACCTAAGGACATCACACACATCCATGCCCGAGGCAGGATTCAAACCTGCGATGATAGCAGCTGCGCAGTTCCGGACTGAAGCGCCTAGAACCGCTCGGCCATAGTGGCCAGCTTTATTATTATTATTATTAGTAGTAGTAGTAGTAGTAGTATCGGCAGTGGTTGTAGCTGTATAAAATTGTTCAAATCATATCTGTTAAACAGTGTATGATACTTCAAACTTCCAAGTTTATTTTTAGGTAAAAATCTGTGAACCCCCAAAATTGTGTACTAATGAGCAGCCACTGTTCATATTACCAAACAATGATGGATTTGTTATGGAAGACACAGTGCCATCTCACTGGGCCACAATTGTTCACAATTGGTTTGAAGAACATTCTGCATGATTTGAGTGAATGATTTGGCCACTCAGATCAGCCAGCATTAATGCCATGCCTTCAAACAATTAAGGGAAATAACTGAGAGGTCAGTTCATGAACAAAACCTTGCACCAGCAACACTTTTGCAGTTATGAATGGTTATAGATGCAGCAGAGCTCAGTATTCCTGCAGAGGACTTCCAATGACTTGTTGAGTCCATGCTGCATTGAGTTGCTGCAATACACTGGGGAAATGGGGTTCTGACACGACATTAGGAGGTATCCCGTGACTTTCGTCACATCAGTGTAAATTGTCTTCCATAACATTAGGGTCCAAGGAAATCGTTTCTGAAGAAGAGAAATTTGTTAACATCGAGTATAGATTTAAGTGTCAGGAAGTCGTTTCTGAAAGTATTTGTATGGAGTGTAGCCATGTATGGAAGTGAAACATGGACAATAACTAGTATGGACAAGAAGAGAATAGAAGCTTTTGAAATGTGGTGCTACAGAAGAATGCTGAAGATAATGTGGGTAGATCACGTAACTAATGAGGAGGTATTGAAGAGGATTGGGGAGAAGAGAAGTTTGTGGCACAACTTGACTAGAAGAAGGGATCGGTTGGTAGGACATGTTTCGAGGCATCAAGGGATCACAAATTTAGCATTGGAGGGCAGCGTGGAGGGTAAAAATCGCAGAGGGAGACCAAGAGATGAATACACTAAGCAGATTCAGAAGGATGTAGGTTGCAGTAGGTACTGGGAGATGAAGAAGCTTGCACAGGATAGAGTAGCATGGAGAGCTGCATCAAACCAGTCTCAGTACTGAAGACCACAACAACAACAACAACAACAACAACAACAACATTAGGGTACAAGCCATCACTTTTCTCTGTCAGTATAAGGAGAAAGAAGGCTAGAATTAAATGTCCCATTGGGGCTGAATTCATTACAACTGGTGCAAGAGTTGTAATTTGGCAAAAATGAGTAAGAACACTGGATGTGGTGTTCTTTAAGGAACCAGCCTAACACTCTCCTCATGTAATGTAGGGGAGTCTAAGAAAATTTGTCTGTATAGATGGAGATCTGAACTTCACTTTTTATAAATATAGGCCAAGTGAGTTAACAACTGAGCCACTTATTTTAGTGGCACTCACAGAATCTGGTAATAGCATTATTTTACAAAGCTCATACTTTCCTCCCCCTCCCCCTCCCCCACTCACACACAAACATAGAGACTTAATATGTATCAAGTAAACTAATGCATCTTTGCCTCTTGGGTTTTGGTAAGATCAATGTGTACTATGTAGCGGGTGGTCCCCCCCAGGCCCCCTCATACGCAAGTACGCGAATGCTGTAGCACGTGTGGCAGCTTATGTATAACATAGTGTGTACTCCATGTTAAAGCTCTGAATTTCTCCCAGCCAGCATCCAGTAATATTCTTCCAATGTTGATGTGGCAGTGTTATGTAAATGTTGCTAGGCATTGTACGAGGGTTGTTCAATATGTAATGCCTCACTTTTTTTCTCAGAACATATTTTTTGTTAAGAGTTAGAATTTGGTGACAATATATATCAACATGTCTTGTCCACAGCCTAGTTTTCTACATAGTCCCCATCAAGTTCTATTACTGAATGCCCACGTTGTGCAAGAGCATATATCCCCTGCTGGTAAAAGCTCTTGTCCTGTAGGTGTAGCCATGTTTTCACTGCATGGCTGACACTCCCATCATTTTCAAAGTTTGTTACCTGTAGAGAATCCTTAAGTGGTCCAAAGAGTTGTAAGTCCGAGGGTGCCAGGTCTGGACTGCAGTGTGGATGAGTCAGTGATCTCCAACCCAATTTGGTGATATTCCCGGGTTCTCAGACATGGGTGTCAGCATGCATTATCATGTTGGAGCAAGATTTCTGCTGGATTCTTGTCCGATCAAACACATCAGAAATGGTTCTTGAGTTTATTGAGAGTCTTCACATATGCCTCTGAATTAATGATTGACCCTCTTGGCATCACATATCACATCCATGAGAATCATGTCATCACAATCCCAAAAGGCTGTCACCATGACTTTTGTGGCAAAGGGGGATGTCTTGACTTTCTTCTTTTTTGGTGAATGAGGATGATGCCAATCCGTGGACTGTATTTTTCTTTCTTGCACAAAGTGGTGCACCCAGCTTTTGTCCCCAACGCGTGCCTTTCGGCTTCACCTCGTAGTGGCTTGGCTGTCTTGCCAACTCACAACAGTTTAACTGATATGGCAATTTTTAACCGGATATTAGAATAAAATTAGAAAAACATTTTACACTGTAACAGAAGAAAACTTCACAACCCAAGATTGCTGAAAAAGCATATTTTTGGATGGCTGATTTCGACAGGGCTATGCTGTCATCATAGGTGCACCCAGCTTTTGTCCCCCATAATGATCCATGACAGAAAGGCCTCTCCGTCGGTCTCGAAACGGTCCAACAGTTCAGATGAAATGGCCTTTCTTTGAATCTTGTAGCTCACTGTGAGCATTTGTGGAACCCATCATGAGCACCTCTTTGAATGTCCAAGAGTCTCGATCATTGCAGACACACTACCAATGCTGACCGACAACTGTAGAGCCAATTGTCGAGTTGTGATGCGCCAGTCGACATGAGTAATGGCACCCACACGATTCAGCATGTCTGGAGCAGTGGTTGTGACAGGACGTCCCAAGTGTGGCTAATAATGGAGCTTTATTTCTGCTTTTCCTGAGGCTGTAACTTCCTTTATCCATCACTGAACTGTACTCCTATCAATTGCAGCAACACCATACACTGCATACAAACATTTATGGATGTTCACCAACGTTTCTTTTTCTGCATACAAGAATTCAATGACAGCATGCTGTTTGTAATGTGACTCATATGTGGATGCCATTTTGATGCTGTACTACGGCTCTGCCATCTGCCAGAATGGTTCAAAACTTCACCAGTGCACAGAACAAACACCAAATGTGAAACACCAACAAGGACATTTGTCTATGTATATTAATGGTTTTTTTTAAAAAAAATGTGGGGCATTACTTACTGAATGACCCTCGTAGTTGGTCAATGACAATTCAAGCTCAGGCTATATAAGCAGACTTACACGTCTAGAACAAAAAAATATTTTTTGCACGCAGCTCTTACAGAGACACTCAGTGGCATTGTTGGTCATGTGATCTTTGTGTTATGCATAAATGCTACCCTCCCACAGTTCACACAGTAGATTTATCTTAAATACAAACAGCATTTGAAAAGTTTTACACAGTTGTCTCTAATTTTTTTTTTGTTTTGTTTTTTGCAGGAGAATGAAAGTTTTTGTGAATACACCTGCAACACTTAGCTATAAGTTGGCAGATAAAAGTATTTTATTTTATTTACAGGTGAGCCATAATGGACCATAAAGTAGATGTCAGGTTGTGACAATGGTCGGTGATGGAGTTCCTCTTCAAGACCGGCGATGACTCTGCCACATCAATTCACAAGAAGTTGTTCCCTGTTTATGGGGAGGACACAGTGGATTGCAGCAATATCCAGCGGTGGTTGCGGAGGTTTAAAGATGGTGATTTCTCTCTACTGGACAATCCATGATGCGGTAGACCATCGATGGCAATGAGTGATATGAATAAGGAGACCATTCATCAAATCCTCCAAAATGGCAGATGTGTGATGACACAACAGCTTGCTAAAGTGATTTGTTTGTCATTGGGTAGTGTGGTATCACTAGTACAGTCATTAGGGTACAGAAAAATCTGTGCATGTTGGGTGCCTAGATTATTGACAAGAGAAATGAAAAGATGAGGAAGAATGTGTGTGAGGGTCTCATAGAGACCTTTACTGAAGAGTGGAAACAATGTTTTGACGGCGTCATTGCCCAGGATTAATCATGGTTGTTTTTGTCCGAACCTGAGAGGAACACCCAATCAATTGAGTGGCGTCACCCGGGTTCCCCTTGGAAGGAAAAAACCAAGACTTTTATGAACAGCAGACCAAAAGGTGATGGCCTCCTTCTTATGGGATCAGTGTGGTGTAATTTTCATTGGCTTTTTGTAACCTGGCTCCACAATTAACCGAGACTGTTACTGTTTGTCACTGGGCAATTGTCTGCCCCCAGTAGCTGAGTGGTCAGCGTGACAGAATGTCAGTCCTAAGGGCCTGGGTTTGATTCCCGGCTGGGTCAGAGATTTTCTCCGCTCAGGGCTGGGTGTTGTATTGTCCTAATCATCATCATTCCATCCCCATTGACGCGCAAGTCGCCGAAGTGGCATCAAATTGAAAAACTTGCACCCGGCGAATGGTCTACCCGACACGAGGCCCTAGTCACATGACATTTTTACTGGACAATTTGTGACGTGCCATCAAGACCCACAGACCACAGCTTCATGGTCAGCTCATCAGACTGCACCATGACAATGCCAAACCCCTGCAGCACTTATGACACAGCAGAAAATCAAGAAAATGGGTTGGAAAATTGTTCCTCATGCTCCCTACAGTCCGGACTCGGCTGTGTCTGATTTTTACCTCTTTGGTCGTCTCAAGGCCCACCTGCATGGTAAAACATTTGTTAGTAAGAAAGACATTATTTCCTGTGTCGAGACATGGTGTAAAAGTCAATCCCAAGAGTTTTACCAAAGTACATTTACATCATGGAAAGAACGTTGGGCCAGATGCATCACAGTTGATGTGGGCTACATTAAGTAGGCTCAAGGTATAGCTAAATGTTCCAAGCAAGTTCTCAAAAAATTTCATTCTCCTGCTCCAAAAATCAAAAAAATAGAGATGACTGTGCATAACATTTTGAACGTCCTTTGTATATTTCATATGTTTGTTATATGTGTACCCTTGTTACTTCACTGGAAAATTGTGTTGAATGTTATAGTCTTGCATATACTCAGCCATCAATACAGACCAAAGTGAAGAAACACCAATTTAAAAAAATCTTTTGTCAGCAGGCAATACGATTGTGTAGCTTGACAACTTGTTTTGTGGCCGGGAGACTTTTCTGAAACATTCAGGTGTATTACAGAGATACTAATATGTATTCGCAGAACGCAATTACGCTCAAGTGAACTATGGCACCAAAGAAGGGTAAACCTATTGAAGTATTCCAACATTGTGCAATCAGTCAACCTAAACCCCTGAGGTTCATCATTACCATTCAATTTAAATCTCGGTTACCCCAAGCTCTCTCTCTCTCTCTCTCTCTCTCTCTCTCTCTCTCTCTCTCTCTTACCAATTGTTGGGTTTACTCCTTTTCTGCTTCTTATTGGCCCACAGCTAAATTAAAGGCAAGGCTATCCTCAAGCCAAAGGCTGATCTGAACAATGGAATTGAAGTAGTATGCCTTTCCCTTCTTCCAGTCTTTGAACTGACCTACCCAGCCACTGAAATGGTAACCTACACTTTAACAAGGACTATAAAGACCAACAGCATCTGCACATATATTATTACTCTTACAGTATTACCACTATATGCACTGTAATATTACCACACAACAGCTCATATTCATGACAGCCAGACATACAACTCTGCTCAAGCTATGTAATTCACTTGGATAACAGTCGTTTGTGAATAACAGTCAATCTCATCAAAAATTTACACCTACCAAACAATGGTACACAATCCTCACCACTCTTCTACAGCCTGTATAACACATATCTAGCATGGCTGTTCAGATGACAATGATCAGGGTCACCAACTTTGTGGCTGCTCCAGTTGCTCCAGTGCTCATGCAAGCCCCCCTCCCCCCCCCCCCCCCCCCCCCCCCCCCCGCTCAAAATGTCTTTTAGGATACTCAGCACACACACAAAATGATGAAGGAATAAACTGAATAAATTAAAAAACAGAAACAATTGGGAAAATTTGAAAACCACCAATTATGCCAATTTTGACATGTGCTCTTGCGTTGGCCCGCATAAGCACAGCCTAGCACTTCTCGGTCCTCCAAAAACAACTGACAAATCCACAGTGCTGCTCTCTTACAGACATGTTACAAAAGCTTTTGAACATTCTGCCCAATGTGTAATGGCCACAGAGATTTAGACTGCCTACTTTTTGTTGGTAGTTATTCACTCACCCAGTACCATTCTTTGTGGAGTAGCAAGTTTTAATTTAAATTTTTTAAGTGCATAATGCAGTATCATTTAATATTATTTGCAATTAAAATTTATTTTGTTTGCTTCTTTGTTACAGTTAGTTTTCATAATGAATAAATTTGTTGTTCACTCGTCAATGAAGAAAAGTGATTCAGCTATGACATATGCAGGCATTGGTTCAGGTGGCTCAAGTTCCACTGCTGTATTGAATGAAACAAAGAAAACTGCTCATGCTGGCATTAGCCGTTCTTTTCAAAAACACTGGAGGGACAAATACAAGTAGATCTTATAGACTAGAAGCACAATGAAGTGTTTTGTTCTATGTGTAAGTAAATGAGTTCCTCTAGTAAGATGTATGTGAGGAAAATTAAAGAAGATAAAGATGTGATAAAAGCAGTCACTGAAGTCAAGTTTTCTTCTTGAAACAAAGTGTTATAAAGGTTCATCTGTCATGAAAATTCAAATTATAGTATTTCTTGCCATAGTAGGAACAGGTCAATTGATAAAAGTGGGACTATGCAGTGTTTAATGTATAAGGGTAAAGATGAAGCAATGCAATACGCAAGAGTAGTTCTGCATTATCTCACTGTGCAGTGGTTAGCAGTCTGTGGTCACAAAGATGAAAATTCTAATTAAACAGTTTAAAGTTGGTTGCTGAAGATAATTCTAATTTGTCCATTTGGCTCTAGCATACAAATTACAAATGGGTTTTGTATGACATAACAAATTAAGAAGGTTTTATTGTGGCTAACGAAGTCTCACCCAGTTTGAAAATGTTTATGAAATAATCCTTGTAATCTTTGATAATTATAGATGAAACTAGAAACTTACGTCAACATGAGCAAGTTTAAATGTGTCACTGGTGATAATTTTCAGATTAATGAATATTATTTTTTGTAACAATATTATGAAAAGGAAAATTGCTACTCACCATACAGTGGAGATGCTGAGTCACAGATAGGCAAAACAAAAAGACTGACACAAATAAAGCTTTCTACCAGTAAGTCTTTCATCTAAAATAGACACCTCCCCCCCCCCCCCCCCCCCAACACACACTTGCACATACACGCGTGCAGTCTCAGGCAACTGAAACCACACATATTATTTTTAGGTTTCTATAATACTGAATGTACTACAGTTGAGGAATTGTTGGCAGTGTTAATGGATGTTGTTACTCATTTCTCTCTAGATACCAAGTCATGCAGAGATGTTGCTACTAGCAGAGTGGCAAGTATGACCAGCACATTTTTGAGTTGCAAGCAAAAATCAGAGAAATTGAGCCAAAAATTTATTGTTTGGCCCATTCTTCGAACCTTGTGACACAAGAAGCAACACAGCATGAGACCATGGAGAGAGACTATCTTTCAAATGTGAAAAAAATCGCCAAGTTTGTACATCGCACCACCAAGAGACCATCAATATTTGAGTCTCTAGAAACTGCCCAAGGTGCTAGCTTTATTCATCCTGTAGCTCTTCAGCCTTTTCCTAGGTTAGTTTCATTGAAAATTAATTTCCAGAATTTTGAACAGTTAATTTTGTTCTTCAAGGAGCACCAATGTGAAAAATCTTATGACAATGTTAAAACTAAACGTTTCGTAAATTTTCTGTGTTCTTTTGAATTTATCTTCATCACTACCTTTCTTACCTATTAAAATTTTAGAGCCAGTTGAAAATTTGAACGCTTTTCTGCAAAATTCTTTTCTACAACTCCATAAAGCCATGGATAATAGTAACAGTGTCCAAGACGTTTTGAAGTTATCTTGAACCGATGAAAGTTTTGATGAAGTAATGTTGACCTTGCTGGGAATTGACTAAAAAAATTGAATTTATTTTTAAGTTTTAGGTATTGTGATTCAGGCTGTAAAAAGCTTCAAAGAAAAGGAACATTTCTTCTTTCCAAAACAAACAATAGCAGTTAGGTAACAGAGTGTTATAAGAATGACTTTGACCCAGAAAACTTAACTTCACACAGATATATGTTGTTAGATGAGAGAAATTCTAAAAATTACTTTCTTGGAAATATGGAAGATAGAGTGCACTTCTTTTCCTCCAATATGTAGGCCCCCCCATGAACCATGGACCTTGCCGTTGGTGGGGAGGCATGCATGCCTCAGCGATACAGATAGCCGTACCGTAGGTGCAACCACAATGGAGGGGTATCTGTTGAGAGGCCAGACAAACGTGTGGTTCCTGAAGAGGGGCAGCAGCCTTATCAGTAGTTGAAGTGGTAACAGTATGGATGATTGACTGATCTGGCCTTGTAACACTAACCAAATCGGCCTACTGTGCTGGTACTGCGAACGGTTGAAAGCAAGGGGAAACTACAGCCATAATATTTCTCGAGGGCATGCAGCTTTACTGTATGGTTAATGATGATGGCGTCCTCTTGGGTAAAATATTCCAGAGGTAAAATAGTCCCCCATTCGGATCTCCGGGCAGGGACTACTCAGGAGGACGTCATTATCAGGAGAAAGAAAACTGGCATTCTATGGATCGGAGCGTGGAATGTCAGATCACTTAATCGGGCAGGTAGGTTAGAAAATTTAAAAAGGGAAATGGATAGGTTAAAGTTAGATATAGTGAGAATTAGTGAAGTTCGGTGGTGGGAGGAACAAGACTTTTAGTCAGGTGAATACAGGGTTATAAATACAAAGTCAAATAGGGGTAATGCAGGAGTAGGTTTAATAATGAATAAAAAAAATAAGAATGCGGGTAAGCTACTACAAACAGCATAGTGTGGCCAAGATAGACACGAAGCCGACGGCTACTACTGAAGTACAAGTTTATATGCCAACTAGCTCTGCAGATGACAAAGAAATTGAAGAAATGTATGATGAGAAAAAAGAAATTATTGAGATAGTGAAGGGAGACAAAAATTTAATAGTCATGGGTGACTGGAATTTGGTAGTAGGAAAAGGGAGAGAAGGAAATGTAGTAGGTGAATACGGATTGGGGCTAAGAAATGAAAGAGGAAGCCGCCTCGTAGAATTTTGCACAGAGCATAACTTAATCATAGCTAACACTTGGTTTAAGAATCATAAAAGAAGGTTGTATACATGGAAGAAGCCTGGAGATACTGACAGATTTCAGATAGATTATATAATGGTAAGACAGAGATTTAGGAACCAGGTTTTAAATTGTAAGACATTTCCAGGGCCAGATGTGGACTCTGACCACAATCTATTGGTTATGAACTGTAGATTAAACTGAAGAAACTGCAAAAAGGTGGGAATTTAAGGAGATGGGACCTGGATAAACTGACTAAACCAGAGGTTGTACAGAGTTTCAGGGAGAGCGTAAGGGAATAAATGGCAGGAATGGGGGAAAGAAATACAGTAGAAGAAGAATGGGTAGCTTTGAGGGATGAAGTAGTGAAGGCAACAGAGAATCAAGTAGGTAAAAAGACGCTAGTAGAAATCCTTGGGTAGCAGAAGAAATATTGAATTTAATTGATGAAAGGAGAAAACATAAAAATGCAGTAAATGAAGCAGGCAAAAAGGAATACCAACGTCTCAAAAATGAGATCAACAGGAAGTGCAAAATGGCTAAGCAGGCATGGCTAGAGGACAAATGTAAGGATGTAGAGGCTTATCTCACGAGGGGTAAGATAGATACTGCCTACAGGAAAATTAAAGAGACTTTTGGAGAAAAGAGGACGACTTGCATGAATATCAAGAGCGCAGATGGAAACCCAGGTCTAAGCAAAGAAGGGAAAGCAGAAAGATGGAAGGAGTATATAGAAGGTCTATACAAGGGCAGTGTACTTGAGGACAATATTAATGAAATGGAAGAGGATGTAGATGAAGATGAAATGGGAGATATGATACTGCGTGAAGAGTTTGACAGAGCACTGAAAGACCCAAGTCGAAACAAGGCCCCCGGAGTAGACAACATTCCATTGGAAGTACTGACGGCCTTGGGAGAGCCAGTCCTGACAAAACTCTGCCGTCTGGTAAGCAAGATATATGAGACAGGTGAAATGCCCTTCAGACTTCAAGAAGAATATAATAATTCCAATCCCAAAGAAAGCAGGTGTTGACAGATGTGAAAATTACCGAACTATCAGTTTAATAAGTCACAGCTGCAAAATACTAACGCAAATTCTTTACATACGAATGGAAAAACTAGTAGAAGCCGACCTTGGGGAAGATCACTTTGGATTCTGTAGAAATATGGGAACACGTGAGGAAATACTGACCCTACAACTTATCTTAGAAGCTAGATTAAGGAAAGACAAACCTAAGTTTCTAGCATTTGTAGACTTAGAGAAAGCTTCTGACGATGTTGACTGGAATACTCTCTTTCAAATTCTGAAGGTGGCAGGGGTAACATATAGGGAGCGAAAGGCTATTTACAATTTGTATAGAAACCAAATGGCAGTTATAAGAGTTTAGGGGCATGAAAGGGAAGCAGTGGTTGGGAAGGGAGCGAGACAGGGTTGTAGCCTCTCCCCGATGTTATTCAATCTGTATATTGAGCAAGCAGTGAAGGAAACAAAAGAAAAATTCAGAGTAGGTATTAAAATTCATGGAGAAGAAATAAAAACTTTGAGGTTCGCCGACGACATTGTAATTCTGTCAGAGACAGCAAAGAACTTAGAAGAGCAGTTGAACGGAATGGATAGTGTCTTGAAAGGACGATATAAGATGAACATCAACAACAGCAAAACAAGGGTAATGGAATGTAGTCGAATTAGGTCACGTGCTTAGGGCATTAGATTAGGAAATGAGACACTTAGAGTAGTAAAGGAGTTTTGCTATTTGGGGAGCAAAATAACTGATGATGGTCGAAGTAGAGAGGATATCAGATGTAGACTGGCAATGACAAGGAAAGCATTTCTGAAGAAGAGAAATTTGTTAACTTCGGGTATAGATTTAAGTGTCAGGAAGCCATTTCTGAAAGTATTTGTATTGAGTGTAGCCACGTATGGAAGTGAAACATGGTCGATAAATAGTTTAGACAAGAAGAGAAAAGATGCTTTCGAAATGTGGTGCTACTGAAGAATGATGAAGATTAGATGGGTAGATCACATAACTAATGAGGAGGTATTGAATAGAATTAGATAGAAGAGAAGTTCGTGGCACAACTTGACTAGAAGAAGGGATCGCTTGCTAGGACATGTTCTGAGGCATCAAGGGATCACCAATTTAGTATTGGAGGGCAGCGTGGAGGGTAAAAATTGTAGAGGGAGACCAAGAGATGAATACACCAAGCAGATTCAGAAGGATGTAGGTTGCAGTAGGTACTGGGAGATGAAGAAGCTTGCACAGGAACGAGTAGCATGGAGAGCTGCATCAAACCAGTCTCAGGACTGAAGACCACAACAACAACATGTAGGTCAGATAATTGATTCCAGGGGTGATGAAACTGACAGATCACTCGAACTACACCAATCTCTATATGTACAGCAGAATGTTCTTTCTCGACCATTAGAAGATTGAATGCTTACCTGAGCAACACAATAATGCAAGAGAAATTGAATGACAACTGTCATGCATGTCCTTGAAGAATCCAAAATTTTGAACCTTGACATGGTGGTGAACATTTTCATCAAACTAACCTGCCAGAGGAACAAATTCTTTATGAGAGCTATTTAGAAATTACACAAAGATATGAAAAATTAAATTAACTTTATATGGACTGTTGATTACTTTTTGCATTCATTAATTAGTATGAAAAAATAACCTAATAAACAATAGCTGTTTACCATTATCAAGTGTTGCTCATTCAAACACATCAAAAACTGGGTTTTCAAGTAGTTTAATTTTCAACATTTTTGAACAGTGATTTAGGCACCCACACTGATTTTCAAAAGCCAGCATCCCTGGTAATAATTGCCCCACATATATACGGTGTTGTCGGTAATCTAAACAGTTATGTATCATGTCCTGCAACAATCATTTTATAAATTTAATATGATTGACATGTTTTTTCATGGTGTTGCTATTTTCTGACAGTGGTGTATAAAATAAATACCAACTAGAATGGGACGTAAAACTTTCACATACAATACACTAGTTTATTTTTCTTGATGAAAATGGATCTATTAGAATGATGTGAAAACAAAAAGAAGATGTAAAAATATCTAAAATCCAAACTTTCTGTGTGCTAAACGTATTTGCAGCAAAAAACTTTTCTTTGCTTTTTATGAAAGCAAAAATGTTTGAAATAATTTCATGTATTGATCCTTTTAATCTTTTCTGTACATGGGTACAATTATATACTGGAAAAGTCAATTTCCTATAAGACTGATGCTATGAGAACAACTTTTAGATGAAATTGTGGGTGCATGGTAATACAACAACAAAGTCTTCAACACATTTTAAGTATATAACATTGCACACTGTACATAAATAAGGTTTCTAAAACAGATGAAATACAAGAGGAAGATAATAAAGTAATAATATAATGTGAGAATAAGACAGTAATGAGAGAACTGCATACTTCTGAACAGCATACGCATTTAAAAGTTGAAGTCCTTATAGCATGTAAGATAAAATTCACATATTGGAATATCAACAGATGAAAATCTTAAATATTTATGTCATCGTACAGTTCAGGACAGTACATACAGGGAACATCAATAGCAAAGATACATTCTTTGACGGATGATAGTATTAGTGTTTCTGAACAAAAAACATCACATGGAGATATGCCTCATTCTGAATGGTTTCTGAGATAGAACACATTTAATGTACATAGTTATTTATTTTCTGTATTATTGTAACACTGTCATTGTTTACAATGTACCACAGTAGTGGTAGAATTTGCAAGTTCACAAGTAGTGGCTTGAATGAAAATCTGGAAGTTACAACATTTCCTAAAGTTCTTAAGTTCTTTTTTGGAGAAAATAGCAACTTCTGTTGGCAGGTGAGCTGCCCAAGAAAAGAGACCATTCCTCAACAGTGATTCCATCTCTGGGTAGGATATATTTATCATTTTTTGTGTCATACGTCCAGTAAGAATTTTCACACAGTGGCAGAAGATTTGTTGAAATGCCTCTCATGTATTGGTTCATTATTCAATGGAAGAGCAGCACAGTGACAATGCTAAGCTGCTCCTGCACTGTGGGTGGCCACATCATAGTACTTTTGCAGAAAGTACATTTTATTTTTAGTTGTGCATTTTGCTTACTGCTTATTACAGGCTTCTTTAATGTTGTGAAAATATTTTCACAGAAACAATAGTGACTGAAGTAACTGTAATTATATCATTACTCTGTAATGAGCCACCAGAGATCATTGGTACTTGATACCAAAATGCTTGGAAAGTATCCGTGAACAACCTCTGAAAGTTTGCTTGAGGAGTTCTGGGTTAACCTGATATGAAATTCAATGACTGTATGGCATTATCGGCCAGGAGGCTCCATCTGGGAAACTTCTTTGATGAGCCAGTACTTCACAATCGTTAAATGATAAATACACATGGGCACGAAGTATATTCTAAACTGAATATTATTGGTATTATTCAGAGATGGAAGCGTGGCACATAGTGGTCAGAGGAAGAAGAAAATAACAGATCTGGTGGGCTACATTTTCAATCCACAGATCTGCTTAGGTAGGCATGGAAGCTCCAATGAACTTTAATTTGCTTTTAGATAATGCTTCAGACCAGTGAAAATCAATTTTGTTCTCATATTATGATTCTGCCACTTTTCTTGTAAATTCTATATTCTATGATATGGTCTCAGCAATTTTTTTATTTTTCACAAACATGCAGCTGTAGGCTACTATTGAGCTATGTATATAGCTCACCTTATCAACGAATAGAATAAAAAGGGAAAAATTACTTTTTACTGTGATTTTAGGAGTATATATTTAGAGGATGGAATTTCATAATTGTAAAAACAGAATTATAACGATTGTACTAAAGGTAATGCTCCGCAGACAGTGCTAGTTAATAGTCTTCAGGGAAGGCGTGTAGTTTAAACGGTAGCTGGGCTGTTTAACTTCAAGGGTAAGTGATTGCCGACGTGAGATTCGTGCTGTTAGGATCATAGGCAAGTTACTAATGCAGCTGATGCCTTAATTTACTTTACAGTATCATTTCGTAAGTCCCGGTGTCAGCTCCATGTTGGTTTCTTTTTAATCGATCCCAGAGAAACTTCTGAGTTTCGTGCTTTTCCGTTCTCATTCGCGTTCTTACACTGCGATCTTTCATCTTTCATTCTTCTTTATGTACTACACAAAATACGCAGCATCCTTTGTTACGATGACGCACGAAAGCGCGCCCTCTCCCTTCCACGTCTCGTTAGATAATAATGCTCATAGGGCTCTCTAGCCTGGTTTATTGTTTTCAACGGAGTGAAGAGTATCTCGTATACTCTTTGCTCCCTCTTTTGCCCCCTGGTGCTCTTATGTTCTTCTGGTCTGAGCATGTCGCTCAGTGGCAGACGGTGCTTCTACGGCATTGGAGATCCAGTATTCTTATCACAGTTGTGATACAGACAGAAATTCTGAAATCTGACAGTTTACCACAGTCTTGGGTTACGTTCGTCATTCTACACTGAGCAAAACTTCCTACTACAATCTGCGTGATATTATCCAAACAGGTAAAATGAATCCACAATACGAACGCCGCTCAGAGTTGACGAATAATAATGACGGATACAGCAAGAAATAGCGTAAGCATTAATTATTCTAAATCACTGACTCAAAAATTAATCAACAAATTTACTGTATCTGCGCCGAGCTATGCCACATCCTCACCCATTTACGTTTTCTGACGTGTGAATATCGTCTGTCGCACATGTCGTATGTTGAGTGTCAAGGGGCCCGCACAAGAAGAGCTGGATGAAACATCTCTTCAGAGCCTTTAGCCGTCCGGGGATTTTTGTTGATGGCGTACGCGGCTCATACCACTCAGACGAAATTAAGACTCGTCGATCGATACTTACCATCGCTGGAAGCTCCCTAGCACATCGTCATATTGCACGTTCTCTTTTTTAAGCGTGACTTTTCTTCCACTTATTTCCACAAGGTGCCTGATATGGTGATTAGAGGAAGTTATATTTCGAGAGATACTCCCTCTGTCTTTATACACACAGTCATCTTTCGTTCGCCGTAGACAAAGTGCAGTTGAAGCGGTACCGACTCTTATATGCTACTAGATAGATTCTGGCCAAAGTGCGGAAACGCCGGTAACCCTTAACCAAATCATTCAAGAGATTTATCTATTGACATTTTTTTTTAATATCTGAAAGAAATTAACAGACAGAGGTGTCACGTCTAGTTTTTGTTTTCTTTCTCCATGCAGCCATTTTTGTAGCGGCTTCCTTTTTGCTTTTCTACTCTTTTGTCCAGCAAAACACTGTCACCGTCGACAAGGTTTGGAAAAATTGGAACCGCGCTATAGTCACTTTTTTGCGACATAATTGTTTTTTATCCGTATTCAAAGTAGTTACAATTCACCGTACGTACGTATTTTATGGTGATATGAGTACACATTTAAAATTAATGCTCGAACACGAGTAAACAATTAAGAGAGCGAAGAGCGAAACGGTGATCGGTTGCATATATCGCATTTTCTGCTTTTAGTTTTATAGGTTGATGACTGAAGAAACATTCTATCATTAAAATTTGTTAGTTGTTACTGTTATAATTAGAAAATGAGTTCAAAATATGTACAGTATTTTATGCCGAAGTTCACATAATGCATTCCCTGCATGAAAAGTGTTTCTTTTTACAGAAAGTTTCGTAATTTGGAATCTATGACAGCAAATATGCTCTAATAGATTAAACAAAGAGATTTCATCAACTTTGATTATACATGTGTTGGGTGGCATATTAAAGTCCATCGCGTTTCGTGTTCTTTAACGTTTACTATGATTCTCCTAAATACTTTTCTGATTTCGTTTTTATTATCTACAGAGCCGAGTTTATCCTCATTTTTGCGAAACGAAATGTCCTGTCGGTACGTCTCTGGTTGTCTAAGCGGTATGAACCGGAACTCCATTGAAAAAAATTTCGAAGGTTGTTCAGGGTTATTTCCTGAGTTTCAAGTGATAGAGCATAGCAATCAGTCGTCCTTTTCTTTCAGGTCTTATTAGGCAGAATAGATTTCGGCTAGTGCCTAGCCATTATCAGTACACTATTTCATGGTATCAATGCACGTCCTAGAAGACTACTAGTCTTGAACGAACTGTGACAGAAGCCCGAACAACAGGGGTCTGACGTTGTAGGATATGCATTGATAACACTCAGTAGTGCATTGATAATGGCTAGGCACTAGTCGAAACCTAGATTTGCCTAATAAAATCTGAAAGAAAAGGACTACTGACTGATGTGCTATTTCATTTGAAAGTCAAATCACACTCGTTCAGTGCATCCACATTCCTAATGGAAGGTAACTTGATGAATTATTTTCTGAGTATTTTGGCATAAGAGACACATGATCTCAAGGGTTCCTTACAGAGTACTTGATTTCTGACTTCCATTTACGTTTGTATCTGTATTACACTCAAAATATGCGATCAACACCACAAATGTTGACGGTATGTGTTTTGTTAGGATAGAATCTTGTCCATTCACTCACGGTGCATGCTGCTCACAACAGTAATGGCCACTTTACTATTCACTCTCAAATTTTCATTCAGTACAGCCCGGTACTGTCTCTCGGGAATGCTTTTTCGGCAGTTTTCGATATACATCAACAGTGATACATAGCAGTACGGACACGTTTACTGATTAAGAGTTAGCCTCGTGTATAGATTCACTGAATGCAAGGGAAGAGCGGTAAAAAGGAGCTTTGCTGAACCATTGCGACGGCAACCAGTGTACCTGTTTCATCTGAGAGTTGTTGCGTTTTTGTGTAGTACGTTTTGGTGATAGGACATTCCAGACTTTTTCAACGTTGTGAAGGTATTTTCACGGGAGCAAAGCTAGTTGGGGTAACAAAGAGAATAGACCATTACTATAACACTCTATAATGACCTATCGGAGCTACAGGTCCCTTGTAACCAAATTCTCACAAAATAACAATGAATTAATTTTCAAAATTATGTCGGTGGAGTTCACGTTCATCATACTTGTATTAAAATAGCGTGTAGAATAGTATTAGAGAAAACTCATTCTGGAGCACTTTTCATATCAAATTGATATCAAATTAACTATGCTAATTAATTAATTAATACCCATCCCCTTAGGACATTACGGGTTTTCCCCAGTTGGCACATTGCTCCCTTCCCCTATTCCCGTACCATCGCCTCCCCTCCCCCCTGGAAATGGCGGGAAAACAAAATTTTGCGTGAAATTCGAATTTATTGGTGGGAATATCACAGTTTGTGTGTTCACCTTGGGATTTGGAGACAAACTGATAAAGTTCACACCACCCCAGAGGACACTGTTGGCACTCCACCACTCCCCAATCACCTTCACCTCTCTTCCCCCCCCCCCCCCCCCCACCACTCCCCCCAGACTGTCTCTCTGTAGAAATCTTCGCATTAGCCCCTAATTTTCTCACTGCAGTCACTTTGTAAAACGTATGTGGAAGGTTGTAATATGTTTGCCCACGGTACTTACAAGACATGGTATAGAGCTCACCTCTCAACTTCCTTTCATTGAAGTATCGATTACTTACCATAGTCCCACGAGCTTTTTGGTCTTCGGTATACAGCATTTAAATCCACCTGATTTCGACGAGTAAGACATGTCCCCCACCAAGTTACAGACCCTTGCTAATTCTCTTGTAATCCCATCATGTTCCAACAGCGCGGTTCTGCTAGTTAGAAGGCTGACAGGTAGAGGGCTGCAACAACGAGAAAATTTGTTCACTAATGTACAGGAGGAAATTCGCAACAGTCAGACTGCTCAAAGAAATTCGTAAGTGTAGCGCCTACAATTTATCGATTTCCAATTATCGTCTATAAATATCATTCTGTACATGTTCTAATCTCTTTTATTGTGTTCCTATGATTACCACGCTAGAAATACGACAGTGTAGTAGTATCCGAATCTTCATTGGCAGCAACTTCGCGAACGTGATCTGGAACAAAACTCTATAAGATTTCACTGTGTCCCTCTCCAAGTATATCAGGAAACATTCCATCGGTTAAAAGCGCTACAGTCTGGAACCGCACGACCGCTACGGTCGCAGGTTCGAATCCTGCCTCGGGCATGGATGTGTGTGATGTTAGTTAGGTTTAAGTAGTTCTAAGTTCTAGGGGACTGATGACCACAGCAGTTAAGTCCCATAGTGCTCAGAGCCATTTGAACCATTTAAACAAAAAAACATTCCATCTGCGTGTTGACATCAACCATATGTGCTGATCCTATTAAATATATGTGTATTGGTCTACTGGAGCAGGCAATCAGTGGTCGAAATTGTTTCCACCGAGCTGTGTAAAGACAATATCACCCATCAGTCACAAGGAGAGGGTTCTTGTGTTGTTGTTTGGTAAGCGGTTTCATACAAGGTTTTTTCTCTTTTGTTTTTCTGTAAAAAACTGAAGCAGTGTATGACTACAGTGTATGACTTAAGTCTGGGGAGTGTGGTGGCTGGTACAGTACTTCCAAGTCACTAATCGACCGAACAGAGCAACCACAACTTGCGCTGTATGCGCCCGGGCACTGTCGTGCAAAATGATGGGTGGGTTGCGCAGAAAGTGTCGCCGCTTCTTTCGCAAAGCTGGTCGCAGGTGATGCTCCAAAAACGAACAGTAATACGACTTAAGTCCTTTTGACTTTGATTTGATTCCGAAGATGAAGGAACCATTTCGTAGCATTCGCTTCAGAACTGTTCCAAAGATTCGACAGTCAGTAGACCGCTCCATTCGCACGATCAACAGAAAAAGGCTCTGCTAACGGTATACTACATATCCCACATCGATGGCAATGGGTTCTACACAACGCTGTTGACTACTCTGAAGGACAGTAACTGGTGCAAACATGTAACTCTTTTGTATCGGTTATGAATGAACAGTTGCTACTTTTTAAGTTCCAATCCTCATATAGCGACCTACAACTAACAGAAAATGCTTGTATATTACATTCCCCAGTTGCAATATGGGAATCTGGCTTGTACATCTGCAATAGCTTCTTCTCTTTCCTTTTGTGGTTTTATATTGACTCTTCATGGCAGTTTCTTTGCTTTTTGTTTTTTTTATATACCCAAGTTTTCGTTTCCTGACTTCAACCTGATCCATTCCCCGTTTTCATTTGCGTGCACTTAAAGGATGGGTATGGTTTAAACCTGCTCGATACATTGTTTCTTTTATTCTTAAAAATTGTACTATAATATTGCTTGTGGATACCAGACCTAATTCGATGACATCTATATAAGACGGTATTATGGGGAACAACGTCCTAGGATGGGAAAATATGTTTGTCCTGTTTAATGTACCACTTCAATCTTCTGTTGGAGGCAGTGTTAAGAATCTCTACGTAGTTTACAGGTAAAAGGTTAAAACTGTACGCAGACAAAACGTAGTTTATAAACTTTTCTGACTCGGGTGATGATTTGACAGCTGGCACAAATATCATTCCTTGTAACCACCGCATCCAGAGAGGGTAGTTGCTGGTCCCCTGCTATCTCCATAGTAAATTTTTACGCAAGTGTCGTAGGGGGTGACCGAGCCGATTCACACCATGAAAGTATCGCTTATAAAACAACAAGAACCAAGTCACTTTGTAAGTCAGAAATTTAATGTTCTGTCTCTTATGAAACTGGTGGATCTTAAGTCGGGAATCTACACACCAACGATCAAATTTCCCATGTCGACTGTGTCTAGTTGTATTAATAGTTGTAGTAGTAATAGTAGTAGCAGTGTTGATTTTGAAGCATCTCAGCCTGCTCCACTAATAAATGGAGCAATGTAAAACGATAGTGACATAAAACACATATTTTTGGAAGAGAGATTGGCTCAAAAGATATCAGAGCAATTTGGCTACGTTATAGATCAGAGGTAGGTGACGGCAAGACCTCAATACAAGTGTCAATTAGCTTTTTTTTTCATTTACTGTGCATAACTGAAGTAAATACCCAAGCAAGGGGAAACTACGGCCGTAATTTTTCCCGAGGGCATGTAGCTTTACTGTATGGATAAATGATGATGGCGTCCTCTTGGGTAAAATATTCCGGAGGTAAAATGGTCCCCCATTCGGATCTCCGGGCGGCGACTACTCAAGGGGATGTCGTTATCAGGAGAAAGAAAACTGGCGTTCTACGGATCGGAGCGTGGAATGTCAGATCACTTAATCGGACAGGTAGGTTAGAAAATTTAAAAAGGGAAATGGATAGGTTAAAGTTAGATATAGCGGGAATTAGTGAAGTTCGGTGGCAGGAGGAACAAGACTTCTGGTCAGGTGACTACAGGGCTATAAACACAAAATCAAATAGGGGTAATGCAGGAGTAGGTTTAATAATGAATAGAAAAATAGGAATGCGGGTAAGCTACTACAAACAGCATAGTGAACGCATTATTGTGGCCAAGATAGATACGAAGCCCACACCTACCACAGTAGTACAAATTTATATGTCAACTAGCTCTGCAGATAACGAAGAAATTGAAGAAATGTATGATGAAATAAAAGAAATTATTCAGATAGTGAAGGGTGACGAAAATTTAATAGTCATGGGTGACTGGAATTCGGTAGTAGGAAAAGGGAGAGAAGGAAACGTAGTAGGTGAATATGGATTGGGACTAAGAAATGAAAGAGGAAGCCGTCTGGTAGCATTTTGCACAGAGCATAACTTAATCATAGCTAACACTTGGTTTAAGAATCATGAAAGAAGGTTGTATACATGGAAGAACCTTGGAGATACTAAAATGTATCAGATAGATTATATAATGGTAAGACAGAGATTTAGGAACCAGGTTTTAAACCGTAAGACATTTCCAGGGGCAGATGTGGACTCTGACTACAATCTATTGGTTATGACCTGTAGATTAAAACTGAAGAAACTGCAAAAAGGTGGGAATTTAGGGAGATGGGACCTGGATAAACTGAAAGAACCAGAGGTTGTTCAAAGTTTCATGGAGAGCATGAGGGAACAATTGACAGGAATGGGGGAAAGAAATACAGTAGAAGAAGAATGGGTAGCTCTGAGGGATGAAGTAGTGAAGGCAGCAAAGGATCAAGTAGGTAAAAAGACGAGGGCTAGTAGAACTCCTTGGGTAACAGAAGAAATATTGAACTTAATTGATCAAAGGAAAAAATATAAAAATGCAGTAAATGAAGCAGGCAAAAAGGAATACAAACGTCTCAAAAATGAGATCAACAGGAAGTGCAAAATGGCTAAGCAGGGATGGCTAGAGGACAAATGTAAGGATGTAGAGGCTTATCTCACTAGGGGTAAGATAGATACTGCCTACACGAAAATTAAAGAGACCTTTGGAGATAAGAGAACCACTTGTATGAACATCAAGAGCTCAGATGGAAACCCAGTTCTAAGCAAAGAAGGGAAAGCAGAAAGGTGGAAGGAGTATATAGAGGGTCAATACAAGGGCGATGTACTTGAGGACAATATTATGGAAATGGAAGAGGATGTAGATGAAGATGAAATGGGAGATATGATACTGCGTGAAGAGTTTGACAGAGCACTGAAAGACCTGAGTCGCAACAAGGCCCCCGGAGTAGACAACATTCCATTGGGACTTCTGACGGCCTTGGGAGAGCCAGTCCTGGCAAAACTCTACCATCGGGTAAGCAAGATGTATGAAACAGGCGAAATACTCTCAGACTTCAAGAAGAATATAATAATTCCAATCCCAAAGAAAGCAGATGTTGACAGATGTGAAAATTACCGAACAATCAGTTTAATAAGCCACAGCTGCAAAATACTAACACGAATTCTTTACAGACGAATGGAAAAACTAGTAGAAGCCGACCTCGGGGAAGATCAGTTTGGATTCCTAGAAATGTTGGAACACATGAGGCAATACTGACCTTAAGACTTATCTTAGAAGAAAGATTAGGGAAAGGCAAATCTAAGTTTCTAGCATTTGGAGACTTAGAGAAAGCTTTTGATAATGTTGACTGGAATACTCTCTTTCAAATTCTAAAGATGGCAGGGGAAAAATACAGGGAGCGAAAGGCTATTTACAATTTGTACAGAAACCAGATGGCAGTTATAAGAGTCGAGGGACATGTAAGGGAAGCAGTTTTTGGGAAGGGAGTAAGACAGGGTTGTAGCCTCTCCCCGATGTTATTCAATCTGTATATTGAACAAGCAGTAAAGGAAACAAAAGAAAAATTCGGAGTAGGTATTAAAATCCATGGAGAAGAAATAAAAACTTTGAGGTTCGCCGATGACATTGTAATTCTGTCAGAGACAGCAAAGGGCTTGGAAGAGCAGTTGAATGGAATGGATAGCGTCTTGAAAGGACGATATAAGATGAACATCAACAAAAGCAAAACGAGGACAATGGAATGTAGTCGAATTAAGTCGGGTGATGCTGAGGGAATTAGATTAGGAAATGAGACACTTAGAGTAGTAAAGGAGTTTTGCTATTTGGGGAGCAAAATAACTGATGATGGTCGAAGTAGAGAGGATATAAAATGTAGACTGGCAATGGCAAGGAAAGCGTTTCTGAAGAAGAGAAATTTGTTATCATCGAGTATAGATTTAAGTGTCCGGAAGTCATTTCTGAAAGTATTTGTATGGAGCGTAGCCATGTATGGAAGTGAAACATGGACGATAAATAGTTTGGACAAGAAGAGAATAGAAGCTTTCGAAATGTGGTGCTACAGAAGAATGCTGAAGATTAGATGGGTGGATCACATAACTAATGAGGAGGTATTGAATAGGATTGGGGAGAAGAGGAGTTTGTGGCACAGCTTGACCAGAAGGAGGGATCGGTTGGTAGGACATGTTCTGAGGCATCAAGGGATCACCAATTTAGTATTGGAGGGCAGCGTGAAGGGTAAAAATCGTAGAGGGAGACCAAGAGATGAATACACTAAGCAGATTCAGAAGGATGAAGGTTGCAGTAGGTACTGGGAGATGAAGAAGCTTGCACAGGATAGAGTAGCATGGAGAGCTGCATCAGTCCAGTCTCAGGACTGAAGACCACAAGAAAGAACACTTGTGCAGCAGGTTATAAACTTTATTTAGTCAATACAATTCAGTTCGTATATTATTTTAGCCTGATCATCATCTGTTATCATAGGATCAACCTCTGGTTAATATGCCACTAAAGCAACTAGAGGAGTGTTAGCTTCTCCTCCCCCTCCTACTCCTCATGCTGCATGTCCACTGAAAATAATAATAATAATAATAATGTTTAAATGGTTATTATTATTATTATGTCCATTTAAATACAGCTACAAGTAGGAGATATGAGATATTAGCTCTTACATTAAACAGTGATGAAAATACTTAGGTGTCAAAATCTATGGAATCGAACTCTTTTTCAAAATCGAAGGTACACGAATAAAAAAAATAAAGCTACATCTTCATTTGACTCTGCTTGCATTGCATTAGACTGGATGTCATGCTTTTAGCGACAGACTAGCCATGTCCGGCAATGGAAACAGTTTTTATTACAAAGTCTTAATTTCTATTTGTGCGATGTAGACTAATATGTTTTCATAGCAGATAAAAGGCTGTACATATGGATTACATATCCAACTGCTGTGTGTCTATGGTTAACCATTAAAACACAAGCCTTCGTCCATTATAGAACAACTCCTCAAAATCACAAGAACTGTCCGACGAAGTAAGAGCACAATCGATGCATTGCTTCTCAGTGTCGTGTTACAACAGAATTTGTTCAAAGTACAGTGAAATATTTGTTGAAACTGCAGAAAAATAGTAATTAATATTATGTTAACGGAATCTTCCTTCGGTTCCTGGTAGAACAACATTATAATAAATGAAAAGCACCAGTTTGCTTTTGTTCTACAATATTACTTTCGTTGTCAACCGGTTTTCGGCTTACACGGCCATCTTCAGACAAAACGAAGTCTGAAGATGGCCTTGTATGCCAAAAATTGGTTAACAATAAAAGTAATATTGTAGAACAAAAGCAAACTGGTGCTTTTCATTTATTGTAATTCATATTCATTGCTCGATTCTATAATCTTGTACATGATGTGAACATATATTAACATACCATCCCTACATAAGTTCCCGTAACAGGTCCATACAATTTCTAAGTGGTTATATCGATAATTTAAGATCCAGCTATCAGTCATTCCGCTATATTTTCGAAGAAGTTATACCAAAACTTTTAAGATATAGCTATCAGACATACTGAATATAAGAACGAAATCACTATAAGAGTATCACCTGTAGCCCAATCTCAACTAGTTGACACTCATATCATGTAATCTATGGCTTCCGCAGTGTAAAGAACTACAACTAACAATTCTCAGTTCGCAGCTCGTGGTCGTGCGGTAGCGTTCTCGCTTCCCGCGCCCGGGTTCCCGGGTTCGATTCCCGGTGGGGTCAGGGATTTTCTCTGCCTCGTGATGACTGGGTGTTGTGTGATGTCCTTAGGTTAGTTTGGTTTAAGTAGTTCTAAGTTCTAGGGGACTGATGACCACAGATGTTAAGTCCCATAGTGCTCAGAGCCATTTGAACCATTTGAACAATTCTCAGCGGGTTTTTACTCTAGGAGATTCGTGAATTGTTTCAATGTTCGACAGAGGTCTACACATGAATTTCAGAACTGGTTGTAGAAGTTAGTGACATTACACATAATATTTAGTATTAGCTACGCACTGACAAAACAAATACAATTTCCCGAAGTGCATACATGTGAGCCATATCATGTAGTTTTCGAGACGTAGCTTGACGAGTTTGTTGCAGTTTCCGAGAAAAGAACTCTAGTCTTAATTTAAAAATTAAGAATAGATTTTGATATACAGAGACTCTTTACCATACATGCATTTCAGTTAGTGAACACAATCATTTAGCGATGAATTCTCGGCATTATTAGCCTGCACCATCATGAGAACGTTGTCTATCTCGTTAAATATGTCGTCAAATCCTGCAGATAAGAGCGAAACTCTCTGTATTACACCACACCTCAAAATTACAATTACATCTATAGATGAAAGCTGCTACTGATATAACACCACACACACACACACACACACCACACACACACACACACACACAACTTGAATGAACGGAAATTTTTCTGTACCTGCATCTGAGACGGTATCCTCCCACTCATTAACACCACCACCCCACAGAAGTAAATCATGGTTGGTCTGCAGTGGAACTGGAAAAGAAGATATCAAAACACGTTCAGTTTCATCAAACTACAAACGTATGTATACATGTTGCTGTTGTTGTCATGTGAACAGTTTCTGAGAGACTTACAGTATCTCATCCATTCCATATTCTGCGCCATGTTAACTAGGTCACACCAGAAATACAACTGAACTGGGCTGTTTGAATCTATAGGGGAATGCCGCCTCTCACAAGACACTGTCAATGGCTAACCTAGCCTGGAAAATCCATTAAAAGAGCTGTTGTATATTATGAGGCCGTGAAAGTTCTGGTCCGCCCCAGGGGAGGTGAGCCCTTGATGGAAACGGTAAACATGTAGGATCAGGCGTGAGCCTGTTCGCGAAAAATCTGAGACAATGAAACAGAAGCCAACATACAAAGCCCTCCACCCAGTCAGATCCCTTGTCATGCACAATATCTTGAGATATGTGGCCCGGTCACGATCAATGGACCACCCTATATACAGGGTGTCCAAAAAGTCTTTCCCTGATTACATAAATTGATAACTCAGGCTAGAAGTAAGATACAAATATGAAACTGGTGTCTAATTGTTTACAAACTATCAAAGCTTTTTTTTCACACATCAGTAAACTTCCATTTCCACTGTTGTCCAATGGCAGTACACGGCGATATGACTTTGCGGTCGAAATGCTATCATGTATTGAGGACGATGATGGTTATCTCAGACGAATTGCCTTTTCCGACGAAGCGACCTTTTTTGTCAGCGGAGTAGTGAATCGCCATAATGTGTGCATTTGGGGTTCACAACCCCCTGGCGAGGTCATGGAGTGCACCAGAAGCAGTCCAAAAGTGAATATGTGGTGCGCGCTATTGCACGATCGAATTGTCGGGCCATTCTTCATCGCTGAGGCTACCATCACATCTGCAGTGTATGTGAACATGTTGCAACTGTATGCTGTTCCTCAGCTGCTTCAGTACCACCCCGATGTCTTGTTTCAGCAAGACAGTGCACCGCCTCATTTGGGTTTGGACGTCCGTGCCTATCTCGATATGATCTTTCCTGGGCGATGGATTGGTCATGATGGGCCAACGGTTTGGCCTCCGCGCTCTCCTGACATAACCCCATTAGACTTCTTTTTATGGGGGTTATGTCAAGGACGAGGTCTACCGAACACGTGTACCAGATCTTGAAACCCTGCGGCAACGGATAACCACAGAAGTTGAATCGATCCCTCCAGTGATGTTGGCTAATGTGTGGCTAATTTGAATATCGCCTAGATGTGCTACGTGCTACCAAGGGTACTCATGTGGAAGTTTACTGATGTGTGAAAAAAAACTTTGATAGTTTGTAAACAATTAGACACCAGTTTCATATTTGTATCTTACTTCTAGCTTGAGTTATCAGTTTATGTAATCAGGGAAAGACTTTTGGATACCACATATATATATATATATATATATATATATATATATATATATATATATATAGGGTGGTCCATTGATCGTGACTGGGCCACATATCTCACGAAATAAGCGTCAAACGAAAAAACTACAAAGACGAAACTTGTCTAGCTTGAAGGGGGAAACCAGATGGCGCTATGGTTGGCCCGCTAGATGGCGCTTCCATAGGTCAAACGGATATCAACTGCGTTTTTTAAATAGGAACCCCCATTTTTTATTACATATTCCTGTAGTACGTAAAGAAATATGAATGTTTTAGTTGGACCACTTTTTTCGCTTTGTGAAAACACATTGCTCACAATTTTAGACGAACAGTTGGTAACAGGTAGGTTTTTTAAATGAAAATACAGAACGTAGGTACGTTTGAACATTTTATTTCGGTTGTTCCAGTGTAATACATATACCTTTGTGAACTTATCATTTTTGAGAACGCATACTGTTACAGCGTGATTACCTGTAAATATCACATTAATGCAATAAATGCTCAGAATGATGACCGTCAGCCTCAATGCATTTGGCAATACGTGTAACAACATTCCTCTCAACAGCGAGTAGTTCGCCTTCCGTAATGCCGTAATGTTCGCACATGCATTGACAATGCGCTGACGCATGTCGTCAGGCGTTGTCGGTGGATCACGATAGCAAATATCCTTCAACTTTTCCCGCAGAAAGAAATCCGGGGACTTCAGATCCGTTGAACGTGAGGGTCATGGTATGGTGCTTCGACGACCAATCCACCTGCCATGACATATGCTATTCAATACCGCTTCAACCGCACGCGAGCTATGAGCCGGACATCCATCATGTTGGAAGTACATCACCATTCTGTCATGCAGTGAAACATCTTGCGGTAACATCGGTAGAAGATTACGTAGGAGTGGCCGAGCGGTTATAGGGGCTACAGTCTTCGACCGCGCGACCACTGCGGTCGCAGGTTCGAATCCTGCCTCGGGCATGGATGTGTGTGATGTCCTTAGGTTAGTTAGGTTTAAGTAGTTCTAAGTTCTAACGGACTGATGACCACAGAAGTTAAGTCCCATAGTGCCCAGAGCCATTTGAACCATTACGTAGGAAATCAGCATACATTGCACCATTTAGATCGCCATCGATAAAATGGGGGCCAATTATCCTTCCTCCCATAATGCCGCACCATACATTAACCCGCCAAGGTCGCTGATATTCCACTTGTCGCAGCCATCGTGGATTTTCCGTTGTCCAGTAGTGCATATTATGCCGGTTTACGTTACCGCTGTTGGTGAATGACGCTTCGTCGCTAAATAGAACGCGTGCAAAAAGTCTGTCATCGTCCCGTAATTTCTCTTGTGCCCAGTGGCAGAACTGTACATGACGTTCAAAGTCGTCGCCATGCAATTCCTGGTGCAGCATAGAAATATGGTAAGGGTGCAATCGGTGTTGGGGTAGCATTCTCAACACCGACGTTTTTGAGATTCCCGATTCTCGCGCAGTTTGTCTGCTACTGATGTGCGGATTAGTCGCGACAGCGGTTAAAACACCTACTTGGGCATCATCATTTGTTGCAGGTCGTGGTTGACGTTTCACATGTGGCTAAACACTTCCTGTTTCCTTAAATAACGTTAACTATCCGGCGAAAGGTCCGGACACTTGGATGATGTCGTCCAGGACACCGAGCAGCATACATAGCACACGCCCGTTGGGCATTTTGATCACTATAGCCATACATCATCACGATATCGACCTTTTCCGCAATTGGTAAACGAGCGTATGTATCACGAAGCAAATACCGTCCGCACTGGTGGAATGTTAACCACCTACTTATACGTTTGTGACTATTACAAAGCGAAAAAAGTGGGCCAACTAAAACATTCATATTTCTTTACGTGCTACACGAATATGTAATAAAAATGGGGGTTCCTATTAAAAAAAAACGCAGTTGATATCCGTTTGACCTATGGCAGCGCCATCTAGCGGGCCGCCATCTGGTTTTCCCCTTCAAGCTAGACGAGTTTCGTTTCTTGTAGTTCTTTCGTTTGATGTTTACTTCGTGAGGTATTTGCCCCGGTCAATATCAATGGACCATCCTGTATATACCCCCCCCCCCCCCCCCCACCGTCCTCTCATCTATAATGTAGCCAAATTGCTTTGATATCCTTCCAGCCGATATAACGATCAAAAATACGTGTTTTATGTCACTATTGTTTTACATTGCTCCATTTACTAGTGGAGCAGGGTGAGGTGCTTCAAAATCAACACTACTATTACCGTTACTACTACTACTACTACTACTACTACTACTACTAATACGAAGCACCGTCGACACAGGAAATGTTATTCTTGGTGTGTACATCCCCGACTTAAAATCCACCAGTTTCATAAGGGACACAACATTAAATTTCTGACTTACAAAGTGACTTGGTTCTAGTTGTTTTATAAGCGATACTTTCATGGTGTGTATCAGCTCGGTTATCTCCTACGACATCCGCATAAAAATTTACTATGGAGGTCAGAAAGGACTAGCAACTACACTTTTTAGATGCGATGGTTACAAGGAATGATATTTCTGCAAGCTGTCAAATCACCTAAGTCAGAAAAGCTTACAAACTACGGTTTGTCTGCATAAAGTTTTAACCTTTTACCTGTAAACTACGTAGAGATTCTTAAATGGCTCTGAGCACTGTGCGACTTAACTTCTGAGGGCATCAGTCGCCTAGAACTTAGAACTAATTAAACCTAACTAACCTAAGGACATCACACACATCCATGCCCGAGGCAAGATTCGAACCTGCGACCGTAGCGGTCGCTCGGTTCCAGACTGTAGCGCCTAGAACCGCACGGCCACACCGGCCGGCGTAGAGATTCTTAACACTGCCTCCAACAAAGAGGACATAAGTGGTACATTATAGCAGGTGAAACATATTTTCCCATACTAGGACGTTGTTCCCCATAATAACGCTTTATATAGATGTCATCTCATCGAATTAGTTCTGGTACCCACAAACAATATTATACTGCAATTTTTAAGAAAAAGAAACAATGTATCGAGCAGGTTTAAACCATTTCCCACCCTTTAAGTGCACGCAAAAGAAAACGGGAAATGGATCAGGTCGAAGTCAGGAAACGAAAACTTGAGTATTTTAAGAAAACAACAGCCATGAAGTGTCAATAAAAAAATCGCAGCCGGAAAAAGAAGCAGTTATTGTAGATGTACAAGCAAGGTTCCCTTATTGCTTTAAACGTAGTGTGTGGAGAAACTTGGCTGCAACTGGGGAATATAAGATACAAGCATTTACTGTTAGTAACAATTGTAGGTCGTTATACGTTGGAATACTTACTCTAAAGCGCTTTACTTGAAAAATTTAGAATTACACATGGTGAACTAGAACTCTTTCGATAAAATTTCGGAGGCTGCTCAGTGATATTTTCTGAGTATTTCAGTATAAGGGATTTGTGGCTTCATGTGGTTTGTGACGGAGTAGTAATGGGGATGGTTTCGTCTTGCATTATGCGAATTGTGTTGATACTTATTTTCAATCCCTCCCAGCAACTACATATCACTCCGAATTGTAATGCCACCACACAGAAGCTGATGTGCTTCGACCGAGACAGATCTTTCTGAGTCACGTCACTACACCCTGTGTAAGGTTAGATGACTGTTAATTGCATAGGTTTGTGTTTAGTTTCAGTGCTAACGGCTTATATTCACACAGGTTAAACGTGTAAATTACTCGTGTATAACTTAACTGACACTTGTTCCGTATTGTCCTGTCAAGATAGATCCTTTCGCGACCCTAGGGCGGCACTGTTGAGTTGTTAAATTTGTGAGAGATTTCCTCCTATGTTGATGGGACATAATTATTAACAGAATTGTTGTGGCCTACAGCCAGCTGGCCAAAAGAAACATAATACTGTTTATCAGGTGTTTGTTTGAACTTACAGCTAGAAATGGTCTCTGAGATCATGAAACGATTGAGAGCATTGAACACTGTATGCGAATTTTGAATCATAATAATACTATGAGGTCCGAACAATTGTTTAAAGTGTGACGTATGTAAATGTGGAATGATGGATGGTAAGTGTTGAATGATGATCATGACCACTTGCATTAAATATGACGACAGAGAGGAAGTTGTGTCGGTGTGGAAAGGCACATTGAGCTGATTATTGGCTACGACTTACAGCGTGGCACCAGTGAAATGAATGGACATTTCTTGACTAAGGCGTGGGCCGCCACTAGGCTTCCCCGAACTGGTCAGTTGGGGTGTGAGTGCCCTGTTGACCCACAAACGTGTTTCCATGATCTATTTGGTCCCCTACATTCAACCATGACAACTACAGAATGGACTGATTTACAAAGTGCTCTGGCCATAAATTGTGTCTTCAACGTCATACCTGCAATGATTCCAAGTCAGCGACAGGTGATTGTGAGCTACTGCATACCCTGTGTACACATTTTCATGAGAATAATTGTGTGTGGAAAAGACTGTTCTGTTCATGGAGTTAGTGCAGTATGGCGTGTAATTTCACATGTCAAACAGCACAGCCATGCCTTGCCAACACCTTCTTGGTACTGACCCGAGACACTAGAACAATACTACAGATTTGACAACACAGTGGATTTATGTAAAATGCTTCAAACTCCATCTGTCTGGAACTCCATCATGCGTGAACCACACGTTTCTGTTACATCAGCGCAACACTCTCATATCCACTATATACCGATAACTAGTACTAATCTCCTCGACGTGCACTCATCTGGAGAGGTCTCGTACACTTAGATGGTTGCCGTAAGTAAAGCTGGTGTAGAACAGTCTTTGCTGATCCGCAGATACAGACTCAGCTCGCTCTCTGTTCCTTCATGAGACGTAGAATGTGGTGGGTATAGTATCCTCCTATGTCTGGGCTGTTGCAAATTAAATCGGCGACAGTATTGCAGGGAGGGTTGGTCGAAGACAATGCGGGGAGATCTCATAATCTCCAATTTTATCCTATCAATGAGAGAATATCCTGCGACTCCTATCCATACAGGGAAAGATGGCCAATCGTAACTGTAAATTCCACACTATGATTGAAGTGGCAGGAATTTGTAGATAACCTGACTGCAACAGTATAGGACGATGTCCAGTATACTTTGGTGTATATGACCCAGAATTAACTATGAATAAACGTACTGCACAGTCATCTATCTACATTTACAATCTGGTATATGGTACTCGCAAACTAGTGGAGGTGTGGTTTAGTGATGATACAAAAATTGGGAAGCGTGCTACCACGTCATTGGTTGGCATCGAAATTACAGAAAAACTGGTATAATTTCTAAAATTGATTGAACTATCAGCTGTGGTGCTTATTACAGTACATCATCCTGTATTGATGGTGTCTTTTCCATCTCGTCCGTTCGCTGTTACGCCGTTGATTACGACTTAATAATTGACCGACACTACTTGTTTGAGATGGAGAAAGTCTTGGAGAGAGCAACCGCTTCCGGGGATGACCAGCACCGAAACAGTGATCGTATACATAGCTGCCACATGAGGAATCAGTGCTGTTGGTCTCTCATAAATGGAACGCCAAGACATCTGTTACCACATCATTGCGGAAGATGAGATTAAATGTAGGGGTCATCACGTTTGGACAGCTATTTGGAAACACTCCACAGTGCCGCAAACTCTTCCAGTTTCCATATTTTGTAATGTCTTCGTCATTTTTGTCCGTAAGAAACACCACCTATGTCTTATTTCAACCATCCTGTGTGTTGTATGACCAGCATAGTTTACACCATGCAAGATGCCTTCTGTGAGAGGCAATGGATCGAGATGTGTTAATGTCGGTTTAGCCCCTGACACAGTCTTCGAAGTCAAGGTAGAAAAACAAAATGTATGGCTGGCTGTGTCTTGAGCTGTAGTGATACACTGTTTTGATGTGTTACAGCAAAAAAAAAAGTATCAAACTGCTTTTGAAACAACGACAACACAAGAACCTTCTCCTTGTGACTGATTTTTGATATGGTCTTCCTCCAGTACAGGCGACAAAACATTACACAGGTCTGTGGAAGCAACTTCGATCACTGGTCTCCTGCTCCAGTTAACCAACACATGTATACTTAGTAGGATCACCACATGTGTTCAGTGTCAATACGCAGACAGTATTTGTTTCCCGATATATTGGAAGAGAGAGCTGCAGTAAAATTTTATTGATTTCTCTACCAGGTGACGTCAATGAAGCTTTTACAGTTCGTAGATTTACGAGAGAGAGAGAGAGAGAGAGGGGGAGAGAGAGAGAGAGAGAGAGAGAGAGAGAGAGAGAGAGAGAGAGAGAGAGAGACTTTGCTGTCAATGAAGACTCAGACACCACTACGCTGTCGTGTTTCTAGCTTGGTAATCATGAACATGATGAAGGAGATTAGGACATGTACAGAGTGATATTTATAGAGCGTCATTCGATATCGATGAATTGTAGATCTTACTCTTCTGAATTTCTCTGAGCTGTCCGCATATACTCTGCATGTTTGTGAATTTCCTCCTGTACATTAGTGTGCAATTTTTCTCGTTTTGCCAGCTCTCTACCTGTCAGCCTTCTAACTACTGGAACGGTGCGGTCGAAACGTGATAAGATTTTGAGAGAATTAAAAGGCGTCTGTAGCTTGGCAGGGGACATTTCTTACTCGTCAAAATTAGGTGGGCTCAAATCCTATGCATCGAAGACCACCGTAAGACTCGCGAGACTATGGTAAGTGATGCTCTGACGAAATTGGAGTTGAGATGTGAGCTCTATACCGTTTCTTCTAAGTATTGTGGGCAAACATATTACAACCTCTCGCATACGTTTCGTGAAGTAAGTGCAGTGAGAAAATTACGGGCTAACGCGAAGGTTTCTACAGAGATTACCAGCAGCAGAACTTCCGTCCTTTGTTTTCTCGATAAATAAGAGACAACATTTTTCCGTGAGTGTTGTGTGCTTACAAATAGATGGACTGACATCTTAACAGGTAGAATATATTTACATGTAACTATATGCTTATTTCGCAAGCCATCGTTCGGTGTTTGGGGGAGGGTACCCTGTACGAGTACTAGGCAGTCCCTTTCCTATTCCACTCGCAAATAGATAGAGGGAAAGAGACTGCCTATATGCCTCCCTATAAGAGCTAACTTCTCCGTGTTCCTTATGTGAAAATCTACGTTGGTGACAGGAGAATCCTTCTGCGGTCAGTTTCAAATGTTTGTTCTCAACAGTGTTCCTCGAAAAGAACATTGTATTCCCTCCAGTGATTCCCATTTGCGTTCTTGAAGCATCTACCCACTAATTTGGCGGGAGCCAATAGGAACACCTCTATAGGGCTATATTCGGAAGGAAACCTAGGCCCGTAGACTCTTACACGTTTGGGATGTGGCCGTCAGTGGACTGGTATTTTGTTATTGGTTCAAATGGCTCTAAGCACTATGGGACTTAACATCCGTGGTCATCAGTCCCCTAGAACTTAGAACTAATTAAACCTAACTAACCTAAGGACATCACACACATCCATGCCCGAGGCAGGATTCGAACCTGCGACCGTAGCAGTCGCGCGGTTCCGGACTGAGCGCCTAGAACCGCTAGACCACCGCGGCCGGCCTTTTGTTATTGCTCACTGCGTCAACCTTTCTGGGCTATTTCGAAAACACATCTCAGAACGTTTCGTTTTGCAGGAAGGATGAGAGGAAGCACATTGTTCAACATCCTGATGTTTATCCCAGGCACATTTAAGCACCCAGCCCTTCTGAGAAGGGTGGCACAACTTTTACGAGTCTGGAATCATTAAAAGCTGTCCTGCACGGAGAGCGCGGTAGATTGTCGGCCAGGAGCAGTACAGTCCTGGAGGGTGGGTGAAGGTTCTCGACCCGGTGGAGCTGTTTGCATGCAGTCCGGTGGCGGAGGCATGGAGGGTTTGGAGAAGTGAGTGAAACATCCCACTGCACTCAGACTGACTGGTCTCAGCATGATTAATTCGGCAACAGTATACTAGAATTCTAAGAAACTTACTTCCGCCAGTATGACAAGACTACTGAGAGACAGAATGCAATTAGCGTTGGGTGTCTTCAGCTATTTGATGACGGTGACCACCCAATTTTGGTATGGGAGGAAGTGAGTACCTTGCTTGTGGGAAGCTTCCAGAGATGTCAAATGGTTCAAATGGCTCTAAGCACTATGGGACTTAACATCTGAGGTCATCAGCCCCCTAGACTTAGAACTACTTAAACCTAAATAACCCAAGGACATCACACACATCCGTGCCCGAGGCAGGATTCGAATCTGCGTCCGTAGCAGCAGCGCGGTTTCGGACTGAAGCGCCTAGAACCTCTCGGCCACAACAGCCGGCTCCAGAAATGTCATGGAAGCGTCTGTGACCTTCACGAGGCGAGTGTAATGCGACTGTAGGAAAAAAAATACCATGCAAGGGAAGTCTCATGATTAATTTGATGTGAATGACGCGCGGCCGGTTGGGTGGAAGCGAGGGCGTGAGTACTACGGAAGTGATTTGGGAGTTGAAGGGCTAATCAGGTGCTTCTCGTTGCGGTGAGATCTTTTAAGAAAATATCAATCTCCCACCTACGCAGGGAGAGATGACTATGGTAATAAAAGCAGCTACATTACCGATTTTATAAACCAATACGTAGTATAAATCTCAAATTTACAACTTCTCTGTGCTGTTACCTTGAGACACTTTGCATGTGATGAGCTGTTTACTTTAAGAGAGTTCAAAAGTGAGGAGACATGTTGTGACAGAGGTAGAACATGCTCTTAGAATTCTGTAATGAGTGTAATATTGTAGCCCTGTGATACAGGACGAAGCAGATATTAAGTCGATAAGAAAGGGGAAGATCAGTTTGGATTCCGTAGAAATGTTGGAACACTTGAGGCAATACTGACCCAACGTCTTATCTTAGAAGACAGATTAAGAAAAGGTAAACCCCACGTTTCTAGCATTTGTAGACTTAGAGAAAGCTTTTGGCAATGTTGACTGGAATACTCCCTTTCAAATTCAGAAGGCGGCAGGGGTCAAATACAGGGAGCGATAGGCTATTTAGAATTTTTACAGAAACCAGATGGCAGTTATAAGAGTTGAGTGGCATGAAAGGGGAGCAATGACTGGAAAGGGTGTGAGACATGGTTGTAGCCCCGATGTTATTCAGTCTGTATATTGAGCAAGCAGGAAAGGAAACAAAAGAAAAATCCGGAGTAGGACTTAAAATCCAGGGAGAAGAAATGAAAACTTTGAGGTTTGCCGATTACAGACAGCAAAGGACCTGGAAGAGCAATTGAACGGAATGGACAGCGTCTTGAAAGGAGGATATAAGATGATCATCAACAAAAGCAAGATGAGGATAACGGAATGTTGTTGTTGTTGTTGTGGTCTTCAGTCCTGAGACTGGTTTGATGCAGCTCTCCATGCTACTCTATCCTGTGCAAGCTTTTTCATCTCCCAGTACCTACTGCAACCTACATCCTTCTGAATCTGCTTAGCGTATTCATCTCTTGGTCTCCCTCTACGATTTTTACCCTCCACGCTGCCCTCCAATACTAAATTGGTGATCCCTTGATGCCTCAGAACATGTCCTACCAACCGATCCCTTCTTCTGGTCAAGTTGTGCCACAAACTTCTCTCCTCCCCAATCCTATTCAATACCTCCTCATTAGTTATGTGATCTATCCATCTAATCTTCAGCATTCTTCTGTAGCACCACATTTCGAAAGCTTCTATTCTCTTCTTGTCCAAAATATTTATCGTCCATGTTTCACTTCCATACATGGCTACAATCCATACGAATACTTTCAGAAATGACTTCCTGACACTTAAATCAATACTGGATGTTAACAGATTTCTCTTCTTCAGAAACGCTTTCCTTGCCATTGCCAGCCTACATTTTATATCCTCTCTACTTCGACCATCATCAGTTATTTTGCTCCCCAAATAGCAAAACTCCTTTACTACTTTAAGTGTCTCATTTCCTAATCTAATTCCCTCAGCATCACCCGACTTAATTAGACTACATTCCATTATCCTTGTTTTGCTTTTGTTGATGTTCATCTTATATCCTCCTTTCAAGACACTGTCCATTCCATTCAACTGCTCTTCCAAGTCCTTTGCTGTCTCTGACAGAATTACAATGTCATCGGCGAACCTCAAAGTTTTTATTTCTTCTCCATGAATTTTAATACCTACCCCGAATTTTTCTTTTGTTTCCTTTACTGCTTGCTCAATATACAGATTGAACAACATCGGGGAGAGGCTACAACCCTGTCTTACTCCCTTCCCAACCACTGCTTCCCTTTCATGTCCCTCGACTCTTATAACTGCCATCTGCTTTCTGTACAAATTGTAAATACCCTTTCGCTCCCTGTATTTTACCCCTGCCACCTTTAGAATTTGAAAGAGAGTATTCCAGTCAACATTGTCAAAAGCTTTCTCTAAGTCTACAAATGCTAGAAACGTAGGTTTGCCTTTCCTTAATCTTTCTTCTAAGATAAGTCGTAAGGTCAGTATTGCCTCACGTGTTCCAGTGTTTCTACGGAATCCAAACTGATCTTCCCCGAGGTTGGCTTCTACTAGTTTTTCCATTCGTCTGTAAAGAATTCGTGTTAGTATTTTGCAGCTGTGACTTATTAAGCTGATAGTTCGGTAATTTTCACATCTGTCAACACCTGCTTTCTTTGGGATTGGAATTATTATATTCTTCTTGAAGTCTGAGGGTATTTCGCCTGTTTCATACATCTTGCTCACCAGATGGTAGAGTTTTGTCAGGACTGGCTCTCCCACGGCCGTCAGTAGTTCCAATGGAATATTGTCTACTCCGGGGGCCTTGTTTCGACTCAGGTCTTTCAGTGCTCTGTCAAACTCTTCACGCAGTATCGTATCTCCCATTTCATCTTCATCTACATCCTCTTCCATTTCCATAATATTGTCCTCAAGTACATCGCCCTTGTATAGACCCTCTATATACTCCTTCCACCTTTCTGCTTTCCCTTCTTTGCTTAGAACTGGGTTTCCATCTGAGCTCTTGATATTCATACAAGTCGTTCTCTTATCTCCAAAGGTCTCTTTAATTTTCCTGTAGGCGGTATCTATCTTACCCCTAGTGAGATAGGCCTCTACATCCTTACATTTGTCCTCTAGCCATCCCTGCTTAGCCATTTTGCACTTCCTGTCGATCTCATTTTTGAGACGTTTGTATTCCTTTTTGCCTGTTTCACTTACTGCATTTTTATATTTTCTCCTTTCATCAATTAAATTCAATATCTCTTCTGTTACCCAAGGATTTCTACTAGCCCTCGTCTTTTTACCTACTTGATCCTCTGCTGCCTTCACTACTTCATCCCTCAAAGCTACCCATTCTTCTTCTACTGTATTTATTTCCCCCATTCCTGTCAATTGCTCCCTTATGCTCTCCCTGAATCTCTGTACAACCTCTGGTTCTTTTAGTTTATCCAGGTCCCATCTCCTTAAATTCCCACCTTTTTGCAGCTTCTTCAGTTTTAATCTACAGGTCATAACCAATAGATTGTGGTCAGAGTCCACATCTGCCCCTGGAAATGTCTTACAATTTAAAACCTGGTTCCTAAATCTCTGTCTTACCATTATATAATCTATCTGATACCTTTTAGTATCTCCAGGGTTCTTCCATGTATACAACCTTCTTTCATGATTCTTAAACCAAGTGTTAGTTATGATTATGTTGTGCTCTGTGCAAAATTCTACCAGGCGGCTTCCTCTTTCATTTCTGTCCCCCAATCCATATTCACCTACTATGTTTCCTTCTCTCCCTTTTCCTACACTCGAATTCCAGTCACCCATGACTATTAAATTTTCGTCTCCCTTCACAATCTGAATAATTTCTTTTATTTCATCATACATTTCTTCGATTTCTTCGTCATCTGCAGAGCTAGTTGGCATATAAACTTGTACTACTGTAGTAGGTGTGGGCTTCGTGTCTATCTTGGCCACAATAATGCGTTCACTATGCTGTTTGTAGTAGCTTACCCGCATTCCTATTTTCCTATTCATTATTAAACCTACTCCTGCATTACCCCTATTTGATTTTGTGTTTATAACCCTGTAGTCACCTGACCAGAAGTCTTGTTCCTCATGCCACCGAACTTCACTAATTCCCACTATATCTAACTTCAATCTATCCATTTCCCTTTTTAAATTTTCTAACCTACCTGCCCGATTAAGGGATCTGACATTCCACGCTCCGATCCGTAGAACGCCAGTTTTCTTTCTCCTGATAACGACATCCTCTTGAGTAGTCCCCGCCCGGAGATCCGAATGGGGGACTATTTTACCTCCGGAATATTTTACCCAAGAGGACGCCATCATCATGTAATCATACAGTAAAGCTGTAGTCGAATTAAATCGGGTGATGCTGGGGGAATTTCATTAGGAAATGGGACACTTACAGTAGTAGATGAGTTTTGCTATTTGGGGAGCAAAATAACTGATGATAGTCGAAAATGAGAGAATATAAAATGTAGACTAGCAATCGCAGGGAAAGTGTTTCTGAAGAAGAGAAATTTGTTAACATCGAGTACAGATTTAAGCGTCAGGAAGTCGTTTATGAAAGTATTTGTTTGGAGTGTAGCCATGTATGGAAGTGAAACATGGTCGATAAATAGTTTAGACAAGAAGAGAATAGAAGCTTTCAAAACGTGGTGCTACAGAAGAATGCAGAAGATTACATGGGTATATCACATAACTAATGAGGAGGTACTGAATAGAATAGGGGAGAAGAGGAGTTTGTGGCACAACTTGACTAGAAGAGGGGATCGGTTGGTAGTGTTATATTCATGAGTGAAATCAAGTGTGAATTGCACTAGTAACAACAAAACAGGGAATTGTTAAGGTGTTGTTAATAACAGAATTGAAGAACTATAAAGAAGCAACAGTGATGTATTTAGGCGCAGCGAGAGGAGCCACAGACCCTGAAGCGGGCTGGCTAGCCGGCGCTAGGCTGACGGGCAGCCGTGTCAACAGCATGCTAAAAGCTATAAGCCATAATGGCAGAAGGAGGGCTCTGTGTACACATCTGGTAATGAGACCTTGAGAAGGAGTGGAAATGAAGTTAATACGAAAACAGCACTAATAGTAAGAGAGAGAGCGTGGGACAAGAAGGAGAAAGAGAGATGGTCTTCTGGTGGGGACAGCCCTACATCATGAGAAGCCAATACAGGGCTTCGGACGCAGTGTATGACCGTATTAAGAGAAGCATCTCAACCCATCCACACAGCTGCTGAAGAACCGCTGAAAAATAGTTCACAATAGCAGCCAATAAGGAGGCAAATTGCCCTCGAAATTACGTCATGGCAATAGCCGGCGGGGTCGAAGGGAAAATGATATAAAAATCTGCAGCAAGACGCTCCGAGAAAAAAGTAGTTAGAGAGAGAGGGGCTTAGTCGGAAGAGGCAGTCGATGTGCGAGTCTGTGAGGAGATAGTCAGCAGGCGTCGATAGGCAGCAGCTGTGGGACTCTGATTTTAGTGTCTCCCTCTCACTAAAGCCAACCAGCTAAGTTGTGATTATGAACTGTGTCTCTCAATCTCAGGCAGAATACACACTTGGGACGCGACATTAAATCTTTTGGTGCCAGGTGTGGGGTACCACAAAGGCACTTGGGCAGTTGGGAGGTAGGATCCACTGAAGGCAGCCAGTAGGCATTGCTACAGCGACTGTAGCAACCTGTAGGAAGTTGTGACGACTCGCAGCTTTCAAAGCAAGTAGGTTATCAGCCTCAGGGCAATAGAGTCCCAGAAGTCCGAGCGAGTGCGAGGTAGCGTAGGACAGCAGCAGCACGACGCAGAGCGACGAGGCACAGGGGTGCCTAAGCAGCCAGCGGGTCGAGGGTTCGAAACCGAGGGTCCGGGCCTAGTAGCGGCAGACGCGGCAGCAGCCGTAGCAGCGGCAGCTGAGGCGCGCGACGGGGCCGGCACAGCCCAGCAGTGCGGCGACCAATGCATTTTTTTAAAATCTCATTTTGTTCGCTATTGTTCGTTGTGTCTGCTCGGGGCGGACGCCGTAAGACATCCATTTATGTTCGTTATTGATCGATTGACTCAGTTTTTTTATTACAGAGGGCACGTAACCCTCTGACCGAACACGCTGAGCTACCGTGCCGGCTAGCATTTCAGCAGCGCGGGACACCGCGGGCACAAAGCAGCGCAGAGCAACGCGGATCAACAGACCAGACGACGCACCAAGCGAAGCGGTACACATAAATTTGTTTTAAGAAATTGTAGCTTTAAATTGTCAACAAAATTAAGTTTGGTAAGATGCCCCAGACTATCGGAGCTTCGTCGTCCACCAGTAGCGGTAAGATATCAGTGAGAAGCATTGTGTATTGTTTCGAAACTGTTTGAGGGGAACAAAAGAGAGCTCAGAGAGTTTACTGAAAATGTGGATGTGGCATTTGAGCTAGTAAAGCCGGAGGAGCACGAAACGTTGTTAAAATTTGTGAAAGCAAAAATAAAAGCCAGATCGACACTGCAAGTGCGCGAACGCACGAGCACGTGGCAAGAAGTGAAGTGCGTGTTAGAAGAGAATTATGCGAGTAAGCGCACCATAGACTATTATACGTGTAAGATTTTTCAAGCGAGACAGGGACAGGGAGAGCCAAATGCGCTGTGGGCAAATCGAATTGACGAGATGCACAGATATCAGGGGGGCCGTAAAAAGGGGCACGGCTAGAGATAACTTAAAGGGCGCAATAGAATTGGTCGACTCGTTAGGAAGAGCCTGTTTTGTAAGAGGGTTAAGCAGTGATAGAATCCAAACGATAACAAGAAGCAAAGGCGATGGAATTACGCTAGCGACAGCAGTGGAGTTAGCACTGCAAGAGGCGAGCGCGATACTGTCCATGAAAAAGTGGGAAACGGTGGCGAGCTCTAGAGATATTAAGGAATTAAAATGTTTCAACTGCGGTTTGAGAGGTCATACTGCGAGCAAGTGCAGGAAGAATAAGCCAGAGGGTAGAGTACAGGGCAGTGACGTGTAAAGAATTCACCAACTTTTGCTATGCGTGCGACAAGCCTGGGCACACCGACGCAGAATGTCGGGTGAGGTTAAGGAAAATTCATCTGATAGATGTAAGAGATTTCAAAGGGAACCACAGAGAAAGCCATGGACGTTTACGGGAGTGGAGATGTCCACAATGTAATTTACCAGGTAAATGTGGAGTCCCGTGTACAAGAGTAAAAAATGTAGCCTGCTTTAAGTGTAAGTGGCAGGGCCACTACGCTAAGGATTGTCATCAAGGGCCCTGACACACCTGGACAAAAGGCAGGGTCCAGTACCTAGCAGAACCGGTAAAGTGGCGCAGGGAAACTAAGAGGGGGCAAGGCCGCACAAAAAAATAGTTCAAATGGCTCTGAGCCATCGAAGGTTCAAATGGTTCAAATGGCTCTGAGCACTATGGGACTTAACATCTGTGGTCATCAGTCCCCTAGAACTTAGAACTACTTAAACCAAACTAACCTAAGGACATCACATACATCCATGCCCGAGGCAGGACTCGAACCTGCGACCGTAGCGGTCACGCGGTTCCAGACTGAAGCGCCTTTAACCGCACAGCCACACCGGCCGGCCATCGAAGGTCATCAGTCCCCTAGAACTTAGAACTACTTAAACCTAACTAACCTAAGAACAAAAAAATGGTTCAAATGGTTCAGAGCACTATGGGACTTAACTTCTGAGGACATCAGTCCCCTAGAACTTAGAACTACTTAAACCTAACTAACCTAAGGACATCACACACATCCATGCCCGGGGCAGGATTCGAACCTGCGACCGTAGCGGTCGCGCGGTTCCACACTGTAGCGCCTAGAACCGCTCCGCCACTTTGGCCGGCCCTAAGGACATCACACACATCCATGCTCAAGGCAGGATCCGAACCTGCGACCGTAGCAGTCGCGCCGTGCCGTACTGAAGCGCCTAGAACCGCTGGGTCACCGCGGTCCACCAAGGCCACACAGTCAGGCATTGTTGCAAGAGAGAAACCCACAGTTAGGATAATAGACTGTGCAACAGAGTGGATGTTTTAGTATAGTACTGCATAGAGTTAAAAAGATATTTAAGGTTGTTGATAGACACAGGAACAAAGTTATGTTTACTAAAGAGAATAAGTATTCCAGTGAAAAGTGCAATTAGAATTAATGTAGCAGATAGGCTTCGGCTGAAAGGTTGTAACAAGCGAAGCTGTGAGTACGATAGGTGCAGAAGGGATACACCTAAATGTGGAAGGTGCTGGAAAAGTCTGGCACAAGTTCCATGTGTACGGATCGGGATTAGACATCCCGTACGACGGTTTAAAAGGTAGAGATTCCTTAACAGAACATAAGGTCAAGGTAGACTATGCAGGTAAAGTAATAAGGCTGCAAGGGCGAGATATAGCCGTGACAGTAGAAGAAAACCGAAGGGATATGAGATCGAATCGGATTCAGGATTAGGCGGGGAAATACGGCCCCCGAGAGGAAAGAATAATGTTATTAAGGGTGGATGGAAATGTACCACGGGGAAGCGAAAAAGAAATGATTATTCCAAGACAGAAAATTGCACTGGGGATGCATGTACCTGAATCCTTGGTGAAAGTGCGAAATGGTAAATTCATAGTGAGTGCATTGAACTTGTTAGAGGACAGAGTTCATTTAGGAAACGTCAGGTTAATGACGGAAGAGTTAGAAAGACTCGTAAAAGTACGCAAAGTAAAAGGTAGCACGGATATCGTAGGAAAGACGAAAAGTCGTGCTAGTGTTCTGCGAAAGCGATTAAGATTGGATCACTTGAATGCGGAAGAGAAAAGCGCCCTAGTGGAGGTTAGCACGGAGTACGGAGATGTATTTCATCTACCAGGTGACAAATTGTCCTATACTTCCGCAGTAAAGCACATTATACCGATTGCGCCGGAACATGCGGGGAAGGTAGTAAATGCCAGACCGTAGCGGATCCCAGAAACGCAGAAAGTAGTGCTAAAAGAACAAATAGAGCAGATGTTAAGAGATGACATAATTGTCGAAAGCAAGAGCGCCTGGAACGCACTGTTACTATTGGTTCCAAAAAAGTTAGACGCCAGTGGCAAGCAGAAATGTAGAATCGTAGTGGACTTCAGACAGTTAAATGACATCACTGTAGGCAATGCATTTCCACTAGCGAACATCTCCGATATTTTGGACCAGCTAGGGCAAGCAAAATACTTCTCAACGCTTGACCTTACAAGTGGATACCATCAGATACTGACGGATGAGAAGGAGAGAGAGGAAACTGCGCTCCGTTCGAACTATCAACATTATGAATATAAGAGAATGCTGATGGGACTGAAGGGAGCCCCAGGATGTTTCCAGAGACTAATGAACACAGTTTTGGCAGGTCTGAAAAGTGTGAAATGTTTTGTTTATTTAGTTGACATAGTATGTTATGGGAAAAACCTGCAGGAGCATGACGAAAAGCTCTGGGAAATATTTGATAGGTTGCGAGAGCACAAATTGAAGCTGCAACCAGACAAGTGTGAATTCCTGAGGAAGGAAGTATAATCTTCCTAGGTCACTGTGTTAGTGACAAAGGAATAGCACCGGATATGGCGAAGGTGGAGAAGGTAAAGTTCTTTCCACAGCCACGAACAACGAAATAATTAAAAGGGTTTCTCGAACTAGTAGGCTATTACCACCGTTTCATTGCACAATTCAGCAAAATTGCAAAGCCACTTCATGAGCTTTTAAAGAAAGGAGATGAGTATGACTGGGGAGAACGTCAGAAGGACGCGTTCGAAGAGCTGAAGGAGAAGCTCATAAATCCTCTGCTACTTCAGTACCCAGATTTCACGAAACCGTTTATTGTTACACCGGATGCGAGTAACGCCGCCCTGGGAGCCGTGTTATCGCAAGGGAAGAAAGTGGGCGAAGACTTGCCCATTGCATATGCGTCTAGAGCGTTGAACAAGGCAGAATTAAATTATAGCACAACAGAAAAGGAATTATTGGCCATAGGGTATGCAGTAAAACAGTTTAGACCATATATATATATATATATATATATATATATATATATATATATATATATATATATATATGGACGAAGCTTTACGGTGGTAACACACCACAAGCCACTGGCATGGATATTCAGTGTAAAAGATCCGAGTTCGAGGCTCCTGAAGTGGAGACTAAAGCTTGAAGATTATGACTATGAGGTAATGTTCAAGCCAGGAAAGAAAATGGTAATGCGGAAGCGCTAAGCAGAATAAGGCATGAAGGGAAGGAAGAGATAGATGCGAAACAGAATATGGAAACAGAGAGGATCTCTGTAGCACAAGCAAGTGGGGAACAAAATTCCGTAAACGTGCGGCAAGCACAAGTGTTGGCTGAAATAGAACAGGAAGCAGATAGCGAAGAGGAAATGAGTCTGGAGGAAAAGAACATTCTGAAGGAGATGCATGATAATCCTTTGGGAGAGCCCCAAGGAATGCACAGGACATTAGAAAGAATAAAGGCGTACAAGCGGTGGCACGGAATGAAGCGTGATGTCGAAAATTACATTCGGAAATGTCCGTCATGTCAGACAAATAGAAACACGAAGATGAGGACAAGGATGCCTTTAGAGATTACAGACTCTGCAGAGACAGTATTTGAGTAGGTCCTCTAGATGTATCCAGCACCGGCAAAAGGTACATGTTAACATTTCAGGACGGTTTAAGTTTACATTAGCACTTCCAACAGAAAGGCAAGATGCTGAGACGGTAGCTGAAGCATTCGTGGAAAACATTGTATTAAGGTTTGGAATTCCATCAGTATTATTATCGGATCAGGGTTCGAATTTTCTGAGTTACGTTTTTAAAAGAGTGTGTAAACTGTTGAAAGTTAAGCGTATACATACTACAGCTTATCACCCAGAATCAAATGGTGCGCTAGAAAGAGGTCATAGGACACTTGTAAAGTATCTCAGACACTTTGAAAAAGGCGATCAAAGTTTTTGGGACAAATGTGTACCGTATGCAATTTTTGTGTTCAGCACTACACCACACAGCAGCACAGGTTACACACCATTCGAACTACTGCATGGGAATAGGGTCAACATGCCAGGAGTACTGCAGGAGGAAGCCCACAGAGTGGCTAGAGACTCGTTTATAAAGAGTAAGAAAACCAGTAAGGGACAGCATGACATGAAACAGATTTCAAAGTTGGAGATAAAGTGTTACTGCACGATGAGTCGGTGAGACGTGGTAGATCTCGGAAAGTAGCAATGGAGAGGTCCATTTGAAGTATTAAAAGTTGAAGGTCCTAATGTAGTAATAAAAATTAAGAGAAATAACGAAACAAAAGTACATGCAAATAGGTTGAAAGAGTTCTTTTAAATTTCAGGTATGGCACTCAAGTATAAAACTGTCCAACTCCTTATAGTGGTAGCCACATACGACATCACTGCATCGGAGTATGCAACGAACAATTTTCAGGTGACACAGTTTTCGAGTTCTTCAGGATTATATTATGATAACTTAGGACAAGTAAAAATATATAGCACCAAATGGAGAATTGTTACGTATGTGAATCTAGATGCTGTAACAGAGAGGTTTCAGAAGGCTGAAAGGTACGGTAAAACAGCGGTACAAAGGTGACGGGACACCTCACAACAACTAAACGTAGGATTAATAGAGTGTATGGTACTAGATCAGCAGGCAAACCACATAGAAAAAAATTACAGGTCTGCAACAGCTAGTACAACAGCTGACGAAACATGAGACTAAAAGGAAAAGAGGAGTTTTTAACTTCGTTGGACAGGTGAGTAAGATTCTCTTCGGGACATTAGATGAAGCAGATGCAGCATATTACAAGGAGAAAATAGATGCTAAGGCTAACAAAGGAACAAGTGGCAGTAGTAAGGGCCACGTTGGCAGGAGTGAACAAGACAGTGTATACGTTAGAATCGAACGAACATGTTCTGAAGACAGGGATGCAAAGATTAGAGAGGTTCATGAAAGACTATGTGAAAGAAACAGACATGGGTTTCAAACGTGTAGCGTCCTTTGCCACAATAACAGAACAAGTATTAAAATTAGCGGCAGTGTTTGGCTAAATTGAGGAAGAATATGAACAGATGGTACACGCTATTGTAAATTCACTAAAGGGAATACTGAAGGCGCACAGCATAAACCCAGATCAAATTGTGAAATACTTAAGTTTAATACGTGACGAGATAAAAGATGTAAAGTTTCCTGTTCGTCTAGCCGAATACTCAGGTTACCTACTACTAAGAATAATTGATTTAGATGTTTTCATCGTGGTTAGTATATTAGGCTATGTAATCAACATCCCCTTGATAGATAACAATAATTTCAACTTGTATAGAGTACTTCCACTACCTAAAGAGATCCCGAAAATGAAAGGGAGGTATGTATACATACAGCCAGAAAAGCAATTCTTACTAATAGATGAGTCCAAAGGCAATAGGCGAAACTTTCTGAGGAGCAGCTGAAATGCAAGGAACTAAGCAAGAATAGACGACTGTGTAAACAGTTATTTGCCTTGTTGTCAACATTCGATCACGAAGAGTGTGAAGCCAAGTTATTGCAACCGGTGAAAAAAATTATGGAAGATTGTGTGCCAAAAGTGGTCGCACTGAATCAAAGCATTTGGACACATCTAAACCGTAATGAATGGTTGTACACTCTTTGACATAAAACTCGACCGGCGGCCGGCCGCTTCAGAAACTAAGTCAGCGCCGATCGCGACATGGGACAAAAAAACTGGCCAACTCGCTAATTCTCTAAGTCCGGTTATCTGCACAATCTGGCAACACTGCAGACTGCGCCACTTCCTGGAGGAAAACTTGTCCCATGATAGAGATATTCCACGCTGATTACGCCTGTGGTCTAGCGGTAGCGTGCGTTGTTTCTGTTCGTAATGTAAGTTGATCGAGAGCAGCTGGCATAAAATATTTTAATAGCCTCTTCTGCCTGAATGCTGAAGACGTGAATGTAATGGTAGCGCGGATTCAATCTATTTCGCTTTCTAACAGACCGATATCAAAATTTTATCCAGTAACGATTTTGCGGCAGATTTCCTGCAGACTGTCCTCCTCTGGACGCCGTATGCGGCAAAGCTCCGGGATCCATTTGCAGGCTACTGGCAGCGGCCGTGGCGACAGCAGCGGCGCTGCACTCCCCCGTTCTTTATCGAAAGCGCCTGCTACCGCTCATCGCTTTTGATGATTTAAAACGCTTTATTATTAAATGTTGCTCCACAGAAAATTTCTACGATTTCCATTCAGGCTCAAAAGCATCGGAGACAGACGCCCTGATTAGTAGGCGGGTGTTATATTACATTAATCGGCAAGAGCTGAGTATGGCCCGAAATTAATTTTATAGACTGGGACGAAATTAAACCACATCGCTACATTCGATGAATTTATAAATGCGTCATACCTCGTTTCTTTTCCTTTCAAACTCAATTATTTGTGCAACTTTTGGTCAATGTTCGGATGTTTTCGTCAAGCCGGGGTGAGCGTCTGTGGTGTAAAGTGTATTACAGTTCTTGTTTCATTCCTTATGGTAACTCTATGCGATAAACTGTGTGAATACCTTGCAATGCAAGCTCTGTAGCAGTAAAGGAACACTGCAAAAAATGGTTCAAATGGCTCTGAGCACTATGGGACTCAACTGCTGAGGTCATTAGTCCCCTAGAACTTAGAACTAGTTAAACCTAACTAACCTAAGGACAGCACAAACATCCATGCCCGAGGCAGGATTCGAACCTGCGACCGTAGTGGTCTTGCGGTTCCAGACTGCAGCGCCTTTAACCGCACGGCCACTTCGGCCGGCAATAAAGGAACACTGCACATTTGAAGTTCCATGTATGGGTTCATGAAGTATTTAATGTTGATCGGAAGTGATAGTTAAGGTCATCAGATTTAGACTAGAAAAATATGTCGTTTTGGAGGTTTCAGAGAACGGAAAGGAATTGCTAACGCCGGTGTTAGAAAACGTCTACAGTTGAATGCTATTGCAAAAATTTAGAAGAGGGGAACTATATTAATCAACATGTGCACGTCATAAACAACCTTCTGACATGTTAGGCCTATATGACGAACAAAACTCAAATTTATATCGTTGACAGTCGCTTTGAATCTTTTCAGGATCTATTTTACAGTGAAGCACCTTGGCATTTGCAAAGCAGACATCCATGATATTAACGTAATTTACTAAGTCGAAATCGGACGAAGATTGATGTTTAAAGGCATTCTTCAGATTTCGTATAAAGAATTTTTACTAGCGGTTTGCAACTCCATTAATTAAAATGGAAAATAAAAGGTTGTAGTCAGCGGCTTCCACCGAGATTGGAACTGCTATGTCATACAGTACGACCACCGCAACGCACAAGGGAACCTCTTTTTTTTCAATTTTGCTTTTTTTCTTTTACTTTTTTTGACGATTACCCCTTTATTTCTCTTTTATTTTAAAGCCCCTTAGGAAAATGGCAATAAAAAAAGAAACTAAGTGCCACCGCCACTTTTCATCCTATAACAAAAAAAAATAAATCTGGTTCACTTCAGGCGTTGGCTCCTGACTAAACCTACCCCAAGAGCTGCCTATATACCAGGGGAAATAAGGGAATTCAAGGTTAGGGCTATCATTACAAACAAAGCAAAATCTTCCTTTTTCTGAATTTTATTTTGATTTTGATTTTTTTTGTTTATTTTTGTTGTGTAATTGATCAGACGCCTTCTGCGCCCCGCTGGTAATATGTTGAGTCACGTCTTCTCGAAATTGGTGTGTTCCGTTCAGTAGTTCAGAAATGTTCATTGGTTCAAACTGGAAACCTTCTTCACTCTTGGCTTAACACATTCCAGCTGCGAGGCGGATCGTGGAAAGCACTCCCAAGGAAGTTCGAGAAAAATTGTCTGTATTTTGGGTGGCGGACAACGACATAATGACGGTCGTTGAGGTATGTCCTAAAACCGAGTACAGAGTCTACAGTTTGTCCAAATAGGTAGTGAATGGCATGTCCGCGAATCCAATTCACAGCATTGGTCTTTGTCCGAGGAAAATAGTCACGTCCCGGAACTAATAATGAAAGGGGAGTATTCCGATTCAGAATGTCCCGCGTTAGAAAAGCCACAATATGACGAATAACCGCTGAGCTAACGACACACTGGCGACAACAGGCGGACTATAGTCACTGCGATGTTGCCTGAGCCTCAAAACGCAACCTTAAAACACACAAACAGGTGTTACTTATGTGAAGAACGCCGTTCTTGGAGTCCAGAAATTAATTATACCTTCTAAGTGTCTCATCTTACAGTGGATTCTATCGTACGAGTCTTCGATGTGGAAAACGAATGTCAAGTGAATTTAGCGAGGTAACGCCGGCCTACACCCGGAAGTAAATGCACTATCAGTGTGTTGACAAATACTTGCTACGACGCTGCCATTTCTCGGCTCTCTTACGAGGCAGCTCTTCAGCGAAATGCTTACCGTGATTCTCCGATACGGTTCTTCAGAGTGGAGACGCGCACGCACGTTTGGTTTTTATGCGGCGTTCTCCCCTGATGGTTTCTGACGTCGCCTTGTGGGCTATGTTTACATTTGAGACATTCAATTATCATTAATCCAGAGTGATACAAGCTTCCGGCGTGGAAGAAGGCTGTTGACGCCGACATTATATCATTTCAACGTAGGGAAAGCAAAACGGGTCATTATTTGTTTCTCATTCAACATTAAGCATGTGAGATAATTTTCCGTAAAGTTCATAATCATCTAAAAATACAAACGACGTAAAAATACATCTGAAGTCTCTTCGAATTGAATGTAATGTAAGATACCAAACGTTTTGCACCTCGATGTCGAATTTGTCCACGTGCAATCTTTTGCAGCATACAAAAAGAATGTCATGATTACCACGAGAATGAAGAAATATGTTGGTACGGATGGAAGCAAGAAGAGACGCAGTCAACAAATATTCGATTCCTCATGGCATTCATTTCATTTGAGACGTAAGAAGAGTTAAAGTGGGATATTACTTTCGTTAACACGAAAGATATGCCGCACATATTGATAACGAGGAAGTCTGCGTCTTCATACGTTTCCTCCTTGAAATCTGTATGCTCTCTTATATACTAAGTAGCCTGATCATTGTTTCAGTAATGTTACCCTCTTGTTTGACCCCGTAACGATTAACAGATTCCAAATGAATGTCTCTGCATGAAAGTAGCTGTTCGAACCCTTCCTGGGTTGCTTTTTGTGTTTTATTGCTTGGAATTCCTGAAGCAGACCACTGTGCCTTCCCCCCTTGTGGGTTAGGTCTCAAAACTAAACCGCTTTTTATCCAATGGCATAATTTATTCAGACAGCATCAGCACAAGACTATCAAACAAAGGCTTCCTTTTACAGTTGCAACGCTCTAACCAGCACTGACCGAAGTGTAATCCACGGTCATGGTCCGAAATTAGCAGCTGTCTGCTACTGTGGCAAAGTCCCTACTACACTTTCGATTCCGCAGCACCATTTTATCTGGTAACACTGTGTAGTTACAGAGTTGTGCCAGCATGTCTGTCCTCACACTGTCAACTTTATGTATCTCACTTCTCCTGTAGCGTTGATCACGAGGAGCAGAAGTAAATGAGTGTATCCTGCATGACGTAACATTCAGTATTCCCTTCTTTCATAGCCACTCTTCATGTGCATCGATACCAAATAGGAACGTGAAAACTCTTGCGAGTGAGAGAATGACATTAACAATCGTATCAAGAACAATCAAATAATGAATGATGTTTATTCCAACGCAGAACGAGAATGGCTTTAAATATAAAAATCTATATCTATATCTATATCCATATCTATTGACCTTTGAGTTGGCACAATGCAAATATATTCTTAGCATTTAGTTACTGAATTTAGTTCGGGATGTTTGCAGAGAAAAGGAAAAGTCGGTACTTCTCGCTAGTGTAATATAATGTGAACCAGCAACTACCCTTTCCTTAGAACACGACTCAAGCAGGTCCCCAAGTAGATACCAAGTCACTGCTGCATTCTGTTCCTTGACATTGCTCTGATGACGGTTAATGCAGATAGTTCCGATTATGAAATACAAAACGTTTTGCAGGTTAGTTCCTAGGATAGTAACATTAAATTTGCGTTGTAGGCGGCACATGAACGTGACGACTATCCATATTACTCATCAATATAAAAAGACAATATTATGGGAATTTAGCAGGATTACTCAACATGAATTCTGAAATTGGTTGACTGACCGCACAGGTGCTAAACGTCGTCAAGAGTATACGATGTCCTAATCGCATTAGGAATATGAAGATTGTCTTCGACAGCTCGCAACTTTCACATTGCTATCTCCACCCTACTCCTGACAGCCCTCGATGGAGTTGCACTACGTTGCCGATGTAATGGAAGGCCTTCAAACCGACAACAGACCACATATTGAAAAATACAAGCGAATTCTCTTGCAGCGTAAGCTTATTGTAACTAATCTAAAAATTATTGGACAGGAACATTGTCTTATTCAAAAAAAGTAAAATGTTACACACTGTTGACATCAAACGGACATTACCTATGTCCTGCCTTGTGTCCTACTCAATAGTATCAAGTGTACTATCAAAATGGTTATATATAATGGATGATAATGTAATGCATTGATACCAGATGGTGGGTTCACAACAGTATTGATGCGAAAATAAAACAGAAGTTCGCAAAAGTGCAGTTGCGCATTTTCGTACGTTTTCATCTCGAGATGTACAGTCGTGCTCAAAAGTATCCGAACGACCTGAATTGCATTTCGCCTGATTCGCATGCAACCGGCATAACGCAGCTGTCTAGCAGGTCCTCTAATCGCTCCTTGGTACAGTCGTTTGACTATTGAAAATGGTTCCAACAAGTCACCACTAGAAAACACTGCTCTGTACCGCAATAACTCAAGATGTAAAGTAATACCACGATACTACAAATATCAGGGAACACCTTATCACAGATAAGACTGTCCTTAAGGCTTGTAAGCTCATATTTATTACAATAAATGACATACCTGAAATGTTACCACTCTCATTATTACGTCAGATTGGTAATGCACGTAGTAAGTTCGTCGTATTCATGATTTCCTCTTCAAAGTAACATACCATACTTATCATTTAACACAAAATGACATTAAAAATTTAAGTTATTCACGAGCAGCTAGTTGAGAATATGTATGAACTTCAAATGACACGACGAACCGTCTTGTTCCGCATATGGATTCAAACCCAGCTCATGCAGACTAAATGGTTCAAATGGCTCTGAGTACTATGGTACTTAACATCTGTAGTCATCAGTCCCCTAGAACTTAGAACTACTTAAACCTAACTAACCTAAGGACATCACACACATCCATGCCCGAGGCAGGATTCTAACCTGCGACGGGAGCAGTCGCGCGATTCCGGACTGAGCGCCTAGAACCGCTAGACCACCGCGGACGGCATGCAAACTAAGCAAAGATTTCGTTACTGACGGAAACCAACAGTCATTCCTGATTAGGCATATAGAGAGTGATATACCTCGATTTTAGACAGTATCAGTTAGCAAATATCAACTTTAAATTGCATAACGCAAACATGTTTAACAGACGCGAATTCCTACCCATCATCTATTGCCCTGTTAACGAACTACGAGAGATGTTAAATATTGCTTCTTCACAAGTAAGTTACTTGAAATGCCGTGAGGTAAAGCTTTGTGTTGGACACGGATTCGAACCCAGAACCTAATCGGATTGCTATCGAACCACAGTCAAATGTGACATATCGGATTTTCGCGGCAGTAGCTAGATGCTTTAACTGAAATGACGAGACGAAACATTAATTTTTTCCTTCCCAGGACTCCTACCCGGCACCTATCGCTGTTATATTCCAGAGAAAACGAACGTTAAATATGGGTTTGTTGCGCCAGCAGTGATATGTGAGCATGTTTGAACTAGAAATAATATGACGAAGAGTTCAGCGCTCACTGGGAATAGAGCCCCACACATATCGTTGTTGACTACACACAAAGAGACGTCAGCTACCGAATATTTCTCCACCAGCTGCTCAGAATAACATCTTGAACTTACAGTCATCTCGCAAATGTTTCTGTGTCTCACTGGGAGTTAAAAACGTCAGATATCGTTAGTGTTGACAACGAATGAAAATACATTAAAAATCCAAATTCTTATCCACCAGCAGATAGGTGTTCTCATGCTAGAGCTTGATAACACACAATTAAATCTTTATTGCCGGGCCAGGATTCGATGCGATTCACGCGTAATATGTGGAGATGTTGAGGAATCTGCAGTTTTGAACAAACAACAAATTGTAGCCGAGCTGTATTGTCACGAAGGGATCAAATTCCGCGTTAAGGGCGGTCTGAGTTGCATTCCCAGTTCAGAACCAATTTTATCGACATACAGAAGCTCAGATAAAAGATGGAATAAGTGTCCTGTGACCATACATAGCGTTTGTTTCGTTCACTTGAAATAAATAACTAGTATAAGAAAGGTTACTGGTGATAGAGTTTCTACATGTCGCCACTCCAGACTTTATTGTGGTTCCACCTACCGTCTACTTGGTAGAGAAGGAAAATCATCTTTAATGTGAATTTTCAGACCACACTGCCATTACATCTTCTTCAATTGGTGTAGCCAGGAGAGAATGGACTCTGTCTCTCCCTATCTAAAATCATTGACAGAAGTGGGAATCCAACCCAGACCATATGTATAACAACCTACCATCCGTCCAACAGACCACGAAATCCTCTTCTCTCATTATTCTATCGTAACGCCGGATAGCCACACTGGATGATAATTCTGACACACAGGCGTCCTGTAGTAATTTGCACCATGTTCAGTAAATTCATTTACTTGGTTGACCGAATCATCATGAACTAGCTGCCTCGGCTACCCAGTGCATTCATTCCACTCTATTTTGTAATCACCGAAATAAAATCACGTAACTGCCACCTACACAGAACTGCCAACAGTGTAGGATGCAGAAGTTTAAATAGGAAGTGTTCCTTTCCACTTAAGCATTCTATTGCGCTATCTGTTTGTAGAAAACGTCGTTCAGTAAAAAGAAAGAAAAGCTGTAACTGTTTCTCTCTCAGAAGTCAAGACCTGGCCATATGCATAATCTCACAGTGCTGTGGAATCCAAAAGTTCTGGAGGAATAGTTGTCGAGCTCTGGAGCTGTTGTAGCTACGTGTCAGCTAGTAGCGTTGATAAGATGTCGCGAGTTCGAATACATTCAGTGCTACATTTTTTAAAACGCAATTCTGCTGTCTGCTGAAGTTGTCAATCTAATGGAACTTTGAACATACTTCCCTTCACTTCTCAACCCAAAGTAGTCGCATGTGGAAAAAGGGCTAACTACTGTGACATTTTGTTCTGTTCAGGTTTAATAGACAGCAGGCAGCAGATGCATCTCGAAGATGTGTAGGGAGAGCGCATCGTGCCATAATATGTCAGAGAAGTATTCTCTACATTAGCTGTCGTGTGGTAGTGAGATTTTATTCTTCTTCAAACTTTGTTTGACAGCTTTAACTCAGAACAAGTTTTCTACATGCATGTAATCAATAAACTGCATGTGCATTGTCAGACTGTCATAGGTAACATCAGAGAATTCGCATATATCGTTGATGATTAATTTCTCTCTCATGTTTACTATTGTTTTAACAACACTAAAGGAAACCTTTCGAAAATTGTGCATTGTATTATAAGAAATGAAATAAAACTAACCACGATAACCTTACGTCGAAAGTATGTTTTAATAAAACCGAGTATCTGTACACAAACGTGCCTCTATCGACGCGAATTAGTAAAATACTACTCACTTAGATTTTGATTGGGTCTGTGTTTAATTGGTATGCTGTGTCGTACTCAAGAGGTATGCAAATGTGGCATTTCATAAATATAGTTACGTATTCCTAGAAACCCCAAATTCGCTTGTCAGCAGCGGAAAGAGGCGTTACCTGTTGTGCAGCATTGTAAGTTTTTCAACATTGCACTATGAGCCGAAAGTATTTTCTTGCGATTTCCTTAATGATGTTTGATCCGACTCCTTGTGGCTCTTTCACAGAAGGGATAAAAACGTTGCAGTCAGTGAGACTGGAACTGCGAACCATAACAGACGCTTTTCCACTGTTGAGCACGTTACCACAGAGCTGGCGAAGAGGTATGGGCCCAATCTTCCTCTTACGACGGCAATAGTGCCTAGAACTCGTAAACCGCTATTTAAAGGTCGAGATTAGTTGCGATTTCCACCTGCAACGACTTTCCTGGGCTGAAAACCGTAAATTTACAATCTTTTGTTACGCTTCAAGCGATAACAACTTAGATTATTCAATGGAAATGACAGGTAAAATCAAGTGAACTTTGAGGCTTTTCAGGCAGTAACTCGTCGATCACAGAGTTGCCAAACATACGTTTCCTTGTTGCCAAATCTCAGTTACAGTACCAGCAGGAAGAAGACGAACCGATGTGATCCTACAGCGGGCTGGGAAGTGACCATAGCTGGTGTCTCCAAGTCGCGGCTGCTACGGCCTGGAATACGTAATGCGTCTCATTCGCTTACTGTAACTAGGTTTAGGGACGGGGGCGTAGTTACTAATAATACTCAGAATTGACTTCAAACTAAGCATCATAAATCAGTAACTCTCATTGTTGTTTTTATATTTCTTTCGTAAGTGTACTCAAAACTAAGAAACTCATTCACAGGCGTTTTCGTGCCTCGCCGATAGTCGAGCACAACAAACAAATAAAAATAAAAAAGAATGTGTATGTGTATGTGTGTGTGTGTGTGTGTGTGTGTGTGTGCGTGTGTGTGTGTGTGTGAGAGAGAGAGAGAGAGAGAGAGAGAGAGAGAGAGAGAGAGAGAGAGAGAGAGAGAGAGAGAGATAAAAAAGAATGAGAGACAGTGTAAAAAATTGTTGTAAAGAAATTGAATCATGGTATTTAAAGAAATCTTTCATTATAATGACACGTTACACATCATTACGAAATGTCGTATTCATGATCTATGGAACAAGAATTAATCTAATGTAATCTAATGTAATCTAATCTAATCACATCATATTGATGACTAGCCATAAAGAGTCATGAATTACCGAAATTTTTGCCAATACCAGTAACCAAATCTAAACTTGAAAATAAAAGACGACATGTTTTGTAATAAACCGTGACTCCTATCAAGACCCTTTCGTCCCTGTTATCTAACCACGAAAGATGTCCGATATACCTCCATTCTGAAGTAACAAAATGTGCATGCATTTAAAGATGAAGTGCATGATGTGAAGTTCTGTGACGGAGATACAAACCCAACACGTAATCGGATTGTTAACTAAGAAAAATCAAATGTTACGTATCGGTTTTTCTTACGAGCCGCTAGGTGTCTGAATCTAATATAAGGATACAAACATTTGTGCTTAAGAAACAATCGAACTGCACACCTACCGTACATCCACGAATGTAGCTCAAGTATCAGTTTCTTACTCACGAACAGTAAGATGTGTGCGTGTTTGACCAGAAATAACGACACCTGTTGCGATTGTTGGCAACACATGAACAGACATTAAAAATGCGCGTTAATTTTCACTAGCAGGTGGGTGTGCACTTGATAGAGCTGGAAATGAAATTATGAATATTTTTGTACTGGATCAGGATTCGGACCCACATATCTACCTTTGGAGGAGACCTAGAGGAGACTGCAGTCTTGGGAAAAGGAATGAAATGATTTAACTATACTGTTCCGAGAGATTCAGATCCTCGAAAGAGGAGATACGAATGCGAATCATAGTCCAGCACCAAATTTTTCAACGTCTCCAGTTCCATCAAGTACAAGTAAACTAAGAGCCTTGTCCCTTTAAATGGCTATCGGTTCATCAAATAAAATAAAATTTGCTAATGTAAGTAAGCTTACTGGCGACTGTATTTCTGTTTACAATGACTTCCGCTATGTCATTTCCCAACGTATACTGGCTCTGCCCAGTTGGTAATGAAGGAACAATGCAGATTCTGGATTATAACGTCTTTCTCTTGAGGCTACCAGAGATAAAATAAATCTGTTTGTGCTTCTTTTGAAGAAGAATAAAATCTCACTACCACACGACAGCTAATGTAGAAAATACTTTTCTGACATATTATGGCACGATGCGCTCTCCCTACACATCTTCGAGATGCATCTGCTGCCTGCTGTCTATTAAACTTGAACAGAACAAAATGTCACAGTAGTTAGCCCTTTTTCCACATGCGACTACTTTGGGTTGAGAAGTGAAGGGAAGTATGTTCAAAGTTCCATTAGATTGACAACTTCAGCAGACAGCAGAATTGCGTTTTAAAAAATGTAGCACTGAATGTATTCGAACTCGCGACATCTTATCAACGCTACTAGCTGACACGTAGCTACAACAGCTCCAGAGCTCGACAACTATTCCTCCAGAACTTTTGGATTCCACAGCACTGTGAGATTATGCATATGGCCAGGTCTTGACTTCTGAGAGAGAAACAGTTACAGCTTTTCTTTCTTTTTACTGAACGACGTTTTCTACAAACAGATAGCGCAATAGAATGCTTAAGTGGAAAGGAACACTTCCTATTTAAACTTCTGCATCCTACACTGTTGGCAGTTCTGTGTAGGTGGCAGTTACGTGATTTTATTTCGGTGATTACAAAATAGAGTGGAATGAATGCACTGGGTAGCCGAGGCAGCTAGTTCATGATGATTCGGTCAACCAAGTAAATGAATTTACTGAACATGGTGCAAATTACTACAGGACGCCTGTGTGTCAGAATTATCATCCAGTGTGGCGATCCGGCGTTACGATAGAATAATGAGAGAAGAGGATTTCGTGGTCTGTTGGACGGATGGTAGGTTGTTATACCTATGGTCTGGGTTGGATTCCCACTTCTGTCAATGATTTTAGATAGGGAGAGACAGAGTCCATTCTCTCCTGGCTACACCAATTGAAGAAGATGTAATGGCAGTGTGGTCTGAAAATTCACATTAAAGATGATTTTCCTTCTCTACCAAGTAGACGGTAGGTGGAACCACAATAAAGTCTGGAGTGGCGACATGTAGAAACTATCACCAGTAACCTTTCTTATACTAGTTATTTATTTCAAGTGACGAAACCAACGCTATGTATGGCACAGGACACATATTCCATCTTTTATCTGAGCTTCTGTATGTCGATAAAATTGGTTCTGAACTGGGAATGCAACTCAGACCGCCCTTAACGCGGAATTTGATCCCTTCGTGACAATACAGCTCGGCTACAATTTGTTGTTTGTTCAAAACTGCAGATTCCTCAACATCTCCACATATTACGCGTGAATCGGATCGAATCCTGGCCCGGCACTAAAGATTTAATTGTGTGTTATCAAGCTCTAGCATGAGAACACCTATCTGCTGGTGGATAAGAATTTGGATTTTTAATGTATTTTCGTTCGTTGTCAACACTAACGATATCTGACGTTTTTAACTCCCAGTGAGACACAGAACTATTTGCGAGATGACTAAGTTCAAGATGTTATTCTGAGCAGCTGGTGGAGAAATATTCGGTAGCTGACGTCTCTTTGTGTGTAGTCAACAACGATATGTGTGGGGCTCTATTCCCAGTGAGCGCTGAACTCTTCGTCATATTATTTCTAGTTCAAACATGCTCACATATCACTGCTGGCGCAACAAACCCATATTTAACGTTCGTTTTCTCTGGAATATAACAGCGATAGGTGCCGGGTAGGAGTCCTGGGAAGGAAAAAATTAATGTTTCGTCTCGTCATTTCAGTTAAAGCATCTAGCTACTGCCGCGAAAATCCGATATGTCACATTTGACTGTGGTTCGATAGCAATCCGATTAGGTTCTGGGTTCGAATCCGTGTCCAACACAAAGCTTTACCTCACGGCATTTCAAGTAACTTACTTGTGAAGAAGCAATATTTAACATCTCTCGTAGTTCGTTAACAGGGCAATAGATGATGGGTAGGAATTCGCGTCTGTTAAACATGTTTGCGTTATGCAATTTAAAGTTGATATTTGCTAACTGATACTGTCTAAAATCGAGGTATATCACTCTCTATATGCCTAATCAGGAATGACTGTTGGTTTCCGTCAGTAACGAAATCTTTGCTTAGTTTGCATGCCGTCCGCGGTGGTCTAGCGGTTCTAGGCGCTCAGTCCGGAATCGCGCGACTGCTCCCGTCGCAGGTTAGAATCCTGCCTCGGGCATGGATGTGTGTGATGTCCTTAGGTTAGTTAGGTTTAAGTAGTTCTAAGTTCTAGGGGACTGATGACTACAGATGTTAAGTACCATAGTACTCAGAGCCATTTGAACCATTTAGTCTGCATGAGCTGGGTTTGAATCCATATGCGGAACAAGACGGTTCGTCGTGTCATTTGAAGTTCATACATATTCTCAACTAGCTGCTCGTGAATAACTTAAATTTTTAATGTCATTTTGTGTTAAATGATAAGTATGGTATGTTACTTTGAAGAGGAAATCATGAATACGACGAACTTACTACGTGCATTACCAATCTGACGTAATAATGAGAGTGGTAACATTTCAGGTATGTCATTTATTGTAATAAATATGAGCTTACAAGCCTTAAGGACAGTCTTATCTGTGATAAGGTGTTCCCTGATATTTGTAGTATCGTGGTATTACTTTACATCTTGAGTTATTGCGGTACAGAGCAGTGTTTTCTAGTGGTGACTTGTTGGAACCATTTTCAATAGTCAAACGACTGTACCAAGGAGCGATTAGAGGACCTGCTAGACAGCTGCGTTATGCCGGTTGCATGCGAATCAGGCGAAATGCAATTCAGGTCGTTCGGATACTTTTGAGCACGACTGTACATCTCGAGATGAAAACGTACGAAAATGCGCAACTGCACTTTTGCGAACTTCTGTTTTATTTTCGCATCAATACTGTTGTGAACCCACCATCTGGTATCAATGCATTACATTATCATCCATTATATATAACCATTTTGATAGTACACTTGATACTATTGAGTAGGACACAAGGCAGGACATAGGTAATGTCCGTTTGATGTCAACAGTGTGTAACATTTTACTTTTTTTGAATAGGACAATGTTCCTGTCCAATAATTTTTAGATTAGTTACAATAAGCTTACGCTGCAAGAGAATTCGCTTGTATTTTTCAATATGTGGTCTGTTGTCGGTTTGAAGGCCTTCCATTACATCGGCAACGTAGTGCAACTCCATCGAGGGCTGTCAGGAGTAGGGTGGAGATAGCAATGTGAAAGTTGCGAGCTGTCGAAGACAATCTTCATATTCCTAATGCGATTAGGACATCGTATACTCTTGACGACGTTTAGCACCTGTGCGGTCAGTCAACCAATTTCAGAATTCATGTTGAGTAATCCTGCTAAATTCCCATAATATTGTCTTTTTATATTGATGAGTAATATGGATAGTCGTCACGTTCATGTGCCGCCTACAACGCAAATTTGATGTTACTATCCTAGGAACTAACCTGCAAAACGTTTTGTATTTCATAATCGGAACTATCTGCATTAACCGTCATCAGAGCAATGTCAAGGAACAGAATGCAGCAGTGACTTGGTATCTACTTGGGGACCTGCTTGAGTCGTGTTCTAAGGAAAGGGTAGTTGCTGGTTCACATTATATTACACTAGCGAGAAGTACCGACTTTTCCTTTTCTCTGCAAACATCCCGAACTAAATTCAGTAACTAAATGCTAAGAATATATTTGCATTGTGCCAACTCAAAGATCAATAGATATGGATATAGATATAGATATAGATTTTTATATTTAAAGCCATTCTCGTTCTGCGTTGGAATAAACATCATTCATTATTTGATTGTTCTTGATACGATTGTTAATGTCATTCTCTCACTCGCAAGAGTTTTCACGTTCCTATTTGGTATCGATGCACATGAAGAGTGGCTATGAAAGAAGGGAATACTGAATGTTACGTCATGCAGGATACACTCATTTACTTCTGCTCCTCGTGATCAACGCTACAGGAGAAGTGAGATACATAAAGTTGACAGTGTGAGGACAGACATGCTGGCACAACTCTGTAACTACACAGTGTTACCAGATAAAATGGTGCTGCGGAATCGAAAGTGTAGTAGGGACTTTGCCACAGTAGCAGACAGCTGCTAATTTCGGACCATGACCGTGGATTACACTTCGGTCAGTGCTGGTTAGAGCGTTGCAACTGTAAAAGGAAGCCTTTGTTTGATAGTCTTGTGCTGATGCTGTCTGAATAAATTATGCCATTGGATAAAAAGCGGTTTAGTTTTGAGACCTAACCCACAAGGGGGGAAGGCACAGTGGTCTGCTTCAGGAATTCCAAGCAATAAAACACAAAAAGCAACCCAGGAAGGGTTCGAACAGCTACTTTCATGCAGAGACATGCATTTGGAATCTGTTAATCGTTACGGGGTCAAACAAGAGGGTAACATTACTGAAACAATGATCAGGCTACTTAGTATATAAGAGAGCATACAGATTTCAAGGAGGAAACGTATGAAGACGCAGACTTCCTCGTTATCAATATGTGCGGCATATCTTTCGTGTTAACGAAAGTAATATCCCACTTTAACTCTTCTTACGTCTCAAATGAAATGAATGCCATGAGGAATCGAATATTTGTTGACTGCGTCTCTTCTTGCTTCCATCCGTACCAACATATTTCTTCATTCTCGTGGTAATCATGACATTCTTTTTGTATGCTGCAAAAGATTGCACGTGGACAAATTCGACATCGAGGTGCAAAACGTTTGGTATCTTACATTACATTCAATTCGAAGAGACTTCAGATGTATTTTTACGTCGTTTGTATTTTTAGATGATTATGAACTTTACGGAAAATTATCTCACATGCTTAATGTTGAATGAGAAACAAATAATGACCCGTTTTGCTTTCCCTACGTTGAAATGATATAATGTCGGCGTCAACAGCCTTCTTCCACGCCGGAAGCTGAAACTTGTATCACTCTGGATTAATGATAATTGAATGTCTCAAATGTAAACATAGCCCACAAGGCGACGTCAGAAACCATCAGGGGAGAACGCCGCATAAAAACCAAACGTGCGTGCGCGTCTCCACTCTGAAGAACCGTATCGGAGAATCACGGTAAGCATTTCGCTGAAGAGCTGCCTTGTAAGAGAGCCGAGAAATGGCAGCGTCGTAGCAAGTATTTGTCAACACACTGATAGTGCATTTACTTCCGGGTGTAGGCCGGCGTTACCTCGCTAAATTCACTTGACATTCGTTTTCCACATCGAAGACTCGTACGATAGAATCCACTGTAAGATGAGACACTTAGAAGGTATAATTAATTTCTGGACTCCAAGAACGGCGTTCTTCACATAAGTAACACCTGTTTGTGTGTTTTAAGGTTGCGTTTTGAGGCTCAGGCAACATCGCAGTGACTATAGTCCGCCTGTTGTCGCCAGTGTGTCGTTAGCTCAGCGGTTATTCGTCATATTGTGGCTTTTCTAACGCGGGACATTCTGAATCGGAATACTCCCCTTTCATTATTAGTTCCGGGACGTGACTATTTTCCTCGGACAAAGACCAATGCTGTGAATTGGATTCGCGGACATGCCATTCACTACCTATTTGGACAAACTGTAGACTCTGTACTCGGTTTTAGGACATACCTCAACGACCGTCATTATGTCGTTGTCCGCCACCCAAAATACAGACAATTTTTCTCGAACTTCCTTGGGAGTGCTTTCCACGATCCGCCTCGCAGCTGGAATGTGTTAAGCCAAGAGTGAAGAAGGTTTCCAGTTTGAACCAATGAACATTTCTGGACTACTGAACGGATCACACCAATTTCGAGAAGACGTGACTCAACATATTACCAGCGGGGCGCAGAAGGCGTCTGATCAATTACACAACAAAAATAAACAAAAAAATCAAAATCAAAATAAAATTCAGAAAAAGGAAGATTTTGCTTTGTTTGTAATGATAGCCCTAACCTTGAATTCCCTTATTTCCCCTGGTATATAGGCAGCTCTTGGGGTAGGTTTAGTCAGGAGCCAACGCCTGAAGTGGACCAGATTTTTTTTTTTTTTTGTTATAGGATGAAAAGTGGCGGTGGCACTTAGTTTCTTTTTTTATTGCCATTTTCCTAAGGGGCTTTAAAATAAAAGAGAAAAAAAAGGGGTATACGTCAAAAAAAGTAAAAGAAAAAAGCAAAAGAAAAAAGCAAAATTGAAAAAAAAGAGGTTCCCTTGTGCGTTGCGGTGATCGTACTGTATGACATAGCAGTTCCAATCTCCGTGGAAGCCGCTGACTACAACCTTTTATTTTCCATTTTAATTAATGGAGTTGCAACGGCTAGTAATAATTCTTTATACGAAATCTGAAGAATGCCTTTAAACATCAATCTTCGTCCTATTTCGACTTAGTAAATTAAGTTACTATCATGGATGTCTGCTTTGCAAATGCCAAGGTGCTTCACTGTAAAATAGATCCTGAAAAGATTCAAAGAGACTGTCAACGATATAAATTTGAGTTTTGTTCGTCATATAGGTCTAACATGTCAGAAGGTTGTTTATGAAGTACACATGCTGATTAATATAGTTCCCCTCTTCTAAATGTTTGCAATAGCATTTAACTGTTGATGTTTTCTAACACCGGCGTTAGCAATTCCTTTCCGTTCTCTGAAACCTCCAAAACGACATTTTTCTGGTCTATATCTGATGACCGTAACTATCACTTCTGATCAACATTAAATACTTCATGAACCCATACATGGAACTTCAAATGTGCAGTGTTCCTGCACTGCTACAGAGTTTGCATTGCAAGGTATTCACTCAGTTTATCGCATAGAGTTACCGTAAGGAATGAAACAAGAACTGTAATACACTTTACACCACAGACGCTCACCCCGGCTTGACGAAAACATCCGAACATTGACCAAAAGTTGCACAAATAATTGAGTTTGAAAGGAAAAGAAACGAGGTATGACGCATTTATAAATTCATCGAATGTAGCGATGTGGTTTAATTTCGTCCCAGTCTATAAAATTAATTTCGGGCCATACTCAGCTCTTGCCGATTAATGTAATATAATACCCGCCTACTAAACAGGGCGTCTGTCTCCGTTGCTTTTGAGCCTGAATGGAAATCGTAGAAATTTTCTGTGGAGCAACATTTAATAATAAAGCGTTTTAAATCATCAAAAGCGATGAGCGGTAGCAGGCGCTTTCGATAAAGAACGGGGGAGTGCAGCGCCGCTGCTGTCGCCACGGCCGCTGCCAGTAGCCTGCAAATGGATCCCGGAGCTTTGCCGCATACGGCGTCCAGAGGAGGATAGTCTGCAGGAAATCTGCCGCAAAATCGTTATGGATAAAACTTTGATATCGGTGTGTCAGAAAGCGAAATAGATTGAATCTGCGCTACCATTACATTCACGTCTTCAGCATTCAGGCAGAAGAGGCTATAAAAATATTTTATGCCAGCTGCTCTCGATCCACTGACATTACGAACAGAAACAACGCACACTACCGCTAGACCACAGGCTTCATCAGTCTAGGATATCTTTATCATGGGACAAGTTTTCCTCCAGGAAGTGGCGCAGTCTGCAGTGTTGCCAGATTGTGCAGATAACCGGACTTAGAGAATTAGCGAGTTGGCCAGTTTTTTTGTCCCATGTCGCGATCGGCGCTGACTTAGCCTCTGAAGCGGCCGGCCGTCGGTCGAGTTTTATGTCAAAGAGTGTACATAGCGCCAAAAGAGGAAGGCCTAACGTTACTATGCGGAAAGGAACCACCACGGGACCTAATAATGGTTCGAATCCTGTGTGTGATGTCCTTAGGTTATTTAGGTTTAAGTAGTTCTAAGTTCTAGGGGAATGATGACCTCAGAAGTTAAGTCCCATAGTGCTCAGAGCCAGTTGAACCATTTTTTTTATAGTAACATGTTGTTGTAAACACTGTAAATGCGTTCAGGAATGTTTTAAAAGCATACGGAAATACTTTGACAATAATTATTGTTGCGGTAAAGTGTGTATAAGAAACACAATTGTGAACCAGTATCCAGAAACGAGCTTAGCTAAAAGACGAAGCACTAAAGAGACTGAAGATGTGGTGATTTATGAAAGATGAGGAAACGGCCAAGACAAGGCAGTCTTATTTAGGAACCGGCGTTAAATGAAAGCAAATTGTAAGAATATGTATAGCAAAGTGTAACTTAAGAGATGAATAGTTAATGTAACTGTCTCAATGTGTTAATACCTTATATTCACGAATGTTTAATGATACGGTGTTATGAATATTTAATGGGTGAAGAATAGTGCACAATAACAGCCAATAAGGAGGCAAATTGCCCTCGACATTACGTCAAGGCAATAGCCGGCGGGGTCGAAGGGAAAATGATATAAAAATCTGCAGCAAGACGCTCCGAGAAAAAAGTAGACAGAGTTGGAGGGACAGGGATTTAGTCGGAAGAGGCAGTCGATGTACGAGGCTGTGAGGAGATAGTCGGCAGGCTTCGATAGGCAGCAGCTGTGGGACTCTGATTTTAGTGTGGATCGCTTCCTAAGAGTAGACGGAACAACAGTGTCATTACGCCGTCTCTGTATCAGACTTGGCCGCTCATAGGACAGACCTCCGCCAGAGCTGTAGGGTTCAGTCTGCCCATTTTCTAATAAACTTCAGATTGTTGAACGTTCTAGAGAGTTGCTTAATTATCTCCCAGCCTTTTGTTACCTTCACATCATTTATCGCCACCTCTTAGATCAAAGTCTCCCTCTCACTAAGGCCAACCAGCTAAGTTGTGGTAGCGAACTGTGTCTCTCAATCTTAGGCAAAACCCATGCCTCGGACGCGATAGTAGGACATTTTATAAGGCATCAAGGGATCACCAATTTAGAATTGAAAGGGAGCGTGGAGGGTAAAAATCATCTTCGAAAATATCTAGTATAAAAGAGAGGACTATACGTTTTGCATGAAAAGTTTGAGCTGTATTGACAAAACAACATCCCTGTTTCGGATTTTTGTCAACTGATGAGTGTGAGTTAGTGTTGGAACTGCAGTTAGTCTGAGTCACACTGCATTGTGCCATGGTCAGCAGCAGGAGTGGTCAGAAGGGGGTCTGCTAACAGGGAGTCGAGGGTTACGGCTGTCGCAAGTGGTAGCTCGCCCGCTGGCCAGCTCTTCTGGTACATAATACACTCGATAGATCGCACTGGACTAGGCTGGAGGTTAGTAGCCAGTTTCGTTTTCCATCTTCAGACGTTTTGTTCAGGTAAGATAATGTGCAGTACATTCACAAAAAATGTTGTCCAATGTATTTCCTTGTTTCTGTTGCCTAGGATGCGATTTGCAACTCGTAAATAGGTATAAGTGTGTTTCTTTCCCAGATAATGTCGCTACAGGAGTCCTATATATAGGGAGAGGTGTGTTCAGTTTTGTGCTATCCCTTTTATACGTGTTGCGAACAGAAACAAGACTGTTTCCATGTTTTTTTAATTGTGCCTGTCTGCTTACTTTGTGTCTTAATCGCCAACCTTATGTTTTACATTTTAACTTCCACAACTTTCCGCCATTTTACAGTTTTTAAAAAGTCACCGTTTTATCACCTGTTTTTATTGTCTGTTATCTTCTCATTATGTTTTTAACTCTTCCAAAGGCTGAAAGCGCCCCTGGTCACGTCAGTGTTACCTACCGCCACCTCAAGGAATACCACTGTCCTTCCTGGCTACCCTCTGCTACCCTGTACAATGCCCTCCTCTCCACTGGCTTTTACCCTGACCTGTAGAAGACTTCCCATGTCGTGCTGTTCCCTAAATCCAACAAACCCCCCTCTGACACCTCTTCTTATCATCCCATTTGCCTCACCTCCGTGTTCAGTAAGGTCTTCAAGTCCATCCTCTACCACCGTATTCATCACCACATTAACCAGCACCAACTCCTTCCCATTACCCAGTGTGGCTTCTGATCCTCCTCCTCAGCCGATTACCAATTCTTTAACCTTACCAATCTTCTTTCTCTCCAACTAAAATCCCATCGCTCCACAATCTTTGTTTCCCTCGACCTCCAGAATGACTACGACCACATCTGGCATCCCGGGCTTCTCTTCAAAACTGCAGACTTATGCTCTCCCTATCAGTTTGCTTCCTTTCTCTCTAGTCATCCTTGTATGTTGCTATCCACAATTCCAACTATCATACTTTCTATCCCACTGCCAGCGTGCCCCAAGGCTCCATCCTTTCCCCTCTCCTCTATCTCCTGTATACTGCTGATATGCTGAAACCTTCCCTACCTGTTCATCTCTTCCTGTGCGCTGATGACACTGCCTTCGTGTCTTATTCTACTATTCAACAGTCCCAATGTGCCCTCCATATCCACCTTGACCAGTTCACCACATGGTGCAACCAGTGGTGCCTTCGCATTAACCCCTCCAATACACAGGCAATCATCATAGGCCGCTCCACCTGCTCCTTCCAATTCCAAGATTTCTACCTAACCATTTATGGTCGTCCTATCCACCTCACTCCCACCGTAAAATACTTTCGCCTCACCCTTGACCGCCACCTCACCTGGAATCCCCATCTCCTTATAATCCAACACAAAGCCCACAATAGACTCCACCTCCTGAAACTCCCATCTGGCCAGACGTGGGGACTGCATCCTTCCACCATTCTTCACACCTACAAATCCTTGATCTGCCCCATCCTTTGTTATGCCAGCATCGCTTGGATATCCATCCCACCCAGATTCTATAAAGCCATCAAAATCCTAGAATGCCACGCGCTCTGCCTCATCTTCCGTATCTACCTTCCATCACCCACACACATCCTCTACGACCTCATCCACTTCCCCCACCTTCTTCTTTTCCTTGAACACATCCGCAATCTGTACATCGTCCTCTGACTCAATGCCCCCCACCCCCTGGTGTCCATCTTCCTCTCCACCCCCAGCCCATTGCCATGCCTTTACCGTTGTGTCCCACCCTCTCTCCATCTCCACACCCTCCACCTCCTTTCCCAATGCAACTACCAGCTACTACCCCTCCCAGATGATGAGCTTCACCCTGACATCTGCCCTTCCTACCAACTCTAACCCACCTTCCCCCCTTCCACTTCTCAGAGCTCCCTCTCCCCTCCTCTTCCCTTCCCTGGAGTCATTTTCCTCCCTTCTCCATTCCCCTCCCTTTCCAGTGCACCCCTTCTGTGTCTCTGGACACCCTTATGACTTGTTTTCCCTCTTCATCTCCCACTCCAGCCATCTCCTACCCCTTGGTGCGCCCCCAGTCCCCCTTTCCTTTTCATCCCACCCCCTCCCCTGCTTCACCTTGCTCTCCCCCCTTTTTCCCTCCTCTCAGGCTTCTCCCTTAGCAGGCCCCTCCTGGCAGTTTTTATTATGCTTTGTGTGTGCTTCACCTCTTACAGTGGTTTTAAAGCGTCTTCGTTCTGGAGTGTTTTAATACTGTGACCAACTTTTAACCTGTGTGTGCGATTCCAGTGTATTTTATATGCTCCACGAATCACCAACTGTGTCTTAACTTTATGTCGACTTTTTCAACTGTTCCACAATGAACGTCTCCATGTAAGTGTATATTTTAACCCCCATTGTCTCCACTTATTCTGTTTTTATGCCCCCTTTTTATTGCCTTTGTATGTATAGTTTTCTCCTTTCATTACCTGACATGTCACTTAGCTGAAGAATGGCGGATTGTGCCACTGCCAGCCCTCTTCTGCCCATATGGGGCAGGGAAATAAAGTCACACTAAAGAAAAACAAGCATGCTGCTCGCCCCCTCTAGCAACGCCCATTTCCCCCACCCTTCCTTCCATTCTCCTTGTATCCCTATCCCTGGCAGATCCTCACAGTTTGTTCTTCATCATCAGTGTGCTGTGTCAGTGTTTTTTTCAGTGCCGTTCTACAGTGACGTAAAGTGCTGTGGCTTCAATCACATGCTTGGCTTGTATATAGTTTTGCTATCTCTGATTTTTCTGTGCTATGCCACCCATTGTGTGGCTGTTTTACTCATTCTGCAGCTTTTACACTCTGGCTGTACTTCACGTTATGTTCTTTTAATCCTTACAGTGTGCGATTTTTTTGGTAAAATAATTTTTTAGATTTCTATCTCCATTTTTACAGTCACTCCCTTCTGTATGCTCTCTTCCATTATGTTCTCCCTTTTTATATCTATCTTCCATCATGTTTTGTCCTTTATGTTGTTCTAAATGTCTTCCTGTTACACACTTACTGTCTCTCGGCTGAAGAGCAGAGCCTATGCTGCTGCCAACCCGCCCCTGATGGGGGATTAAAATACAATAAAGAAAAAAAAGGCACGCTAGCATCCAGAGGGTTGGTATCCCTCCTTTCCCATGGAAGAATTTGTCGAATGGGTTACTCTTAGTACCTATCCGCTGGTTGGAAGCTCTCAGTGGCCCTACTCTGCACCGTATCGCCATCACCACCATTGCCACCACTTCGGTGTCTGCTGTCACTGTTGCTGTGCTGTTTCTTCATCTTCCTCTGCTTCGGTCTGCTCTGTCGTCTCCCCTCTCATCGATTTCGTTTCCTACCTTGGTGACATCCATCGCTGGTAGACTCATCTCCATTTAAACATAGACACCACAACAACCACCATTATCTACATCTCCTCTTCGCCTGCCCCCAGCCTCACTTCATGGAGTATCTCCTCTGACTCCCTTCTTATGCCCAGCCTCTCCTCATTACTGTATCCTCCCCTTTTACCTCCTCCTCCATACTGTATCCCACATGTACCAATCCACTCCCACTCCCACCCCTACCACTTTTCCTCAAGAGTTTCCCCCCTCTTCAGCTACCCTAAAATCCCAGCAACTTGTTCACTCACCTAGGTCACAGACTGCTGGGCCACAGTAGCCAAGTTAGATGAGTCACTAACACCACCTCATGTTGGTGACTCCTTGCCCCAAGAAGGGCTTGCCCCCAGTCACCTCCCTCTCCAACCCATCCCTCATCCACCTTCCCAGGCTGCCCTCACCAAAAAAACCCTAAATGTTCTAGTGCCAACCCAGCTCGTACCCCCCCCCCTCCACCAAACCACCACCGCCAGCCCCCACCCCATCTGAGTCTCCCATAGATACCACTCCCACACTCCCATTCCTGTATCACAACCCTCCAGCATGCACACCTTCCTTCTCTCCTGCCCCAACCACAAGTTCCTCAACACCTGCACCCTCACCTTAGAAATCCGCAAATACATCCCCAATTCTCCCATTTTCTAACTCACTCCCTACAAGGACTCTGTCCTCACAAATTCCCCCAATCCATCTCTCCACACCGAGCTCCTCAAAGCAGTCTCCTGTGTCACCTTTGACCTCCACACCACCCTTACACCCTACACCCTTTCTTATCCCCCTCCTCTCCCTACCTGTTCCAATCCCCTTATCATCCTCCAACCCTCACTGCCGTGATCCTGAAGCTCAAACCCATGTTCACGGAGGTGGAGGTTTTGGTGGAACTGAACAGCCAAACTGCCCTTGAAATCTGTTCTGCCCACCCCATTTACAATGACTCCGGACCCACCTTACTCATGCATATCTTCATGGAATCCCTCTCCTCCATCGACCACCTACTCACCAGAGGAGCCCTTACCTACAACTGCCGCCACCTTGCTGACCCTTCCCACTCCCCTCCCCAGTCCTACTGGTGCCTTAAGTGCCAGGTCTACAATGATCACCTTACCTTTGCCTATAAAAATTCTCCCACCTGTCCCACTGCAAAGCCTCATTTCTTCAAATAGTGTCCCAGCCTCGCCTCCCCTCCTTCAAGTAATGCATGTAATGAAGCCCAACCCACCTATCCCTCTAAATGTAAGGCAGAATCCTCTCCCAGCAAACTAGAGCTCACCATCCCTGTTCATTCCACTTATCAACCCATCCACTCCAACGCTCACACACTCTCCAGCAGATCTCCCTCACCACCCATACCGTTTTTCACCTGAACATCTACACCACCTGCTCCCACAACCAAGCCCACTTTGTTTTTACCCACCTCAATGCAATCGTCTAAGTGTCCTGCTCCCCCCCTCCACTTCCTTTATCTCCATCCTGGTGTGATGACAGTGACACGCTTTATCAAAACATCCACTCCCTCTCTATCAATAAGCCTCTATTCATGTATACCCTGTCCCAGGACCAGGTTGACACCTTCATCCTCAATGAAACCTTCCTCCAACTTCACACATTTTCTACACCTCTCCCTATGTCCATCACCATACTGATAATCGCTGCTCCTTAGCACGAGATGGGGTGTCTATTGGCCACCTTAAGCATATACCCTTCCAGCCACAACTCCTACTCAATGACCCTACCAAACATCTTATCCTCAGCGTCTTTTTCCCCTCTTTCACCTGTTCCACCATATAGTCGGTCCTGCTGCTCCCATCCCCTATGACTTCCTCTCCCATACTGACCACACCTTCTCCATGTACATGACTGCCACAGACCTTAACATCCATAGCCACGACCCTGCACCCTCTGGAGGTGGCGTCAGCTCCTTTCCACTCTCTAAAACGACCTTGTCCCCTCCCTCAGCACACCTGTCCCAAGAGTAATACAACCCCTGATGTTGTCCTCAGTTCCCCCAACCTCCTTGGGTGTATCTTCGCAGAAATCTTCGATCCCATTGTCAGTGACCAACTCCTAGTCCTTCTCCCCACCACCTTTGCCCCTCACCCTCCCCCAGCTCCCTGCCCCATCGCCCCTCCCATAGTCATTTACAACTACCACCACGCCAGTTGGAATGCCTACTGGGAATTCATCAACACCCAGGTCGAAAGCCACTCCCTCCCCTTCCAGCATGCTGATGATATCGCTCACATCTTATCCTTCCTAAAGAAGACAATCTCTCATGCTCTGGTAGCCCACGTTCCGACCAAACCTATCACCCCCACCATCCTACCCTTCCCCCTATAGGCCATAGTCATCTGTAAATTCCAATGGCTCTGCTGCTCCATCCTCCACACTAGCGACCAGGGCACACTTCTCCATTGGCAATTATAATGACACTTTGAAACCTTCTGACAGCAAAGAAATGCCGGGACTAGTGCCTTACATGCACATGATTCAAAACCGCACTCCCTGTCAACTCATCAAAGTACTGGTCCGCCTTCCATTGCCTTACTGGTAGCCATCCCACCCTGCATTACCCACACCTCCATGATAACTGCCTCTTCCCTGTCAAGCTCAGTAAGGTTCACCACTTTGCTTCCCACCTCTCTGAAGTCATCTCAGTACCCAATGACCCTCGCTTTGATTACTCCCTCTTCCTCTGTGTCATTGACTGCACCAACACCACTGTCACGCCACTTGCTCCCAGCTTCCAGTACCTGGACCATTTACCACCCTCAGAATTTAACACTCCTATCACAGCACACAACATTAACCTCATCTTCTGTAAATACGCAACATCACCCTTGATTACCTACTATCACCTCAAGGAATGCCCTCTCTCCTTCCTCACCATCCTTGCCATCCTGTGCAACACCATCCACTCCACTGGCATTTACCCTGAGCTATGGAAGACCTCCCGCATCCTGTTGTTCCGTAAACTCAACAAACGCCCTCCTCCTATCGCCCCATATGCCTCACTTCCACTTTAAGTAAGGTCTTAGTGTCCATCCTCTCTCACTGTAGCCATCACCACCTAACTCAACATCACTTCATCCCTCTTACTCAGTGTGGTTTCCAGCCTTCCTTCTCCACCGATGACCAGCTCTTCACCCTTACCCATCTCCTCTCCCTCCAACTTAACTCCTGCTATTTTTCTTCCCTTGACCTCTAGAAGGCTTATAACTATGTGTAGCATTCTGGGCTCCTTTTCGAGTTCCAGACTTATGCTTTTCTTATCAACTTCATCCATCTCATTGCCCCCTTCCTCTCCTGCCGTCCTTCCTATGTCACCATCCATAATACCAATTCCCATATCTTCTACCCTACCACAGATGTGCGCCAGGGCTCCGTCCATTCTCCTCTCCATCTCCTGTACACCGCTGATATGCCCAAATCACTCCCACCTGTCCATCTCCTTCAATAAGATGATGACACTGATTTTCTTGCCCTCTATCCTACCCCTCAACTGTCCCAGTGCTATCTCCAAACCCACATACACCAGTTTACCATTTGTTGCAGCCAATGGCTCCTCCTGATCAATCCTTCCAAAACCCAGGCAATCAATAGGAGGTACCACCCCTCCCACTGACTACATGATTTCTACCTCACCATCTATGACTGTCCTATCCAACTTACTCCCACACTGAAATACCTTGGCCTCACCGTTGACTGTCAACTCACCTGGACTCATTATCTCTTTATCCCCAAAGCAAAGCACACAAACTCCTGTATGGTCGGACATGGGTATTGCATCCCTCCATCATCCTTCATACCTACAAATCCTTGATCTGTCCCATCTTTTGTTATGCCAGTGTTGCCTGGATCTCCGCCCCCTCCTAGATTCTATAAAGCCCTCCAAATCCTTTAAGGCCATGTGCTCTGCTTCACTTTCTGCATCTGTCTCCTGGCCCCCACAAGGATTCTCTACGTCCTCATCCCTTTGCCATATCATCTTTACCTTGAACACATATGTATACTCTACACCAACCACCACCTCAGTTCCCCTAAACCCCTGGTATCTCCTGTCCTCTCCATTCCTCACCTACTGCCACACTTCTTCCAATGTCTCCCACTCTCTCTCCATCTCCACATCCTCCACCTCTTCTCCCAAAGAAACTTCCAGTGTCTCCCCATTCCAGATGATGTGCTTCACTCCCATATTTATCCTTCCTTCCAACTCTGACCCTCCTCTTCCTATCCCCCCTTCCTAGGGCTCCCTTTCCTTTCTCTCCCCCTCTGCTGTGTCCTACAGCCTGTCCTCCTCACTTCTCTTTTCCCAGTCCTTGCTCTCCTTCCTGGGCTGTGCCCTTCACCACTCTCCCCATCTCCTGCCCCTTGGTGTGCTACATGATTCCTACCCTCCTCCTCTGCTGACCACCCCTTGTGCCCCTTCATGCCCCCCCTCCTCTGCCGTCCACCCTTTTCTCTCTCTCTCCTCTCTCCCTCCTCTCCAACATCCTCTCCCTTGGAATGTCCCAATTTTAATCCAGTTACTTTCTGTTGTGTTCTGGTACTTGCAGTGTACATTACGTAAGTGCAGTGTGTGTCCAGTGCCATTGTCCCGTGTGGCTTTCATAATGTGAATGCCATTTTTAATTGTGCTCTTTGTGCTACCAGTGTTCATGTGGTATGTCTTTGTCAAGAGTCATTTTAATTATATGTGGATTTTAGGCAAATATGCCTCATCAAACTACCCTTTTTCGTATATTTTAACTCCAATTGTTTCCTCTTCCCATGCGCAAAATTCTTCTTTTATACAGTCTCTGGACTGGGGAGCAGCGAATTGTGCTGCTGCCAACCCCCCCCCCCCTCACCTCCCCTCTCACCTGGACACCACATGGGGCAGGGGTATAAATAACAATAAAGGAGAAAAACGGGCATGCTGGGATAGTGGGTCGCTGTTCTAATATTATTACCCATCCTTATGTTCCTCCTAGCAGCAGCTATTCACTTGTAGATTGGCAGAAGGCTACTCCCCTATACTTTGGCGACATCTTGCTGCGCTAACATTATTACCCATCCTTTCCATACAGGACTATTGACTAGACTGGCTGGAGCAATTTTCTAGTGCTAGACTAATAGCGAAAATATACACTCCACATACAGCATTTATTGATGACACTGGATGGAGTTACTGTCTCGTGCTTAATCAATGGCAGCTACCTCTGTACAACTCAAATTTCTGAAATAAACAATATTTCACACTGCATACAAAATAAATACTTATGTCTGTCCTACCCAGAGGTCCAGCACAGACTGAGGCCTTTTCCTGCCAATTACTAGATGGGGGAGAGGAGGGAAGAGGTTGGGGGAGAGAAAGAGAGGAGTGGGAAGTGGGAAGGAGGGGAGGGCCAATAGCACCCTCTGATGGTGGTTCTGAACTACGTCAGTTGGTCCCTGAACCTCAAGGTGAATACACAAAATTTGATATTCCTGCCACTAAAATTATTTTTCCCGCCATTTTTATGAATTTCCCGCCAAAATTTCAATTTCCCATCATTTCCAGATGTGGGGGATGGGAGGGGAGAGGATAGGAGGGAAGGGGAGTGGTACAGGGAAAGGGTCCCACGTGCTGTCTGGGGGAAAGCCATGACGTCATCAGGCTGTGGGGGTAATTAATTAATCAATTAATTAATATGAATAATTGATTTGATATCAATTTGATATCAAAAGTGCACCATGAAAGCAGTTTGCCTTGCTACTTAGAACCACCCTCTCGTGATTTATTTCAGGAAATGAATGATGCAATTACCGCTATAGAAATTCGGAATTTCATATTTTTCGGCAGTTCAAATATAATAAATTTCATTCAGACCAAAAAGCTTCTGTCCATGGATCAGCACAGTCTTAGAAAACATCGCTCGTGCTAAACTCATCTTGCCCCTTTCTCAAAAAACATACTGCTAACTACAGATGAAGGGCAACAGGCAGCTTCCATATTTATATATTTCCAAAAAAGGATTTTGGAACTCACCATATATGTATTTATTGTGGAAGTATGCAAAGGGTTACTTCTAGTAACTATATTCCTTCTATCTCGCAAAAACACACTCTGCGAAGAACAAATATAAGAGAATCAACACGAGTTACTACGCCGACAGTGACAGAGATAATCCTTTTACACTCTAAAGAGAAATTCACATGTTGTGGTGCAGCGTCTCCTTGATGTCGCGACATCAGCTCACCCCTTTTTTTATTTTTATTTTTTTAAGCGAGTTGCTCCTGACATGTGAAGGAACTTGCATTTTACTTTTCGACAGATCCTCGTGTAAACGGTGGTTGCAGGTGTAGGTTGCTCCTGTCTGGTGGCTAAAGTATCGGGTTAGATGTCTGCTGTCTCCTGTTCCGTGGACTGTGCGTCGCCTCGTCTGTTTCCTCCTCAGAAAGCGATGTCTCGGTCTGAGCAAGAAGGGGTATAGTGTATAGTGGTTTGAGCCTCTCAATGGAAATCGTTTCTTGTTTTCTGTGTTTATCGATTTTGAAGATGTGGCTTCCCCTTTGTATCGCTTTGTAGGAACCAGAATACGGCGAAATAAGTGGGGAACGAACTGCATCATCCCGAAGCTACACGTGGGACGTTGTTTTTTAGTCCTTGTGCACGAATACTTCTCGTCTACCGTGTCTGATTGAATGTTCCTCATTCGATTACTGAGCCGTTGTGCAAACTGTGTACAGGACTGTGGTTCCATTTGCTGTGTGGAGTCTGGCAAAATTAACTCCCCTGGAATCCACAATTGTTCGCTGTAAACTACTTGTTCTGTACAGCATTGAATAGCCTCTTGAATATCCTCCTTTATTGCCGTGCGTAATCTCGATAAGACCGGGGTGTGTGCTTCTGTCCACTCTGACGAACTACACATTAGCGACGTCTTGAGTGTGCGATGAAAACCTTCCACCATGCCATTACTGGCGGTATGGTAGCTTGTCGTACGCAGATGGTTGCAGACATATAACATGAGCTCATTGAATAGTTGGCTCTCAAGCTGCCTTCCCCGATGTTTGGTAGCACCATGTGGTAGGCCAAACTTTGAGAACCATCTGTGTACCAATTGTTTCGCCACCGATTCTGCTGATATATCGGTAAGTTTTGCAATTTCCGGCAACCTTGTAAAACGATCGATGGTCGTTAACAAATACTTTTGCCCTGCAGAGCTTTGCAGTGGGCTGACAATGTCCACATGGAGACCCAAAAACCTTCCTATAGGTGTGGGAAAGTGAGCAATCAGTGCGAACGCATGCCTTACAATTTTTCTTCGGTGACATGTTAGACACATACGTGTACACGGCCGACTTTGTTTGCAGCCCGGGCCACACTACTTTGACAGCGACCATCTCCGCTGTAGCTCGCGCGCCTGGATGTACCAGATTGCACAGCGCTTCGAAAACTCACCGGGGATCAGTGGCTAGCTTGGCCACAAAATTAAAAAATAATTCGTCCGAACTGAACTGAATTCGATGTGATCAAGTACTCTCGTAAACGTTTTCGAATATTTTGCATTTGAACTTTGTATATGCACCCGCCAGTATAAGGCATCACTCCTCTAGCTTTGCAACCAATAGCAGCTCAGAATTCTGCACCTTTCACAAGTATGCGCGGTAAGCCCGTTTCTTTCACGTGACGGATTGAGATTGTTACAGCGTGAATATGGTTTTTAAAAGCTGGCGATTGATTTGTTTCAACTTCTCACCAGCAGATAGATACATGCTCGGGGGCTGAGTGTTGTGTTACCCTCCTCACATTTCATCATCATACACTCCTGGAAATTGAAATAAGAACACCGTGAATTCATTGTCCCAGGAAGGGGAAACTTTATTGACACATTCCTGGGGTCAGATACATCACATGATCACACTGACAGAACCACAGGCACATAGACACAGGCAACAGAGCATGCACAATGTCGGCACTAGTACAGTGTATATCCACCTTTCGCAGCAATGCAGGCTGCTATTCTCCCATGGAGACGATCGTAGAGATGCTGGATGTAGTCCTGTGGAACGGCTTGCCATGCCATTTCCACCTGGCGCCTCAGTTGGACCAGCGTTCGTGCTGGACGTGCAGACCGCGTGAGACGACGCTTCATCCAGTCCCAAACATGCTCAATGGGGGACAGATCCGGAGATCTTGCTGGCCAGGGTAGTTGACTTACACCTTCTAGAGCACGTTGGGTGGCATGGCATACATGCGGACGTGCATTGTCCTGTTGGAACAGCAAGTTCCCTTGCCGGTCTAGGAATGGTAGAACGATGGGTTCGATGACGGTTTGGATGTACCGTGCACTATTCAGCGTCCCCTCGACGATCACCAGTGGTGTACGGCCAGTGTAGGAGATCGCTCCCCACACCATGATGCCGGGTGTTGGCCCTGTGTGCCTCGGTCGTATGCAGTCCTGATTGTGGCGCTCACCTGCACGGCGCCAAACACGCATACGACCATCATTGGCACCAAGACAGAAGCGACTCTCATCGCTGAAGACGACACGTCTCCATTCGTCCCTCCATTCACGCCTGTCGCGACACCACTGGAGGCGGGCTGCACGATGTTGGGGCGTGAGCGGAAGACGGCCTAACGGTGTGCGGGACCGTAGCCCAGCTTCATGGAGACGGTTGCGAATGGTCCTCGCCGATACCCCAGGAGCAACAGTGTCCCTAATTTTCTGGGAAGTGGCGGTGCGGTCCCCTACGGCATTGCGTAGGATCCTACGGTCATGGCGTGCATCCGTGCGTCGCTGCGGTCCTGTCCCAGGTCGACGGGCACGTGCACCTTCCGCCGACCACTGGCGACAACATCGATGTACTGTGGAGACCTCACGCCCCACGTGTTGAGCAATTCGGCGGTACGTCCACCCGGCCTCCCGCATGCCCACTATACGCCCTCGCTCAAAGTCCGTCAACTGCACATACGGTTCACGTCCACGCTGTCGCGGCATGCTACCAGTGTTAAAGACTGCGATGGAGCTCCGTATGCCACGGCAAACTGGCTGACACTGACGGCGGCGGTGCACAAATGCTGCGCAGCTAGCGCCATTCGACGGCCAACACCGCGGTTCCTGGTGTGTCCGCTGTGCCGTGCGTGTGATCATTGCTTGTACAGCCCTCTCGCAGTGTCCGGAGCAAGTATGGTGGGTCTGACACACCGGTGTCAATGTGTTCTTTTTTCCATTTCCAGGAGTGTATTTTTATCTGGTTACAATTTTTGATTTTATATTATCTTGGCAGTTATGGTTTCTTGTGATAACTTATTAGTAATCATGTATGACATGTTATACATCTGTGATGATTTTCCTGCCGTTGCTGATGGTTTAAAACCGAAACCGGTGCAAAATAAAATAACATTATATCAGACCGCACAGTGCAATGACTTTTTTTAAATTTGTACTTCTGTTGACCATCGCCTAAGAAAGACCACGTTAACTAGGGTCCATGGCTTCGTGGAGTCTGCGGCAAACTCTAACCCTACCATCAGCTCTTACCAACTGAAATCGGAACTCGTCTGACCAGGCCACGGTTTTCCAGTCGTCTAGGGCCCGACCGATGTTGTCACGCGCCCACGAGAGGCGCTGCAGGCGATGTCGTGCTGTGAGCAACGGCACTCCCTTCGGTCGTCTGCTGCCATAGTCCATTAACGCCATATTTCGCCACACTGTCCTAATGGATACGATCGTCGTACGTCCCACATTGATTTCTGTGATTATTTCAAGCAGTGTTTCTTGTCTGTTTGCACTAACATCTCTGTGAAAACGCCGTCGCTCTCGCTCGTCTCACTGCGTTCTCGATGGTGGGAGGTAATATCTGAAATTTGATATTCTCGACACACTGTTGACACTGGATCTCAGAATATTGAATTCACTAACGATTTACAAAATCATAGGTCTCGTGTGTCTAGCTCTAATTACCATTCCGCGTCCAAAGTCTGTTAATCCCTATCGTGCGGCCATAATCACGTCGGAAACCTCTGTACATGAATCACCTGATTCCAAATGACAGCTTCACCAATGCACTGCCCTTTTATACCTTGGGTACGCTAAACTACCATCATCTGTATATGTGCATATCACTATCCCGTGACTGTCACCTCAGTGTATGTTGTCGGTCAGAGCCTTGATGGGTCCTGCAGATAGAATTCTACCGCGAATACGATTAACTAAATTTTCATATTATTCTCCTGAAAATATTCATCACTGGATATCTAAATCTTGCTTGGTGTACTAAAAATATATTAACAATATTCACACATACACTTTCACTTCTATGCCTGCTACAAGACGTCATTACACCTAATACAAGACGCTGTTCACAAACTTTGGAAAGAAAGCACATGGTATTCGTATAAGCTATTCTGTTTGCAACTTCATCAAAAGTTTGCGAAACGTATGGCTTGTACTTTTAAACAGAAACGTACGCCTCGTCACCAAATAACAAGTGTTTCAAAATGAATATGATGGTTTTTAAGGCGTTATTCCCCCAAAGAACCACGGACCTTGCCGTTGGTGGGGAGGCTTGCGTGCCTCAGCGATACAGATAGCCGTTCCGTAGGTGGAACCACAACGGAGGGGTATCTGTTGAGAGGCCAGACAAACTTGTGGTTCCTGAAGAGGGGCAGCAGCCTTTTCAGTGTTTGCAGGGGCAACAGTCTGGATGATTGACTGATCTGGCCTTGTAACACTAACCAAAACGGCCTTGCTGTGCTGGTACTGCGAACGGCTGAAAGCAAGAAGAAACTACGGCCGTAATTTTTCCCGAGGGCATGCAGCTTTACTGTATGATTAAATGATGATGGCGGCCTCTTGGGTAAAATATTCCGGAGGTAAAATAGTCCCCCATTCGGATCTCCGGGCGGGGACTACTCAAGAGGACGTCGTTATCAGGAAAAAGAAAAGTGGCGTTCTACGGATCAGAGCGTGGAATGTCAGATCACTTAATCGGGCAGGTAGGTTAGACAATTTAAAAAGGGAAATGGATAGGTTAAAGTTAGATATAGTGGGAATTAGTGAAGTTCGGTGGCGGGAGGAACAAGACCTCTGGTCAGGTGACTACAGGGCTATAAACACAAAATCAAATAGGGGTAATGCAGGAGTAGGTTTAATAATGAATAGGAAAATAGGAATGCGGGTAAGCTACTACAAACAGCATAGTGAACGCATTATTGTGGCCAAGATAGATACGAAGCCCACACCTACTACAGTAGTACAAGTTTATATGCCAACTAGCTCTGCAGATGACGAAGAAATTGAAGAAATGTATGATGAAATAAAAGAAATTATTCAGATAGTGAAGGGTGACGAAAATTTAATAGTCATGGGTGACTGGAAAAGGGAGAGAAGGAAACGTAGTAGGTGAATATGGATTGGGGCAAAGAAATGAAAGAGGAAGCCGTCTGGTAGCATTTTGCACAGAGCGTAACTTAATCACAGCTAACACTTGGTTTAAGAATCATGAAAGAAGGTTGTATACATGGAAGAACCCTGGAGATACTAAAAGGTATCAGATAGATTATATAATGGTAAGACAGAGATTTAGGAACCAGGTTTTAAACTGTAGGACATTTCCAGGGGCAGATGTGGACTCTGACCACAATCTATTGGTTATTGTTGTGTACTGGCAAGACAGCCAATCCACTAGGAGGAAGCCGAAAGGCACGCGTATAAGCTCACGCGTGAGGTCTGGAACAGGTCAGGGAAATGAGACTAGCAAAAATAGTACGTAGCTGCTGGAATATTAACTTTAATCCATAATTGGTGAACATCGTTCTTGACGGTACATGTTTTACAGCATCAATAGTAACTGGTAATGGCGCCTTGCTAGGTCGTAGCAAATGACGTAGCTGATGGCTATGCTATCGTCTCGGCAAATGAGAGCGTAATTTGTCAGTGAACCATCGCTAGCAAAGTCGGCTCTACAACTGGGGCGAGTGCTAGGAAGTGTCTCTAGACCTGCCGTGTGGCGGCGCTCGGTCTGCAATCACTGATAGTGGTGACACGCGGGTCCGACGTATACTTATGGACCGCGGCCGATTTAAAGGCTACCACCTAGCAAGTGTGGTGTCTGGCGGTGACACCACAGTTATGACCCGTAGATTAAAACCGAAGAAACTGCAAAAAGGTGGGAATTTAAGGAAATGGGACCTGGGTAAACTGAAAGAACCAGAGGATGTACAGAGTTTCAGGGAGAGCATGAGAGAACAATTGACAGGAATGGGGGAAAGAAATACAGTAGAGGAAGAATGGGTAGCTCTGAGGGATGAAGTAGTGAAGGCAGCACCTCTGGGGGCCAGGAGACAGAAGCAGAAAGTGAAGCAGAGCACCTAGTAGGTAAAAAGACGAGGGCTAGTTGAAATCCTTGGGTAACATAAGAAATACTGAATTTAATTGATGATAGGAGAAAATATAAAAATGCAGTAAATGAAGCAGGCAAAAAGGAATACAAACCTCTCAAAAACGAGACCGACAGGAAGTGCAAAATGGCTGAGCAGGGATGGCTAGAGGACAATTGTAAGGATGTAGAGGCTTATCTCACTAGGCGTAAGATAGATACTGCCTACAGGAAAACTAAAGAGACCTTTGGGGAAAAGAGAACCACTTGTATGAATATCAAGAGCTCAGATGGAAACCCAGTTCTAAGCAAAGAAGGGAAAGCAGAAAGGTGGAGGGAGTATACAGGGTGAGTCACCTAACGTTACCGCTGAATATATTTCGTAATCCACATCAAATACTGACGAACCGATTCCACAGACCGAACGTGAAGAGAGGGTCTAGTGTAATTGTTTAATACAAACCATACAAAAATGCACGGAAGTATGTTTTTTAACACAAACCTACGCTTTTTTAAATGGAACCACGTTAGTTTTGCTAGCACATCTGAACATATAAACAAATACGTAATCAGTGCCGTTTGTTGCATTATAAAATGTTAATTACATCCGGAGATATTGTAACCTAAAGTTGACGCTTGAAACCTCCGAGTTCAGTTGCGTGTTGTAACAAACACGGGCCACGGTCGGCGAGCAGCATCTGCAGGGACATGTTTACGATGACGACCGTGTTTACGAGTGTGGCTGTAGTGCACTGTTGTGGTTTGGTCTAGCTGTCGCAGTATCTGCATGTAGCGCTTGCTGCTTTTGTTATTCTGCATTCGTCTCCGCACGCAGACCAACTGTAGTACACCGTGTTACCAGACGTCTGTGATAGTGTAATGTTGTAGGAACTGTGACCATGGTGTATTCGAACTCTGAAAAGGCGGAGATGATACTCATCTATGGCGAGTGTCGACGAAATGCAGCTGAAGCCTGCAGGGTGTATGCAGAACGATACCCGGTCAGAGAGCATCCAACGTACCGCACATTGCAAAACATCTACCACCAACTTTATGTAACAGGTATGGTCGTAGCACGCAAACGGGTCCGTAACAGGCCCGTCAAAGGAGAAGTGGGTGCAGTTGGTGTGTTAGCTGCTGTTGCCATGAACCGACACATGAGTACACGGGGCATTGCGAGAGCCGGTGGACTGAGTCAAAGTAGTGTCATGCGCATACTGCATCGTCACCGCTTTCACCCGTTTCATGTGTCGCTACATCAGCAATTACAAGGTGATGACTTTAATCATCGAGTGCAATTCTTTCGATGGACATTAACAGAGAATGCGTTGCAATTCTGTTTACCGATGAAGTGGGTTTCACAAACCACGGGGCAGTGAATCTACGGAACATGCATTACTGGTCTGTGGACAATTCTCGCTGGCTCAGACAGGTAGAGAGACAGCGACCGTGGACTGTAAATGTATGGTGCGGAATCATTGGCGACCACCTCATTGGTCCTCACTTCATTGCAGGGGCCCGAACAGCTGCAACATAAAATGGTTCAAATGGCTCTGAGCACTACGGGACTTAACATCTATGGTCATCAGTCCCCTAGAACTTAGAACTACTTAAACCTAACTAACCTAAGGACATCACACAACACCCAGCCATCACGAGGCAGAGAAAATCCCTGACCCCGACGGGAATCGAACCCGGGAACCCGGGCGTGGGAAGCGAGAACGCTACCGCACGACCACGAGATGCGGGCAGCTACAACATACATCGCGTTTCTACAGAATGATCTGCCAACGTTGCTCGAAAATGTCCCACTGGAAACGCGTCGACGTATGTGGTATCAGCATGATGGTGCTGTTGTGTCTAGACAAGACAGCCTTGACACAATGAGAGGAAACCGAAAGGCACGCGCTACGCTCACGCAGATGGGCGTGAGGTCTGAAACAGGATACGTAATGAATGCTATAAAGAAAAGTACGTAGCTTCTGGAATACTTAACTTTAATCCATCCTTGTTGTATACATCGCTATTGACGATATAAGTGAGACTCCATAGATACATGCAATGTTACTAATAGCACCTTGCTAGGTCGGAGCCACTGACTTAGCTGAAGGCTATTCTAACTATCTGCTCGGCAAAGGAGCGAGGCTTCGTCAGTGTAGTCGCTAGCTACCTCGTCCGTACAACTGGGGCGAGTGCTATTCCGTATCTCGAGACCTGCCTTGTGGTGGCGCTCGGTCTGCGATCACACAGTGGCGACACGCGGGTCCGACATGTACTAATGGACCGCGGCCGATTTAAAACTACCACCTAGCAAGTGTGGTGTCTGGCGGTGACACCACATTCCTCCCCCGCAAATCGGCGAACGGTCGTGTTATAAGGCTTCCGCCCGCCGTGGGGAGGACCCCATGTTGACGTATGCGATGAGGTGGGGAGCCTAACAACAGGCGAGGCTGTGCCACCCGCACCCGGCCATTCGGTCCGAGGGGAGCTAGGAAACGCCTGAAAACCTAGTCCAGGCCCTTCGCTTCGCGCCGGAATCGAACCAAGGACACTCAGGCTCGTGGACCTTCGTCCGTGGACATTCATGTAGTTAATTCCACTCCGTCCGGTGCCACTTTCTCTAACAGTGACTGTGTTCGTCCCACAAAAAGTGTGCGTCGACGTCGCCGGAAATCACGTCAATTAGCAAATGATGCTGTGCCAGTGTCAGTTCAAATTGCACGAGACAGCCGGACAATAAACTTTTTGTCGATGTGGACATTCATGGCCACGCGATAGCATTCCAGCTCGATACCGGAGCTGCTGTTTCATTGATCAATCACAACACGTACAAACAACTGGGCAAACCTCCGTTGCGTGCCGCAAATTTTAAGTTAAATAGTTATTCAGGTCAGAATATCCCTGTGTTAGGACAGTGCAGCCTTCTTGCAACATATAAGGGGCAAACAAAACTTGTGTCATTTTACGTTCTTCGTTCTTCTTCTGCAGTGAACTTGTTTGGTTTAGATTTATTTCAATTGTTTAACTTGTCTATTGTAAATCAGGTCCTATCAGTGAATCAGACTGTGCCTTCCGCCAGTGTTTCTCGGCTATGTGAAGAATTTGCAGACATTTTTGCACTGGGCCTTGGTTGCGCTAAGAACTATGAAGCACATTTGGAACTGAAAGTAAACGCGCAACCGAAATTTTTCCGAGCGCGCAATGTTCCCCACGCATTGCGTGATGAGGTCGCAAGAACATTAAACGATTTAGAATCACAAGGTGTGAGTGAATGTGCGCACTGCCATTTCGATTTCAGCTCCGCTTCATCGCTTACGCCGTACAGGTGTTCCGTTCGTCTGGACGACGGACTGCGACCGCGCTTTTCGCCAGTTGAAATCGGCGTTGCTTTCAAATACTTGCCTTACGCCATTCGATCCCCAGAAACCCCTTTTGTTGATGGTAGATGCATCGGATTTCGGGATCGGTGCTGTGCTTGCGCACAGAGATGGATCGCATGATCGCCCTATTGCCTTTGCGTCCAAATTGATCTCGTCTGCGCAAAGAAATTATTCACAGATAGAGAAAGAAGCTTTGGCTCTCGTGTTTGGTGTTACTAAGTTCCATGGTTTCTTGTATGGTCGTCACTTTACCATCATCACAGACCACAAACCTTTGACGTCGCTTTTTCATCCGAACAAGCCTGTCCCTCCGCGTACAGCGCAGAAATTCATTCGCTGGTCTATTTTCCTCTCGCAGTACCGCTACGATATGTTGTATCGGTCCACTGCTAAGCACGGAAACGCCGATGCGTTGTCCCGTTAGCCTGTTGCTGAGGATAGAGCATTCGATTCTTCCGACCTTGCTTGCATGTTCATTGATGCGGAAACCGATGACGTGGTCGAATCGTTTCCGATTGATTTTCGTCGTGTAGCTACAGCCACAGCTGCTGACCCGGTCCTTGCTACCGTTTTGCGTTTTGTTGCTACGCAATGGCCTTTGTCAAAGTCTCGGGAGGACGCGTTGTTGCTCTTTTTGTCATCGTATCGCTCTCCGCCTCGAGATGGTCGCTCGCCGGCTGAGTTGCTCCACGGTCGTCCTCATCGCACCTTAATGTCTTTGCTGCACCCGCCGCATCAGGTTCCTGTGCAGCGGCAGACTTCTGCTTTTGCTCCAGGCGACGTTGTATTCTATCGCAACTATCGAGGTTCACGGCGTTGGCTCGCAGGGCGCATTCTTCGCTGCCTCGGACGCGCGATGTATTTGGTTTTGGGGGCCTCTGGTGAGGTGCGTCGGCATCTCAATCAGCTGCGCCTCTGTCGTCGCACAGGTTCTGCCGCTCCCCGTCTGCTTTCAGCGACGGTGCCGTCCGGTCAGCGCCCTGGGGACCCATCTACTGGCTCGCCTCATCCCCAGGTGTTACTGACGATGCCTTCCATTTTGCCCCATGGCGACGCGCCGCCGCAGCCGCCGCCGCCGCCGCCTGTCCTCCAGCCGGCGCCGCCCGCAGTGGACGCTTCGCTGCAGCCGCCAAGCGCCTCCCTGGGTCACGCGCCGCCGATCGCTTCCCGTGACCAGCAGTCCTCCGCCAAGGAACTCTTGCCCGCTCCGGACCACATGACGTCATCGCGCGTCGGATACCCCGACGCAATGGAGGTCGACCCTTCGGCCCCTCCTGTCTCTTTACGGGCGCATTCACCGCATGTTGACGTGCACCCTGGACTAGGTTTTCAGGCGTTTCCTAGATCCCCTCGGACCGAATGGCCGGGTGCGGGTGGCACAGCCTCGCCTGTTATTAGGCTCCCCACCTCATCGCGTACGTCAACATGGGGTCCTCCCCACGGCGGGCGGAAGCCTTATAACACGACCGTTCGCCGATTTGCGTGGGAGGAATGTGGTGTCACCGCCAGACACCACACTTGCTAGGTGGTAGTTTTAAATCGGCCGCGGTCCATTAGTACATGTCGGACCCGCGTGTCGCCACTGTGTGATCGCAGACCGAGCGCCACCACAAGGCAGGTCTAGAGATACGGAATAGCACTCGCCCCAGTTGTACGGACGACGTAGCTAGCGATGCACACTGACGAAGCCTCGCTCATTTGCAGAGCAGATAGTTAGAATAGCCTTCAGCTAAGTCAATGGCTACGACCTAGCAAGGCGCCATTAGTAACATTGCATGTATCTAAAGAGTCTCACTTGTATCACCACAATCTCCAGATGTACCAAAAGGATGGATTAAAGTTAAGTATTCCAGAAGCTACGTACTCTTCTTTATAGCATTCATTACGTATCCTGTTTCAGACCTCACGCCATCCTGCTTTAGCTTAGCGCGTGCCTTTCGGCTTCCTCCCATTGTGTCTAGGCTGTCTTGTCTAGACACAACAGGTGCACCTGCACATTCCGCAATTAACACTAGGCCGACCCTTGACAGGATGTTCGACGGGCGTTTCATAGGAGGTGGAGGACGCATAAATTGGCCAGCCCGTTCTCCTGATCTTACACCTCTGGACTTCTTTCTGTGGGGTACGTTAAAGGAGAATGTGTACCGTGATGTGACTACAACCCCAGAGGATATGAAACAACGTATTGTGGCAGCTCTCGGTGACATTACACCAGATGTAGTGCGGCGTGTACGACATTCATTACGCCAGAGATTGGAATTGTGTGCAGCAAATGATGGCCACCACATTGAACATCTATTGGCCTGACATGTCGGGACACACTCTATTCCACTCCGTAATTGAAAACGGAAACCACGTGTGTACGTGTACCTCACCCCTCATGGTAATGTACGTGTGCGTCAGTGAAAAAGACCAACAAAAAGGAGTTAGCATGTGGACGTAATGCGCTGTTCCAGTCTCTTCTGTACCTAAGATCCATCACCGTTCCCTTTGGATCCCTACGTAATTCGGTGCTCTCCGACACACACGATCGAACAGCGGAGGAGTGGAACTCAAGCGTCAACTTTAGGTTACAATGTCTCCGGATGTAATTAACATTTTATAATGCATCAAACGGCACTGATTACGTATTTGTTTATATGTTCAGATGTGCTAACAAAACTAACGGGGTTCCATTTAAAAAAACGTAGGTTTGTGTTAAAAAACATACTTCCGTGCATTTTTTTATGGTTTTTATTAACCAATTACACTAGCGCCTCTCCTCACGTTCGGTCTGTGGAATCGATTCGTCAGTATTTGATGTGGTTTACGAAATATATCCAGCGGTAATGTTAGGTGACTTACCCTGTATAGAGGGCCTATACAAGGGCAATGTACTTGAGGACAATATTATGGAAATGGAAAAGGATGTAGATGAAGATGAAATGGGAGATACGATACTGCGTGAAGAGTTTGACAAAGCACTGAAAGACCTGAGTCGAAACAAGGCCCCGGGAGTAGACAACATTCCATTAGAACTACTGACGGCCTTGGGAGAACCAGTCCTGACAAAACTCTACCATCTGCTGAGCAAGATGTATGAGACAGGTGAAATACCCTCAGACTTCAAGAAGAATATAATAATTCCGATCCCAAAGAAAGTAGGTGCTGACAGACGTCAAAATTACCGAACAATCAGTTTAATAAGTCACGGATATAAAATACTAACGTGTATTCTCTACAGACGAATGGAAAAACTGATAGAAGCTGACCTCGGGGAAGATCAGTTTGGATTCCGTAGAAATATTGGAACACGTGAGGCAATACTGACCATACGACTTATCTTAGAAGCTAGATTAAGGAAATACAAACCTAAGTTTCTAGCATTTGTAGACTTAGAGAAAGCTTTTGACAAGTTGACTGGAATACTCTCTTTCAAATTCTGAAGGTGGCAGGGGTAAAATACAGGGAGCGAAAGGCTATTTACAATTTGTACAGAAACCAGATGGCAGTTATAAGAGTCGAGGGGCACGAAAGGGAAGCAGTGGTTGGGAAGGGAGTGAGACAGGGTTGTAGCCTCTCCCCGATGTTATTCAATCTGTATATTGAGCAAGCAGTGAAGGAAACAAAAGAAAAATTCAGAGTAGATATTAAAATCCATGGAGAAGAAATAAAAACTTTGAGGTTCGCCGATGACACTGTAATTCTGTCAGAGACAGCAAAGGACTTGGAAGAGCAGTTGAACGGAATGGACAGTGTCTTGAAAGGAGGATATAAGATGAACATCAACAAAAGAAAAACGAGGATAATGGAATGTAGTCGAATTAAGTCGGGCCTCGTGATGGCTGGGTGTTGTGTGATGTCCTTAGGTTAGTTAGGTTTAAGTAGTTCTAAGTTCTAGGGGACTGATGACCATAGATGTTAAGTCCCATAGTGCCCAGAGCCATTTGAACCATTTCTTTTAATTAAGTCGGGTGATGCTGAATGAATTAGATTAGGAAATGAGACACTTAAAGTAGTAAAGGAGTTTTGCTATTTGGGGAGCAAAATTACTGATGATGGTCGAAGTAGAGAGGATATCAAATGTAGACTGGCAATGGCAAGGAAAGCGTTTCTGAAGAAGAGAAATTTGTTAACATCGAGTATAGATTTAAGTGTCAGGAAGTCGTTTCTGAAAGTATTTGTATGGAGCGTAGCCATGTATGGAAGTGAAATATGGACGATAACTAGTTTGGACAAGAAGAGAATAGAAGCTTTCGAAATGTGGTGCTACAGAAGAATGCTGAAGATTAGATGGGTAGATCATATAACTGATGAGGAGGTATTGAAAAGGATTGGGGAGAAGAGAAGTTTATGGCACAACTTGACTAGAAGAAGGGATCAGTTGGTAGGACATGTTGTGAGGCATCAAGGGATCACCAATTTAGTATTGGAGGGCAGCGTGGAGGGTAAAAATCGTAGAGGGAGACCTAGAGATGAATACACTAAACAGATTCAGAAGGATGTAGGTTGCAGTAGGTACTGGGAGTTGAAGAAGCTTTCACAGGACAGAGTAGCATGGAGAGCTGCATCAAACCAGTCTCAGGACTGAAGACCACAACAACAACAACAACAACAACAACAACAAGGCTTTAATACATCAACTTAAAGCTATAATAATAGATCAAATGAGAAAGCAGCTGTTTTGTTTGTATACCTGCGCGCATGCGCATACACTGTTTCCTGTGTGTTCCATTAGAAGGCATTAGCAGCAAAGATGGCGAGCAGTGAACGGAAAACTCTTGTCGTTTACCAGTTTGCAAGCACTGGATCTGTTCTTACAGTGCAACAGGTGTTCCGTAATAAGTTACACTGTAATCCTCGAAGTGATAACATCTGTAGATTGTGTAATTAGTTTGAGCGCACCGGCAGTCTTTCGAAAGGGAAATGTAGGGGACGACCAAGAGTGATTGAAGAACGTGTTCAACGACTAAGAGAATCTTTCATGCGTAGCCTCAAGAAATCAGTCCCAAAGGCTAGTTGTGAATTATCAATTCCAGTAACGTCTGTGTGGAGACTCGAGGAGACGCTTACAACTACGTCCTTACCGTCTGCAGCTGCTACAAGCTCTAAAACCTAACGACTATGGTTCAAGTGTCTACTTTGAAAAAGAAATGATACTGTATGACGAAGATTTTATAGATCGTGTCTTCTTCAGAGATGAATCAATATTTCATCTAAGTGGAAATGTGAACACACAGTGTGCGCATCTGGGGGTCAGCAAATTCCCACTAGATGACACAGTTGCACGAGACCACCGTTTTTTGTGCTGTATCACAGCGGAAAGTTTATGGACCTTTCTTTTTCGGGGAAGTAACTGTAACTGGTGTTCCTTATCTTGACGCACTAGAACTATGGCTTTTTCTCAATTGCAAAAGCTGAGCTAAAGAACTTTATTTGGCGCCAAAATGGTCCGCCGCCTCAATGGTATAACCAGTATGCGATTGGTTAAACGACATTGTACTCGACCGTTGGACTGGCAGTAAGGGGCCGGGTTACAGAGCTTGTTTTGCATGGCCTCTTGTGCCGGGTGAAAAACCACTCGTCGGCACTATGGTGGGTTCTTAGATTTACTTGCGTAGGAGGCCGAGTGGATACCACAACATACAGAGAATATTACATCACTTTATTATAACTTTAACAAGACAGTACTGTCTGTGTATATTTGTTGCTGTCATTGAATACTAACGTATTACTTGATACAGTACAGAATAACAGGCTCCTCGCTCAATGTAAAAATGAATGTAAAGTTTGCTACATAGTTCTACAGCTCTCGCACTACGGGATCTGAAATGAGACGATGCTATCGTCTTCGGCGATGATTACAGAGTGGGATAAGCGGCCCTCCACTCTAACGTAAGTCTTCAGCAACGGTGGCGAATGGAAGCTCTTGAGGGCATGTCTAGCCCGACGTCTCTCATTCGTTGCTGCGTGCGGCAGCAACTGTGCTTACAGTTCCGTTGCAAGGTAGTAACTTCGTCATGGCACCTCGTTCTTCAGAGGATACCACGTCCTCCACGTTTATCCAGTTTGACGCCATGCGATGTTTACCTTTAGGAGTTCATTAAGCAAAAGTTCGTACAGGAGAGCAGTCCGTGGCGGGCCGCATCAAACCAGTCAGAAGACTGATGACGAAAAAAAGTCATGTGTATGCGCCGATCGACTTAACGTGTGCCACGTTACGAATGGTGCTCACATTGGACACGTGAGAGGAACTGTGAGCTGGTCTTCCATTTGCTGTATTATTCATAATCGTAAATTGAATGTAGTATACGTTACAAAGCCTTAAAAGTCCGATATTCATTTTAAAACACCCAGTATACGCTGAAGAGCCAAAATATCATGACCAGTTATTTAATAGTGTGTTGGTTCACCTTTGGAACACAGTACATCACTGATTCTGCGTGGCGTGGGTTCGATGGTAGATTTGCGGAGATATTATGTAGCACCAGGTGTCCACACACGGGTCACGCAATTCATGTAAATTATGGTCCTGTGGTTCGTGGAAACGGAGCTGGCGTCCGATACTGACCCAAATGTGTTCCACCGGATTCACATCAAGCCAATCTGGTGCACAAGATATCAAAGTGAGTTCACTATCACGCTCCGCAAAACACTGTAGCACGAGTCTGGCCTTCTGACATGGTTGTATCGGCCAAGACGTTAAGTGTAAAGGGATGCAGGTAGTCTGCAATAATGTTCACATAGCCACAGCTGTCATACCTTCGATTACTACCACAGGTCGCAAGGAAGCCCAGATGAACGCAACCCATAGCATATTACAGCCGCCATTGCCCAGTGGTTGTGGGGCAGTGAACGTTTTGAACAGCCGATCGCCTGGCTGACTGCGTATCCGGACACGACAGTCGACCTGGAGTATCAAGAAAGATGAGTCATCTGCCCAGGCTCTCACTGATCCAGAGTCCAATCTCGATAATCCCATGTCCACTGCAACTGTATTTGATAACGTCTTCAGCCAACATTGGAACACGTAGGGGTCATCTGTTCTGGAGCCCCTTGTTCACCAATGTGCACTGAATGGTGTGTTTCGAATCGCTTGTGTCTGCACCAGCACTGTACTCTGTCGTCACATCTGGCCCAAATCGCCACCTATCCCGCTTCAGAGAGCGGGAAAACCTCCGACCTCCTCGTTTTGTGATGAGGTGTGAATGTCCAACACTGTCACCTGCTCGCGGTTTTACTGTCCTTCAATCACTTTCGATAGGACCAGCTTCGCCGTTTCTGCGATGCTCGTACCGAGGCGCTGCGCCATAATAATCTGTCCTTTGTTATTGTCGCTTATGTCACTGGATTTCCCCACGCGCAGTCCTTGGCTCGATTTTCATAGACGAAATATTGTACGCGACAAAATATCGCAGCCTCCTAACAGACCATCTTCCACGGATGCTAGAAGATGTTCTTCTGCAGGCTAGGATGCAGCCTGCTCGGACATCTCCGCTGAAATGCTAGCACGTGTGCAGCAGTCATTCCATGCCAGGTTGGAAGCGTGTATTGCCCACCAGGGTTGTGATGTCCAGAGGGCCCGATTCTCGTACCAGTCTCAAAATTCTCGTACGTTCTGAAAAAATATTGTACGCGTGGTATATTGTAGACTACATGTACTATTTAAAAAAGTTGTACTTATGATTCAAATTCGAAGCCTACTTCTTCTTCGTCTTCTTCTTCCTCCTCCTTTGATGTTTTACACAGAGTAGCGGAACAATATGCCATTGTTTTCCGAACCATCTTTACTATATTCTGAGGCAGGAAGTGCTCCATTCAGTGTGTTGGTTTCTGATTTTGGTTTTTATGAGGTTTACCTAAAATTTAACGTAAAATGTTAATAACCTAAAAAGCATGATCACATGTTATTAACCAGTTTATGTACTTCAATGTTTAACATACCTTAGAAAACACTTTTGTACTGAGAGGGCAAAAGCCCTCAATTCCTTGAATTGTTCAGTCATTGTTTAATATATTCCATATTTTATCCGGTCAGTCTGGGAGACAAGCCAAAACCAGGGGGAGAAGCCTCCGCTGGTCATCTGTAGCTTGTACTTAATCAACATCTGTGGGAATACGTGACAATAGTTCCGTCAATGCAACAAAAAAAGATGTTCTGTTTGTGAAACTTCGTGACAGAGTATTTTTAGCTTTCAGAGCCACTAGTTTCGACAGCACCGTATATTAATTTGATCTGGCACGAAGCTGTCTGTAACATCTGAGAATTAATACCACTTGTTACCGGTATGCCACATATAAATCTGCAAATGTATAAAAAACAAAATAAAAATTTATGGTCACATATTAGCATGTTTTATGTGTGCAAAGATCATAATATTCATACCTGCTCGAAACTAGAAATACTGCAGAAGAAGTAAAAAAAATGTTAGGCTATTTTTGCTTAAAATTGATTATAAAATGAAAATGAACTTACCCTATTTTCTATACCCTACAGTTAAGATACGGTGTACTCACCACAAGTAAGTCCCTGTCGACGAAAAAATCCTTTAGGTGCTGTGGGTGATAATTTCAGGTGTCGCAAATGCTCTTCAGAATTTTTACACCTAAAAACAGTCGTGAATCGTCCAGACGTTGAGTTACATTTTTTGGGTCAACGTCCTCCAGATTTTTTCCCCATGACGTAAGATGGCTTCATGAAATACCGAAATATTTGTGTAAAGAGAGCTCTTATCTTGCCACGAAGATCAACAACTGCTACTGCTTCAGACTGGAATTACTCGTCGAAATTAGTAATTTTTTTAAAATCCACTCTAAGAACATATAGTGCATTTTTACAAATGGGACGTGTGAACAGTTAAAAACTCGTTCAGCGCTTAGAATTCGCAGAGAAAGCCATTTTTGTTAAAACGCAGCATTAGAGTTTCCCAATTTTGCATCACTGTCCTTACAACTGCAATCATCGATACCCAACGTGTCTGCGAATTATGAAGCAATTTATGCGTTCCAGGTTTAAAAACAGTGGAATAAAGCATTAGGTTTAGCCTATTTCCACGTGATCTGACGTAACATAAAACATATGAGATATAAAATGCTATAATACCTTAAAGTTCTTGTACTCCGCCTGCCTCTTGGCTGTGAGGTTGAAAAAGCGATAAATATTCGTCGCTATGCCTTCACAAGCCATTTGAAGTCTTTTGCACGCCTCGTATGCGCATGTAGCGCCGCGTGGTAAACACATTTCATTACAAAAATTTCAGTGCAAATATCTCGGAATCTGCTTTCCAACAAATTATAAACTCCCATCATGGTATTACAACTGTATGCTCCAAAGCAACAACATTTTCAAACGGAGTATTTCGTTGTTGGAACGTTTTTACTAGGCCGTTGTAGAGATTTTCTGGAGAAAAAGCCTTCTCAATATTTAGGTCTGCGCCAATGTAAATTTATATAACTCCCAAAACTTACTCTCAGTGCAACCTGCTAAAGGAGAAGTGATACAAAATTATAAATTAAGTGGAAATTTTATTTGAGAATTAAGTTCATTGTTATTTCAAGGGGAGCTCTTATTATTAATCACATGAATTTTTGTCATAAAAACGCATCACCGCACATGAATTTTTTACAGTTCCAATACCGGTGGACTCGTCCATCGTTATGCTAAATTTGGCACGCTGTAGCCATTTCACCATCACTTTTTTGTGTGACATTCGAATCACATTAGAAACTGTGGCAAGTACTTTGTGCCATGTAAGCGCAATATCCGACTTTGGAAATATTTCTTTCAACAAGTCGGATAAATGATCACCTGCTAAAAACTCCACATTATACTTTGTTAAGATTACTGATTAAATTGATTTCAGCATTAAGAGCCTTCCTGTTTACTGGTTGCATGTTTCAGACGAATTGAGAAACTGAAGGTTGTCGTATAGTGAAAGACTACACCATGTTAATAAGATGTTTCTTACTTTTTGAATGACTTAATGTTTTCAACTTCAGTACCTATACTTTTATTATAGCACCTGCATCGCGCCCTATACGGATCACTATCGCGCACCTGCCAATCACGAAGCTGGTAATTTTGCCATTCTTCTTGAAATTTTTGCAGTTTATGCACAGGAGGTTCGATTTTAAAGATTTCGCCTCTCTTTACTTTTTCGGTGGGCGCGAACGTAAGTTTCTTGGATTTTCTTCAAATTCACTATCTCTTCCCATGTTTGTATACGCTCACAACAAGACGCAAAGACGTGAAGCACTTAGACAAACTGGATGGTAAATGAATGGAGCTGAGTGTACTGCAATGCGAAGCACTTATTATGAAGAGTATCGTTTGTTGAAATCGAAACCATGCCACCTGATGCAATGTCATTCTTGAAGCTATTACTACTATGAAAATTGTTTGTATTTAACAATTCTACAAGGGATTCCAGGGAATTATAGGGTAAATTACTGTTTATTGCTTTCCAGTTACATGAGAATATTGTTTGAAATGACATTTTAGCGCTTTGGGATCCAGATCATCGCTCTGTTTCTGAAAGTTAATAATCCGAACTGAGTACAAAACAAAGCGATTCCTTGTTGTTTGGTTTTTTAAATTTTTTCCCATGGTCGGCATTGAAGCCTAATTCTCGACTTAAATTGTTGAGTCAGATCCTTTACCAATTCTTGCAATTTGCTTTCCTGTTAGACTCGCAAATAGACGGAGCGAAAAACGACCCTGTATGCCTCCGTGTGAGCCCTAAGTTCTAGTATCTTATCTTCGTGGTCCTTACGCGCAATGTATGTTGGCGGCAGCAGAATCGTTCGGCAGGCAGCGTCAAATGTCCGTTTTCTAAATTTTCTCAATAGTGTTTCTCGAAAAGAACGTAGCCTTCTCTCCAGGGATTTTCATTTGAGTTCTCGAAGCATCTCCGTAACACTTATGTGTTGTTTGAATCTACAGGCAACAAATCTAGCAGCCCGCCTTTGAATTGCTTCTATGTCTTCGTTCAATCCGATCTGGTACGGATCAAACACTCGAACAGTACTCAAGAACAGGTTGCACCAGCGTCCTATATGTAGTCTCCTTTAAGGGTCAACCACTCTTTCCTAAAATTCTCACAATAAACCGAAGTCGACCATTCGCCTTCCTACCAAAGTTCTCACATGCTCCTTAATCATGAAACCTCAACGACTTGTGCGCATTAAATTATTGATTATTTCCCTAAGAAACCAAGTGTATATTTGGTAAAATCTTACACCTTAGGCACAATTCTCGTATATTTGCGTACAATATTCGCTTTTGTCTCGTACAAACGACGAAATTCCCGTATACACACGAGAATAAATAGCACACATCACAAGTCTAACTGTCGCTGTCGGAGGTCGTTTTGAACACATTCTGTGATTGTCAGATGTCTTGATATTGATCAAAATCCACATAACTACTGTATGCACTTGTGTTGCTGTTTAGTATGTACTACCACAGAGATTGATCAAGTGTTGGTGTGGGAACTTTTCAAAATAAGGTAGCTCGTAAACAATTCGCACTATGATCCTGGAACAAACACCACTGAAAGTGAAATTTACTCTACTTTTAGTTTGTTAATGTCAATAGCCATCGTCCCGTTAAAAAGTATGTTTCCACGAAAAATACACTTCCTAAGTATTGGCTAGCAGTTCGGGCTTCTGACTACCCATCCATTCTGTGAAAACTGAACATCAATAGAACTTTCCATCATCAACATTTGCGATGCAAGTTTTAGGTGGTCGAATATATTTTCCAAAGATTTTTAAAACAATCTCTTACAATCAATTTGATCTTAATAGTTATTAATATTTATGGTGAACATACTTAAAAAACGTGATTTACAATGAACTGTAAACATTCTCTTCTTAAATAAATACTTTAAAGTAACAAAAATTCTATGTACAAAGAATTGGTTTGTTTCTTACTATCACAAAATTATTGAGTCAGAAATTATTAATAGATTTTTATAATAAGATCCTTAGCAAAGAAATAATAGAAACTGTAAACTCTTTCAACCAGGAAGTAAACAAAGCCAATTATAGTTTTATACACAGTCAGTACAAACTTTTTTTTCAACAGTCCCTGCATATTGGTGTGCTGCAACTAAGACAGCAACCTTTTGTTTTCCTGTCTTTTGACCTAGGTGCTTCTAATACATTTTCATTTTTCTCTTCCTCGCCTAACTCTGAATCAGTTTTTATCAAGATCTGAATCATCGTTGAAGCTGAACTCACTCACTACTTCATCAAACATTGACTGTAGACATTCATCGAGTTTAGAGTCGGATGCTTTTATTTCATTACGAGAAGGAAACTATTCAATCTAGAATAGAAGAAAATACTTCGTTAGAAAAATCACATACGCGGTATGGTAGGGTCAGTCTGGCCCCAGCTGAAAGAAAAATTGGTATACGGCCACAAAATATGCAGGAATTAAGATAATTACTTTACTACAGGAGTTGTTATATAAATTTTATGCGTAAGAAAATTTTCATTCCAACAAATTTAAGTCCCGATTGATGGAAGTCGCCTGTGATGTAACATCAAACATTACCTTTATTTTCCTCTGCTAGCCATATTGGTAAGAATTACATCTGCAACAGTTTAACTGCCGATGTGAACTCCCGTTATTCAAAACATTAATGCTACGTGCCATTTTTTTCTGTGGTTCAGGTGGTAAAAATTCGTGTGTGTCATCCTGGATATTTGCGCTACACAGCGCTCTCTTGTCACGAGCAATCCACGCACTGGCAGGAAGGACTGTATGTACCAAACGCTGTTACAAGCGGTTCCTCACGAGGCAAAAATGAGTTAACTTAAACATTCTTTTAAATACTTGTAGTGCGTCTTAGTCGCTAAAATTTTTATAGAGCATTTCTTTCGTTGTATTCTTCCCGTATAAGAAATTTGTGGCTGTGTTTGGACATGTCGGACTGGGTCATTCCCTTATGAGACATGCAGCGCTACGGTATTACAAACATTAAAACCAAACAAAAAATAAAATTCCAGTCTACATGACCCCACCACACCAGCTACGGGTTAATGTAACAAACACCAACGTTAAGAGAAAGTTGTTATTTTCGCTCACCAATCTAGACTACTTCTTCCTCCCCACCATCCCTGTAAACGTCATTAGTCATAGGACGCAGGAATTCTGTGCCAATAGGGATGTGGTAGCAAGGTACAAATATCGTATTACTTTTGGAATGTAAAAGTCCTGTTATCGTTTTAGTGCCCAGTGTTTCTTACTTTGGTCTTCATTCTATTAATTGATGAAAATTTTCTTTCCACACTCGCCAACCAATGGGGTAAGCACAACACCTACATCTTCATGGCTGATAACCTGGAGAACATAGGTCTTCCATCTCCCCTTTTCAGCTTACGGTCAGCGTTTCAGGATTCATCCAGATCCGTACTCTTCGATGCTGCTTCTGTATTTCTCAATAGCCACCATTTAGTGTCAATTTCTTGACTAACATTTTTGGTTGAACTTGGAAACTCCGATACAAGACCTGGCAGCAGTCTTAATTCTCTTGTCTCTAATGGAAATTGGGTCAAGTGCCTCCCAATCTTTTAGAACATTATCACTGAAAGGAGACCGTTTGAATATCTTTCCGCACTCTCAGTCAAAAAGTGTAAGCATCGAAGTTTAAAGTTCTTCAGTTGGTCACACGGGGTTCGCTACATCTGTCCGTTGTCTCCATTTCGCTCTATCACGGGCCTCATCTGGGTGGATGTCCACGCATTTAAGGTCTTTATGAATCGTATCAACCCAACGTTGCTTAGGTCGTCCTTTGGGTCTACTGCCGACAACTTCAGTGTGTAACCCGCCTTGGCAATAGAGTCACCACCATCCCGTAAAACACGCCGAAACCATCGAAGACGACTCTCACGCATCTTGTCTTGGATCGGTGCAATAACAAACTGTTTCCTAATATTGTCATTAGAAACGTGATCTAACTTAGTGAGGCCCGCTGTCCACCTTAGAATCTTCGTTTCCGTTACACTTAGGCGGGGTTGTGTCTCAACTGTAGTCGGCCAGCACTCACAACCATACAAGGCGACTGGTCGGATGACAGTGCGATACATTTGTGATTTTAAATTATCTTTCATCCTGCGGTTGTGAGTGACTCCGGTTGTTCGCCACTTCATCCAGACTGCCTGAGTTCTGGTAATGATCTCTTCGGTGAGTCGGCCGTCAGCGGTGATCGTGGAACCAAGACTTACTAACACGAGTCAGATCTTCACCATTAATCGTGATGGTTCCCATTTCATGTCTGTCTGATCTCATGTACTCTGTTTTCTTCAAATTAAGGTGCAAACAGTGTTGCGCCAACTGGTCACTTCATTCTTGAGTTAGGCTCTGCAGATCAAGCTTGTTTACTGCTGCCAGCATCATGTTGTCAGCAAAAAGTAGGGTCCATGGTCACGGTGTCCATTACGAGAATGAACAGAAGTGGTGATAATGCAGAACCTTGATGGGCGCCGACTGTGATGGGGAAGTCCTTTGATAGTCCTGAGGTTGTACGCACATAACTTCTTGGCTGTGCATAAAGTAACTGCACCCAGTCAATAAGCTGCTCTGGCTTATCATGCTGTCGAAGTGCTAGCCAGATGAGACTATGTGGCACCCGATCAAAGGCCTTTTCGAGATCCAGGAATGCTAGATGCAGCGGTTTTGTCCGCAGCTCGTGGTCGTGCGGTAGCGTTCTCGCTTCCCACGCCCGGGTTCCCGGGTTCGATTCCCGGCGGGGTCAGGGATTTCCTTGCCTTGTGATGACTGGGTGTTGTGTGATGTCCTTAGGTTAGTTAGGTTTAAGTAGTTCTAAGTTCTAGGGGACTGATGACCGTAGATGTTAAGTCCCATAGTGCTCAGAGCCATTAGAACCATTTTTGCAGCGGTTTTGCTTTCTCATGATGTTTCTCGACCAAGGGTCTTGCAGCATGAAATGCATCAGTTGTGCCGCAGTTCTTCACAAATCTAGCTTGGTTTCTGGAAATCTGTGTGATCTAATGGATCCTTTGGTCCAGAACACGCTCAAAGATTTTCATGAGGTGGCAGAGAAGTCGAATTGGACGGTAGTTTGTGCACTCAGTGGGATTTTCCTTCTTCTTAAAGATAGGCACGGTGATGCGAGATATTTTGGTAATCGACAAAAAAGGTATTTCAGTGAGTACAAAGATTTTCGATATATGACGCGATGAAATTTATACTGTGGGACGGGAAAATTTCAACTGTTTCAAGAAAATTAACGTAACTGTAACTTGAATCAAAATTAAGATAAGATATTTTGGCACACTTAGAGTCACTGTAAAGTTCTATACCATACTTCAATTTCAGATTTTACATATAATTTTTGTAGAAGATAAAACTTTAAAGTGATTTTCTATCGCCTCCGAGAACTGACGGCTGCCCACAGAAAGTTCTTACCTCGACAACGTTGCGAATTTGGCCCTTCAATTTCAGATGCCATCTAACTTAAATCAGACTATACTGGTTGTCAAGTCACCGTATTTTCCGTCGGGCTCAGCGATGTTAAACCTGCAGATCAACAGAGTCGCTGATAGAAAAGTGTGAGAATTCTGTAATGAATAAACAGTCCGTGCCAGTATTTCAGAAGAGGGCAAGTGTCCCCCATTGCCCCTCCTTGAGGACGCCTACACTAATATAGCACATTATCCGTCTTTTATGGTAATGTTTTTATTGATAAATAATTATGACTGTTTCATCAAAGTAATTAGTCAACAATGAACGTAACAGAATAGTTTAACAAGCTCTCACAGTTTCCCTACGCAAGTAAAGGTCTGTTGATGACAAGTAAGTAACAAACTGCCCGCCCGGTTAGCCGTGCGGTCTAACGCTCTGCTTTCCGGGCGGGAAGGCGTGCCGGACCCCGGCATGAATCTACCCGGCGGATTAGTGTCGAGGTCCACTGTGCCGGCCAGTCTGTGGATGGTTTTTAAGGTGGCTTTCCATGTGCCTCGGCGAATGCGGTCTGTTTCCCCTTATTACGCCTCAGTTACACTATGTCGACGATTGCTGTGCAAACACTGTCTCCACGTACGCGTACTCCATAATTACTCTACCACGCAAACATTTGGGATTACACTTGTCTGGTGTTGGACGTTCCCGGGGGGGAAGGTTCACTGGGGGCCGAACCCCACAATAACCCTGCGTTCGGTGTGGGGCGGCGGTGGGGTGAGTGGACTGCTGCAGCCTGTTGTGGGGTTGTGAACCTCTGAGGGAAACTGCGGGGACGAAGCCTCTCCGTCGTTTCTAGCTCCCCAGTTCCATACAATATAATACAATACAATTAACAAGCTGTTTAGAATTATGTAGAAGAAAGAAAGGATAACTTTCTACGTCTCGTAGACAACGTGGTCATTATGATCATTACGACACGCTAGCCGGTTAGGAAAAGGAACGAGAGAGGAATCGACCGTGACATGTTGAAGGAACGGTCCCTATATTCACACAAAGCAAAAGTAAAGGCTCTGCACAAGCTACTGATATAAAAAAATTATTGTGACTATACACTGAAAGGGGCTTAAGCACCCTTGGTGGTCCTGCGAATACGATGATACAATAGAGACCAGACGACTAGTGTAGGTGGAATCGAACGAACACAAGAATGAAGCTAGGTTCACGACTTTATTACACAAAGGAAGACCTCTACAGACAGCATCATAACAGGGGCAAAGAGGAAGTTTAACATACAACTGATTCAGCAGGCAGAGCGTATGACTAAGTGGATAGAACCACTCTCTTTGGAATAGTAAGAGAACAAGGATTCAACGAAAGATTCAGGAACAACTCAAGAGACCTATAAAAGGGCCTTAAACGACAGACGACGTAGTTCATGCATCCTACTTTTCAGTGAGCAGATGGGCTACTGTGCCTCACTGATAGCGAATGCATAATAACTTTTGCTGTCTATTTCCAGACACTTCTAAATGCCAAAGAATCTTTTCAATGACCCCAGTTATAGAACCCACTAATTCTCACGCCGAGAACATACCTCTTTCCGCGTACGAGGAAGTCAGGGTGGTCGTAATCTCCTGAGAAACAACAAAGCTGCTGGGGAAAATGTGGTAGCCGCAGAAACGCTGAAACTAGCCGAAGAAAACACACACAGGCAAATGTGTACAGGAATTCTGGACTTATGGGTTAGGTAGAAACTCCCAGACGAGTGGACTCAGCCTTTATCTACCCAGTTAACATAAAAGGAAGGGAAGCAGTTCTCCGTACATACTGAGGAATATCGCTCCTTGTACTCACATACAAAATCTTTTCCAAGATCCTCGAACGACACGTACGACACGATTTCACAATGAGTTAGGGGCGTATGAAGCAGATTTCAGAATCTCGAGATACAACAAATACAAAACCTCAAGAGTATCCTCCAGCACAGCAAGAAACGAACCAGACAGTTGGTACCTGCCTTCGTATACTTCCAAAATTCGCACGATTCGATGGATAGAAACATTCTCTCTGGAATACTTAGTAGTCAGACCGTCAGTCCGCTGTGCACCAGAGTGCCTCTCCGCTACCAAGAAGGGCCAGATAAGAGTTCAAATGGTTCAAATGGCTCTGAGCACTATGCGACTTAACTTCTGAGGTCATCAGTCGCCTAGAACTTAGAACTAATTAAACCTAACTAACCTAAGGACACCACACACATCCATGCCCGAGGCAGGATTCGAACCTGTGACCGTAGCGGTCGGTCGGCTCCAGACTGTAGCGCCTAGAGCCGCACGGCAACTCCGGCCGGCCCAGATAAGAGTCCTCGAATTAAAACGAAGGAAGTTCCTGCGAAAGATCGTGGGATCAAGGATTCTATCAGATAGGAGACCATGGTACAGATTTAATTTTTAATTCTACCAACACCAAGAAAGCCTCACCAATGCCATCAGAAAAAAGATGTTTAACTTTCTGCGACCACCTGAACAGAATGAACCGCCATAGACTGTCCTACAAGATCTCCAAAGCAGCCAACAAGGGTAAAGCCACAGGAGTGACTACCATTCAGCTATTGAAACTTGTGTAGATCTTTCCCAATGTCCCTTGCAGAAGTTAACCACAAAAAGACACGGAAATTGCCCGAGGAACACAAGATAGCATTCAATAAAAAAATGAAGAAAAACTGGGCTAACAGAAAAGTTCAAGTTACTATACAAATCAGAGAACAGGTACTAGACTTCACCAAGAACACCAGAAGAGGCAGCACGGCAAAAAAGGCACCGTCGTTCACAGGTGGCCGAAGCAAATTAAAAAACATTTTATATATTTTGTTGTTATTATGATTAAAATCCTAGGAATCTGTAGCACGTTAAATGTGGGAGTGACTACAAGCTATATTATTATTTTGGCGAGAGAGGGGAGACGTAAAAAAAAATCGGTTACCCCTCTTCCCTCCCCACTCAGAATCGAATGATCGCTGCGCAAAGAAAACGGTATGTTTTGGTATGAACAGCGTGACAACTAAATAAACTTAAATTGTGTAGCGAGTGCCAAATTCGCTGTAGCTCCCTTCACGCTAGGCAGGGCCAAATCTGCTTTTTGGAGAATCAAAATTATTTTTTGAACTGCGTCAGAATTCTAAAATGAATGAGAAGGCCTTAGCCCAGATTCCAGATGGGGATAGTACCCTCTATTGCGCCCCTCCTCTCCCCTCCCAACCCTTCGATGACACCTATATTTAAAGTTGTTCAATGATAAGTGGGATGTTCCTTCGTTTTCAGTCATTAAGAATACGGCGACTATATTCTAACGTGTATAAACTTCTCTTCAACGTTATCAGTATGAGCGATGTAGGAAAAACTAGAGTTTCAAGAAAGAGCAAAACATCGTATTGGGCAACAGGCATTTAAAGAGGTATGAAGTAGCTGACGCCATAGGCATGTAACAAGAAAGAGTAAGATACAGATTAATGACTAAATAACTATGAGATAACTTCGTGCAAGATGAGAGACGCGTTTTTGGAATGGGAATCAAAATCAGATGCGAAAACAAATATCGCAGTAACGTTTGGACGTTTTGAAAGGTTCCCAACTGCTTTTTGGGCGTATTTCTTATTGTGTATGATTCGTGGGTCCATTACTTCACACCAGAAAGGAAACTGCAATTAAAGTAGTGGAAGGAAGCCAAAAAAACGAAGACTATTTTACCTCCGAGAAGTGTCTTGGCGAATGTTTCCGGAGATGAATCTGGTTTTTCCACCTTACTGTCTACCTTGCAAGGAAGAAAATAACTGATCGTTACTATACAAATCTTTTTGTATCAAATGAATGACAAAAACGTGAGATTACAAGAGAAAAAACAAAAGAAACGTTTCGTTAAGACGAATCTGTCCACAAAAGTGCTTTTTGAACAGAAAAGTTGGCCACGTATTCGAAGTACTAAATATGGGAACATTCACCCTTTTCTCTAGATTTGGCTCCCACTGATTTTCTCTTGTTGTCACCTGTAAGGGAATTAGTGGCTGGAAAATATTTTGAATCCACTGAAGAGGTAATTGGAGCTGTAGACTATTTCGTAGACCTTGAGTAACTGCAGTTCATGAATGGAATCTAGTCACCAGGAAGGCGGCTGACATGTCGAAATTACGAATTTTTACATAAAAACGCAGTCCTTGATCTATAGTTTCACTTTGCGTCTTTAAATTAGAATTAGATGAAGAAGTAAATCAATTTAATATTTTGTTCAAAAGTCGTCCTATCTGTGGCAAGTTTCATACACTACTAGTCATTAAAATTGCTACACCAAGAAGAAACGCAGATGATAAACGGGTATTAATTGGACAGATATATCATACTAGAACTGACATGTGATTACATTTTCACGCAATCTGGGTGCACAGACCCTGAAAAATCAGTACCCAGAACAACCACCTCTAGGCGTAATAACGGCCTTGATACACCTGGGCATTGAGTCAAACAGAGCTGGGATGGCGTGTACAGGTACAGCTGCCCTTGCAGCTTCAACACGATACCACAGTTCATCAAGAGTAGTGACTGGCGTATTGTGATGAGACAGTTGCTCGGCCACCATTCACCAGACGTTTTGAATTGGTGAGAGATCTGGAGAATGTGCTGGCCTGGGCAGCAGTCGAACATTTTCTGTATCCAGAAAGGCCCGTACAGGACCTGCAACATGCAGTCATGCATTATCCTGCTGAATGTAGGGTTTCACAGGGATCAAATGAAGGGTAGAGCCACGGATCGCAACACATTTGAAATGTAACGTCCACTGTTCGAAGTGCCGCCAATGCCAACAAGAGGTGACCGAGACGTGTAACCAATGGCACCCCATACCATCACGCCGGGTGATACGCCAGTATGGCGATGACGAATACACTCTTCCAATGTGCGTTCACCGCGATGTCGCCAAACACGGATGCGACCATCATGACGCTGTAAACAGAACCTGGATTCATCCGAAAACATGACGTTTTGCCATTCGTGCACCCAGTTTCGTGGTTGAGTACACCACTGCAGGCGTTCATGTATGTGATGCAGCGTCAAGGGTAATTCCAGCCATGGTCTCCGAGCTGATAGTCCATGCTGCTGCAAACGTCGTCGAACTGTTCGTGCAGATGGTTGTTGTCTTGCAAACGTCTCCATCTGTTGACTCAGGGATAGAGACGTGGCTGCACGATCCGTTACAGCCATGCGGATAAGATGCCCGTCATCTCGATTGCTAGTGATACGAGGCCGTTGGGATCCAGCACGGCATTCCGTATTACCCTCCTGAACCCACCGATTCCATATTCTGCTAACAGTCATTGGATCTCGACCAGCGCGAACAGCAATGTCGCGATACGATAAACCGCAATCGCGATAGGCTACAATCCGACCTTTATCGAAGTCGGAAACGTGATGGTACGCATTTCTCCTCCTTACATAAGGCATCACAACAACGTTTCACCAGGCAACGCCGGTCAAGTGCTGTTGTGTATGAGAAATCGTTTGGGAACTTTCCTCATGTCAGCACGTTGTAGGTGTCGCCACCGGCGCCAACCTTGTGTTAATGCTCTGAAAAGCTAATCATTTGCATACACACACACACACACACACACACACACTAGTAACGGAATACAGCAGGTACGCCATGCGTAGTCAGTTTTCTTCATTAGAACCACCTCGCTGCAGTTCTGTGTGTAAGGCAAGACAACGCATTTTCCCGTCGCTCCCGAATTGTGTCAGAACGATTCAATGTACTCTGCCATACGAGTGTGAATACTACTATGGCCATTGGCATAAGCTGTATTCAGCCCAATTTAGCAAATTTGAAATGATACAGAGAAACCATTCCAGCCAATACCCATGAGCTGCGAGTAGTTATTCAGTATTAATCGATCAACATGCCTCACCAAATTTCATGATATCCTGTGGAACCCATAACATGACGAACTAAGTGCTCAATGCACTTGCATTCGAGAGCAGCGGGGGTCCAAATCTGCGTTCTAGAGATCTAGTTTTAGCTTTTCCATTGTTTCTCTATACTGTTTAAGTGAAATGCCCCTGGAAAGGTTACAGAAGATTTCCTTCCCCATTTTTGTCAAATCTGAGATTGCATTTCGTCCCTGGGCCCCCGTCATGAACGGGGCTTGAAATCTGTTTCATCATACCATAAATCGTGACATGACGCCTCTACCGTTGCTGTGGAGGTGTGTGCCACAGGGAACTAGCAAGTCTGTCTACTGAAACTGCGGCAGCGCGGGATTAACCGAGCGGTCTCAGGCGCCGCAGTCTTGGACTGTGCGGCAAGTCCCGGCGGAGGTTCGAGTCCTCCTTCGGGCATGGGTGCGTGTGTTTGTCCTTAGGATAATTTAGGTTAAGTAGTGTGTAAGCTTAGGGACTGATGACCTTAGCAGTTCAGTCCCATAAGATTTCACACACATTTGAACATTTTTGAACTACAACTGCTCTATATTGAATTTGAATAATAGATGATGTAAAACGATGCCGAAGTACACCATCCCGTGCAAAAATGTTTGCAGATGACCAGTCATGGCCACACTAAAATGGATTCGATAAACAGTGCACTATGGCTGGTTTTTTGAGGGGTGTCATCTACTTCTACTCCTATAGTCGGAAAGCAGTCTTGCTGTGCATGGTGGAGGGTACTTCTGTTGCCACTATCATTTCGAGATTTTCTTTTCACGATTTGCGAATGGTGCTTGGGAAGAACGATTTTCACTAAGCCCTCTTATGTCCTCGAATTTCTTTATTTTGGCGTCATAACCATCTCGAGAGCTGTATGTGGGAGGAAATGATATGTTGCCTGACCCTTGTAGGAGCACATGCTCTCTGAATTTTAAGTGTAAGCTCTCCGTGATATACAGTGCCTTTCTCGTAGCGCCTGTTGCTAGAGTTTCAAGATGTTCGTCTCGCTGCTCCTCCTATTCTTCTTCTTATTCTTCCTTCTTCTTCATCCTGGTCTTATCCCGTATCTTCACGGGGTCGGCCTATTAATCTCAACCATAAATTATCAGCTTGATGGAGACGAGATTAACAAAGAAATAGCAGTCTTTTAACATTTAGGCAAAGTATTCGTTTCTGAACCACAAATGATCAGTCAGAATGAAGATAAAGATTTAACAAAAGTCAGCCAGAAACGACTGTAGACCCTACTCTACAGAGAGAGAAAGGGCTAAATAAAGGACTAATTTCGCAGTTCTCCCCTATTATGGTAACAGTTCAAATAAAATAGCCAAAATTTTTAAAATTACTAAAATCGCAATAGGATTTCGCTCAGAAAAGAGAATTAAAACTTACGAAGTTCCAGCATGTTGGAGTAACTTTGGTCTGCAACTCCTGCTAATCAATAGAACGAAGAACCAGTCCAAGTTGCACATATTTTAGTTTTCATTCGACGACTGGTTTCTGGCCGAGACCCATTTTCAAATCATCTTAACTAAGTCGAAAATGGCATTTCTGAAGATGTCAAAAAATATGCAATGTACATTTAGAGTACATACAGATAACAGTTATCTGTAATGTACATTTACAGTGCATACAGATAACAGTCATCGAACAGCTAACTAGTCATCGAATGAAAAATTAAATATTTGAAACTTGGACTGGTTTCTCTTTCTATTGAGAATGAAAACTGTTATAAGACAACCCACAGAAGAGAACCATTAAATTTATTAATACATTAAACTGGTTGCGACGATTTTGACGTGATGTACATTGGGCAAACAGGAAGGAATCTTCGGATTCAGTTGAAAGAACACACGAAATTTAATGAAAGTAACCCAAGAGCATCCGCGATGCAACTAAAACACACGTTCCGAAATATTTACGATAAACTAAAAATCCTTCCACATGCGAAGAAGGAGAAAAAAGGATTTTTTAGGAGAGATCGAAACTTTTAGTCATCTTAAAAATCAGCTACTTACACTTACCAGTTGACGGGCCGAAATGTAAAACATAAGGTACTTCAATAATTTTACTGGTCTTCTACTTAGATTAACCAAAACCAAACTAGCTTTGAAAATGACAGGTAAAATTATTTATACTGTAAATACACTCAGCTAAATTTTTATTTTTGTACAATCACTTTCTATGATAATCTGAAGATGGTCACTGTAGTGCGAAACCGGTTATAAATGATGGAAAAAAGTGATTGTTTTAAAAATAAACAAAACTTTACAATAAATCATTCAACATGTCCTTAAACGGTGTGTCGTTTTTCTAAAACTTAAATTTTCGAATTTATCATTTCAATAAACCATTTGTTTTTAGTAATTTTATTTTTATTAGCTCTTTTTTCTTACATACATATTTACATAAATAGACATCTGAATGTGTTGGACCGCCCTCATTTTTATCCTTTGTCAAAACATTAAGAACATTTAAATTTTAGACCCAAAATGAAAGGAAGCACGTAATGTGAATACGCTGTCATTTTATACCATTGTAACTCTTTTTCTAGGTAAGGATAATTCTGTTACTTTAGGTTCACACCATTGAGTCCGCATTCGTAGCAATAATGCACACTGGATAATGCTTTAAATAGCTGAAACTATTTGTGAAACGAAGAAAGCGTTTAAAAAAAATAACAGCCAAAGCGGAAAAATGGCTCATTCATTTAATATATTTATGCCTGTCATATGCGTTATGAGGAAGTTCAAACATTTAGCTCTGGTGACGATGTAAAACATACGTGAATAAAATTCTAACATGTTGTACAATACTTCTTTGGCCGGTATGCGCGGAGGAAGGTTGTGAGGAATGGGAAAATTCTGATGTGGCTCAGTGGCCGTCTTAGAAAGTTGCTACGAAATCAAAGAGAGCTTCTTTACAGATTTAAGTGAAGTAAAAGCCTTGTTGACAAACAAAAGCAGAAATAAGCAAAAATGGGCATACAGAGAATAATGTGAGAAGCGTTAATTTAATCTGAAAATAAAATTTAGACAAGCAATCAGACCAAATAGCCTAAGAAGTTTTGCTGTTATGCAAAATCATTACGCGGATTGAAATCGGTACTGAGTGACCATGATGTTGTTGTTATTGCAGTTTTCATTCTGAAGTCTGTTTACAAAAAGCTCTCCATACTCACACCTAAATGGAAGATGACGGAGATAAGACCGAAGTACTGAATTCGATCTTCCGATAATGTTTCTCTACTGAAGGAAGGAATACGGTGTCTTATTAAAATCATTGCACGATCGCCGAGATGGCAGATACCGAGACAAGCGATGGCGAATAATAAACTCTGCCAAAATCGCTCAACAGTGGAAAGGCATCTGAAGTGCGTACCTGTGAGGTTCTATAAAGCGTTTTGTAAAGTTTGTTTCCTTTCTAGCAACAGTTTTTCGGAGGTGGGTGGAGCAACAAAGAGTTCTAAACGATTTGAAAAAAAATGTGTTTTTCAAAAAGGTTCATTGGGCAAGTGTACGTGATTAGAGACCTATATCACTGACGTCGATTTGTTGTAGGATTAACGAGTATGTGTTTGGAGGACGAAAATCTCCTGTGTAAAAATCAACATGAATTTCGTAAACAGCCCTCTTGCGAAACTCATCTCACCCTATTCGTCCACGACATCCAGAGCTCTGTAGACAATGGTGTCCATTTACTCTTAAAGGCCTCCGATTCAGTTACGCAGGGACGAAATCAAGAGATGTAGAGGTATTTTCGGGGATACCCCAGGGAGTGCTATAGGGTCGTTACTGTTTACAATGTACAGATTGATTCAGCTGCCCCTATAGATGTCGTTTTATGTAGCCAGCAGTTCTATGTATCGCCTTCAGAAACAACGAATGAGATTATCATATTCTATCGCTCGATACGTGCGAATTTTTAGTCCTACAGAAAGAACGAACAAGACTTTTTTTTCGTAGAAAATTCAATGTACTCATATTTAAATTTAGTACTGGGATACGTTTTCACAACAGGCTACGGTTTTCGAGTTTGTCAACAAAAATGTACAGAAGTGACCTTCAAACGCACCTCCATTCCCGCACTCATCCCTCACCAATCAGAATTTCCGGTATGTTCGAGTGGCACTCCCTCCTACCACTGCACAAAAATGTCCGATTACACGAACTGTTCCCGATATTCGACATTTCTTGGCCTCTCTTGATTGGGCTACTACGCCAACAGCATAGTCGGCTACTTCGTTAACATTATCAATTTAAGCGTGCCCGTGAGGGTAATGAAAGAAAAACTACGTTTTTAAGCTTTACACAAACCTCAATTTCACAATTTGTAAGGACTCGACTAAGTCGGTGGCGTAATAAGAGCAGTCAATGAAGACAAAAAAAGGTCGAATGTGGGAAGTAACTCGTGCAGTGCAAATTTTTGTCCAGTGGTAAGAGGGAGTGGCATAACCACACTAGAAACCCTGACCAATGGCGGCTGAGTGTGGGAGTGAGGGTGCGTTTGGAGATCACTTTCCCATGTTTTTCTTGAATAACTCGAAACCCGCGGCCACTAGTGAAAACGTATGCCAGTACAAAATTTAACTACAGCTAATTTCCTGCAGAAAGCTCCTGTTCATTTTTACTGTAGGACTTATAGTTTGAGCAAAGCGGTCGAGAGAATATGATGCTGACATACATGGGGAGGCTGCAACGTCAAAATGCTGTGGAAAAATGCAGGAAGATCTGCAGAATATAGGCGGTTCGTGCAGCGACTGATAGTTGTTCTTTGACATTTATGAATGCACCCCACTGCGTGAAAATAGCTGAAGAGATTCTTTACTGGTCGATTGTTTATGTCGATAAATATCCGGACATCTTACCCCACTGCACACTTAACGAAGGTCCGAGCATACGATTTAGTTTCCCCAGATACGTGAGTGTCTCGAGGACGTTTTAAGTAATAGACTCCAGTACCTTTTCCTCGACAATGTGTGTTCAGAGACAAGGGCATCGTCAGGAGTGCCCTAGGGAAGTGTGACAGAACTGCTCTTGTTCTATACGTCTGATGATCGGATGGACAGGGTGAGCAGCAGTTAACGGCTGTTTGCTGATGACACTGTGGTGTACGGGAAGATTTAAATGGCTCTGAGCACTATGGGACTTAACTTCTGAGGTCATAAGTCCCCTAGAACTTAGAACTACTTAAACCTAACTAACCTAAGTACATCACACATCCATGTCCGAGGCAGGATTCGAACCTGCGACCGTAGCAGACCCGCGGTTCCGGACTGAAGCGCCTAGAACCGCACGGCCACCGCGGCCGGCTGTACGGGAAGGTGTCGTCGTTGAGTGACTGTACAGGTTTCACTTAGTCATAATTTATTGTTGGTGTCATGAATAACAGCTTGCTCTAAACGTAGAAAAATTTAAGTTAACTCGGATGAGTAGGAAAAACAATGCTGTAAAGTGCGAATAAAGCATTAGGAGAGTGCTGCATGACGCATTCACATCGGTTAAATATGTAGGCGGAAGGCTGCAAAACGTTATGAAATGGAATGAGCACTTCAGGTTGGTAGTACAGAAGGCGAATGTCCGACTTCTTTGTATTGAGAGAATTTCGGGAAAGTGTAACACCCATTAAGGAGACGGCGTATATAACGCTAGTACGATCCATTCTTGAGTACTGTTCCAGTGTCTGTGATCCCAGGTCGGATTAAAGGAAGACATCGAAGCAATTCAGAGGCGTGTTGTTATGTTTGTTACCGCTAGGTTCGATCAGGGAGATGCTTCATGAACTGAAATGGTGGTCCCTAGATGGAAGACAACGTTCATTTCGCGAGAGACCATTGCGGAAATTTAGAGAACCGGCATTTGAGGCCGACTGCAGAACGATTCTACTGACTCCACTGTACATTTCACGTAAGAACCATGAAGAAAAGATTCGAGAAATTAAGGCTCGTATGGAAGCTTTTAGATAGCCGTCTTTCCCTCGCTCAGTTTGCAAGTGCAACAGGAAAGGAAATGACAAGGAGTGTTACGTAGGGAGGCTTGTCAGTATTGTTGCTGACTGATGCAGAAACAATAACAAACCAAAAATGCCTAGCAGTAAACGTTAGTAGCGACCTACAATAGAATGAGCCATAAAACCAATAGTAGTAGAAACAGATACCAGGCCGAGAGTCATTGGAAGAATCTTATGGAAATATAATTTACCCACGAAAGAAGTGGCTTGCATAACACTCGTTCGACCGACTGTAAAATACAGTGCATCAGCCTGGAACCCTTGAAATTGGTTACGGGATCATTCTGTAAGTGCGAAAGCGTAACAGACACGCCCAACAAGTTTCAATCAGCACGGCAGATTGCCAGTTAAGGGACCCGCGTTCGATTCAGGGCCGGGTCGGAGATTTTCTCCGCTCGGGGACTGGTTGATGTGTTGTCCTTACCTTCACATCGTCTTAACTGACAATCAAATTGTCTCCAATACGCTATCGCATCGTCTTTCAGTTACTGAGATGAAGGGACGTGATCTGAAAGCCAATAAACAGGAAATAAACTTCAATGACAGACGCTGTATGACAGAAGTCGTGCATCATGGCGAGATTTCGTGTTGAAATTCCGAGAATGTACAGTCCATGAAGAGTCGGACAACATATTACTTTCCCCCACGTACCTCTCTCGAAATGATCTCAGCGAGATAATCAGATAAATTAAAGTTCATGGGGAGGCTTAGCGACAGTAATTCTTCCAACGCATCGTTCGTGAATGGGACAAAGAAGGCGCGAAATGATAGTTGTACCAGAAGTGCCTTTCACAAAAAAACTGTAGTGACTTTGTGCTGTATAAATGTAGATGCAGGTCTTTTGTACCCTTCCCTAGCTACTAGACACTATTGCTAGAAGCAATCATAGATACGTCAAACGTAATCTTGAAGGATAGTGTTCCTGCCTTGTAAATTTTCAAGGAATCAGCTATCCCATCGTTATCGCCCACACATGCTGAACGGGGAATGTCTTGGGGATTGTGCTGGAGAAGGCACATTATAACGACATTGGTTAATATACGAAGTAACCTGAGAGATATCGTTGTATTTAACGCGAAATCTCTTGCACCTGATGGTGGTGTTATGAGTACAAAACGTATATCATCACAGTTTGGTAAAATTATGAAAAAGATTGCAACTTTATGAATAGAAATAAGAATGGTAATAATGATTGTGAATGAATGATTTGATTCGAATTTGCATACATATAGTTTAAGGCAGGAACAACTCTATTAATATTACTATCATTGTAATAATATCATTTAGAATAACAATACTGACAAACAACAAATAATAATGATAGCAATAAAGCTACAACTGCTGCTAACATTACCAGTACTACTACGAGTATTACAACTCCTGCTGCTGCTGCTGCTACTAACAAAAACAATAATAATAATAAAATAATTATAATAACAACAACCAAAACCGGTGTTGGGCAGGGTGACGGTATGTCTCCTATCGTCTTTAATCTGATATAGAACAAAGTAGAAGAAACTTGAAAATCATATCTACCAGAAACCCATACGATTTGGAACACCTAAAATTGACATCCAAATTTCTTGCCTAGGTTTCGCAGATGACCTGGCAATACTAGGAGACGACGACAACAATTTGTTAAACAGAGGCCCTCAAGGAATTAGTTGAAAAATTGTCCTTCAAAGATCTTAAAAAAGGCAGGCACATCTGCTCAAAATATCCTACTCAAAAACTGATCACAAAATGTGCGCAAATCGAGAGACTTCAATTATTTAGGCGAAATCCTGGAATCTACAGCGGAAGAGAAAATGGCACAGAAAATTCGGATGAAAAATTCAGGAGAGCTTCGTCCACACACAAGAAAATCAGGCACTATATCACAGTTGTAAAATCTGAAGCCGTATACGCAAGCGAAACGCTTACATTCCACAGAAAAGGCGATCTCTAAGATATTCTCACCGAGTGAGGTGGCGCAGTGGTTAGCACACTGGACTCGCATTCGGGAGGTCGACGGTTCAATCCCGTCTCCAGCCATCCTGATTTAGGTTTTCCGTGATTTCCCTAAATCGTTTCAGGCAAATGCCGGGATGGTTCCTTTGAAAGGGCACGGCCGATTTCCTTCCCCATCCTTCCCTAACCCGAGCTTGCGCTCCGTCTCTAATGACCTCGTTGTCGACGGGACGTTAAAACAACACTAACCTAACCTAACCTCTAAGATATTCTAAAAGAAGAATGCAAAATTCTAAGGAAGATACACGGCCCCTAAAGAACTAAAGATGGACGCCGACTATAATCTCGAAAAATAACCGAAAAACTATCAAATCTCGTGGCAAATATAGAAAGACAAATTTTCTGGGCGTATCAAAAGCTGCCAACAACAAGACTGACAAAATTGTGAAATCTACATATATATCATATACATCTGGTATCTTTAACTGATTCTCCCTTCCATGTTCCGCTTGAGAATGGTACGTGGGAGGTATGATTGTCGGTAAGTCTCTATATTAGCTCTAATTTCTTTTATTTTCCCGTTGCGGTCATTTCGTTAGATTTATGTGGGAGGAAGTATTATGTTGTCCGACTCTTCGCGGAAAGTGCTCACTCGGAAACCTCTTTGTGATGCACAATGCCTCTTTTATAAAGTCTCCAGTGGAATTTGTTGCTTATCTCTGTAACGCTCTCAAGCTGACTAAATGAACAAGTGACGCGCCGCTCTTCGTTGGATCTTCTCCATCTCTTCTAATCAGTCCTACATAGTAAGGATCACAGATTGACGATAAATACTCAACAATTGGTCGAACACGTGCCTTGTAAGCCACTTCCTTCGTGGAGTTACATTTCCTTAAGATTCTTCCTATGACTCTCAGTCTCGCATCTGCTTTTCATACTATTTGCTTCATGTTGTCATTCTAGTTAACATCGCTGTGGACAGTACTCCTAGACGCTTTGCAGTACATACTGTTTCCAGCAATTTATCGTCAATAGTGAAATTGTTCAGTAATAGATTTTCTTTCCTATGCATCCGCGATACGTTACATTTACTTACGTTCAGGTCGATTGAAAGAGCCCGCGTCACTCATCAATCCTCTGCTGGTCATTCTGCAAATCGATACTGTTTTCTGGCGTTGCTACTTTCTTATAATAAACTCCATCATCTGTAAACAGTCTTAAAGAGCTTCCGACGCTTTCTATTGGTTCATTTGTGTATATTGTAAACAGTAACGATCCTATCACACTTCCCTGGGGTACTCCGGAAATTACCTTCAAATCTGTTGATTTTGTTCCTCGAAGAGCAACGTGTGGAAGTATATTCGTAAGGAAGTCTTGAAACCAGTCGCAAATCTGGTCCGATTCTCGGTAACCTCGTAATTTTTTTCTTTCTTTTTTTTTTTTTTTTTTTTAATTAAAGTGTAGTGCGGGAAGGTGTCAAGTGCCTTCCTGAAGTCAAGGGACGCAACATCTTCCTGGGCGCCACTGTCTACCGCTCTATGGATCTCATGGACGAACAGAGCGAGCTGACATTCGCACGATCCCTGTTTGCGGAAACCTTGTTGATTTTTATTGAGGAGATTTACGTTCACCAAAAACTTCACCATTCTTGAGCAGAATACTTGCTTCGTAATTCTAGAACAGACTGACTTTAACGATGTAAGCCTGTAATTATTTGCATCTACCCGATGACCCTTCTTGAAAACGGGAATGACCTGTGCTCTTTCCCAGTCGCTAGTTATCGTTCCTTGCTCCAGTGATCTACGATAAACTGTTGCTAGAAGGAGAGCAAGTTCTTTCACATAACCTTTGCAGAATCTTGTTGGTATCATCTAGTCCTGATGCCTTTTCACTGCTAAGGGATTGTAGTTGCTTTTCTGTTCTGCGATCGACTATCTCAGCATCTGCCATTACGACGAACATTCGATGATTGAAAGGAGGAAGTGTGTTACGATTTTCATCGGTGAAACTGTTTTGGACACGGAATTCAGTATTTCGGCCTTCTGTTGTCTTCCGTTGCGGTGCCAGTATGGTCACTGAGTGAATGAATAGAGGATTTCGAACCGCTTGCTGATTTTACTCAAGACCAGAACCTCTAAGGGGTTTGGTCCATTCAACGCTTCTCTCATTGCTCTCGTTACATGCATTTTCGCTTTGTTCAGTTTTTGTTTGTCAGCAAAGTTTTGGCTTCTGTTGAAATTGTGATGACGTACAACTAAAAACCATATCTTGGATCCAACAGGTCAAAAAAAATTAGAAAAGTTTCATATACACTGAGGTACAAAAGCCATGGGATACCTTCTAATATCGTGTCAGATCTCCTTTTGCCTGGCTTAGTGCAGCAAATCAGCAAAACAACATGGCATGGTCTCAACAGGGCAATCAGGCCCAGATCAAGGAATTGGGGGGGGGGGGGGGGGTATCCGTCCTGGGCGGCAATTTCAGGGGGTGCCAAATTCATATTCTTGAAGAAGAAAAAGCTTGTTCCACAAAGCGCCTAGCATCCAGCACACATTGGCCCATCGGTTATTCCTTTGATTTTGAAAATTTTTTGAACCCTTTCTAAGCTGATTTCTGAACTAATCATAAGTTGATTTTTGAATGCGTGCATAGAATATGTGACGTCTCTGCCAGGGGAATGAAAAACTTCCCCATAGACAAAAGGGAACGAGGCTATACGAACTGAGCCGAATAAATCCGAACGGGTGAATGCCAATCGCTGGTCCTTTATGTGGTTGATTAGGTGCGCGAATGATAAGCGTTTTTATAATCATTAGGGAAATCCATAGGTTCAGACTACCAGAGGTGAAATAAACGACTAACAGGCATAACAGGTAAGAAAGATTACATATTATATGGTTCAAATGGCTCTGAGCACTATGGGACTTAACTTCTGAGGTCATCAGTCCCCTAGAACTTAGAACTACTTAAACCTAACTAACCTAAGGACATCACACACATCCATGCCCAAGGCAGGATTCGAACCTGCGACCGTAGCGGTCGCGCGGTTCCAGACTGTAGCGTCTAGAACCGCTCGGCCACACCGGTCGTCACATATTATATTCTCGATCTATCCAAGAAAATGAAATTATGGCCGACAATTTTTGCCAGATCGCTACATTAGTAAGGGCTAGTTGTACAGTCCCTGGTTAACAGCCGCTTATGTTCTATTCATGTAATAGCGAGGGAAATGCGTTGTACAAACACGTATTGACGCCTAACCGGAGAATAAATGGGGATAACTGAATCGATGATTCTGGCAGGGTTAGTGAAGTTAACCGGAGAATAAGTTTTGACAATGGCGGGAATAGTTACAGAATTAGTGATGAAAATATTGATTGTTAGAATGAGGAACGAGAAGAAATGAGTACATTACATAAATTATATGGAAAAATATGAGGATTCCCAATTTGTATAAAAAATTCGTTCTGCTACTGTTACTTTTCGATCTCGTGATAATGGTACTTTGTGAATTATATTCTGTCGTGTTATTTATGTAAATGAGGTAGATAAAAATGACCATTTGTGCGAGGAAAGTCTCGCTTATTGGGCATGTGTTACAACTGCTGCAATATTAGGAAGGCTTATTTAGTTTTATCTACCAGACAGTGACAAAATAGACCTAATCAAATCGAGAAACCACACCAGGTTAACAGCTTTTTCAGTATTAGACAATGACATTTCATTTTTCATGTAGCAAAATGTTTGATGAATTTTGATGAGGTCACAGATTCTTTCACAGAAAAGAAAGAACGCCGTGTAAAGCTGCATCAACATTAGAGAGAAAAAACAATGCTGGGACCCAAGGATTGAAGAAATGTGTACTGTCTTGCTTGTCTCATTTCTTTACTGGTTTTACGTTTCCTGTATTTAATTTTATGTCACACAAAAGGGAAAGATATTAGGTGAAGAGCGAAAATTATCTGAAGAGTTCTTATTCTCCCGGTCACAAATAATCCCACCCAGTATTAATTGTGAGTTTTTTTAAGGGGGTAGGATGTCAAAACGGTCGACTGGGAGCAGCAGAAGCACCACAGGGCATTTTAATTCCCCCTGTCCTGAATATGTGTTTGATGGCTTCCATTACAAAATATACACGTTCGAATTCCACAGAGCGAAATACAGCGACGTGCAATAGAAGAATGCTGTGTGAAGAGGCGTGGCACTGCACTTTGGCACGCATAAGACCAAATAACATGTCTTGCATTTCCTCGAACACAAATGTTTTATATATCAAGCTCTTCAGAAAGATGTGCGCTGCAAGATGAACATATTTTTGAAAAATCGATTTTCTAAAATATTTGACGTCCTATCTCAAACGCTTGAGGGGATGGAAAGGGGGGGGGGGGGGTTCGTGTTGCCGCTAACAAGATTTTGCCCGAGTTCAGAAATAAATATCGTATATCGGAGGCTGACTGCAAATGGTCTCCAAGTAGCTGAATGTAACCATTTACAGTCAATGATCGGTTAAGTTGTATCAGAAGAATCAGTCCATTCCACGCAAACACAGCCGACCCCATTATGGAGCCACCATCAGCTTCGACAATGTCTTCTTGACAATTGCGGTCCGTGGTTTCATGTGGTCTGCACCACTCTCTAACCCTACCATCCGCTCTTTCCAACTGAAGCGGGACTATCTGGCCAGGTTGCGGTTTTCCAGTCGTCTATGGTCGCGAGCCCAGGAGAGGCTCTGCAGGCGATGTCGTGCCGTTAGCAAAGGCACTCGCGTCGGTCATCTGCTGCCATAGCCCATTAACGCCAAATTTCGCCACACTGTCTTAATGAATACGTTCGTCGTATGTCCCACATTGACTTCTTTCACGCAATGCTGCTTGTCTGTTAGCAGTGACAACTCTACGAAAACGCTGTTGCTCTTGGTCGTTAAGGCCGTCGGCCACTGTTTTGTCCGTGTTTTTTTTTTTTTTTTTTTCCGTGGTGAAAGGTAATACCTTAACTTTGATATTCTCGGCACATTGTTTACACTGTGGACCTCGGAATACTGAATTTCCTATCGGTTTCCGAAATGGGATGTCCTATGTGTCTAGCTCCAACTAGCAACTTATTGTTCACTTCCAGCACCAAACTTTCATTAACAACCGAAGGACGCCCACTCCGTTGTTCATCATGCACATTTGTGCGGCCATCTTTAAATGCACTCACCCACTTTCTTACCATTCCATCACTCATAATGTTTTCTCCGTAAACTGCACAGATCTCACGATGAATATCGATCGCTTTTACGCCTTTATCACTAAGAAATCTTATAACAGCCCGTACTTCACAGTCGGCGGGACTCACGATTATCTTAAACACTCAGTACATAACGTAAACAAGGAAGAATCAGACTGTAATGGCGTCGGTGGGTAGATTAAGGTACAGGCTTTCATGTAAAAATAAAATTATTGAGATATATTAGCACGTCTTTTTTTAATTTCTAAACGGTACTTACTTAAAAAAACACGCCTCGTAATAATAATAAAGTGACTTTAGAAAATTCTAATATTTAGGAGTAGTAGCAACTTTATCACCTCGACAGAGTCTAGGTACCACCACGAAACTTGGTGATTATGTTAGTTCTTCTGTAGATATTCATTCTTCAATGTGACAAATTTTTTGCAGCAATAGATGACCCGTCAGAGACTTTGGTTGTAGCCATATTTATTATGGCTGTTCAGGAAATATTTCGCCACGACAATTATCTCTTCGTTGTCCTGAAAATACCTGTCAGGTAGTGGTTCCTTCATACGAAGAGAGAAGAAGTCACTAGGTGCCATGTTGGTAGCATAGCGGTGAGACAAAATTTGAGCCCTTTTGGAGCATAATTTTGTAGCAGCGTATTACTATAGTCCCCAGAAACACATAGCTTCACCTTCCCCGGTGATGGTTGAATCTTTCCTTTTTCAGCAGTGATGAATCATGTTTCCACTGCACACTGTGCTCCTTTGTCTCAGGGTCGCACTGATACATCCATGTGCATCTGCATCACTACTCTGCAGTTCGCAGTTAAGTGTCTGGCAGAGGGTTCTTCGAACCATCATCAGACTATTTCTCTACCGTTCCATTCTCCAACAGCACATGGGAAAAATAAACACTTAAAACTTTCTGCACTATCTCTGAATTCTCTCGTTTGATTACAGTGATCATTTCTGTCTAAGGAGGTGGGTGACAGTAAAATATTTTCACATTCAGGAGAGAAAGTTCGTGATTGAAATTTCGTGACAATACCTTGCCGCAATGCAAAACGGCTTTGTCTTAATGATTGCCACCCCAACTCGCTTATCATATCCGTGATATGTTCTCCCCTATTTCGTCATAATACAAAACGAACTGCCCTCCTCTGGACTTTTTCAATGCTCTCCGTCAATCGTAACTGGTAAGGATCCCATGCGGCATAGCAATACTCAAGCAGAGGATGAACAAGCGAAGTGTAGGCAGTTTCTTTACTAAACCTATTGCACGTTCTAACTGTTCTGGTAATAAAACAGTCTTTGGTTTGCCTTCCCCACAACATCATCTGTGATATCGTTCCAACTGATTCGTAATTGTGATTCCTAGGTATTTAGTTGCATTTACAGCTTTTAATTTTGTGTGAGTTATCGTGTTAACAGAAAACGGATGTTTTTTGCACTCATGTGGATGACCCCACACGTCTCTTTATTCAGAAACAATCTCCACTTTCCGGATCATACAGTTATCGTGCCTAAGTCATTTAGCAATTGGTTTTGATCATCCGGTGACTTTAATAGACTGTAAATTACATCATCTGCGAACAAGTTTCATGGCCTCGGCACCATGTTTCCTTGTTACGACAGTTTGCATCACTGACGAGTGGTTTTGAAATTCCAGCGCCCCCAGAAATTCACTTCTTATGGGGCTCCATCCGTGTTTTGGTACTAACAGAGTTCGTAGTGCGATATTCATTTCTGCAATGGATTTTGCAGTTGCCGTCCTCTCATTTTTCGACGCAATCCTCTTCAATAACTGTCCGTCACGATCACACAACACATTTTCGCCCGCGTTCTCACTTAGCGGATGATCTTTTTGCGGTTTCCTTGTAGGAGACATAAAACATCGACACGATGCCTCTCGAAACACTAAACACTTTGGCTTCCTTGGTTACGGGAGCACCCACCACACGAGCAGCAACAATCTGCCCACGTTCGAATTCACTTATATCCGACATAATGCACTCGCAACTACACAGAACACAGTTCTTATCACCACTAACGTTTACAACGTATTAAGGGAACTGCACAGGTACCGTTCGTGGTGAAAAACATCACAACCTGCAGGCCTGGTCAGCATCTGCATTTATGTTCAGGCATGCATTTCTCGCCGTATTTCCATATTCTTGTACAATCCATATAAATAATCCAGAGGAGATTTTCACTCTGCAGCGGAGTGTGCGCTGATATGAAACTTCCTGGCAGATTAAAACTGTGTACCGGACCGAGACTCGAACTTGGGACCTTTGCCTTTCGCGAGAAGTGCTCTACCATCTGAGCTAGCCAAGCACGACTCACGCTCAGTTCTCACAGCTTTACTTCTGACACAGTTTTAATCTGCCAGGAAGTTTCCCTATAAATCATAACTGTTTTACGATTCTGTAACGAGCCACCGGATACAACAGGTCCGTTGTACGAAAATACTCAGTACATATTCCTGAACAGCCTTTGAAATTTTGTCGGTGAAGTTCTGGTTCACTCTGTATATCGCACACAGGTGTTCATCACCAGCTCTAGACACCGTGTGCTTTCCTAATAAAGTCCTTGCAGGACAACTACAAGCACATGTGTTTTTAGACGTTTGTTTTTCAGATGATACAGAACGAACTGCTTGTATGTTTATGTGGGAGAGATGCCGATGTCTTCCAGCGAGCTAGAGCTGTAGGTTTAAACCCAGTTTGGGATTTCATCTAATGTCACTTCTAGATTCTTACCTCAAGAAGCGAATTTTATGTTTGTCACATTTAGGACTAAAGATGGAAGAGATTTCTGAAATTTCGGACTAATGAGAATAGAATGACGATATGGAACCGCTTGGAGTTGTGACATATTAGGTTCTAGATTTACGTTCTACGCCCTGTTTGATAATGGCCAAAGATCAACACTGACATTAATCGATGGCCGTCCTCAAGTTTATTGGTTTTCTACTTAAGCATTGCTGAAGGTTATCAGCCTACATGTTGTTTTCTCAGTGGTTAAGAGTTGTTGATACCTCAGTAACTTACAATGGGAAGAGAATACCAAATCTTTGGGGACGCATAACGCAAGGGGCGTTCAATAAGTAATGCAAAACTTTTTTCCTCGGCTAATTTCGGTTGAAAAATTGCGGAATTTGTTGTGGAACAACGTGGAATATTCCTGCTTCAGCCGGTGGAGCTTCATGAAGTTCAGATAGGTGACGGCACTATACATAGCCTTCAACATGGCATCCGTAACAGAGGTGGGTTCCAAGCAGAGAGCTGTCAATGAGATTCTTTTGGTGGAAAACCAGAGTATCTCAGATATTCATAGGCACTTGCAGAGTGTCTGCAGAGACCTGACAAAGAACAAAAGCACAGTGAATCGTTGGGCGAGGCGTCTGTCATCATCACAATAAGGTCACGCAAATCTGTCTGATCTCCCGCGCGTCAGCCGGCCGCACACGGCTCTGACTCCTGCAATGTTGTGGACACTCTTATTCGAGATGATCGACGCTAACAATCAAAATCCACGCTGCTCAACTGGACGTCTCTGTTGGTAGTGCTGACGCACTCGTCCCCCTTTTTGGGTACTCAAAGGTATGTGCCCGCCAGGTTCCTCGCCGCCTGACAGAAGACCATAAGGAGTAACGAATGACGACCTGCGGGGGATGTGTGCACGTTACGAGGTTGATCGTGACAATTTTTTGTCGAACATCATCACACGCGATGAAACATGAGTTCACCACTTCGAACTGGACACAAAACGGCAAGTCAACCAGTCTTCTCTGAAGAAAAAGCCGCATCCTCAGGCAGTAAAGTCATGGCGATGGTCTTTTGGGGCTCTGAAGGGGTTTTTCTGTTTGATATCCTCCCTCATGCTACAACGATCAACTCTGACGTGTATTGCTCTAAGCTCATAAAATTGGAGAAAACGACTTCAGCGTGTTCCTCGAGCACAAAAATTCAAACGAACTTCTCCTTCTAAATGTCAGCGCAAGGTCTCACGTAAGTATGCACTTCCGAGAAGAGCTCACAAAACTTCATTGGACTGTTTGTCCTGATCCACCCCACAGCCCGGATCTCGCACCTTCCCCTTACATCTGTTTGGCCCAATGAGGGATGCACTCCGCATAAAGCAGTACGTGGATGATAGGGAGGTTATTGATGCACCAAGACGTTGGCTCCTACGTCGGTCAGTAGAATGATACCTTGTGGACATACAGGCCTGCCCAATACGGTGACGTAAGGCTGTCGCACGGAACGGAGTTTATGTTGAAAAGTAGAGTTTTGTACCCAAAAGCGTGGGGAATAATATGGTGTATTTGAATCCTGGATAAAACCAACCTGTTTTCAGAAACAAACGTGTTGCATTACTTATTGAACGCCCATCGTATTATCTGTTTCCAGTGAGCCTTTGCGGTACCTGTAGTCAGCTGGGAGGAAAGAGCAGCGGACAGAATGCAGCGGGGAATGAGCGTTGAAGCAGTGATTGCTCTAGAGGGCCAGTGACCGCTGGAAAACATAACATTGCGTCCTTTTTGTTTCAGGCATTGCACATTCCTGGCGGGACGTGAGCTACGAGTGAAAGCATTGCACTGAACTTAGAGAAGCCTCTAGGCTGACAAGTTTCAAAGTAAAACGCTTAATTCGACAATACCAAAGTCTTCGCTAAAATCTAAAAAGAACATGATTAGTTCTTTTTTTCAGCAGGTGTTGAATTATACGATCATTGTCCTACTGCATTTTACAATCGTCCTTCGCAAATACCAGATAGTAGTCATTATTTGCTATGGTTCCCTCTGCCAGTTGCCCGAAGTTGATAGTGGAACGGCTATGCAATTACACTTTTGCACCTACCACTTTCCTGGTACAACCGGCGACCGTCACTGAGTTCGAAGGAGATTCTACTCTCAACGTCTAGCTCCCAGCAAATAGATCTTGATGATCCAAGTTGCCGCCCTAGCTACTACATTGGTCCTAATATTTGTTATTGTCATTGCGTGCTCAGCGATGGCAGCTGATATCAAACATCAGGCCAAGTGAGAATGTTTATCTGCGTATCCAACCTTCCACTTGCTCAGAATACGATCTCACAGAAATGCAGCTAGATGGGAAATTTTGCTCACCTGTGTCGTCCTAGCCTGACTACAGTGAATACTAATTCACTAAAAATTTTGAAACAACAGACAAATCTTTCAGGAACAAAAACACAGTAGTTATGGGCTCATAATTTTAATTCTCAGCAAGTGGGTCTAAGTCAATCGACAATAAGTTGTTCCATTAGCTTTACTGTCTTCTTTCAGTGCCCAAATATGGTGTACCTTTGACATGTCTTTAGAGGTGTGCAGTTTTCATTTCAGTTTTAGCCCAACAAAGCATCCAAGTAATTTGCCACAAAATGCAGAGAAAATACGTTCCTGCTGTATATCTATCAAGATATTGGACTATGAGAGAATTTCTAGTGTGACAGAACTGAGCATGACATCTCGGATAGAGGCTCGCTCACAGAAAGGCATGGGCTGTGTAAAGGGCCACCACGGCCCAAGATCAATAGATTGATTTGGGAGGCAGCAGTTTTTAGAACACATCTTAACAGATCGCCAGTGATGGAGTTATGTACTTCAGTTTCTAGTTTAACTACTCATCGTTGACCTTACAATAAGACCAAAGGAGGTCGCGCAGTGGTCAGCACTGATCTCACATCCGGGAGCATGACGGTTCAAATCCCCATCCTACCACCAACATTTATGTTTTCCACGATTTGCCTAAACCACTTAGGGAAATTGCCGGGGTCATTCGTTTGAAAGGGAGCGGTCACTTTTCTCTCACATTCTCCCCTAATTCGGTCTTGTGGACCGTCTGTAATGACCTAGTTGTCGATGGGACGTTAAACTCGAAACTTCCTCCCTTGCAATAAAAGAGACTTACCATCCTTCACTTAATATAAAATATAAATGTATCGTAATCGGAATAAGAGGAGGCTATTTAAGGTAACTAGCGACGAAGCTCTAATATAGTTGGATAAGAATGAGTGAAGGGATCGAACTTAAATACGTTGAATGAATCTTCCGTACATTCTACTTGAGTAATTTGAAGAAGCCACAGAAAATCTAAATCATCATGGTCACACTCCCTTTCGAATACGTCTCATCATTAACAATTGTACTTTTTGTTTGGTTGTTACAACAGTAGCGAGTCTTGAATGAAACTAGCGAGAATACCTAGATTACAGTGTTTAAAGTCTTCATAGAGCAAGAAGAAGTACACGGCACAAGGGATTACATAAAAATCAAGTCACCTCAGCCAACATATTCGTACCGAAGGAATCACCAAAATGTATTGATATTTAAAAGAATTCTCAATTATTTTTCAGTCTCAGTCGCACATTTTTAATTGCATGGCCCTATTCGATTACGCTGAATCATCTTCAGATCTAAAACAAAGCAATATTAGATACGTACCGTCTAATATTTTACAATAAGCAGACAAGAATTGTTTTACATAAATGTAGAATTTACCTAAGTATTTGTGTAAGCAGCCCGGCTTGTCTGTGTCAGAACCTCATATCAGAGTACTGTATATTTCAGCTGCAGTCAGTGTTTTAATTTAGTATCTTGTGGTGGTAGGGAAGCGGCGAGGGAGGGAAGAGGGGGAGGGGGGAAACGAAGCCATGGAGCTTGAGAGAGGGGACAGGAATCAGGGACGGGGAATGGTAGGGACATCATGTGTTTAACAAGGGAGTGTCATCGGTTAAAATTATAAAAAAGTATAAATATGTAAAAATTCTGGTTAAAACATGAATACTATAGAACCATGGGTGTAATAACTGTAAACGGAATAAACAGTAAAATCATAAAATGGAGCGAGGGGCACTGCGAGTGGGAAAAGAAGGTGGGCAGGAAGGGGGGAGCGGGGCGATAAGGGAGTGGTAAGGATGAGTTAAACAGGAGGAGGTGTAATACTAAAACTGTAAAAAACCAATTACCTAAAAATTTTCTGTTAAAATATTAAAAGCGTAAACAAACGGATGTCAAACTCTTAAAAGAGATATAACAGTAAATTATAATAGTGGAAATAAAGTAACCAAAACTGGACTAGTGTCTTGAATTATTTAAAGTATGAAACACTGTAAGTATAAAACAGTAATAGTCTTGCTCTGAAAGTACAATAAGTAGCATTGTACAAAACTGCTCGTTAAATATTAAAAGTATAGAATAATGGACTATAAACAGTACAAGACAAAGATCGTAATATTATGGAAGTGGGAATATGTAGAGTATCTAGAACTGAATTAGGTGTCATTAAATGTTAAAACTTTAAAACATTGAAAGTATAAAATTATGAAATTATAAAACAAATTATAAAAGCGAAAATATATGCAGCAACTGCTCAGTTTTACTCTACGTACTACACGCTGACGTTGTATTTTCTAAAAATCTGGAGAAAGTGTAATAATGGCTACATTCGACACATCTACTGCTGAGTATTGAGGAGTGTCATTTCGCATCAATAGACGTAAGCTACTTGGGAGGCCTTGCCCCAGAGGTAACACCGGTTTCCGTCAGATCACCAAAGTTAAGCGCTATCGGGCTTGGCTACCACTTTACTTGTTAGATGGGTCACGGTCCGTGCTGCCGAGCGCTTTTAGCAAGCAGGGTGCATTCAGTCCTTGTGACGCAAATTGAGGAGCTAATTGGTTGAGAAGTAGCGACTCCGGTCACGAAAATTGACAACACCGGGATAGCGGTTTGCTGACCACATGCCCCCCATATCCGCATCCGGTAATGCGTTAGGGCTGAGGATGACGCGGCGGCCGGTGGGTACCGTTATGATCTTCCGATACCTCTTCGGAGGGAGTTTAGTAGAGTTATGTAATTAGCCAAGAGGCATGAAGATAGATTCACTTTTTTTAATTTTATTTTACGCGTCTAGTTCCGTAGGACCAAACTGAGAAGAAAATCTCCATGGTCATGGAACGTGTCATCACACGAAATTACAACAGAAAAGTAATAACAGATAAAATAAAATGTTTATGAATCCTATTAAGTTCCCAAGAACTCCTTGAAAAACAGCTAGCTAATCTGTTTTCTGATAAAGGAAGACTCTGAATTATCAAATCATTTAAATGGTGCTCTGATATACCAATAATGTCAGAGTCAACATCTATAAGCAATTCACTAACTTTATATCTAATACCTCTTATATTTTGATGAAATATGGTAATTCATTCACTACTTGAATACCTGACCTGCTTTGAAGGTGGTTCCCTTGTCAGAGAGACTTCCTTGAAGCAAGTATACCTATCAGCTGACTTCAATCTAGAAAAGGTGCAGCTCTAACACCAACTACTAGAGGAATTTATACATGAGTGATCCCACCACCGCCCACTACACTGTCACCTACAAGCTTTGCCAACTTCCCCTTCCCATACCTATTGAGGTGCAGCCCGTGCCTAGTGAAACCCGATCAACTGATAGGCAGTTGACACCACTGCAATGTGAGCCATGACCTCCGCCATCAGTTCTTTCTCAAGCCTCATGTTAACACGCCTAACAGCGTCTTAAGATGTAGCCGATGATGAAGCTGAAACAGTTGCACGAAGTGCATGTTTGCGCCACCAGATTGAGTGGCTATCATTTCCAGGTCACCACCTACATCATACTCCTTGTCCCTATCAAGACTTCCCAGCTCCATCCACAATCAATTTCTGATCCTCTTTCCTAAAATTAGTACACAACTCCCCTAAGTTAACAGTCACCTGAGTCAACCCTGCGCAAGGCTCCACAATGCTGGTGACCTGGTACTCGCTCTCAACACTTCCTGCAAGTATTGGCCTACACCTCTGTCATGTGAACTACCTAACAGCAGGGCCTCCTCCTTTTTAGTCGTAACTGCAGCTGTCTTAGGATCCTTAACTGCTGAGGTCTGAAGCTACCGCTGCAAGAGGCTCCTCTCTATTAAACTCTGACAGCTGATCAAATCTATTGGTGATACGCTAAGTACAACTATCTGAATATCTCTTCCTCCTAGCAGCCTTATTACCAACTGCCAGTTCCCACTCCCCAGTGCCCTTCTCCTTTCTCATCGTATGTATTTCCTCCTTTGCGATTTCTAACTGCACCTGAAGGGCACAGATCTTACGGTCCTGTTCCGCTATTAAAATATTTTTGCTGAAAATTTTGCATTTCCAAGAGAGGATATCGCTGGCTTCCTCCTTGGGCCTCCTCCCCCCCTCCCCCCCCGAAAATACTTTGAACAATCTCACAACGTAACCCACGGCTTTCAAGCCTACGACAAAGCCCACACTTCTCACTCATGGTAAAATGTTAACAATCAGTGAAAAACCTAAACGCCTGCGTTAGCTAAATTCAGCTACTTCAGTAGAACGATTGAAAGAACTAATAAGAGTGATCTCGAATTTCACTCCCTACAAGGACAGCAACTGCTTCTAATACTACTAAACCACAACTAATACCAATACCACAAAAACTTCACACAATTTCTTGTCTAAAACCAAAAATACAAGCGTCCACTGGAACACCAAATTAGGCTAAACCAGTGAGCGAAAGTTGTCACTAAAATGTTTCACAAGATAGAGCAAGAAACACCGGCTGAAAACTACCGTACCTAATTTAATAAATGGCTACAGCACACAAACAACTTTATAAAATACAGTGGAGGAAAGTTTCCGAAAGCTTATTCAAACCTATGTCAGTACTCAGGCATAGAACCGTTACAGCTGCAACTGCACATCGTGAAATGAAAACACACTGCTTCGACTTCGAAGAACGACGTAAGCACGCTCACGAATAACAGACCACTCGAATCAATATCACAACAAGAAAGACAGAGATGAATGAAAATCAAATAATAAATTACTTTTACAGCAAATATTATCGCCAATAATCGTTAAAATAAGTATCTGACTCCTAAGACTTTAGAAAATATTGGCGAGCGATTTGAAAAGCCATTCAGCACATGTGACGTCGGCTGATTAGTGAAGTACCTGATTTCTTGCAATCACAGGCAACGATGCAACTTCAGTCATTTTTATGATGGACTGTGTAATAATTATAGAAAACCCGTTAAGCGATCTCCCGAAAGCGCAGCACTATTAGAACATTTATTGAAGAAAGGTATAAAATTCCAATGGTCAGCCAACTGTCAGACTGTGTTTGAGCAATTAAAGGAAGAATTGTCTACAAGTCCAGTATTGGTATTCCCAAATTTTGGGAAGGAATTTATTCTATCATGTGTTACAAGCAGTCAGACTGTTGGATGTACTGTATTTTCAGTCAAGATATGGATGGCAAGGAACATCCAGTGGCATATGCATTAAGACAACAGAGTAAGCGGAATGGAAATATCAGTCACAGAGAAAGAAATGTTGTCTGTCGTATACGGGATTACGTGTTTTCGTTGTTAGTTGTACAGGAAGAAATTTGGGGTCGTAAAAGACCATTTTGCATTGAAATAGTTACTGGAACTAAAGGATCCTTGGAATAAGTTAATGTGCTGGGCTCTGAAATTCAGTAAATTTGATTACGAAGTGATACACAAACCAGGCAAGAAACACAGTAATGCGACGGTCTGAATAAGAAGATTGAGGTTCATGTGGACACTTGGCAAAAGCTATGCAGAGGGGCAGGAAGTATAGACTGCTGACGCTGACTGCCAAGTATTTAGGGCGCAACCACATTTTCAGACACCTGTAGGGCCATTGTGCAATACGACAAAGCAGGGACCACATGTTGTGGTACGTACAGCTATGAGATATGAAGCGTTGAGACAAGCACATGACCACGTATTAGTGGGTCATAGAGGGCAAAGAACAACTGACATCTGGGTGCCTGATAAGTATTGGTGGAAGACGAGGATGCAGGTCATCGAGCAGCATCTCAGGAATTTTATACCTTGAGCGCACTGTGCTGACATCAGTCATCAAAGAGTACCGTAGGTCAGCAGGAAGCAACTCCTGAACATGAGTGATTTTGTATGAATAGCAGTGCAGGATGTTTTGTAGGATTTTATGCACCGTGCTCGCAGACATGTCCAACGTTCGAACAATTCCCGGTGCTCTGCATGTTTGCACACCACCGCTCGACCTCTCCTGGTATGCCGTGCCCACATCTTCGATAGACACCGGGCCAACTGCTTTCCTCCCTCTGCCACACTGCACTTCAAAAGAACCTATCTTTCCGAGTTTTGTGATCATTTTCTCGAAATCCTTAGCAGTCATCGGATCAACGCCTTTTGCCATACCCTTGAATGACTGAAACTTCTGCAGGACAGCTGGCGCATAGTCACCGTTTTTGTAAAAGAGCTTTACCAGCAGCGTGCAATCCTTCCTGGAGACAGTCACGTTGGGCGTCTCGGACGTAAATTGAGAAACAACCGTGTGCTGCGATTCTATTGGTGTGCACACTCTGACACTTGTAGCCTCTTCTACTGGTCACATTTCCGTTTTCTTTGTTTTCTTTTTTCATGACATTGATCCTTGCGTCAGTAACATGCTTTTCGAATCTGACGTCATTCTGAACAGTGGTTCTCTTCCTACAGCGTTTGGAACCTGGAACTTTAATTATGGACATCCTGTACACCAGTGGCAAAACGTAAACAATAACATCACTGCGTGATAACAATTGCGATGTTATTGATGACAGTGCCACTAAAGCTGAGATACTAAACACGGTTTTTTGAAAGTCCTTCACAAAAGAAAACGAAATAAATGTTTGAGAATTCGAATCAGGAACAACTGCCAATACGAGTAACTTAGAAACAGATAACCTCAGTGTAACTTAAACCACCTAATAAAGGCAAGGCTCAGGGTCAGATTGTACACCAGTCAGGTTCCTTTCAGAGTCTGCTGATACAATAGCGCCTTACTTAGCGATAGTATACAATTGCTCGCTCGAAGAAAGATTCATACCAAGAGTCACACTGATATCAAAGAAACGTAATGGGAGCAGACCCATATCGCTAACGTCGATTTGCAGTAGGATTCTGGAACATATACTCTGTTCGTAGCCTATGAATTACCTGGGCCGGCCGCGGTGGCCGAGCGGTTCTAGGCGCTTTAGTCCGGAACCGCGCTACTGCTACGGTTGCAGGTTCGAATCCTGCCTCGGCCATGGATGTGTGTGATGGTCTTAGGTTAGTTAAGTTTAAGTAGTTGTAAGTTCTAGGGGACTGATGACCTCAAATGTTAAGTCCCATAGGGCTCAGAGCCATTTGAACCATTTGAATTACCTGGAAGTAAACGAGTTATTGACAAATAGTCAACAAGGATTCAGAATATATTGTTCTTGTGAAACATGCTTAGGTCTTTATTCTCACGAAGTAATAGTGCTATCGACAGGGGATGTTAGACTGATTCCGTATTTTTAGATTTCCAGAAGACTTTTGAGAAAGTTCTTCACGAGCGACTTCAAATCAAATTGAGTGCCTATTGAGTATCGTCGTAGTTCTGCGATTTCATTGGTGATTTCCTTTAGCGTATCGATACTGCCCAAGACGGTGCCTCGGAGATCCCTGCTGGAACCCCGAGCGGCTCTTCGAACACCATTACCAATGATGGGCCGACCAATGAAGACCGCTAGAACGGTGTTATAAGCGGCGGACACCTGGGCATCAGTCTGCCAGCTCAAGATTACTTCTAGTCGAGTTTACTTCCGTGACGCTAGTTGGTGCAGGAAGTTACACCGAGTTGCTGATAGCTCTACCGGCAAACATTCAGTGTTCTCTGGCGCACTCCCGAGTGGGGCCTCTGCTTATTGCTAGTCGCGTCTGCACAAGTTGTCAACAATATAGCATGTCTTCACTTGTAAGTTGAGTACAATATGTTTATTTAACGTGCACTTGTGTCAACTACTCTTTTTCTTCACTGTCCACATTACTACTGCGACAGATCCTTTGGCCACCTTCCACACATTTATCATTACCAGCGAGAACGTAAAATTTGGATTCTCAGAACATAAAGGTTAGCGACTCGTAATGGAACAATTATGTCAGCGGCCATCAAAACGGTTGTGATGTTAACCTGCCTTGCGTCATGGCAGCATTTAATTTTAAGGTACAAGGCATTGTCGAACTCTCACCATATGCCGTCACCTTTTGAGTAATTAGGTCTAAGCTCGGGAAGAACGGAGGGGCAGTGAAGGCGTTTTCAGAAAGGTTACGGGATGTGTGGTAGAAGGGAAAAAAGTGGATATGAAGGCATTCGAGTGGCAAGAGACACGATGTGTTGGCAAGTTACCTCAGTACAAAATTGGTCAATGGGTTTTGCTGTCAATTCTCTGTACACAAAAGGGCAAGATGAAGAAATTCCTAACTCGATCTCAAGGACCATATTAGGTCATAGAAATGAAATATAAAGCTGCAATTACCAACAATGACTACCACTGTGCATGGGAGAGGGGGGGGGGGGGGGGGGGGGGGGTGGGCGTTAAGCCGTTTAAGGGATCCGTGGAAACTTTTCCGCATGGGTCAGCGTCGGCGCCAGTTGACGTTGAAAAGAAAAGGAAGAAAGAAAGTAAAGTGGAAGTAGGCAAACAGGGTTTATGCGGAGTGCCTTCTGCGCTTTGATGACGTTATTAAATTGGAGTGTAATGAAGTTTGTAAAATAATGGTGTGGAATAGTGTTCTGATGTATTGAGGTTATATTACAAGTATGTTTTGTTATTGTTAAGTGTTTCTGTATTTTGTGGGTTTACATTATTAAATGTTTATGAGCACACGTGGTATGGGGTATTGTGGTTCAATATAACTGTATTGGTAAATCATGTAAGACCAGTTCTTTTTAAAGACGGAGATTACGATATGTTGGCTCAGACAAGTGTGCAGGCATGTGAAGTACAAATGTTTTTGGAGAACTCAGAAACTTCCAGGTGTCAGAGAGAAGTGCTGACACCAAACCCTTATTTCTAACAAATAAACATGCATTGTGTTTCCTCTATATTTTCTCTAGAGGTGGTAATAGTAAAAAGGAAGCCCGAAGCGAATGACGACGTTGGAGTTATGGGATAGCGGGGTGCTAGTCATCTGTAAGACCTGTGACATAGGGGCTGCGACATTTCGTCTCCCAGCTACTGTCACTGAACGACTATGATAAAACTGACACAGCCGAGACTGTATTTGCCGGAGAAGCCACTAGATACGTCGCCAACCCAGAATCTAACCTTTTTAAATGATACCTTAAAATTGGACTCCAAAAATTGTTCAAATGGCTCTAAGCACTATGGGACTTAACATCTTAGGTCATCAGTCCCCTAGACTTAGAACTACTTAAACCTAACTACCCTAAGGACATCACACACATTCATGACCGAGGCAGGATTCGAACCTGCGACCGTAGCAGCAGTGCGGTTCCGGACTGAAGCGCATAGAACCGCTCGGTCACAGCGGCCGGCAATTGGACTCCCTTCACTCTTAGATGAGCTCATAACTCTCCAGACAGGGCAAATTACCGAAGAGCAGATATTTCAGCATGTATGGCAGTATCGTGACAAGCAACGTCACAATGTAATGACTATAAGTGTCATGGTTTCTAATATTGTATTGCGTTCTGTGTAATCTCCATCCACCTCAAGCGAAAATGAAATCACCTTATGAACTGCCAGCGCATCAGATACAAGTAGGGTGGATAACCTGTGTCAAGTAAGGATTCGTTATGTAAGATTTAAATGGAAAATACCTGGTAAGTAAGAAGGAGTGAGGAGTATTAGGAAAAGTGAGCGACACTGTTATTGTGAAATATTTGTTAAGGATCTGTGGAGATTTGAAGGATGTGATAATATAATTGTACAAGTTTGTAAAGTAGTGACTTGGGAATATGTTCCTGTACCAGCGCAAGACGGTCCAGTGGATTGAGCCAGAGAAATGATGTTTAGAATTAGGAACATAGCCAATGAATCTCACAATTTAAGCCACACTAGTATAAGAAGAAAACTAAGTGTACTGTTTGAGTTTCAATGTTTAAATATATGTCTAGAGTTTTCCGAGGAGCCACAAGCAAAATCCAGAGACGATTTTCTAAAGGAGGCAGGAATGTTGCACCACAAATAATGTATTTGGCGCCGCTGAATAAAATTAAGGCAACTTCTTCAGGTGCTGCAAGGCCCCAGAGAAGTGGGTCAAACCAGCCAAGCAAGTTACACAGAAGGCCATGCTGATTCATTGAGAACTGTTTCTTCAGCACACCTGCACACAGCTACAAGGTGGGACCTATGACGATCCCCAGCCTTTGCGTCTACTGATCTATTAGCTCCATGCATCTACATGTCTTCTCCTGTGGAATTACAAGCTGCTAGCCATGGCGCTGTGCTTATGCAGTATCCAATGCAGGGGACGTGGCACTCTGCAACCAATGGGCCTCTTGGTGGCCTCTAGTTCGTGACTACGGTCGTTAAGCTGTTAGTCTGTTCCCACTTCTGCTGGGAAACTACTTGCTGCTTGCAGTGTTCGCGTGGGCAGGCTGTGCCACTGGGGGCTGCTCCCTCTGCATGCAGTCTATATAGTGGTCTTGGTTGCCTGGTCGCCGATTCCTGGGGCTGGTAGCGGCCACCGGGTTATGCGGGTGACACAGTGGGCTGGCTCCGTGGCGTCGGTAGTCTCACAGTGTCGAAGGTGCTGATACCACTGCTTCTTTCGACGCCATCCAACTGCAACTGTGAACTACGTGATGGTCACCCCTTATCTCAACAAATGTGCACTGCTGATGACCGGCAGATGCTGGCTGCCTGGACCTACGTCACATTCACAGATGGATTCTGAATAATAAATACATGGTGTGTCAATTCTATTTCACTGGTGTCTCATTGGGCATCTAGCCCCAACTCACCACACCATCTCTCACTCATGCCCTGGGGTGGTGGTTTGTTGAATCCTGACCTCAACCTGCCCATCACCACTACCACCACCATCATAATGCTCAGGAAACTTGTCAGTTATATCATCAAATCTGCCATTAAGATAGTACCTTGGTCTGTGATTATCATCTCAGGGACACCAAACTTCAGCAGCCAGTTATCCAGTTATTTACCTTGCCCTGTGTCTCCGTAGTTGCTTGTTGATTCAGGATGGCCACCATTGCAATGTGTTGAAAGGAATGATTAATAATAGTCAGAACATAGTGGTTTTCCACTGGTGTCTGGCTATAAGGTCCTAAAATATCCATTCCAGTCATCTAAAAAAAATTCGGTTGCCTCTGGTAATCTCTGTAGAGGTACTAGCTGATGGCTTATATCCACTCTCTGTGCACACACTACACATTTTCTTACATACTGGTCTAAGTCATTTTCCCTTGTTTCCACCAGGAATGCTCTGCCACTCTTCAATCTGTCACCATACGACCTGCATGCCCATAAAGCGATTGTGTGCTTCCTTCAATACCTCCTCTTTTAGCTCTGCAGGTACTGTCGTGCACAGCCCCAGTTTAGGTCACCTACATAACAGTCCATCGTGCACAATGAACTGCAGCTGTACTGTTGAGAACTTGTTGTCTGCGTTTGCATATTGTGCTTTCTGCCACTCCATAAAGCTGCGACCTTGTTCTCGTACTACTGTCACCTTCCTGTTAAGACTGTTCGCGTTCCTGTGGTTCTTGCCTAGTTTATGAAACATTTCAAAGTCAAACTCATTCAGTGTCAATGTCCACCTCTCGAGTGTGCTTGAAGGATCTTTCAAACTCTAACAGTCACTTTAACGCTGCGTGATGAGTTACTTCCGTTAACTTTTTGCTCTACCGATCGCACCTGAAATATGTAGCCCCATCTAACAAGGTCAATATCTCCTTCTCTATTGTGGAGTAGTACTTCTTGGCTTCTTTTAACTGCTGTGAAGTATAAGCCAGTGACTGTTCTTCACCATCTGCCGGCCGGAGTGGCCGAGCGGTTCTAGGCGCTACAGTCTGGAACTGCACGACTGTTACGGTCGCAGGTCCGAATCCTGCCTCGGGCATTGATGTGTGTGATGTCCTTAGGTTAGTTAGGTTTAAGTAGTTCTAAGTTCTAGGGGACTTATGACTTCAGAGTTAAGTCCGGTAGTGCTCAGAGCCATTTTTTTCACCCTCTATTACTCGACTCAAAATACACTCCCAGTGCATGGTTGGAAGCATCACATGATAGTAAAACTCTTTTTCATAACCTGGAAAAGTCAATGATGGAATTGATTTCAAAGCCTCTTGCAGATTTTCAAGTGGGCTTGACTCTCTACTGCCCAATGGAATTTTATTCCCTCTTCAGTAATAGTGTAAACGGCCGTGCAATATATACAAACCAATTCATGAATTTCCTACGGTATTTGGCCAACCCCATAGAATGAAGGCAAAACCTTACCTGTCTGAGGAGTCGAAAATCTCACACTGTCTGTATCAGTCTGTGCTCTGTCTTTACACCTTCTCGACTAATCGCATGTCCGAAATAACTCAATTCTTCCAGGGCCAAATGACACTTCTCAGTACTTAATGTAACTCATCGAAAATGTAAACTCTTTAAAAATGCCTTGACTGGTGTATACGCTACGTCATATCGTTTGAAAACATGATAATATCATCAAGGTACACTATCCATTGTTGCAGCTTCATAACCCTTAATACTATGTCCAACAGCCATTGAAATGTGACTGGTGCATTTTTTAAACCAAACAACATTTTCCGATACTGGTAATGAGCCCTGGGAACCAAAAATGCATTCTTTGCTCGGTCCTCCAGCACCACCTCCAGCTGATGGTAGCCACTCTGTAAATCTATCCTAGAGAAGTATTAGTACTGCCCTAAATTATCAAGGGTTTCTGTAATGATGGTTGTTTCATATGCATCTGTTATTGTTTTTCTATTTAAGTATTAACAGTCACAACAAAATCTATACTCTCTTGTCACTATTCACTGCTCTCCAAAGCCTAGAGCTCTCCTCTATTGTGCCACTATTCAGTTGTTGGTTTATGAAGTCCTTCATAATTGTCTGTTAAGTATGGTTTTATCTGCATAGGTGCTTAATCCCCTGTCGGAATTCTACACTGCATTATGGACATCGTCCGCAGCTCGTGGTCGTGCGGTAGCGTTCTCGCTCCCCACACCCGGGTTCCCGGGTTCGATTCCCGGCGGGGTCAGGGATTTTCTCTGCCTCGTGATGACTGGGTGTTGTGTGCTGTCTTTAGGTTAGTTCGGTTTAAGTAGTTCTAAGTTCTAGGGGACTGATGACCATAGATGTTAAGTCCCATAGTGCGCAGAGCCATTTGAACCATTATGGACATCGCTAGTAATTGACCCCGAGGGTTAAACAGGTCCTTGAATTCCAGTGATAATTACTCCTTTGCTATCCTATCTCTTTCCTTCAAATGTCCTACTTTTGTATGTAATGCGACTGTAGTTTATGATAATGGTTCACAAATAACATGTCCAGATCTTTCTTGTCTAGAAAATTTAAATTTGTAACCAACAAACCTTTGGTTAACTTTACCCCTTTGGTGCCAAAGTTCTCTTAACTGACTGGTACCACTCTCTCACAATCCCTTTCCTGTATATGTTTGATATTCTTCCATTTAAAACGATGTGCTGCATCCAACATGCCAGTCTCCTGTAGTGGCTCTATAACACGTAAAATGTCAACAGGCAGTTCTAACACCACACTAACCCAAAGTTACTTCAAGGTGCCTTGCAGCACCATATCATGTGAATTTAAGCCTTAATAACTCTGTCCACAGTTTAACTGATTTGTACTTCATGACAGACACTTTGCAACAACATTTCAGCGGCGACAGTTTCCCATAGTTGGAACATAGTTTCTCTAAGTTCCACTGTGCGTTGCGAAATGTCAACCTTGACATTAAGATTGAATGGAGAGTCTAGCCCTAGGTCTGCACAGTATCCTTCACCTACATAACGCACAACTTCCACACTCTCTCAAAATGAAAACTCAAGACCTCTGAACCTAGTGTCTTCATATCACTATCTCCTACTCCACACAACCTATAGCTTGGTCGGTTTAACTGCTTTCTAGCTACGTGGTCCAGACTTGGCACCAATACATGCACCCCTGCAGCTAACAAAAATCTACGTTTCTTATCCCTTACAACTCCTACTAAGTGACACTCTACCTCTGTATATGTCTTTGTAGCACTGAAATTTACAGGGAACGCTGCATGGTGGACCTGAAGTTCCCATTTGCGTTTAAGTTCTGACTTTTTCACCCTTGCCCATTTTGCCTACATTTCACTGCTGATGCCTAACAACACCACACTTCTAACATTATTGTTAGCGACATGGCATCTGGACGCGACCCAAAAGTCTTCGCCTATAACATCTTACGTCAGCACAGAAAATGCTTCACTTGTCGCACTCCCCTGTCTCTGTGTCTATTTCCTCCAGCTCTACGGCTTTCCTGATGAGAGTGTTTAGGTCTCTCAGGATAACCTGCCTGTACCCATCTTAACTCGTCTGCTGGCAGCCCCCCAGGAAGGCATCCAGAGTTCTATGTTCCATCTTCTGAAGGATAATCTTGTTCGTCTCATCGCTCTCTGCCAGTTCATAAGTATATGAATCTATTTTCTTTATCGTATCGATCAAACTCTGTACTGACTCATTCTGTTTCTGTTATAACCCACTCAACAGCTCGCGAAAAATATCGTGCACTTTTCTGCTTCCTGTAATGTTGCACAGATCCTCCTTTGCTTGCTCACATATAAGCACATTCCTCAAACCCTTATGATACCTGACAAATGCTTTCGCTTCCCCTTTCAACCGTAACTTAGTCATTTACGACAGTTGATCGTACAAAATACAGGCCTTATAGCCGCTAGCAAATCATCCAAGCGAGACAACACGTCCTCAGTTGAGTTACGAGAAAAGGGGAAGACCAAAGTAGCGGCGGGAAAAACCAATAACATAGTCGTCAAACTGGACGATATCCTATCCTCCCTCATAGCAACCATTTGCGTATACATCTCCACGTAATTGTTGCCAACTGTGCTACTTAATTTATTGATGACTTTATCGTATTCTACCGAGAAACACCCTGCGTCTCGGACTCTGCCCTTGTGGAGCCCTTATCCACGAACACACAAATTCAGTTAATAACAACAATGCCAGGAAGAAAATAATATCTCAAACAGTTGGAATCATGGAACACTAGCTCAAACATTACACCTAATCACGAGTCACCTCAACTCGCTACATTGCCTAGCAATTTGATAATAACGAGGGTTTGTGAAACATTTCATTGGTACTGACTCGCTACATGATGTGCTGCGACATAATAGGTCGCCCTACCTGCATCTCTCTGACTGCATTGCCACGAAATTGTGATAAATCAGCTGGTTCCTCTGGTTTCAGGAATTTTGCTTTCAAGTTCATATGAGAGCCCCACCTTGTATCCATCTCCCCTGCACACGAAAGTTGGAGAAGAGGAACAAACGAGTTCATCCATTCGTCCCACTTAACTCCTCATGCTAATGGCTGTGGCTAATACGTGATGCTGGGTCCTGCCTCAATCTTGGCAGTGGTTGATGCTGCAACGCACACTTCTGTGAGTAAAATGTAGAGGCCTGAGCTGGATGATTCTAGAACCGCAGGACTGATTTAAGGTAGTGGGTTGTTGTCAGAATCGTGGTCAATAGTTGCTCAGAGAAGCATCATTAGTAATCACACATTTTATTGAAGAATGATTTACAACATTCATAGTGAAACTAAGCGGTGACAACTCCCTCTGGGGTACGTACTGAAGGCAGCAAGTGGGAAGGCACTGTTGCAGCGGGTGACCTGCGGCCTGTTGTGATGCCAGTGGCTTAGCAAGAATGTTGACGTGCCATGTGTGAGGCAGCACATGTGTCATCTGCGCAAAGCTTCTCAGCTCAGAGATGATGTACCGGAAGACACAGAACCCCACTGTGGTTATTGTAGAAGAAAACAGCCCACAGCAGGAGTGCCTGCCCTTGTGAGTGGAGGTGTAAAGCGACAGTATGCCCACCCAGACAGAGCTGGTCAGGCAGCTGCACCACACTGGCCTCGCACAGGCAGAAGGCTGGCAGCGCCTGGAAGTAGGCCCGCAGGCGGCGCACCGGCTGGAAGGTGCTAAGTCTACAGAGCCACCAGCAGGCCTGAAATCATTCGAGGCCACGTTTTGAGGTGGCTGCTTTTAGAACCATGTCTCCTCTTGGAGCGGCGTAGACTTCTCCTCGCAGTTGGTGACTGCCAGACTGCGATCCCTTTGACTAAAAATTAGGATTGTTTATAATGGTTCTCAGTGTACTTCTGTTGTCACTACATCGGGTCTGTCACATACGCCACAACAAATCCGCAGCTCTGATGTGAAGTAACCTGGTCGTCTAGACAAAAGTGTTTTGACTTTTTGCTGCGTCGATATTATTTATGCTCCAGGTCCCTTCACTTGACGACAACATGAGGTAACCGCCCTGATACTTCGACAGCTTGGCCCGCTATGTCAGCATATAGCCCTAGCGTCACTTCTGGAGAGCCATCTGTTCTGAGCTGCTTCTCCATGACGATACCCCTAAATATTTAATCTACATTCTCAGTTGTATCGTGGTTTTGAGTCCACGTTAAACTGTGGGTCTCCCTATAAATGGATAGTTAAGTCAGTCCGAAGGTCAAAGGAAGGAAACAGCATAGCACCTGTAGTAGGGTCATGCCAAGAAAAGCACTGTAATGTTCAAACCAGTCTTCGCGTTGATGACAGCTTTACATTTGTTCTTTTTATTTATTTTATTTACACGTCAAGTTCCGTAGGACCAAATTGAGGAGCAAATCTCCAAGGTCACGGAATGTGTCAGTACATAAAAGTAATAACAGTTAAAAACAAAATGTTTATGAACCCGAAAAAAGTCAGTCCATAATACACTCCTGGAAATTGAAATAAGAACACCGTGAATTCATTGTCCCAGGAAGGGGAAACTTTATTGACACATTCCTGGGGTCAGATACATCACATGATCACACTGACAGAACCACAGGCACATAGACACAGGCAACAGAGCATGCACAATGTCGGCACTAGTACAGTGTATATCCACCTTTCGCAGCAATGCAGGCTGCTATTCTCCCATGGAGACGATCGTAGAGATGCTGGATGTAGTCCTGTGGAACGGCTTGCCATGCCATTTCCACCTGGCGCCTCAGTTGGACCAGCGTTCGTGCTGGACGTGCAGACCGCGTGAGACGACGCTTCATCCAGTCCCAAACATGCTCAATGGGGGACAGATCCGGAGATCTTGCTGGCCAGGGTAGTTGACTTACACCTTCTAGAGCACGTTGGGTGGCACGGGATACATGCGGACGTGCATTGTCCTGTTGGAACAGCAAGTTCCCTTGCCGGTCTAGGAATGGTAGAACGATGGGTTCGATGACGGTTTGGATGTACCGTGCACTATTCAGTGTCCCCTCGACGATCACCAGTGGTGTACGGCCAGTGTAGGAGATCGCTCCCCACACCATGATGCCGGGTGTTGGCCCTGTGTGCCTCGGTCGTATGCAGTCCTGATTGTGGCGCTCACCTGCACGGCGCCAAACACGCATACGACCATCATTGGCACCAAGGCAGAAGCGACTCTCATCGCTGAAGACGACACGTCTCCATTCGTCCCTCCATTCACGCCTGTCGCGACACCACTGGAGGCGGGCTGCACGATGTTGGGGCGTGAGCGGAAGACGGCCTAACGGTGTGCGGGACCGTAGCCCAGCTTCATGGAGACGGTTGCGAATGGTCCTCGCCGATACCCCAGGAGCAACAGTGTCCCTAATTTGCTGGGAAGTGGCGGTGCGGTCCCCTACGGCACTGCGTAGGATCCTACGGTCTTGGCGTGCATCCGTGCGTCGCTGCGGTCCGGTCCCAGGTCGACGGGCACGTGCACCTTCCGCCGACCACTGGCGACAACATCGATGTACTGTGGAGACCTCACGCCCCACGTGTTGAGCAATTCGGCGGTACGTCCACCCGGCCTCCCGCATGCCCACTATACGCCCTCGCTCAAAGTCCGTCAACTGCACATACGGTTCACGTCCACGCTGTCGCGGCATGCTACCAGTGTTAAAGACTGCGATGGAGCTCCGTATGCCACGGCAAACTGGCTGACACTGACGGCGGCGGTGCACAAATGCTGCGCAGCTAGCGCCATTCGACAGCCAACACCGCGGTTCCTGGTGTGTCCGCTGTGCCGTGCGTGTGATCATTGCTTGTACAGCCCTCTCACAGTGTCCGGAGCAAGAATGGTGGGTCTGACACACCGGTGTCAATGTGTTCTTTTTTCCATTTCCAGGAGTGTATAAGTAAACGCAATCAATAATACAACAAGAATCAGATTAATTTTTCAAGGAAATCCTCGACAGAATAGAAGGAGTGAGCCATGGGGAAACTCTTCAGTTTCGATTTGAAAGAGCATGGATTACTGCGAATATTTTTGAATTCGAGTGGTAGCTTATTGAAAATGGATGCAGCAGTATACTGCACACCTTTCTGCACAAGAGTTAAGGAAGTCCGATCCAAATGCAGGTTTGATTTCTGCCGAGTATTAACCGAGTGAAAGCTGCTTATTCTTGGGAATAAGCTAATATTGGTAAAAAGAAATGACTGTAAGGAATATACACTCCTGGAAATGGAAAAAAGAACACATTGACACCGGTGTGTCAGACCCACCATACTTGCTCCGGACTCTGCGAGAGGGCTGTACAAGCAATGATCACACGCACGGCACAGCGGACACACCAGGAACCGCGGTGTTGGCCGTCGAATGGCGCTAGCTGCGCAGCATTTGTGCACCGCCGCCGTCAGTGTCAGCCAGTTTGCCGTGGCATACGGAGCTCCATCGCAGTCTTTAACACTGGTAGCATGCCGCGACAGCGTGGACGTGAACCGTATGTGCAGTTGACGGACTTTGAGCGAGGGCATATAGTGGGCATGCGGGAGGCCGGGTGGACGTACCGCCGAATTGCTCAACACGTGGGGCGTGAGGTCTCCACAGTACATCGATGTTGTCGCCAGTGGTCGGCGGAAGGTGCACGTGCCCGTCGACCTGGGACCGGACCGCAGCGACGCACGGATGCACGCCAAGACCGTAGGATCCTACGCAGTGCCGTAGGGGACCGCACCGCCACTTCCCAGCAAATTAGGGACACTGTTGCTCCTGGGGTATCAGCGAGGACCATTCGCAACCGTCTCCATGAAGCTGGGCTACGGTCCCGCACACCGTTAGGCCGTCTTCTGCTCACGCCCCAACATCGTGCAGCCCGCCTCCAGTGGTGTCGCGACAGGCGTGAATGGAGGGACGAATGGAGACGTGTCGTCTTCAGCGATGAGAGTCGCTTCTGCCTTGGTGCCAATGATGGTCGTATGCGTGTTTGGCGCCGTGCAGGTGAGCGCCACAATCAGGACTGCATACGACCGAGGCACACAGGGCCAACACCCGGCATCATGGTGTGGGGAGCGATCTCCTACACTGGCCGTACACCACTGGTGATCGTCGAGGGGACACTGAATAGTGCACGGTACATCCAAACCGTCATCGAACCCATCGTTCTACCATTCCTAGACCGGCAAGGGAACTTGCTGTTCCAACAGGACAATGCACGTCCGCATGTATCCCGTGCCACCCAACGTGCTCTAGAAGGTGTAAGTCAACTACCCTGGCCAGCAAGATCTCCGGATCTGTCCCCCATTGAGCATGTTTGGGACTGGATGAAGCGTCGTCTCACGCGGTCTGCACGTCCAGCACGAACGCTGGTCCAACTGAGGCGCCAGGTGGAAATGGCATGGCAAGCCGTTCCACAGGACTACATCCAGCATCTCTACGATCGTCTCCATGGGAGAATAGCAGCCTGCATTGCTGCGAAAGGTGGATATACACTTTTGTTTGTTTCGCGGCCGTTAGCCACTAGTCACTTGAATCAGCAGTTGTCTTGTGACAGCCAGAGCGAGAGCACCAGCAGCAGCGAGTACTGTTTGTATAAAGCGTTTTTGTACTTATTTGCTGCGCTTAGCTTTTAAATAGTTTTTCTGGGAAAACCTAGCGTAGTTTTCGCGTCTCGTATTTCAGTGAGTGTTTCTTGATTATCAGAGTAGCTCATCAGAAGATTATCTTGGGAATTTGTCACCGTATAGAGTAGGGTAAACATAGTCATGTGTAAGGACTGTGGTTGTTGTGAGCGGACGCAAGGAGAATTGGCCACTCTTCGGGGGCAGGTGGAGGCTTTGTCTGTTAGGCTCATCGAGCTCGAGGCGCAGGCGTCGGCTCGTAGTGGCGTTGGGGCAACTGTGGTGAGACCTATGCCTACTTCGGTGGCCTTGGAATCACATGGAACCCCTGATGTCGCTGCGTCTTCCGGCAGTGAGCATCTTACCGGTCAGCCATCACTCCAGGGTGAATGGCGGACAGTGGCGGGCTCGCGCGTGCCTGGCCGAAAGGCGAAGGTGGGATCTGGCCGCGTGGCAGCTGCCTTACCCCTTTCCAACAAGTACGGGGTGCTTCCTAGTGGTGATGACATCGTTTCCGAGCCACCACAGGATGCCTCGCCTGTTGGGCCAGTGGCCGATTCTCCGGCAAGGTCCCGACAGTCACAGAGGGCGGGCCTATTAGTTATAGGGAGCTCCAACGTTAGGCGGGTTATGGAGCCCCTCAGGAAAATAGCGGGTAGGTCGGGGAAGAATGCCAGTGTGCACTCGGTGTGCTTGCCGGGGGGTCTCGTCCGTAATGTGGAGGAGGCCCTTCCGGCAGCTATTGAACGCACTGGGTGTGACCGGCTGCAGGTAGTAGCACACGTCGGAACGAATGACGCCTGCCGCTTGGGTTCTGAGACCATCCTTGGTTCCTTACGGCGGCTGGCTGATTTGGTGAAGACAACCAGCATCGCACGCGGAGTGCAAGCTGAGCTTAATATCTGCAGCATAGTGCCCAGAGTCGATCGCAGTCCTCTGGTTTGGAGCCGTGTGGAGGGTCTAAACCAGAGGCTCAGACGACTCTGCGACTATAATGGTTGCAAATTCATCGACCTCCGTTATTGGGTGGAGAACTGTAGGGCCCCCCTAGACAGGTCAGGCGTGCACTACACACCGGAAGCAGCTACTAGGGTAGCAGAGTACGTGTGGCGTGCACACGGGGGTTTTTTAGGTTAGAGGGACCCCCCCCTTGGGCGAAACGATAAAATACCTGACGGCTTACCAGAGAGGACATTATCATCGTTGATAAAGAACGTCCGTCCTCAGAGACCAAAAACAGGAAAAGTTAACGTAATATTGGTAAACTGCAGGAGTATCCAGGGCAAGGTTCCTGAATTAGTATCTCTTATTGAAGGAAATAGTGCGCATATAGTATTAGGAACGGAAAGTTGGTTAAAACCGGAAGTGAACAGTAACGAAATCCTAGACACAGAATGGAATATATACCGCAAGGATAGGATAAACGCCAATGGTGGAGGAGTATTTATAGCAGTAAAGAATTCAATAATATCCAGTGAAGTTATTAGCGAATGCGAATGTGAAATAATCTGGGTTAAGTTAAGTATCAAAGGTGGGTCAGATATGATAGTCGGATGCTTCTATAGACCACCTGCATCAGCAACCGTAGTAGTTGAGCGCCTCAGAGAGAACCTGCAGAACGTCGTGAAGAAGTTTCGTGATCATACTATTGTAATAGGGGGAGACTTCAATCTACCAGGTATAGAATGGGATAGTCACACAATCAGAACTGGAGCCAGGGACAGAGACTCTTGTGACATTATCCTGACTGCCTTGTCCGAGAATTACTTCGAGCAGATAGTTAGAGAACCAACTCGTGAAGCTAACGTTTTAGACCTCATAGCTACAAATAGACCGGAACTTTTCGACTCCGTGAATGTAGAAGAGGGTATCAGTGATCATAAGTCAGTGGTTGCATCAATGACTACAAGTGTAATAAGAAATGCCAAGAAAGGAAGGAAAATATATTTGCTTAACAAGAGTGATAGGGCACAAATCGCAGAATATCTGAGTGACCACCATCAAACGTTCATTTCTGAGGAAGAGGATATGGAACAAAAATGGAAAAAATTCAGAAACATCGTCCAGTACGCCTTAGATAAGTTCGTACCGACTAAGGTCCAAAGCGAGGGGAAAGATCCACCGTGGTATAACAATCATGTACGAAAGGTACTACGGAAACAAAGAAAGCTTCATCATAGGTTTAAGAGTAGTCGAATCATAGCTGATAAGGAAAAGCTGAACGAAGCGAAAAAGAGCGTAAAGAGAGCAATGAGAGAAGCATTCAACGAATTCGAACATAAAACATTGGCAAACAATCTAAACAAGAACCCTAAAAAGTTTTGGTCATATGTAAAATCGGTAAGCGGATCTAAATCCCCTATTCAGTCACTCGTTGACCACGATGGCACCGAAACAGAGGACGACCGAAGAAAGGCAGAAATACTGAATTCAGTGTTCCGAAACTGTTTCACTGCGGAAAATCGTAACACGGTCCCTGACTTCAGCCGTCGCACGGACGCCAAAATGGAAAATATTGAAATAAACGATATCGGAATTGAAAAACAACTGCTATCACTTAGTAGCGGAAAAGCATCCGGACCAGACGAGATACCCTTAAGATTCTACAGTGATTATGCTAAAGAACTTGCCCCCTTTCTATCAGCAATTTATCGTAGATCGCTGGAAGAACGTAAAGTACCTAGCGACTGGAAGAAAGCGCAGGTCGTTCCCATTTTCAAGAAGGGTCATAAATCAGATGCGAATAATTATAGGCCTATTTCGCTTACGTCAATCTGTTGTAGAATAATGGAACATGTTTTGTGTTCTCGTATTATGACGTTCTTAGATAATACAAATCTCCTTCATCATAACCAACATGGATTCCGCAAACAGAGATCATGTGAAACTCAGCTCGCCCTATTTGCCCAAGAAATTCACAGTGCCGTAGACACTGGCGAGCAGATTGATGCCGTATTCCTGGACTTCAGGAAGGCATTTGATACGGTTCCGCACTTACGTTTAGTGAAAAAAATACGAGCTTACGGAATATCGGACCAGGTTTGTGATTGGAGTCAGGATTTCCTAGAAGAAAGAACACAACATGTCATTCTTAACGGTTCAAAATCTGCAGATGTAGAGGTAATTTCGGGAGTACCGCAGGGAAGCGTGATAGGACCTTTATTGTTTACAATATACATAAATGACTTAGTTGACAACATCGGTAGCTCCGTGAGGCTATTTGCAGATGACATGGTTGTCTACAAGAAAGTAGCAACATCAGAAGACTCGTACGTACTCCAGGAGGACCTGCAGAGGATTAATGCATGGTGCGACAGCTGGCAGCTTTCCCTAAACGTAGATAAATGTAATATAATGCGCATACATAGGGGCAGAAATCCATTCCAGTACGATTATGCCATAGGTGGTAAATCATTGGAAGCGGTAACGACCGTAAAATACTTAGGAGTTACTATCCGGAGTGATCTGAAGTGGAATGATCACATAAAACAAATAGTGGGAAAAGCAGGCGCCAGGTTGAGATTCATAGGAAGAATTCTAAGAAAATGTAACTCATCGACGAAAGAAGTAGCTTACAAAACGCTTGTTCGTCCGATTCTTGAGTATTGCTCATCAGTATGGGACCCTTACCAGGTTGGATTAATAGAAGAGATAGACATGAGCCAGCGAAAAGCAGCGCGATTCGTCATGGGGACATTTAGTCAGCGCAAGAGCGTTACGGAGATGCTGAACAAGCTCCAGTGGCGGACACTTCAAGAAAGGCGTTACGCAATACGGAGAGGTTTATTATCGAAATTACGAGAGAGCACATTCCGGGAAGAGATGGGCAACATATTACTACCGCCCACATATATCTCGCGTAATGATCACAACGAAAAGATCCGAGAAATTAGAGCAAATACGGAGACTTACAAGCAGTCGTTCTTCCCACGCACAATTCGTGAATGGAACAGGGAAGGGGGGATCAGATAGTGGTACAATAAGTACCCTCCGCCACACACCGTAAGGTGGCTCGCGGAGTATAGATGTAGATGTAGATGTACTAGTGCCGACATTGTGCATGCTCTGTTGCCTGTGTCTATGTGCCTGTGGTTCTGTCAGTGTGATTATGTGATGTATCTGACCCCAGGAATGTGTCAATAAAGTTTCCCCTTCCTGGGACAATGAATTCACGGTGTTCTTATTTCAATTTCCAGGAGTGTATATATATTGAGAAACCAATGTCAAAATACCCAGACTCGTGAACAGGGGTCGACAAGAGGTTCGTGAACATACACCACTTATTGCCCAAACCGCCCGTTTCTAAGCCAAAAATATTCTTTTAGAGTGGGAAGAGTTACCCCAAAATATAATACTATACGACATAAGCGAATGAAAATCGGCAAAGTAGACTAACTTACGTGTCGAACGATCACTCACTTCAGATACCGTTCCAATAGTAAAAATGGCAGCATTAAATCTTTGAACAAGATCTTGAACGTGGGCTTCCCACGACAGTTTACTATCTATCTGAACACCTAGAAATCTGAACTGTTCAGTTTCATTAATGATGTACCCATTCTGTGAAATTAAAACGTCATGTTTTGTTGAATTGTGTGTCAGAAACTGTAAAAACTTAGTTTTACTGTGATTTAGCGTTAGTTTATTTTCTACAAGCCATAAACTTAGGTCATAAACTGCACTATTTGAAACAGAGCCAATATTGCACACAACATCCTTTACTACCAAGCTAGTGTCATCAACAAAAAGAAATATTTTAGAGTTACCCGTAATTCTAGAGAGCATATCATTTATATAAATAAGGAAAAGGAGTGGCCCCAACACTGAACCCGGCCGCACCTCCCACTTGACTGCACCCCACTCAGACCCCACATCACAGTCATTCTCAACATCGTGGATAATGACCTTTTGCTGTCTGTTGTTAAAGTAAGAGGTGAACCAATTGTGACCTACACCCCATGTTCCGTAATGGTCCAACTTGTGGAGCAATATTTTGTAATCAACACAATCAAACGCCTTAGTTAAAGCAAAAAATATGCCTAGCTTTCGAAACATTTTTTAACCCATCCAGTACCTCACAGAGAAAAGAAAATATAGAATTTTCAGCTGTTAAACAACTTCTAAAGCCGAACTGTACATTTGATAGCAAATCGTGTGATATACAATGATCAATTTCCTTACATACATAGCCTTCTCATTAACTTTGGCAAACACTGATGGCATATAAATATGTCTAAAATTGTCTACATTTTCTCTTTCTCCCTTTTTAGAAAGCAGCTTTACTACTGAGTACTTTAATCGTTCAGGAAACTGACCATTCCTAAAGGAAACATCACAAATATGGCTAAATACAGGGCTAACATATGCAGCACAGTACTTTAACATTCTACTAGGCACTCCATCATATCCATGAGAATCCTTAGTCTTCAGTTATTCAATTATTGACTCGATCTCCCCCTTGGCTGTATCACAGAGGAGTATTTCAGACATCAACCTCAGAAAGGCATCTGCCAAGAAAGTTACATGATTCCCTGTGGAAACTAAATTTTTATTTAATTCACCATCAATGCTCAGAAAATGATTTTTAAATACTGTACATATATCTGATTTATCAGTAACAGAAACATTTTTATTACGAACTGACTTTATATCGTCGACCTTGTGCTGCTGACCAGACACTTCTGATCATATGGTTTTAATTTTATCCCGTGAATTAGCTGTTCTATTTGCATACCACATACTCTTTGCCTTTTTAATAACATCTTTAAGCACCTAACAGTACTGTTTGTAATGGGCTACTGTAGCTTGATTGTGACTATTTCTAACATTTTCATATAATTCCCGCTTTGTACATCATATCCTTATCCCATTAGTCAGTCACTTGGGCTGCCTATTACTGCTAGTACCCCGTTTAGAACGTTCTAATGGAAAGCAGCTCTCAAAGAGCATGAAAAATGTGTTAAGGAAAGCATTATATTTATCATCTATGTTATCGGCACTATAAACATCCTGCCATTCTTGTTCCTTGACAATATTTAAAAAACTCTCTGTTGCTGTTGGTTTAACTTTCCTAAACAGTTCGTAATTACATGTGACATTTATTTTAGTACAAAAGCCTTTTAGTGTTAAAATTTGTGCATCATGGTCTGAAAGGCCATTCACCCTTTTACTAACAGATTGCCCATCTAGTAATGAAGAATGAATAAAAATATTGTCTACGGCAATGCTACTGTTCCCCTGCACCCTAGTTGGAAAAAACAGTCTGCAACAGAATTTAGGAGATCTACCAACATCCTTTTTTTGCGCAATCATACACAAAATTTATATTGAAGTCACCACGTATAGATAATTTTTGGTACTTGCTACAAAGTGAATCAAGGATCCTCTCTAGCTTAAGCAGGAATGCTCTGAAGTCAGAGTTAGGCGACCTATAAACAATAATAATTTGAAGTTTCGTTTCACGAATTTCAACTGCCCTGCACAACATTCAAATATCTGTTCAGTGCAGTGCCATGATATGTCTATGGACTCAAATGGAATTCCGTTTTTTACGTACATAGCCACTCCCCCACCCCGTAAGGAACTCCTTGAAAAACAACCAGCTAATCTGTATCCTGGTAAAGGAAGCCTCTGAATTGTAAAATTATTTAAGTGGTGCTCCGATATACCAGTAATTTCAGCGTCAACATCTGTAAGCATTTCACTAACTTTATCTCCAATACCTCTTATATTTTGAAGAAATATGCTAATTCCTTCTCTACTTGAAATCATGACGTCCTCTGAAGCTGAGCCCTTAGTTAGAGGGACTTCCTTTAAGCAGGTATACCTATCAGCTGACTTCAACGTAAAAAAGGTGCAGCTCTAACGCCAGCTACTACAGGAATTTATCCATGAGTGATCTCACTACCACCCACTACACTGTCACCTATAAGCTTTGCCAGCTTCCCCTTCCCATACCTACTGAGGTGCAAGCCATGCCTGGTGAAACCCGATCTACTGACAGACCCAAATGGCACCACTGATGTGTGGTATTCTTGGTACAGAGCAACGGAATATAACGACATCAGTTGATTCTAATTTGGAGGTAAGCTGGTAGTTACTGTGTTAGGCATGTCTCGTGTTATGAACTGGCCTTGGCGTTGATGAGACCAGCGTCTGCAAGTTCTGATTTTTCAGAATTTCCGTGACCTTCTGCCGTAAGTCAAGAAAACCAGTGATGATTGGCGCTTTCCTTCTTCGTATACATTCACTATCCTATATTAATCCTTCTTGGTATTGTTCCCATACATCTGAAAAATAGCCTAGTATTGATCGCATGAGTTTTTTGTAAGCTGTCTCCTTCTTAGACTAACAACATGTTCTTAGTATCCTACCACTGAACCAAAGTCTGCCATCTGCTATAATTACGACTAAGCCAACGAATCATTTTATTTCATATCTCCACAAATTATTACACACAGGAATTTGTATAAATTAATTGACTAAAACTTTAAGCCATTGAAATTACAGCCATAGGATAATTCTTTCCTGCAATGTGTGAGGTGCTCAATTTTACATTTCTGAACATTTAAAGCAGCAAAAAAAATGGCTCTGAGCACTATGGGACTTAACATCTATGGTCATCAGTCCCCTAGAACTTAGAACTACTTAAACCTAACTAGCCTAAGGACATCACACAACACCCAGCCATCACGAGGCAGGGAAAATCCCTAACCCCGCCGGGAATCGAACCCGGGAACCTGGGCGTGGGAAGCGAGAACGCTACCGCACGACCACGAGCTGCGGGCTTTACAGCAGCAGCTAATCTTTGCACCACACTGGAATGTGATCAAGATATGACTGACTATTTATGCAAACTTTTTCAGCTAGTACTCCATTATAGGTAACTGCATTATCTGTAAACTATGTCTGTGGTTGCTGTTGATATTTATTTATTTATTCATCCGTTCTACTATGTACGTTGTATGGATCTCATCAGTGCTTGATACAAAGGTTTGTATTAAAATAACATACAAAATTTGTTATTCTTTTTATAGTTCTCATGATTAGTATTATACTGTAGTACTTTTGTTACTGTCATATATTGTTACATATTACAGTGCCTGAAAAAAATAAGTAAAGCAGCTGTGACACATGGTCGGAGATCAATGTGATTTCGTACACGTACACACCATTTGTGAGTATGTAAACGACTACAGTTTCAATTCTCTGTGAGAAATAGAACGGCCACCAGATTGCATAAATGTTGTTCGTGTTTAGTGTTGTCACCAGGACTGGGAAGGTATAAAAAGGATATAAATAGTGTCAGAAGTTATCACTGTGAAGGCGTGGAGATGCTGCGTATTCGCGTGAATCAGCGTTATCAACACCTGATAGAATTTGAAAGAGTCCTCATTGAGAGTCTCCATTTGGCCAGCTGGACGGACCATGTAGCATCAAGATTTGTGGGGCATTTAGGTGTGACAGTGGCCCGATGATGGGCTGTATGAGAAAGTGAGGGCGGTCATACTCGTCGTCAAGATTTTGATAGACTACGTCTGACCATCACAACGGAGGAATGCTTTGTGGTGCACCAAGCACATTGTAACTCCTTCACATCTGCACCTGCAATCTGAGAACAAGTAACGGAATCTCTACTAAATTCTGTATCATTGGTTGGCTACTAGCAGCATCCGGACTATAGAATTACCGACCAATCCGTGGGCTGCCATTAACACCACAACATAAACGGCGGAGTTCAGAGTGGTTCAGTGACCAGAAAATGTGGACTGCTGCTGGATGGCGTCGTATTGTGTTCAGCGATGAATGTCGGTTCTGCACTACGCTGGATGACCATCGTCGGCTAGCATGGTGGTGACCTGTGAGAGGTGGGAGGGGGGGGGGGGAGATGTCCAATTCTTCCAGTGTTGTGAAGAGGCACAGCAGTTTTACTCCTGGCATCCTTGTGTGGGGAGCCATCGGTTATGACTTCATATCACAGTTGGTGGTGATGAGGAATTTCTAATTGCACAACGGTACGTCACACATGTCCTGAATCCTCATGTGATATCCATTGTGCGACAGTAACGTGATGCAATGTTTCAACAAGGTAATGCTCATCCACAAGTGACGTATATCTCTATGAATTGTTTGCGTGATGTTGAGGTTACCTCTATGGCCTAAAAATTTCGAGTTCCGTCCCAGGTAGAACAAGTGTGGAACCAGCTTCAACATCAATATCACAATGTCTGCATCCAGGATATCAAGGACCAGTTACAACAGTTGTGGGCCAGCTTCCCTCAGGTCAGATACAAAGACTTAATGATACCCTTCCCAACTGAATAAGTGTGCGCATTCAGGCCATAGTGGCTATAGCATCATACTGAGAAGTGGAGTCATATTGCATTTCTGCACTCCTTTGTAAATATGACTCGATTTTGTTATCAACGAAATAACATCACATACCCTCTCAACCACTGAAGTTTCGTTTCTCCCCTCCTCACTCTGGGTGCTTCACTTTTTTTATCAGGTAGTCTAGATGTACATCGTTATTAAGTTACATATGACACTGATGAAGTCTTCTGAGGTTATCAGCAGAGCCAAGATATCGTTCTGCGGCAACGTCTCGACAGATATCCTATCCTCATATATAGGCGAAGACTTCGCCTGAAGGTGCCGTGTAGGAAACTTGTCGAAACGTTGCCGCGGAACGACTCCTTGACTCGACTAATAATCCAAGAAGACTCCATCATCGAAATTCGCCGAGAAAGCCTGGATTCTCGTTTACATATTACTTGTTTATGGATTTTAAGTGGCTACCTTGCGCTACTTTAAATATTTATTCACTGGGCAATAACTGATATTTAATAAATGTTGTAAGCCTTTCGCTGAAGGTACCAGGATTAGTTAGATCTTTAATTTCCAATGGCAGGCTATTGTACAATTCTAGTCCATGACTTAACACATTATTTTGTATTCTAGAATTGTTTTTATGTTTGAATGTAAATAGAGAGTCGATCTGTTTCCATGTTAGCAGCATACATATGAAAATTTCTCCTAACGTGCTTCATATTCTGCAAGATATATTCACATAGGCAGGTCGAAATTTCTATCATTTCAATTAACAACACAATGAGCCCTATTGCTTCTTTTTGTTATTATTTGTACAGCCCATTTCTGTACCTTGAAGACAGTCAATATAATCCCAGTACTTATTTCTAAAACTTGATACCAAAATTGAGGAATACATGTATTTTTCCAAAACAGGTCATCCTGAAGCTTGAAATGCTGCACGCTTGAGCAAGGATTATAAGGGTACAAGGTATTGTAGATATTCTCTTCGTCAATACCTTTATCTGTTCTGTGCACTTCAACTAGCAGTTTGCATTCATCCCCAATAATTTGGTCTCTTTTTATACGTTCTAATACAACATTGTTGACTTTTAATCTGGCACCATTGTGTTTCGTATTCAATCGCAAGTTCATACAGATTCCTTTCATTACATGCAGTGCTGCTCTATTGTCCACTTGTGGATTGTGGACATCTCTGAGAGCATCATTGTCTTTTTTTTCAGAACTGTGTTGGTGTTTTATCAGTGATCAATATGGTGCATACATCGATAAACAGTATTTTTTCTCCATCCTTGGCACGGGAAATCATTGATGTAACTTAGGAAAATGATCGGGCCTAATGCGGTGGGACAATTACTGAACTACACTCCTGGAAATGGAAAAAAGAACACATTGACACCGGTGTGTCAGACCCACCATACTTGCTCCGGACACTGCGAGAGGGCTGTACAAGCAATGATCACACGCACGGCACAGCGGACACACCAGGAACCGCGGTGTTGGCCGTCGAATGGCGCTAGCTGCGCAGCATTTGTGCACCGCCGCCGTCAGTGTCAGCCAGTTTGCCGTGGCATACGGAGCTCCATCGCAGTCTTTAACACTGGTAGCATGCCGCGACAGCGTGGACGTGAACCGTATGTGCAGTTGACGGACTTTGAGCGAGGGCATATAGTGGGCATGCGGGAGGCCGGGTGGACGTACCGCCAAATTGCTCAACATGTGGGGCGTGAGGTCTCCACAGTACATCGATGTTATCGCCAGTGGTCGGCGGAAGGTGCACGTGCCCATCGACCTGGGTCCGGACTGCAGCGACGCACGGATGCACGCCAAGACCGTAGGATCCTACGCAGTGCCGTAGGGGACCGCACCGCCACTTCCCAGAAAATTAGGGACGCTGTTGCTCCTGGGGTATCGGCGAGGACCATTCGCAACCGTCTCCATGAAGCTGGGCTACGGTCCCGCACACCGTTAGGCCGTCTTCCGCTCACGCCCCAACATCGTGCAGCCCGCCTCCAGTGGTGTCGCGACAGGAGTGAATGGAGGGACGAATGGAGACGTGTCGTCTTCAGCGATGAGAGTCGCTTCTGCCTTGGTGCCAATGATGGTCGTATGCGTGTTTGGCGCCGTGCAGGTGAGCGCCACAATCAGGACTGCATACGACCGAGGCACACAGGGCCAACACCCGGCATCATGGTGTGGGGAGCGATCTCCTACACTGGCCGTACACCACTGGTGATCGTCGAGGGGACACTGAATAGTGCACGGTACATCCAAACCGTCATAGAACCCATCGTTCTACCATTCCTAGACCGGCAAGGGAACTTGCTGTTCCAACAGGACAATGCACGTCCGCATGTATCCCGTGCCACCCAACGTGCTCTAGAAGGTGTACGTCAACTACCCTGGCCAGCAAGATCTCCGGATCTGTCCCCCATTGAGCATGTTTGGGACTGGATGAAGCGTCGTCTCACGTGGTCTGCACGTCCAGCACGAACGCTGGTCCAACTGAGGCGCCAGGTGGAAATGGCATGGCAAGCCGTTCCACAGGACTACATCCAGCATCTCTACGATCGTCTCCATGGGAGAATAGCAGCCTGCATTGCTGCGGAAGGTGGATATACACTGTACTAGTACCGACATTGTGCATGCTCTGTTGCCTGTGTCTATGTGCCTGTGGTTCTGTCAGTGTGATCATGTGATGTATCTGACCCCAGGAATGTGTCAATAAAGTTTCCCCTTCCTGGGACAACGAATTCACGGTGTTCTTATTTCAATTTCCAGGAGTGTATATGAAAAAACTCAAATTGATTATAAACTCACTTTATTCAGCATGTAAACGTCAGTACAGGTATTCGGATTAAGATTGTGACATGTTCGATATGCCTGCCATCATTGACGATGATGTGGCGCAGGCGAATAGCGAAATTTTGCGCGGAAGTGTCGGAATATCGAGGCTGTCGATGACCTCCAAAATGGCTGTTTTCAGCTCAGCAGTGGTTTTGTGGATATTGCTGTACACCTTGTCTTTACTATAGCCCCACAAAAATGATCCGCATGTATTCAGATCCGGAGAATATAGCGGCCAATCGAGGCCCATGCCAGTGGCCTCTTGGTACCCCAGAGCCACAACGCAGTCCACAAAGCGCTCCTCCTAAACATCAAACACTCTCTTACTTCGCTGAGGTCGAGCGCCGTCTTGCATGAACCACATCCTGTCGAAATCAGGATCACTTTGGATAACGGGATGAAATCATCTTCCAAAACTTTCACCTACCGTTCGGTAGTCACCGTGCCATCAAAGAATATCACACCGATTATTCCGTGACTAGACACTGCACACAACACAGTCATCCGTTGAGGGTGAAGAGACTTCTCCATCCCGAAAAGAGTATTCTCAGTCCACCAAATGCTCCAGCCTTGCTTATTGAAGAATCCATCCAAATGAAGGCGCTAAATCAAACCATCATGTGCATACTAATTCCCATCATGCCCCGCGGCCAGCCGTGCGGTTTGAGCGTCCTAACGCAAACCGTTCCGACGTTATGACGATTTTATTTCATATAGTTCAATAATTGTCACCCTGTATATTGCCCTGAGTGAGTCGTATATTAGTACGCACCGATCTGAAAAAAAACATTGTAAGTAATGTATCCAACGAAGGCTGTACAAGAAACACACACTCAGGTAGAATATGCTTGAAACGTTTATTAAACTCAAAGAATCAGCCCCGACAGGAGGTAATGTTAAACATACAGACTTCAACAAAATTAAGTCTTGAACATTTATCGAACACAAAAAACACTCTGACCTTGACTGGTTATGATTTGAATATTTAACTAACAAACTGACCTCATCAAGGTAATTGTGCTCCTTCCTCTTCGTTATCTGCAGTCCAAAGACTGGTTTGACGCAGCTCTCCATGCTACTCTATCTTGTGCGAGCCTTTTCATCTCCCAGTACCTACTGCAACCGAAATCCTTCTGAATATGTTTTGTGTATTCATCTCTTGGTCTCCATCTACAATTTTTATCCTCCACGCTGCCCTCCAGTACTAAATTGGTGATCCCTTGATGCCTCAGAATATGTCCTACCAACCGATCCCTTCTTCTAGTCAAGTTGTGCCACAAATTCCTCTTCCCCTCAATTCTATTCAGTACCTCTTCATTAGATACGTGATCTACCCATTTAATCTTCAGCATTCTCCTCTAGCATCGTATTTTGGAGGCTTCTGTTCTCTTCTTGTCTACACTATTTATCGTGCATGTTTCGCTTCCATACATGGCTACACTTCATACAAATACTTTCAGAAAAGACTTCCTGACACTTAAATCTGCACTCGATGTTAACAAATTTCTCTTCTTCAGAAACGCTTTCCCTGCCATTGCCAGTCTCAATTTTATATCCTCTCTACTTAGACCATCATCGGTTATTTGGCTCCCCAAAACTCCTTTACTACTTTAAGTGTCTCATTTCCTAATCTAATTCCCTCAGCATCACCCAATTTAATTCGACTACATTCTATTATTCTCGTTTTCCTTTTGTTGATGTTCTTCTTATATCCTCCTTTCAACACACTGTCCATTCCGATCAGCTGTTCATTCAAGTCCTGTGTTGTCTCTGACAGTAATACAATGTCATCGGCAAACCTCAAGTTTTTATTTCTTCTCCCTGGACTTTAATTCTTACTCCAATTTTTTCTTTTGTTTCCTTCACTGCCTGCTCAATATACAGACTGAATAACATCGGGGATAGGCTACAACCCTGTCTCACTCCCTTCTCAACCACTGCTTCCGCTTCGTGCCCCTCGACTCTTATAACTGTCATCTGGTTTTTGTACAAACTATAAATAGCCTTTCGCTCCCTGTATTTAACCCCTGCCACCTTTAGAATTTGAAACAGAGTATTCCATTCAACACTGTTAAAAGCTTTCTCCAAGTCTACAAATGCTATAAATTTAGGTTTGCCCTTCCTTAATCTATCTTCTATGAGAACTTGTAGGGTCAGTATTACCTCGCGTGTTCCTACATTTGTCCAGACTCCAAACTGATCTTCCCCATGAACGGCTTCTATTAGTTTTTACATCTTTCTGCAAAGGATTCGTGTTAGTATTTTGCAGCCATGATTTATTAAACTGACTTTTCGGTGATATTCACACCTGTCAGCACCTGCTTTCTATGGAATTGGAATTACTATATTCTTCTTGAAATCTGAAGATAGTTCGCCTGTCTCATGCATCTTGCCCACCAGATGGAAGAGCTTTGTCATGGCTGGCTCTCCCAAGGCTATCAGTAGCTCTAACAGAACGTTGTCTACTCCCGGAGCCTTGTTTCTTGCACTATCTTGACAAAAGGACAAAGGCTGATGGCCAGTGTTTGTCTTCACGTAAGTTTTTGGTGAAACACTTATTAAACCAAAAGACTCCTCGTATAGTTAAAGAACACAAACAATGCTATTGCGGCCGAGACTGTCACATTGTCTTGAATCGTTGGAAATTTGCGCGCAAGGACTTTCTTTGAGTAAGAATATCACACTACCACAGTGCACTTGGTGCAAGGACCCGAGAGGATGAGCCACTGTCAACTTTCAGAAGGTATGGCGAAAGTTTAAGTCTTGAGTGATTTCAATAGTTACCAGCAGAAAATATTACAGAGCCAGATGGTCAGTCACAGTAATGGTGTCCACGTCTTCTGCTGGTAAGGCCAAGTCGGAGGTTCCGGGTTGTGGAGACTGACCAGGACAGTGGTGACGGAGTAGTGCTGGCTCTGAGAGAGTTCCAAATAGATGAAATGTGAGTGCATTCGGCGCCTGGCCCAGGAAGATCACTCTGAGTGAACTGGCCTCCCAGTGCCCGAGCACCAGCCTAAGTATAGGGTACAGTCGCTCCTGCTTCCTGTCACGTGGCCAGAGTAAGAAAGAGGCCAAGGGACCAGCGACGTCTGGTGGAGTTTAGGTTGCTATCTGGTGACCGTGTGTAGCGTGGCAGCCATCGAATTTCGTCTACTAGGAAGCTGGCCGCCCTCGTATCTTGGATGTAATGTGTGTTGTTGGCAGAGTTGTCATAAGCCCATGACACAGCAATAAGCACCTGCTTAATAGGATGTTTGTTTCCGTGTGGAACATAAAATGGCAGTGAAAGTATGTCTCATGGCCTTGACAGTATCTTGGTATTTTTCTGGTGGTGTGTGGTACCACACTTCTACGCAGTTCACACAATTTCTGTAAATTATCGTACAATGATTTGTGAGCGTGCGGCTGGTGCCCAGTAGTGTCTCAGATGTGTTCCATTGGGTTTATATCAGGCGAATTTGGTCGCCAAGACATCAACATGCGCTATGGATCATTCTCCTTCAGCCACTGTAGCATGGTTCATATTTTGTGATACAGTCAGTTATCCTGCTGGAAGATGTCATCGCCGTCAGGGGAGACACGAAGTATGAAGGAATGCAGGAGGCCTGCAGTAATGCTCACGTAATCCACATTTGTCATGATACCTTCAATTATTACGAAAGCTGAAAGTCCAGAGCGATGTCTCCCATAGGGTAGTACTGTCCCCACCAGTCTGCATCCACGGCGCGGTGCATGTTTCGAGTAGCTGTTCACTTCGATGTACAGGTGTGAATCCAGTGTTTACTTCCAGAGGGGCTCACTGTTTTTCCTTGTCTCCCTCGCCCCCTCCCCCCCCCCCCCCGTGCTTCACCACCACCCCAAAATATAACTTGCCGTCACCTCTACGTATAACGTACCACATAAGCCTGTGCTATTACACTGAAGCGCCAAAGAAACAGGTAAAGAGATGCGTACTCAAATAATGAGATATGTAAAGAGGCAGAATACGACGCTGCGATCGGCAACTCCTATATAAGACGACGAGTGTCTGGCGTAGTTGATAGATCTCTTGCTGCTGCTACAATGGCCAGTTACCAAGATTTAAGTGAGTTTTAACGTGGCGCTATATTTGGCGCACGAGCGATGGGACACAGCATTTCCGAGGTAGCGATGAAGTAGGGATTTTCCCGTACGACTGTTTCACGAGTGTACCGTGAATATCAGGAAAACGCCTTTGTTTTAATGATTGCTACTCCAATTCGCGTGCCATATCCGTGACACACTCTCCCCTATTTCATGATAGTATAAAACGAGCTGCCCTTCTTTGAACTTATTCGATATCCTCCGTCAGTCCTCTTTGATGTGCAGCCCACGGCACACAGCATTACTCGAGAAGAGGGCAGATGAGTTCAGAGTAAGCAGTCTCTTTACTAGACATGCCGCAGTTTCTGAGTGCTCTGCAAGCAAATCGCAGTCTTTGGTTCGCTTTCCCCACAACGTTATTTGTGTGTTCGATCCAATTTGAATTATTCGTAATTGTAATTGCTAAGTATTTAGCTGAATTTACAGCTTTTAGATTTGTGTGATTTATCGTGTAACCGAAACTAGCGGATTCCTTTTAGTAGGTACTCATGTGGATGACTTCGCACTTTTCATTAGTTAGAGTCGTTTGTCATTTTCGCACCATAGAGATGTCTTGTCTTTTTCAAATTATTGGTTTTATCATCTGATAACTTTACAAGTCGGTAAATGGCAAAATAATCTGCAAACAATCTAAACGGGATGCTAAGATTGTCTCCTAAATCGTTTATATAGATCAGGTACAGCCGAGGGCGTATAACGCTTCCTCATGTAACGCCAGATATTACTTCTGTTTTATCCATCAGTTATTACGAACTCTGACCTTTCTGGCAGGAAATCACGAATGTAGTCACACAACTAAGACGATTCCACATGTACACCATTTGATTAGAAGTCGCTTCTAAGGAACGGTGTCGAAAGACTTCGGAAATCTAAAATTGTGGAATCAATTTGACATCCCCTGCCGGTAGCACTCCTTTCCTCATGAAAATAAAGGGCTAAATATGTTTCAAAAGAACGACATTTTCTGAATCTGTGGCGTCTATTTGTAAATAAATGTTTTCTTCGGGGTTCAAAATGGTTCAAATGGCTCTATGCACTATGGGACTTAACATCTGAGATCATCAGTCCCCTAGAACTTACAACTACTCAAACCTAACTAACCCAAGGACATCACACACATCCATGCCCGAGGCAGAATTCGAACCTCCGACCGTAGCAGGCGCGCGGTTCCAGACTGAATTGCCTAGAACCGCTCGGCCACAGCCGCCGGCTCCTTCGCGGTAATTCATAATGTTCGAACAGAGCATGTAACCTCCCCCTCACTTATCGACCTTAATGACAGTGAAAAATTAAACCGCGTGTACCTAATGGAAATTTAGGAAAAAGCAATCGTCATCGAAGTTAATCTGTTGGTAAAGAGGGAGGAAAGGGTTACATCTAAATGAAAGGAAAAATGCTAATGAAACTGGTGGAAATTAATTTTGAAAAGGGGTAAAGTTAATGAAGAAAGTAAATGTGCGGCCGTTACGTTAACAATTAACTAGTGGTAATTAGATATTTGAGATTTGGGGAAATTACGGTCGCCAGTCCTAAGGACAATTACTATAGTAACTGAAAAAGAAAGGTAATTACACATATAATTAGCACTAGAAGCGTGGCAACTGAAGGTTGACACGTGTAGTGTGAAAACTGAAAGTTTGTCAGAAGTAATAACTTTCGCTACACTCTGACTTAATTTAGCAAAAGAATTAACAAAACCGGAAAACTGAAAGTTAATTTAGTGACTGAAATTAATAAGAAGCTTTCTTTCTTAAGCACATCGAAATTCAGTAAAATACGGTTAGTCTTGGACTACCTCAACAATCATTTCAAAAGCTACTTGAATCTACGCAATTTAGAAATAAGAGATTTAGCTTTGAACTTGAATTAAATGATTCTGAACAATTAACAATAGTAAGATTTAGTACGAACCAAGCTGAGCTGCAGTCACAGGTAAGCTAAAATACGGTAACTAAACTCGCACTCTTAATTTGTGCTTGCGTAATCTAAATATTGTAGCCAGCTATGAATACTAAACTGAACTTTGAAATTAAAGCAGTGAAATGGAATGATTGTACTTTAATGCTGGCATCTGAATTTCAACGACACTCGGGTTGATTTCGGAAAAGGAAGGGACCCTGCTTGGTAATGCAATTGGGACGATGAGCAACAAAGGTTCATGCTAAGTTGCTGTAATTTTGCGAGGCAAATGGAACAATTTGAAAAGCTGAGGTCTGCCATACAGTTCTAAAACTTTACGTGCTTCCAGTCTTCCTTGTTGGTTGATTGAAGGTTTGAAGCCGTCGATCGAGGAGGTGGCGACAGTCACTCATTGTCGGCCGTCGCTGTTGCAGAAGCTGGATGTTGGCGCGCCTTCTTCTCAACACGGTCACCAGACGAAACGGGCTCTTGATGTGCGCCAGCTAACGCTTCCCGTCCGCGACACCATGTCAGAAACTATTATCGCAAGTCGAGCGCAATTACATGCTGCCAAACCCCGAAAGCGCGGCAACTCGCGGGAGCTACACACAACACACCTGCTCCACTCGCTACTCCAGCCAGACTCCCACTGCCCGCGCTCCACGCGGCAGAGTTAACACTCCCAAAGATCCTACACACTTTGATTCTTCACACGACCCATCGATGTAATCGTTCGATAGCAGTTTTCCCTAGGCAAGACCCAGCGTAAAAATACAAATAATATTTACTAAACAAACCAATTATACATCGACATAAGTGCATAAAAATATATATACAAACAGTAAAACAATTACAATATATACAAAGACAGAAATGTCATATCTTGAGGTAACAAAACAAGGAAAAAAAATAGTAGTACAATAGATGGAAATAGGAGGATATGCATTTCCGGCGTTACACGTGCCCCACATTGTCTGAGGATGTTCGTGTAACGTAAACAGACTCAGAAAATGTCCCAAAAAAGAAACAGCGGAAATGCATATGCTCAAAACGTCAACAAAATTTAGCATTCGTCTAATTAACCATAAATCAATTTTTAGACCATAATAATTGAGTGGAGACACTCCTAATCTTATTCCACTCTGTCATCTTGCACAAAATAAAACAGGTTGACAACATATTAAAATTCATAGAAGATATAGGAAATGGTTTAGCTATTCCAAAATCGTCAAAATCCGTAACACTATCAAGAAATGGAACACTATTTACAAAGTTAATCAGAGTACATGGTCATAAAAACAGGTAGATCAAAATACGCAAATAAATAATTAAATAGACTACACATTTTATATAACCTTTTCATAATTAATACTCTCGCCATGAGAGTCCACTTAATGCTAAACAAGAAAATAATATTCAGCAGATCGTCAAAAACATAAACAGCAGAATTCTTTCACATCAGCTGTCCGGGAAAAAAAAACAACTCCACCTTCCGTACTCGCAAGTACAAAGAATGCCGACAGCGGCACAAGAGCCGACAGCGGCACAAGAGCAGACAGCGGCTCCGCCTCGCCAGTATTGTTGCGCCCGCCTGTGCGGCACGCTTGATCTCACTCGCCTGTGTAACGGCGTTTCCAGAACGTCCGTTTCACTGAATTCTTTCGGAAAAACTCACTCCCGAGTAATCTCAAGGAGTCCATAAACACTATCACAGTGGATAACTCAACACTGTCCATCATCACACGCATGTACTAGCCTGAAACTTAAAACAGCGTCTAAGTACATCGGCAATGACTAGTAAATCACATATTTATGAAATCTTACAGCTATTTAAAAAATCATATTTACTTTCCTTAATCTACTGTGACTCAGCTGAAAACTTAAACTCGCAGCTTGGATTTTTCAGTTGATTAGATCATGATTAAATTGATTAAAATTTAATTGATTAATCAAAATTAATTACTTATAAATTACAACTTCTTTAATGACCTTGGTCAGGCAAAAGCATGGCAATCTTGCAAATCGTTAAATCTTACACTCTATTTTACATACTGTATAAATTACCCATTGTGTGGTATTAATCGATCCTAGGTCGGTACAATTTCAAGTCTACAATGTTCCGTATACCTAATAGTTTTCCAGAGCTTGGATACTCTAAGCAATAAGCATTTGTGTGAGGTATACCAATGACTTTATATGGTCCATTATAAACAAACTTAAATTTAGAGATTTCATGGTCTATCTCGCTCGATTTCTCATGAGCTTTTACAAGTACTAAATCTCCGATTGCAAACTTAGCAAAACACGCTTTAGCGTCAATACGACGTATGCCAGCATCGACTTTTGGCTTCATTACTTCTCGCAAACGATCTTTTTTCACACCAATACTAATGTCAATCCGTGGAGGGAATTTGATTATCTCTTCCAATTCACTTTCTACACTTTTGTCAATGCCGAAATTCCTCACGTTACGGCAGTTCAGACTCATTCCTACGTCAATGTCATCCGGCCAGTTAACAATGTGTACAGGCTGGTATTGTCTATGCACACCGTCTCCTGCCTCGTCAAAGCTAACTACTATTGTTTTAAGTTGTGACGTACATGTCAAAGTTTTGCTTTCGCAATTAATCACTGCACGGTACTTTAATAGCCAATCTAACCCGATAATTACTTCCGTAGTTAAGTCTGGCACGACGACAAACTCTTGTTCAAATCGTGCCCCACATATCTCGAAGTTGACAAAAATCTGTTTTGTGACCGGTTTACTGGCCTTCCCAGTAGCACCGATAATTTTCACTCCTGTTACTGGCATAACTACGATGCCGGGTCTGTCTTTCAATAACTCAAATATTTTCCCAGATACAGCACTCAGTTCTGCACCGGTGTCAATCAGCACGTTTAGTTGTAGGTCGTGCATATTAACAGACACTACTATCTGTCTACACTTGTCCTCGATTGTTTCTTTATTTTCCCACAGTAAATCCTCGTCTATATCCAGGTCATTCCAGAAAAAACCATCCGGCTTTGATCCTAAATCCGGTTTATCTGGCGGCTTTTTCAGCCCCTGTTCACATACAGTTTTAATTTCAACACGTCTGTCCTGAGGCTTAGTCTGTAGCTTCGCCTCCAATACCGAAACCTTTTCCTGTAACTCGTCAACTAGTGAGTGTTGCATTGCTATCAATTCACTAATTGTCACCTTCGTTGATTCCTCTTTGGCCAGATTGATCTCATCTGCCAATCTACCTGGAGGAATGTGCCCAGTCGCATCTGAAATTACTTCCTCTGGATCTGCGCAACCCACACTGCTACCGTCTGACCGCATAACGTCAGCTCTAACCTCATACACGCCGTAATCTATGTGCTTTTCTACCAATCGTGTCCGGCTATCACTAAAATTTTCGTAATCTTTCCCCTTAATACTCTCGCAATGTTTAAACTGGAGGTTTACGTCGGATGGGTCGGCTGCTTCTACCACTATAACTTTCGGTAAAGTCTGCCGGTTAGGGCCAGAACTTTCCGTTACTACTTCAACATCTAACTCCTGCGGGACGAAACACGACGAATCTTGCTCGTGCTCCCCATTAACATCAACTATTTCTGGTAAAGTCTGCCGGTTAGGGCCAGAACTTTTCATCACTTCACAAATACTATTTTCCTGTGGGACGAGACGCGGCAAATTCTGCCCGCGCTCTCCATAAATACTTCTCCCGTACAGGCCCCTATAATCTCTTAGTTCGTCGTATAAGCGACCGAACTGCCTTAACCAGACCTCATCCCTCTCTGCATCCCCTCGCTCGATGACGGACGTTTTATCCGACATCTGATCTTCTCTCAACACTTGCGAATCATTCTTAAACTCAATCTCCAGTTCCGCTGTGGGTATTACAGCTGCCACTTTATAATCGATTTCCGGAACACTACTTAAATTGTTCTCGCTGACAGTGAATGTATTTTCTACTGCCGTGTCTACAGCTGATCTACTACTTGTGGGCGCACTCCTTTCTCCTAATACTGGCACACTCTCCCGCCGTTGATTATTCTATACGGAATTTTCATAACGACGACAACTCGGTTTTCTACTGTTATTGGGCCGCCAAAATTTCTCCACGCCCGGTCGGCCCCTCACCGGCGCGGCTAATGGTTTCCCTGTCTCGTCCCAGCAGATACGCTCCCCGGATGCTGCTGAGGCGGCTGATCACACCCTCTGGCGTTATTACTATTCTGTGAAGCCCGTATCACGTTAGTATGATACTGGTTTCCGTCATTCCTGTTATTATTTGCAGTGTACCGATTGTTATTACTGTCTGAACCATTATTGTTATTGCTGCCATGGTTGCGGTATGCATTATTCCCATGGTTATTGTTGTTGTGGTTGCTGTGGTACCCGTTGTTGTTGCCACGGCCTCTACCACTGTCGCGATTATTGCGCCAATAGTCCTCGTCCTCAACTCTTCCCAGGAAATCATTGACTGTCCTGTGATTGCTTCCTACATAGCGTTTTGTATCATCTGGAAGCTTCTTGTAGAGTTCCCAGACTATTTCGGATTCCGTGCGGCGATCACGCAAATATTCCAACTTGCGGATCCAGCCCTCACAAAACTCCTTCATCGAGCCGCGCAAATTCGCATCGAAAGGCCTCGATACGACAAATTCGCGCCAGACACTTTGCTGTTTTTGCTCTGACCAGTATTCAGCCAGAAACAAATTTTTAAATTCGTCAAAAGTCAGGTTCGTAATTTTAAGGTTTAAGCCCCAATGCTTGGCATCACCAGCCAACACATCAATAATCGCATTAATTTTTCTCTCATCAGTCCATGATCTGGGTAAAACTCTTTCACAATTCTTAATGAAATCCGTCGCGTGTATACCGCCTTTTTTCAAGGGGTCGAACCGCTCCTCTTTCGTCAACAATTCCGAACTATGTGCATAGATTGGCACATAGCTCTGTTTTTCGTCAAGTTTCTTTTCTAATTTCGACACTCTCGTAATTACTTGGCAAGTGGTTGTCGCAAGCGTTTCTACCTCCCTTTTTTTCTCATCGCAGGTATTAGCCTGCTTCGTCACTTTGGTATCTACTTCGGATACTAAAGCCTTTAAAGTTTCCACCTTCTTTTGATCCTCCTTTTTCACTAATTGAATTTGTTCCGTCACCTTGTTGTCGATGATCGGAGCAACTGATTCTCCTACACTTTTCTCGATTCTGCTAATTTCGGAATTAAAACGAGTATTTATGCTCGCAATTTCCGCCTGAACGCCTATCATTTCCTGTTTAAGATTACCGATTTCGGTATTAATTACAACAATATCTTCTTTGATTTTATCAACTTTTGTGTTAACAACTCCAACATTGTTGATAACAACGTTAATAGCTTTGTTCTGATAGTCTAGCATCCGTTCAAATTTTTCAGACTGAGCTTCTTGCTTGGCAGCCCGAGCTTCTTGCTTGGCAGCCTGAGCTTCTTGCTTGGCAGCCTGAGCTTCTTGCTTGGCGGATTGACTCTTGATTTCGTTAATCAAAACATTCAATAAATCAGTTAAATTACCGGAAACTACCGGTTTTACTTCCGTAGCGGCTTCCTCTTTAATTGTCCCCCCGTATTCGTCATCAAGGGATTCAGATTTGATTTTCACTTCCGATTCCGAAACATTTTCTAAAGTTTGGAATTCCATTTCTGCTCTTTGTTGCGTTTCGGCGGTCGCGTCCTTCATGCTAGCCGCCTGCCCCTGAACAATGGGTACCGCGGTGCGCGTTTCCCACTGTTCGACCGATTGTTCCGTATCCCAGTCTACCAAATTTTGGCAATTGTTGCCTTCACTCATTTTAATAATTTTCAATATAAATGCCAAATCTCAAATATAATTAGGATTACTCCCACTAATATTCTCGCTGACGTATCGACCATTTCGAAACCAGTACTTTGTTACGAGATTTGCACAATGCAAATTCGTGTCCAGAACAACCTCAAATTTGAAGATTGTCCTGTCACGGTCGCCACGTGTAACCTCCCCCTCACTTATCGACCTTAATGACAGTGAAAAATTAAACCGCGTGTACCTAATGGAAATTTGGGAAAAAGCAATCGTCACCGAAGTTAAACTGTCGGTAAAGAGGGAGGAAAGGGTTACATCTAAATGAAAGGAAAAATGCAAATGAAACTGGTGGAAATTAATTTTGAAAAAGGGGTAAAGTTAATGAAGAAAGTAAATGTGCGGCCGTTACGTTAACAATTAACTAGCGGTAATTAGATATTTGAGATTTGGGGGAAATTACGGTCGCCAGTCCTAAGGACAATTACTATAGTAACTGAAAAAGAAAGGTAATTACACATATAATTAGCACTAGAAGTGTGGCAACTGAAGGTTGACACGTGTAGTGTGAAAACTGAAAGTTTGTCAGAAGTAATAACTTTCGCTGCACTCTGACTTAATTTAGCAAAAGAATTAATAAAACCGGAAAACTGAAAGTTAATTTAGTGACTGAAATTAATAAGAAACTTTCTTTCTTAAGCACATCGAAATTCAGTAAAATACGGTTAGTCTTGGACTACCTCAACAATCATTTCAAAAGCTACTTGAATCTACGCAATTTAGAAATAAGAGATTTAGCTTTGAACTTGAATTAAATGATTCTGAACAATTAACAATAGTAAGATTTAGTACGTACCAAGCTGAGCTGCAGTCACAGGTAAGCTAAAATACGGTAACTAAACTCGTACTCTTAATTTGTACTTGCGTAATCTAAATATTGTAGCCAGCTATGAATACTTAAACTGAACTTTGAAATTAAAGCAGTGAAATGGAATGATTGTACTTTAATGCTGGCATCTGAATTTCAACGACACTCGGGTTGATTTCGGAAAAGGAAGGGACCCTGCTTGGTAATGCAATTGGGACGATGAGCAACAAAGGTTCATGCTAAGTTGCTGTAATTTTGCGAGGCAAGTGGAACAATTTGAAAAGCTGAGGTCTGCCATACAGTTCTAAAACTTTACGTGCTTCCAGTCTTCCTTGTTGGTTGATTGAAGGTTTGAAGCCGTCGATCGAGGAGGTGGCGACAGTCACTCATTGTCGGCCGTCGCTGTTGCAGAAGCTGGATGTTGGCGCGCCTTCTTCTCAACACGGTCACCAGACGAAACGGGCTCTTGATGTGCGCCAGCTAATGCTTCCCGTCCGCGACACCATGTCAGAAACTATTATCGCAAGTCGAGCGCAATTACATGCTGCCAAACCCCGAAAGCGCGGCAACTCGCGGGAGCTACACACAACACACCTGCTCCACTCGCTACTCCAGCCAGACTCCCACTGCCCGCGCTCCACGCGGCAGAGTTAACACTCCCAAAGATCCTACACACTTTGATTCTTCACACGACCCATCGATGTAATCGTTCGATAGCAGTTTTCCCTAGGCAAGACCCAGCGTAAAAATACAAATAATATTTACTAAACAAACCAATTATACATCGACATAAGTGCATAAAAATATATATACAAACAGTAAAACAATTACAATATATAAAGAGACAGAAACGTCATATCTTGAGGTAACAAAACAAGGAAAAAAAATAGTAGTAGAATAGATGGAAATAGGAGGATATGCATTTCCGGCGCTAACTAACCCAAGGACATCACACACATCCATGCCCGAGACAGGATTCGAACCTGCGACCGTAGCAGGCGCGCGGTTCCAGACTGAATCGCCTAGAACCGCTCGGCCACAGCTGCCGGCTCCTTCGCGGTAATTCATAATGTTCGAACAGAGCACATGCTTCAAAATCCTACTGCAAACTGATGTTAGTGAGATGTGCCTGTAATGCAGAGAATCACTCCTATTTCCTTTCTTAGGTAATCTTGTGAGATGTGCTACTTTCCAGTATTTAGGTACATATCATTATTTGATTGTTAAGTATGGACCTATTGTATCAGCATACACTGAAAAGAACCTGTCTGGTATAAAATTTGGACTGGAGTCCTTGGTTGTACTGATTTAAGGGCTTCACTAGACAGATGATATCCACATCTAATTTATTCATGTTGGCGGTAGCTCTTGATTCGAATGCCGGAATATTTACTTTGCCTTCTTTGGCGAAGGAATTTCGGAAAACCGTGTTTAGTAGCTCTGCTTTAGTGGAACTGTCATCAATAACATCACCACTGTTATTGAGAAGTGAAGGAGTTGATTGCGTCTTGCCGCTGGTGTACTTTACATACGACCAGAATCACTTTGAGTTTTCTGTCAGATTTGGAAGCAGAGTTTCATTATGGAAACTATTAAAATCATCTTGCATTGAAATTAGCGCTAAATTTCGAGTTTCTGTAAATCATTCCTAATCTTTGGGATGTTGAGTTATTTTAAATTTGTCATCCCTTTTTTCGTTGCTTCTACAACAGTGTTCTGACTTGTTTTTTGTACCATGGGGGATCAGTACCATCTTTTACAAATTTATTTGGTATACATCTCTCAATTTCCGATACTGTTTCTTTCTATGCGCTTCAGTCTGGAAGCGCGCTACCGCTACGGTCGCAGGTTCGAATCCTGCCTCGGGCATGGATGTGTGTGATGTCCTTAGGTTAGTTAGGTTTAAGTAGTTATAAGTTCTAGGGGACTGATGACCTCAAATGTTGAATCCCATAGTGCTCAGAGCTATTTGAACCATTTTTAGAGTTTCTTTCAGTGCAATCAACATGTCGACTCAATTTACATAGTCAGGCTGCAAGGAGTGGAGACTGTCTCTTCCGAAGCCGTCAAGCGAATTTTTAACTATTTTTTTTAAATATATGTGTTTTGCGTTTATTGCTGGTGGATTTGGGTATTACTTTATCCAGTCTAACTAAAAACATCCTTGTGCTCACTAATCCCTATTTGCTCATGCTTATTTGTTGCTAATATGTTCAAATGGTTCAAATGGCTCTGAGCACTATGGGACTCAACTGCTGAGGTCATTAGTCCCCTAGAACTTAGAACTAGTTAAACCTAACTAACCTAAGGACATCACAAATATCCATGCCCGAGGCAGGATTCGAACCTGCGACCGTAGTGGTCTTGCGGTTCCAGACTGCAGCGCCTTTAACCGCACGGCCACTTCGGCCGGCTGCTAATATGTCAAGCATGTTTTCGCAACCATTTACAATTCGAGTGAACTACTGAACCAAACAGTCAAAATAATTTTCTGAGAAAGCATCCATTACAATTTCGGACTGCGTTTAATGCCTGCCACCGACTTTAAACAAGTATTTTCGCCAACATATCGAAGTTTCACCGACTTTCAACCATTTTCCATAGATGCTCGCAACAGCAGTACGTTAACAGCCGACCAGCTCGTCGTTTCCGAGATGTTCGTTTCCAGGCGCCGGGCCATTACAATCAGCCCTAGTTACATTCGCTTATGTCAGTGGTTTTCTCCGTTTCCGGCTCGTATCGTCGCAAGCATTATTCCCCACCTGTCTTTGCTCTGCTTGTAGACCTTCTTACTGTGTCATATGCCCGCAGCGCCACCAAGCAGCATTCATTCTCACTGTGGGCAGTGGTCACAACGTTTCGGCTCATTAGAGCATTTTGCGTATGATAAATGTTTTAGCAGTAATATTCTCGAAGCATCTGAAATTTGGAGTCGTTTCACTCTGTTTTCCAGGTAAGTCTCAAACCACTTACACTACTGGCCATTAAAATTGCTGCACCACGAAGATGACCTGCTACAGGCGCGAAATTTAACCGACAGGAAGAAGATGCTGTGATATGCAAATGATTAGCTTTTCAGAGCATTCACACAAGGTTGGCGCCGGTGGCGACACCTACAATTTGCTGACCTGAGGAAAGTTTCCAACCGAATTCTCATACACAACAGCAGTTGACCGGCGTTGCCTGGAGAAACGTTGTTGTGATGCCTCGTGTAAGGAGGAGAAATGCGAACCATCATGTTTCCGACTTTGATAAAGGTCGGATTGTAGCCTATCGCGATTACGGTTTATCGTATCGCGACATTGCTGCTCGCGTTGGTCGAGATCTAATGACTGTTGGCAGAATATGGAATCGGTGGGTTCAGGAGGGCAATTCGGAACGCCGTGCTGGATCCCAACGGCTTCGTATCACTAGCAGTCGAGGTGACAGGTATCTTATCCGCATGGCTGTAACGGATCGTGCAGCCACGTCTCGATCCCTGAGTCAACAGATGGCGACGTTTGCAAGACAACAACCATCTGCACGAACAGTTCGACGACGTTTGCAGCGGCATGGACTATCATCTCGGAGACCGTGGCTGCGGTTACCCTTGACGCTGCATCACAGAGAGGAGCGCCTGCGATGGTGTACTCAACGACGAACTTGGGTGCACGAATGGCACAACGTCATTTTTTCGGATAAATCCTGGTTCTGCTTACAGCATCATGATGGTCACATCCGTGTGTGGCGACATCGCGGTGAACGCACATTGCAAGCGTGTATTCGTTATCGCCATACTGGCGTATCACCCGGTGTGATGGTATGGGGTGCCATTGGTTACACGTCTCGGTCACCTCTTGTTCGCATTGACGGCACTTTGAACAGTGGACGTTACATTTCAGATGTGTTACGACCCGTGGCTCTTCCCTTCATTTGATCCCTGCAAAACCCTACATTTCAGCAGGATAATGCATGACCGCATGTTGCAGATCCTGTACGGGACTTTCTGGATACAGAAAATGTCCGACTGCTGCCCTGGTCAGCACATTCTCCAGATCTCTCACCAATTCAAAACGTCTGGTCAATGGTGGCCGAGCAGCTGGCTCGTCACAATACGCCAGTGACTACTCTTGATGAACTGTTGTATCGTGTTGAAGCTGCATGGGCAGCTGTACCTGTACACGCCATCCAAGCTCTGTTTGACTCAATGCTCAGGCGTACCAAGACCGTTTTTACGGGCAGAGGTGGTTGTTCTGGATACTCATTTCTCGGGATCTATGCACCCAAATTTCGTGAAAATGTAATCACTTGTCAGTTCTAGTATAATATATTTGTCCAATGAATACCCATTTATCATCTGTATTTCTTCTTGGTGTAGCAATTTTAATGGCCAGTAGTGTATTTGGTACAACCTTTATTCCTAGAATCTCTATTTTATGTTATAAAATTCTGTGGTCAACAGTGTTAAAAGCCTCTGACAGGTTTGTGAATATGCCAGTTACGTGGCCACCTTCGTCCAGTGCTTCAAGAACAACTTTCGTAACCTATCCTGTGGTGGACTCTGTAGTTTTCCTGAGCCTGAAATAGAACTGTTCATTGCAAATAAGTTTATATTTATTTATATAATTCATTAGTCTAATTTTATTGTTGTTTCTATTATTTCAGAAATGGAAACAGTACTGAAATCTGTCTGTAGCTTTCAATGTTTTCCGCACCACCAGCTTTGAGTATAGGTATTCAGATAAGCAGACAGATTTCAATGATAAATTAATTATTTCTCTTCAAGAAATCTTTATGGTAATTATGAATTCGATAAAGACACAAACTTTGATTAAATGTAGGACTTTGAATATTTTATTGTCTATCAGAACACATCATGGCCTACTGGTTTTGGGTCGTGCTGCGACTTCCTAGACTTGCGACATAGGATGAGAGCTGTAGGGCCCCGTAAATGGGTCATATGTGCACTACGCATCAAAGGCAGTAGCCGACTGTGCGCATGGCGTATAGAAGGTTTTTTTTTCTTTTTTTAAAGATTAGTCCACTGTCTGTCCGATATAGATAACGATGGTTGCAGAAAACCTAGAATTAGCAGAGGAAGATCCAATGAAAAGCTCCCTTACAGGCGAGAGTATTAAAATCCCAGTGCTTAAATGCGATAGCGTTTTCAATAAAGTGATAGAGTTTGAAGCGCTCTTAAAAAATCAGTGAAGTTCAAGTAATACTAGGTACATGAAGCTGATTAAGCGTGAGTGTTAATGAAATTTTGGGTAAAATTTTGACAGTGAAGTTTTGGGTAAAATGTAAGCGCATAACGAAGGGATAGGCTAATGGAAAATGGAGGTTGTGTATTTATCGCCCTAGACAAGAAACTCAAATCCACCGAGATTGAAAGTGGAACCGTACGCGAGATTGTCTGAGAAAGACTCAGTATCAAGGGTGGGCATAAAATTATGATTAGATCCTTCTATCGGCCCCCAGGCTCGCCTCCTGATGTAAGCGAAAACTTTAGAGATAACCTCAGTTTTCTTGCACCTAAGTTGCCGAGTCATATTGTAATCATCGGAGGAGACTTAAATCATCCAACAATCACCTTGGATAGTTACAGTTTTGTTAGTGGTGGCAGCCTGTGAAACAATATTATCTCGGAAAACTACGTATATACACTCCTGGAAATGGAAAAAAGAACACATTGACACCGGTGTGTCAGACCCACCATACTTGCTCCGGACACTGCGAGAGGGCTGTACAAGCAATGATCACACGCATGGCACAGCGGACACACCAGGAACCGCGGTGTTGGCCGTCGAATGGCGCTAGCTGCGCAGCATTTGTGCACCGCCGCCGTCAGTGTCAGCCAGTTTGCCGTGGCATACGGAGCTCCATCGCAGTCTTTAACACTGGTAGCATGCCGCGACAGCGTGGACTTGAACCGTATGTGCAGTTGACGGACTTTGAGCGAGGGCGTATAGTGGGCATGCGGGAGGCCGGGTGGACGTACCGCCGAATTGCTCAACACGTAGGGCGTGAGGTCTCCACAGTACATCGATGTTGTCGCCAGTGGTCGGCGGAAGGTGCACGTGCCCGTCGACCTGGGACCGGACCGCAGCGACGCACGGATGCACGCCAAGACCGTAGGATCCTACGCAGTGCCGTAGGGGACCGCACCGCCACTTCCCAGCAAATTAGGGACACTGTTGCTCCTGGGGTATCGGCGAGGACCATTCGCAACCGTCTCCATGAAGCTGGGCTACGGTCCCGCACACCGTTAGGCCGTCTTCCGCTCACGCCCCAACATCGTGCAGCCCGCCTCCAGTGGTGTCGCGACAGGCGTGAATGGAGGGACGAATGGAGACGTGTCGTCTTCAGCGATGAGAGTCGCTTCTGCCTTGGTGCCAATGATGGTCGTATGCGTGTTTGGCGCCACAATCAGGACTGCATACGACCGAGGCACACAGGGCCAACACCCGGCATCATGGTGTGGGGAGCGATCTCCTACACTGGCCGTACACCACTGGTGATCGTCGAGGGGACACTGAATAGTGCACGGTACATCCAAACCGTCATCGAACCCATCGTTCTACCATTCCTAGACCGGCAAGGGAACTTGCTGTTCCAACAGGACAATGCACGTCCGCATGTATCCCGTGCCACCCAACGTACTCTAAAAGGTGTAAGTCAATTACCCTGGCCAGCAAGATCTCCGGATCTGTCCCCCGTTGAGCATGTTTGGGACTGGATGAAGCGTCGTCTCACGCGGTCTGCACGTCCAGCACGAACGCTGGTCCAACTGAGGCGCCAGGTGGAAATGGCATGGCAAGCCGTTCCACAGGACTACATCCAGCATCTCTACGATCGTCTCCATGGGAGAATAGCAGCCTGCATTGCTGCGAAAGGTGGATATACACTGTACTAGTGCCGACATTGTGCATGCTCTGTTGCCTGTGTCTATGTGCCTGTGGTTCTGTCAGTGTGATCATGTGATGTATCTGACCCCAGGAATGTGTCAATAAAGTTTCCCCTTCCTGGGACAATGAATTCACGGTGTTCTTATTTCAATTTCCAGGAGTGTAGTTCGAGCCCCGCATAATGGAAATATAGATATAAAGGCAACAAATAGATGCGACCTTTTTCACACTGTCTACATGGAAACCGATATTAGTGATCATGTGGCAGTTACAGCAACAATGGGTACCAAAGAACAAAGGACATCGAAAACAAAAGAGCCAAAGAAGCTGGTATACCTGCCTAATATCGTGTAGTGCACAAGCGAGCACGCAGAAGTGCTGCAACACGACGTGGCATGGACTTGAATGGACTTGACTAGTGTCTGAAGTTGTGCTGGAGGGAACTGACACCACGAATCCTGCAGGGCTGTCCGTAAATACGTAACAGCGCGAGGGGTTGGAGATCTCTTCTGAATAGCACATTGCAAGACATGCCAGGATTGCTCAATAATGTTTATGTCTGGGGAGTTTGGTGGCCAGCGGAAGTGTTTAAACTCAAAAGAATGTTCCTGGATCCACTCGGTAGCAATTCTGGACGTGTGGGGTGTCGCATTGTCCTGCTGAAATTGCCCAAGTCCATCGAAATGTACAATGGACATGAATGGATGTAGGTAATCAGACAGGATGCTTACGTACGTGTCACCTGTCAGAGTCGTATCTAGACGTATTATGGGTCCTATATCACTCCAAATGCACACGCCCCACGCCATTACAGAGCCTCTAGCAGCTTCAAGAACCCCTGTTGACTTGCAGGATCATTGGATTCATGAGGTTGTCTCAACACCCGTACACGTCCATCCGCTCGAAACAATTTGAAATAAGACTCGTCCGACCAGGCAACATGTTTCCAGTCATCAACACTCCAATGTCGGTGTTGACGGACTCAGGCGAAGCGTGAACCTTTTGTGTTGTGAAGTCATCAAGGGTAGACGAATGGGCGTTCGGCTCCGAAAGCCCATATCGGTGACGTTTCGTTGAATGGTTCAACCCTGACACTTTCTAATGGCCCAGCAGCTTGCGGAAGGGTTGCATCTCTGTCACGTTGAACGAATCTCTTCAGACGTCATTGTTCCCGTTCTTGCAGGATCTTTTTTCTGGCCGCAGTGATGTCCTAGATTTGATGTTTTATCGGATTCCTGATATTCACGGTATATTCGTGAAATGGTCATACGGGAAAGTCCCCACTTTATCGCTACCTCGGAGATGCTGTGCCCCATCGCTCGTGCGCTGATTATAACACCATGTTAAAACTCACTTCTTGATAACATGCCATTGTAGCAGCAATAAGCGATCTAACAACTGCACCAGACATTTGTTGTCTTATGTAGGCGTTTCCGACCGCAGTGCCATATTCTGCGTGTTTACATATCTCTGCATTTGAATAAGCATGCCCATACCACATTCTTTGGCTCTTCAGTGTATAAAGAAACAGTAATGTCCTATCGCAACCAGGCACTTGAATCTTTTAGCTCGGGATAGGAGCATGTAGAGGTGCTCTGTTTTAAGTTTAAGCAGTGATGTCATATCTCAATCAGGTACCTGAAACATTTAGCTCGGTATAGAAGCGTGTAGAGGTACTATGGTTCAAATTTAAAAGAATAATTGACCATGCACTGGTGTATGTGTACCTAGTAGAATAGCTCATCATGGGAGAGACCCTTCATGGTAAACAATCACTGTAAAGAATCATCTAAAGGAACAGACACCACTTCTTAATACTATGAAACAAATCATAGCGCTATAGATAGACAGATGCTAAATGGTAGGCGTTTGGCTACCAATAGACCAACGCGTGAAGTCTTCAGTGAGTACCAGGTCAGAATATTACCGAAAGCTCTTTCACAAAACGCAAAGAAACTCTGGTCGTACGTAAAATATGGTAGTGGCACTGAAGTTAGTGGCTAGTCACTCACAGACGATACAGGAACAGAAATTTAGGGTAGTAAAGTAAAAGCATAAATGTTTAACTCTGTTTCAATAATATTCCTTCGCTGCTCAAATTTAACTCACGTATCACTGAAAAGGTGAGTGAAATAGGTATTAGTGTCAGTGACGTTGAGAAGCAGCTGAAATCGTTAAAATTTGAAAAAGGCTTATCGCCCTATGGAATCGCTATCAATTTCTGTACCGAGTTTGCGGCCGAGTTAGTCCATCTGTTAACTATAATCTATTGTAGATGCCTAGAACAAAATTCCGTGCCCAGTAGCTGGACGAAAGCAAAGGCTACACCAGTCTACAAGAAGCGTAGCGGAAGTGATCTACAAGACTACCGTCCAATATTCTTGACATTCACTTGTTGCAGAATCTTGGAACAAACTCTGACTCAAACATAATGAGATATCTCTAACAGTATGACCTCCTCCATGCTAACTAGCACGGATTTCGAAAACATTTATCATGCGAAACCTAATTTCTTTCACATAACATAGTGAAAACTATGGATGAAGGCAGTCAAGTAGATGCAGTATTTCTCGATTTCCGAAAATCATTTGACTCACCCAGGGAAGTGGGTTGGGTGCCTTGCTGTTCGTTTTGTGTATTAACGACCTTGCAGGAAATATTAATAGTAAGCTAAGACATTTCGCAAATGATGGACTTACCTATAATGAAGTACAGTTCAAAATGGTTCAAATGGTTCTTAGCACTATGGGACATAACATCTGAGGTCATCAGTCCCCTAGAACTTGGAACTACTTAAACCTAACTAACCTAAGGACATCACACACATCCGTGCCCGGGCCAGGATTCGAACCTGCGACCGTAAGTGGTCGCGCGGTTCCAGACTGAAGCACCTAGAACCGCTCGGCCACACTGGCCGGCTGAAGTGCAGTCTGAAAGAAGCTGCACGGATATTCAGTCAGGTCTTTATAGCATTTCAAATTGGTGCAAAGGTTGGCAACTTGCCTTAAATGTTCAGCAATGTAAAATCGCCCACTTTACAAAAACGAAAAATGTTAGTATACTGTACTACAGAATCACGGGTAACACCTGGAATCGGTCAACTCATACAAATACCAAATGTAGCATTTTGTAGGGACATGGGATGGAACAATCACATAGGCTCAGTCGTGTGTAAAGCAGAAAGCAGATTTCGGTTTATTGGCAGAATTTTAGGGAAATGCAGTCAGTCTACGAAGGAGATTTCTTACAAATCACTCGTGCGACCCATCCTAGAATAATGCTCCAATGTTTGGGAACCGTACCAAATAGGAATAACAGGGGAGAAGGGCAGCAAAAATATTCACAGGTTTGAAACTTCCTAGCAGATTAAAACTGTATGCCGGACCGAGACTCGAACTCGAGACCTTTGCCTTTCGCGGGCAAGTGCTCTAGTCACAGGTTTGTTTGAGCAGCGGGAGTGTGTCATAGAGATGTTGAAAGAACTGAACACTCAGAATCTTGAAGGTAGCGTTAACTGTTCGGAGAAAGCCTACTTACAAAGCTTCAAGAACCGGATTTAAATTATGACTCTAGGCGTATACTACAACGCCATACACATCGGTCCCTTACAGATCGTGGGGACAAGATTACATTAATTACAGCACTTTCACAGGCATTTAAACAGACGTTCTTTCGTGCTCTGTATGGGTATGGAACGGGGAAAAACGCTAGTAATTGGTACACTGGGATGTGTTGTCTGGCCTCCTTTTTAAAGTAGTTTACAGAGTATGGATGAAGATGTAGACTAAATGTGTCACCTTTCTCTCGGTTGTTGGCAGGATCATCATTGAGTTTGCCTACTGGTCATCGGTGCGTAAAACATTTGTGCCTGTCAACTTCTGATGTAATTTCGTAGCAATGCTGCTGAAGTATACATTCACATAGTATGCTAATTGCTCTGGGTGGCTTACTTCTACATCTCTGTTTTTAATTTGTGAATTCAGGTGTTTCTCCTCAGCATTTATTGTCTCTCACTTAATAATATTCCAGGCTGTTTTGTATTTGTTTTTTGTTTGTAAGTTTTCTGCAACTAGCCGTACCTTTATGTAAATTCTTTTGTATTTTTTGTAAAATTGTAAAAAAAAAGCTGGTTCATTGTGTCTATTTTGGATTGGATCTAAGCGATTCAGCAGGTTTTTCGTACCTACTGTCACCCATATATTTTTTTATGACGTTCCAGTGACAGAGTTTTGGGAAATGGTAGTTCAAATTTTAATTTTAATAGTCTCATGCATTTACTAAACATTTTGTTCAGATTTGCTTCTGCACACACTCTCTCCCATTTTTCATGTTTTAACTGGACTGCATATTCATACAAGTTTGATTTTGAGAAGATCTTTTTGTACGCACTTACGTTAGCATGCTTTTCTATGAGGATATTCGCATCAAGTAACCGACAGAGACGACTGGCTACGCATTTGTTCTGTCGTTATCTATTGAAAAAGACTGTTTATTTAGTCTGTTTGGATTATTTCCTAGCGAAGGTATGCTAGAACTGCTCGGTACTTTCAAGTAAGTTTTATTGGCGTATTATTTGTACTGATTTTAAATCGCCACAAATGAGCATATTAGTTGTGGACTAGAAACATTTTTTTGGGTAGGTTCTTCCCTAAGCAAACATAGTTTTTGCTTCTTTACCCGAATATGTCCCGCTGAAGTTATAGCATCGTCGGTGATGCTGAAACTTCAACGAAACATACCCGAATAAAAGGAAGAAAAAACTTACGTTTGTTCAAGCCGAACATATCCAAAAACAATTTTTTTTGTAAGCAAACACGGACACTAGAGTATGCTTCAATCTGAAGATGAGTAGAAAGCTGAGTTTTGAGGAAAAGATGACTGTATCACCACTACGAGAGCGGCACATACAAAATGCAATTAAATTTTTTGCCATGTTATGTTTGATTATCTTAACAGCTGATAACTGAAAATGTTTATCTTCACTTAATGCAATGACGTCATTTCTAGCATTAAAGGAGATCCCTTTCTTGAGATAAATACATGAGCCCCACCATTCATGGACTCTTTGTTATAGGAACAGACCAGGTCATATGAGGTTAAGACAGTATGTACCAGCTGTCGTCAAACTGCGGCCAGCAGTCCGAATTAAGTGTTCGTGCGGCCCGTGGTTCCCAGCCATATTTTATAATAATACACTTCTAGCAACCAACAGCAGAACCCAAAAATGTCAACTTACGTTAAGAGTGGATTTCTCTTGCTCTGTAACAAACAAAAATACTTGCACAGACAGTAATGTTTTAAGATGTGCTTAAATTTTTATTGACGTTGGTGAATTAGACCGTGAGCTAAGTACAATTTGGCTCTTACCTCAGTGGCCGAGTCGTAAGTAGCGGGGCCACTGTCGGGTAATAGAAGTGAGAGGGGGAACATTTTATTGTTTGTCGTCCAGTGCTGACAACTCACGAATGTGCGCAACTCGCACTAATCAGTTCCTGTGGCATACATTTCAAACGGAAGTAACATGGATTTGTGAATGCGCATTATAGAGACAGTCATCTTCAAATGTGGTACATTTTTGTAGCAAATAATACGAAATTAAATTTAGGCTGTTCTAATACAACGCAATCAGTAGAAGAAAAATGACATTAAAACAAAAACATTCGAGATCGTGGCTGGTATGTCACGTTGCAATTAATAAAACATACTAATTTATGTAGGTTGCCAAGTAATAGTAAAATAGGCAGGAAAAGGAGTGGAAAAGTAGGCAGAAGGGGAAAAGTGGCTGCTGCTTAATTTTTGGCCTGAACAGCGATGCTGCCTGCCGAGAAGTGTTCATACTAGTTCTAATACAAACAGCACTGTTGTCAGTGAGATTGAGAGAGGAATCTTCTTCCGTTAGTTTTTAGTAAAAACGTTCTTGAGTTTGAGTCACCTGATAAATCACCTAAGTCGTTTATATTCTTGTTATCTTAATTGTATGGAGAGCAATAATTTTTCACAATGTCAAAGTTGAAACAACGTCTTTCGGCCTGAAGATGTAATTTCTTGTTATTTCTCTCAGTCTGACAGTTCCTTCTGTGGGTCACTAATATCGACATTGCGTCCGGTCAGGAAATGTGGTCTCAACAATCGTCGGAAAAAGCCCCCATTAACAGTTAGTTACTTCCAAAATCACACATAATGCAACAGGTTAAAGTGACTTCTAAACACTTTTGTGTGCAAAGCTATTATCCGCCATTCTATCCCTTTGTGACAACTTTGAACTAATTAAGTTGTAAAATTTAAAACCGTCTCTGTTCTGTTACACAAATATAGTATGAAAGCCCAATTGAAAACGGACTGTTACAGCCGCTTGGTATTGTTCCAGATACTAGGGCGTCAAAATGCGTAGAAAATGGGGCCGGAAATAATTTAAAAAAGTTGGATCCTGTTAGGATGGCACTGAGCACGTTACTCGCTTAGGTACGGGGAATTTATCACTCTGTAAGCCTTCAGAAAAACGCATGTAGTTCTTATAGGTTATTTTGTTCTTTATTTAATAAATTTTCATGTGATGCTTTATAAAACGTACATTTAAAACGCGTAATTGGAAAGCTTCTATCAGTCACCATGGTTTGTTGAAAACTGAATTTCTCTTAGAGTGGCCAATTTATGCCACCTCACCCCGCCGCCATGACCTTCCTATGCGGCCCGAAGTGTCATCCTACAATGTCAGTATTGGCTCTTAAGCAAAAACGTTTGATGACCACTGGTATATACAGCTTCACTTCCTTTGCACCAGTATTCAGTGATACACACAACTGAACCGTTTAGTGTTTGCAATTTTACGCGAAAGACTGCGAATCATTTGCTTGTGGCATGTGGCCTATATCTGAATCTTAATTCTGGATTTTTATTGTGCCGCCGTGTGTTCTCGCAGTGGGCAGATGTTCTCGCAATAGGCAGATGTTCTCGCAACAGGCAGATGTTCGAAACAACACGGTATCGTATTTACAATGTCGTCCACTGCCGAGTATGTGTCGTTACTGAAGAAACCATTCGAGAACAGTGATTGCAAAGAAGTTGTTCGCCAGGGCTGAACTGACATCGTCGAGCTTGCACGGTTTGCAGACCGTGGCAAATTGGTTACGGTTACGCAACTAGCGACTCAGCGGCAAGCATTTTTTGAAGGTTGCTGGCGTGTGCTCGCCTCTCGGAGGGTTGCGCTCCGCGGCGGGGGTTGTCGCGCGCGCTCGCCCCTTTGCTGCGAACAATAGTTTCCCCCCGGGCCCCTCCACTCCCACCCTTACCTACGGCAACCCCCCCGCGCGCCCCTCGCGACCCGCTCTAACGGCCGGCCCAGTAACGGACTTGCGCAGTTCGGTCTCGGATGACCACGCGCGTGCAGTCCTTCGCGCGCCATTCTTCGAATGCAGTGTGAGGCGAGCCTCCGCACTCGCAGAAAATTGCCTTGCTCGACTCCTCGACACTGCAGTTCTTCGCTAGCTGGTAAGTGCCGCTCCGCCACTGCTTGCCGACGGAACAGCTGTAGCCGACAACAATACTAGCGTTTGCGAAATTTCATAACACGGGTATCGAATGTACCACATCCACCGGCGCACTACAGCGGCGCTCGCCTCTGCGATCTGCAAGAGGTCCTCGCGGCAAACAATTCATTCGACAAAGGATTGTGCTTCTTAGTCAATTGCAAGCTGTGAAAGGAATCGATACCATTTTCATTTCCCGATACCCTCTGTAGTTGCAAATGTACGAAACGACGACTTGATTATTACGGATAAAATGTTTACTTTCTCTAAATTTCGACACTTACTGTACATTGGATGACCACTGAAAGTATCCCATATCTTCAAGAATGCCGATTGTTCAGATTTGTTATCGTAATTGTTATAATTTTTAAACAAACGCGCTCAAGTTCAGCAGAGGAACTCCGGCTGTAGACAAATTGCATTTCCGTAAAAAATGCGGCGTATAGCCGTAAGTTTGGCTGCGAACATTTACAATATAGCGAATGCTGAAAGTGCTCTTAATTTACCGCCGAAGCGTTGCGTCAAAGTGTGCTCCTCCCGAGTGTTACTTCCTATGGGTTCTGAAGACTCACGTTCTGTGGCAGCAGCTAATTTAGCACGGGTAGTAGCCACGTTGACCGTGTGTATCGGAAGAGTTCCAGTAACAATGCTTTTTGCCTCTCGAATGAGTAAATGAAACAGAACGTAGATTTTCTTTTCGCTGGGAGGATTATCTAATGAATTTGTTGTGAAAAATTAAATGTTACAGTCGTTCCCAGAAGTTCAGTGAAAATTAGAAATCTTCGGGGGTTTATATGGGTATTATAAGCTCTTTAATTTGGTGTGAATCCTGGGCAGCACTGAACACAGTCATAAATCCGACCCGTTTACGGCGCATGTGAGCGGAGATACGTAATCTACCTTAATTGCGACTATTGTCAAGCTTGCTTTGCAATCAATTTTCACCAGATTGCAGTTCATTCACTGCTAATTACTCTCACTAAATCGCTCTATTTAAGCTGGATCATCGTTAAAAATCGAGTGTTTTTGATTGCAATGCAGAAAAGGAAGCAAACGAACCACGTCCTCCATACATGATAGGCTGGAAATGCGTACATTGTAAAATATACTCATTTACGTCTCGCAGCTTTCCGTGTTCCAGCAAAAATCTCTGCTTGTTCTGGGAATGTGCCTCCTCCTTGTCCCTTTGCTCTATAATCTTGGTTTGCAGACGTGATAGGGAGTATTCGGAGGAGCCCAGATTTTCCTAATAGATCCTTATGTAGTTTCTGACTCCCGATGAAGCTAGATTAGGGCCACTCGCACTATCAAATATCTAAACAGTCTATGTTGTGTAAATTGTCCGATTAACTTTTATTTTTCAGTTTCCTGTAATGTTTCCCTATTATGACCTCGGTTTAATGTGATAGTTGTAGCGGTTGGGAGTATATTTTTCCGACCGTAGGTGAAGATCGTAACTTTTGGCATGTGCTCCATACTTTTGCAGTACATGTGACATGCCGCTATTAGTTTCTGCCACCGCTCCTTGTGATGTGACACAATTTTTATCCAGGTGCTCTAGCAGTCGCACGTTAAATTGTTTTCAGGGTCTTCATATGTATGCACCCCATAGATAGGACCAGATTTTTGCGCATATCTGGAATGGTAATTAAAAAATGACCCTTTCTCAGTGTGCTAAGTCTCGGATAACTTGTTGATGGCTGTAAGCTTAATCCTCTAACCAAAAGCAATATTTTTTCTCTTCACTGACTGCGAAACTCCTCTCGCGACAGAGATGAAAAACAATTTTTATCCCTACGTAAAGAATGAGGCCAAATCCGCGATTAATGTGGTTAAAGCAACAATTTTCCCGACCTATGCCATTAATTTTTATATTAGCGACGATTTATGTTACCCTTTTTAGTAATACGCCTAGAAATAATTTGATAGACTATGTTTCTCATCTCGTCGTTCCTTTGTCTACATCCACAGGGTTCTTGCAGTTGTCTTTTATGTAAACTGATTATTAAAGCCACAGTTTCGTGGGGCTTGTACTAATGCATCGATCGATGATTTGACTTCATAGTGGAAACTGCAATGGGGCTACTGAAGATTAGAATATCTATAACATGTCATCGTCTGTTTTGGTTTTCGTAGATACGTAGAAATAAAAAGATAGATAAAGAAGGAAGAATGCGGCAAAAACTAAAAAATAATGTCAGTTGGAGAATGAACCATGAAAGGTTGATTAGAGTCAAACGAACCGTCAACACTGGAGTTCATTAAAAACGGAGCACTACTCGCGCATCAGTAGGAAAGGGAAGCGAAAGGAACTGACCTGTTGTAGCATTCACCTGATGTGATTTGGGGAAACTTCGGAAAACCTAAACCAGGATGTCCAGATAGTGATGTGAGACCTGTCTCTTCGAATAAAGGTGGGCCGCAGTCTTCCGGACAGCGTTACGTTGCTAGGTCAAAAGACTCATAAATATGACGTGCCTAGTATGTTCGTCTGAGCGCGGTTCACTTTCTCTGTACAGATTATTTCCCGCTTCTCATATTGTTAGCATAAAGCTCGAATGAGGTTTTACGTTGCTTTCTGAATTTATCTAATAACTTTCTCAGCCAATCCTGATACATACTCGAACTTTTTTTTTAAGTAGTCAATTGCCATTAACTTCATCAGTCGATAAATTCAAACACCCTATTCTTTCTTTAGACAATATGCCGATTTTATGTAAAGTTCCGACTGTCAGCGGAGTGTGGAATGAAAATTTACGTCTCGTCGATGTCCACCGGCGAAGAATCGCTGCAGGCGGTAGTTTAGTACATCACGGTACAGACGAACTTCGATATTCTAATGATTTAAAGCGGAAGACGGAGGCATATGTTTCATGGGAATGATCAATTTAAAAGAGAAGCTGAGTTTTGCAAACTCTAATCAGAATCTAATGCATACCACAGCGAAATAAAAGTACGCCACATAGTAACGGTACGTATTCTCAGCTCCGTTGAACGAAGACAAGAATCGCACAGAAAGAATCGTGTGAGAGACCACAGAATAGACGGCCACTACAGTGTTGTTGTGCAAAACTACATATTTCAATTCTGTCTTCTCTCTCTTTCTCTCTCTCTCGCACGCGCGCGCTATTTACACGTTTTGTTACCTCTGTACTCTAAGTTATTACCTCTCTGGTGCAACTACTTGAAATCTTTCCCCGAACACTGAGATAGAAGAGCTCTCCCCCTTTCAAGATCACAACGATCAACGGATTTTTGAGAAGGACCGTTGACCGCATGTGATAAGGCAACATGACTCGTTGAAAGAAGTTCCAGTAAAATATGAAACAGTAGCGCTACACTTCAGAGCGATTACAATCATTGTAGCTGCGTTCCAGGTTTTTCTCTGTGGTTCACATTTCACTATTTATTTTTGCACCTGGCAAAACTCTCCGTTTCAGAGCGTCACTCGTCTGATAAAAGTTAGGAAATTATCTAAGATATATAGTGTGATATGTTGGGGAGGCTATTGTGTCTAAGAAGATCTGGCAACCAATCCTTTACTGTTACGCTTCTATAGGGCTTACGCAGACGTGTTACTTACTGTAGGTAGGGGTAAAACGTCACATGGAGCAAAAATCAGCACCAGGTTTTTAATTGACTGCAGTCGTTTCAGGAATTCGCCACAAGGTTCCATGAAACTGTGTCCCGGCATGTCGTTCCAGAGGTGAGATGATGAGGTAAATCTGTTTGTACCACTTACGTCAACTTCGCGTATATTTTACTAGAACAATGTATAACGTAGAGCTTGAAAAGAAGAATCAACGAGTGACTCGTTGACACTGCTTCATTTAAGCTTCACCTTCTCTTGGAAGTAATTGTTCCATTTTTCCCCAAAATCAACAATGGCGCATCTTTCAGGAAATGGCTAAATGGGGCAAGGTCCAGCAGGAGTTTTGGGGTGAATCCCCGCCGCTCTATCAATGTGACGACAATTCTTCAATGATAACCTGCGCAGCTGCGTAAGATTATCTCATCTGAAGATATAATTCCGCTGTCTAAAATGAATATTTAGAAAGAACTTCCTGACAAAGCGTTGAAATCCGTGCTTATAATGTCGACACACAATAAAGAACTACTGGAAAAATAATGTGCGGGAAAAGAAAAGCTTTCTACTGAGAAGGAGGGGAGTACCAACGAATGAAAAGAGCGCACTATAGGTACAAAGCTACGTAATCTAGATTTCTCTACATCAATGGCAAAAAAGGAAAAATAACAGATCAAAAAGCCAGTTAATTATTCTTGGGAGTCAGACTCAGACTTCTCACATTGTAACAGTAGCTCAGATACAGATATGGACTGACTGCTTGGCGAAGAAGTATCCGAAGAAGAACAAGAGTCTAGGGCTTCAAGAAAGAATCAGAGGACCCAACAAAGTATACTATTTACTAATTACCTAGATATCTTAGCCTCAGTATTTGAAATCTCTCAAGTCACCCAATTGGTACTCCTTTCGTGGAGAAGAAAGTATTATTTCTGCACAAGTATTTTAAAACATTATGTTCAAAATTACGAATTTTCGCTTCAGTATTGTGTTGGGTGACTTGGCTACAGCAATGTTAGAAAGGGTTATTTCAAGAGTTTTTATTATGTCACCATCCATTTTTATCCACGTTTATCTCGAATAAGGCAAAGACCAGCCATGCGGGGCTTTACCCCATTTTCAGGGGTGAAACCCCGCAATATTTTTACTTGACTTGTAAATTTCTCTGTAATTAATTATCAGACATAGCTGGAATTTGGATGGGTTACAGGCAACAACTCGGTTTATAAATTCAATCTGAAGTTGAGTGAAAATCTACCTCTCATTGACCACAATATTAGAAAAATTGAAAATTGCCGGACTGCTCCCACACCTATCCTGTCTAGTGATATCAACATACGGCTGTTGTGAGGAAGGAAGTGCTCAAATACTGGAATTCTGCGAGCCAGATTCTAGGTTAAAAGTTCATTACAGAAGAAGCATAGGCGATGCCATGCTTCGAGAGCAATCTGTCTGATCGGTGCCATGATGGCATCGTCGGAAGGGTAGAAGATTGTATTTCATTGCTGAAAGTTGGTGCACTAGGAGCTTTGCAGAACCATGCATTCGTTTTCAGGCAGCCTTAGGTTTCCAACGAATACCAGGTGTAGGTCGTCCAAGAACAATAATAGAAATTGTTCTCTGTTGATAACATACTGAAATCGATGACAGAGTGTGACTCAACTACAGAACATCACTGCATATACTGCAGTCCTAACTGTTGGCAGAACACCTACTTATAGCCTAAATAGCCTCTATGTACTGTGGCCATCTACAGGGGGCGAACAAAAGTACGGAAACACCAAAAACACAACACATTGCCTAATACGGTGTAGGAAAATCGTTGGCATCCATAACAGCTCTTAGTCGACTCGGAATGGATAAATACTGATCTTTTATGGTTTTCAAGGCAATCTTACACCATTCTTCCTGCTAAATTTTTTAGAAATTTGTGGTAAGTTTCTATGGGACCAAACTGTTGAGGTCATCGGTCCCTAGGCTTACACACTACTTAATCTAACTTAAACTAACTTACGGTAAGGACAACACACATCCATGCCCGAGGGAGGACTCGAACCTACGACGGGGGAAGCCACGCGAACCGTGGCAATGCGCCCAAGACCACGCGGCTACTCCGCGCGGCTCCTGCTAAATACTGTCAAGTTTAGGGACCGATGATGGATGTGGATAGCAATCACATACCCTGATCTCCAAAGTAGAACATAAGGGCTCAATAATATTGAGATCTATTGACTGTGGTGGGCAGGAGTAATGCGACACTTCATTCTCTTGCTCATAAAGCCATTCCTGGACGAAGTGAGCTGTGTGAACAGGGGCCCCGTCGTCTTGGAACACAGCATCACCACTGATCACCTTCTTACCTTATTCTTAAGGTCTTCATTTGAAATGCAAAATGGAGGCAGTATAACCGCTGTATAGTAAATCTTAAACACTATCTTTATTTTTATATGGTCAACCGCTTTCACGTTTTACAAACCTACCGACACTTCTAAAAACTCTTTTCCATCTCTCTCTTCACGTCCACTCGAAGCTCTCTCACACTGAATCAGTAATTTCGAACAATTCTCGCGAGAGTCTTAGTGCACTGCCCCTATAGCAGAGGCACTGCACTTTCTTATGTCTTTCAACATGTCTAGGTATTCCATTTCCCTTCTGCAACTGCGTTCTCATGTTCATTTCAATATATAACGCACCGTAACGGAGCATGTAGATATTTGATCGATGTGACGAAATCCAAACGCCTATAAAAGTGCTATCATCGAAAGTTTGCCGGCCGAAGTGGCCGTGCGGTTAAAGGCGCTGCAGTCTGGAACCGCGAGACCGCTACGGTCGCAGGTTCGAATCCTGCCTCGGGCATGGATGTTTGTGATGTCCTTAGGTTAGTTAGGTTTAACTAGTTCTAAGTTCTAGGGGACTAATGACCTCAGCAGTTGAGTCCCATAGTGCTCAGAGCCATTTGAACCATTTTCGAAAGTTAAACGATTATCTCCTTCGGTTTATGGCATTAAGTTGAATTTATTCACATTTTTCGTTGGAGCAAGTATAAATACGAAGATGCTTCAGATATAACTGTAGCTATAAAGTAATTATACTTATCTGCAGAAATCAGCTTCGTCACTGGATAATCTGAAAGCAATAATTTCATTGTCTGGTTAGAAGGACGATGCGTTCTCAGACCTAATTATTTTGATCAATTAATTTTAACAGTTTAAGCAATGAAAGGAAATATCCCATATGTTCTTTGGCTCACTTTTTCTGCAAAATACATGTCTTGACTAGACAGCTCAAGCAGCTACAATTTCCCTAATTTTTACACATTTGAGTCTCGAATCCCAATATACTACTACGAAAATCTTCCTTCATTGTTCCAACATTGACTTTCATCGCTTAAATTTCCGTTTATGTACAAAGCATACTGAAAAGAGATGCTGTTTAAACGCCGATTTTGCTCTACGATAATTAAGAAAATGGGATCCTGATTACTGGCCTACTCCTTTCTAAATAATATCTCATTATTTATAATCAGGAGAGAGAGAATCTTCTCGGGCGTCAGTGTTACAATTCATCGGCTTAACGACAGTGGCACAATAGACGTGATTGTTGGGTCCTGATTTTGTTAAGGCCACAATTCAGTGCGATTTCACTTATTACTGAAAAAGCAGATAATTAGGCAGGGGTTTACTAGTAATGAGACTTCCTATGGTTCTAATTAGGTGTAATCAGTATAGCGTCATTACTTGTACCACTATGACACTGGTCACTCTACTATAACACTAAAATTTCGTATGGGAGTCGATGGATTTTGCACTCTCAGAATACAATGCAGTTTCTCACATAATAAAACTGACTCATCTTTTTCTAAGTTGACTGTTGGCCTTCACATAGTTTTGTTACAGTAATACCCATAACAGATTAAAAGAAACAAAAAAAGCTGGAAAAGCTGATTGGATTCGACATCCAAGAAAAATTCTGAGAGAATGCTGAAGATAAAAGAGTGCAGCTGTTGGCGTCATTTGAGTTAAAGTAATCTGCAGGATGTCAAAGCCACTTCCTGTACTTATGTTTAAGCTCCCCACCAGAATATGACACCGTTCAAGAGAGCGCCCCAGTTGGTGGTTGAATCACAGTGTATGGGCAGCCCATGTAAGGCTTCGGGACTTCCTCGAGCATGGAGACTGTTCCAAGACGTGCTCACTTTAGAGAAACTATCGCTTCGAAAGCTAAGTATAAAAGTATTCAGTACCTGTTAATGATAAAAGTGTTAAGAATGGACCCGAACTTCACCGTAATTTGCAGACACAGTTTTTAAATATATTTCAAAGGTGCCGAATATCAGTAGAAGTAGACACATACTTACGAGAGACAGTAATATTAATCGCCTTGAATTAAGACAATTGTCTACTGTCATAATCGAACATATGAATGTTTCTGTAAAAGTTGCATCTTTGTGAATTCTGTGATTTAATTTTCTAATTAATAGCGCCTGGTTTCGTGTTCGCAAAGTCGTCTTCAGCAGTAGATATAAAATGGTTTAGAACATCAACAATTTTTTCTGTTTTCGGTGGAAAAATGTAGATTATGAGAATTTATTTAAGTGCAGAGGATTAGACCACATTAAATTAAGTAACAAAGTCAGCATCTCAGGAATTGAATGTTATAACTGCATAAAGGAAAGGGATTCTTTCTATCAAAAGTAGAGAGTTACAGTTATTGAATCATATGAAATAAAGTAGTCATAACTTCAGAACGGTTTGCGTTAGTACGTTCAAACTGCACGATTGGCCGCGGGGCACGATGAGAATTAGTATGGGCATGCATGGTTTGGTGTAACGACGAATCCCACTTTCATTTGGATGGGATCGCCAATAAGCAAAATTGGAGCATTTGGGAGAATGAGAATCCGCATTTCGCGATCGAGATGTCTCTTTACCCTCAACAGGTGACTGTGTGGTGTGCGATGTCCAGTCGCGAAATTATCGATGCGATATTTCTTGATGGTACGGTGACTACTGAAAGGAAGGTGAAGGTTTTGGAAGATGATTTCATCCCATTATCCAAAGTGACCCTGATTTCGACAAGATGTGGTTCATGTAAGACGGCGCTTCGACTCATCGAAGCAGGAGAGTGTTTGATGTTCTGGAGCAGCACTCTGGGGTCGGCATTGTGGTCCTGGGGTACTCAGAGGCCACTGGCGTGGGCCTCGTTTGGCTGCCATAGTATCCGGATCTGAACACATGCGACTCACTTTTGTGGGGCTCTGTTAAAGACAAGGTGTACAGCAATAACCCCAAAACCATTGCTGAGCTTACAATAGATATTCGAGAGGTCATCGACAGCCTCGATGTTCCGACACTTCAGCGGGTCATACAGAATTTCGCAATGCGTTTGCGCCACATCATCGCCAATGATGGCAAGAATATCGAACATGTCATAACCTAAATCCGAATATTTATAGTGACATTTACATGTTGAATAAAGTGTGTGCACGCCGTAGTTTGTAACTAATTTACTTTTTTTCATATAGTTTAATAATTGTTACCCTGTACTTATGCAAACAGCAAACACGTTACAAGTCTGAAGAAGAAAAGAAAACAAAATCCAAATGGAACGAGACAATAAATAAAGCGAAAGCGGTAGCTACAATCAAACGACAATAATTATTTGTCATTCATCCCGTTTTATCATCACTGCCCTAATGAAGGTACTGTTGCATATAAATTACGTGACTTTTATGCTTCAATGTTCACTAATTTTAAGATAGAGACCGGTTTATATTTTTATATCCGTAAGTGTATATTCCTTCTTTGATTATTCCCATTTGTGTGGTCGGTTACATCGCTTTCCTGTGTGCATTGTTAAGTGCAAGACCGAATTACGGTGTGTCGTGAAGATGAATGAAACAATCGATTATTTTTGTCCTGTCTGATGCACAGTTTTATTCTGCACTGGAAAATGTTTGCTATTCGGCCATTTACGCTTTAAATACTTCATTCGGGAATTTGTAGATGTGGGGTAGAAAGTCCTGCTTGTATTGTTTGATGTGCACTGCATTTCCTTGCTTCACAGATATGACAGCCTTTTGAAAAATCTGTTATGTTGTGGTAATAGTGTCTGCTGTATTGTATGTGTCTAATATCTGATAGATATATCTGCAATTTGCGTTTCTATTCGATGTAGTCATGTGAGCTTGTCGGTTTTGTTCTCCAAGAATGAGAGGCTATGACAACCCAAGAAAGACAGTTAGGACAAGAAACTGTCTGATGGCAGGTAACCCACTAACAGATAGAGGACATCTCAGAGATACTAAGATAGGTTTCCTCCATTGTTACCATAGTTTAAAATACAGAGCAGATCGATATAGGTAGTATTTTATCATAACTTTTCAACAGAAACCAGTCCACAGCATGCGCTTTACCTGAAGGTTTCTGAAACATATATCCATTAAGTAATTACTGTCTGAAGCAGTGATGATAACCATCAAACCTACCTTTGGAGAACTAAGTGTTAAAGCGTTTTGGTAAACTGTCACCATAGTCGTGCGCAAAATGAGAGTAAAAGTTTCAGTCACATAAGCTGGGAACGGGTAGCGAAACACGTTTTGGTACTTGTATGTACGTTAAAGCTTGGAGACTTGGATTCAGTAGCCTGTACCAGGTTTCAGAGATATTGCAAAAAGCACAGTTACCTCAGTGGACGGCCGGCCGGTGTGGCCGTGCGGTTCTAAGCGCTTCAGTCTGGAACCGCGTGACCACTACGGTCGCAGGTTCGAATCCTGCCTCGGGCATGGATGTGTGTGATGTCCTTAGGCTAGTTAGGTTTAAGTAGTTCTAAGTTCTAGGGGACTGATGACCACAGTTGTTAAGTCCCATAGTGCTTAGTGGACGAGTTAGGGATAGACGTTGGAGAGAACATGGTCATTGCACTCAGCACTGCCGAAAAGGGGCTTCTTGCCAAAGCAGAAGGACTTATTCTTCATCTGATAAAAGATGTTAAAAGTAAGCAGAAAGCGGATGAAAGAAAGAAATGAAGAACAGATGTCACAAATGAAGAAGACTATCGTGCAGGACTGTTCTCTTACATAATTATATGAACTCTTGTGCATTTTTTCTTCAGTTCCGAAAACTTTGATTCTCGGTGTTTCAGGTAGTTTGTTGTAGGACTATTCATGATAGGGAGCTAGAAAACTGTGTACCGTTCTAACCAGTTACTTGCTTCAAAATGAGCAGAATAGTTTTCCTTAACTAATTAAAAAAGTTGGGAAAGTTTGAAAAATAGATCGCAAATTCATCCAATTCCCGGTTCTGTTGAAAATAACCACTGACTACGTTTGTAATGACCTCACTGGTGATGTGACGTTAAATCCTTTAGTTCAAATGGTTCAAATGGCTCTGAGCACTATGGGACTTAACTTCTAAGGTCATCAGTCCCCTAGAACTTAGAACTACTTGAACCTAACTAACCTAAGGACATCACACACATCCATGCACGAGGCAGGATTCGAACCTGCGACCGTAGCGGTCGAGCGGTTCCAGACTGAAGCGCCTAGAACCGCTCGGACACCCCGGCCGGCAAATCCTGTAGTTCTTTACTTTCGTGTGAGACGTTGATCCACCTTATAATTCTCCTACCATAACAGTCGTCGGTCGTCGCAAGTGTTATTCAATAACGTATTGATATAGCGAGTTTCTGGAGCAATAAGACGTTTTTTTTTTGCTAGCTGTAGTAAGAGAGAACATTATACATCGCTTCCCCGTCCTCTTCTTAGAACGACGTGGTGAGTTGCATATTCGCTATTTTTCATGTAACCGTCGCTCATAATACACTGTTGTGCAGTTATTTCGCTGATATTAAAATGTTTTGCTGCTCTCTTTTCCGTCTGCTGAAAAAATAATTATGAAAACCTCCCATACCGACTTACTTTACGCGCAATTCGGTGAAGTATAAGAAATTACTAGCCCCAAAACTTCGTCAGGTACTAGGATTTTTATCCATGCATTGACATATGCATTGTTTTTGATTACGCCTTACACAATACCGAGAAATGCTTATTTCTCTTAAGTGAGATTGTACTTAATCTAGTGGAATACTTCCCAATCGGATAAGCGGCTACGTGTTTTATGATGGAGAACATGTTGCGTGCCTTGTTTGTGACTTCCGCTCCGACGCGTGATGAAAAAGTGAGCTTTCTGCCTAACGCGAATACACAGTTTTAATTATAGTCGATCGACGCTGCAGCTGAAACGCAGTTTCCGTAGCTTCGTAAACACAGCAGCCGCTTCCTCCGCGGTGCATAGTAATGATTGAAATAATTAGCACAAAATTAATTTCTTTATTTACGCAGTTTTATACAACTTTCAGCTTTATGTAGCTCTTAACTTAAAAACTTCCAACAATTCAGAAAAATATTTGCGTTCAAAAATTGCTATTGAAATTTGCTTAAGTTGCCAGCAGAATGAAAAGGTGCGTTTTGGAATGGCGGTTGATTGATTTTCTTAACATCTAAGGTCGGTTTTTGGAATGATTTCTTAACTATATCAAAGGGAAATTTATGGTGATTATGTAATAAAGTGTTCTACGTAATCGAGAGAAGTGTGATTCACATACCAGCCACAGCGTTCTGATGAAAGTCGTCCGTAATGCTTCAGATTCTTCAGGAAGCTGCTACAACGATTCTTCCAGTAAGATAATGTTCATACTTTTATTCGAGCATTGTCAAAAGTCATTCGCTGTCCAATCCGTAACAACCTCGCAGCAAACACAATCTTGGGCTCTAGTGATAATGCAAAAAAATCTCGATAATGATTTCAGAACTGCAATTATAGAGCCTAATTTCAACTATATTAACCACTGTCATGTGTCCTAAACTTTTCAGCATGGCTTGTGAAATATTGATCATAATTATTAATTCTACCCTGCAGTTTTATATGTTGTGAAAACCATACATCGATATAAGCTTGTTACATTCGATGATTATTATTTGGAAAAATGTTTTGATACAATACTAGACTTCAGACTAGTAGAGAAAATCATTTGAAATACTCGACGTACGGTCGAGTTGAACGTCTTTTGATCATGCAGAGCGCAAGACATTATCCAGAACCGACAGTAATACAAATAATAAACGTAATTTCGGTTGTGTCTCATGGGAGCACAATAGAAGGATTTTTCATACTTTGTGTTAATGACTTGACAGAGAATTATGGTTCTAGTAACAGACTTATAGCAGACAGTGAGAATATCTATGATGAAGCTTCGTATGAAAAAGGCTAATCGAATATCCAGATAGATTTGGACAATAAGAGGACCTCGTGCAAACTTTATCATAGAAAAGTGAAGGAGCACCCTTACATAACTGTAAAAATGTAATCTGCTGGGTTAATGTTTCAGCTGGGATCAGTGGCTATAAATGTGATGAAGGTAAAATCAGGTGAGGCTGTGATCACGTACGTACAGCTGCGGATAAAGCAAATACCAAGCGTCGATTCGTTGAGAGGATACAGGGAAGCTGCAGTTCATAGACGAAAGAAATGTTTGTAAAAAGCTTCTAGTACATTTAGTATAATATTGCAAGAGCGTAAGACATGCATGTCACATGAGACTAACATTCTGCAGGAATGCTAACGTTTCTTTTTTTGTATGTAATTTCTTGTTGAAACACACGACAAATGTTGAAAGCCTGAGAATTAAGTACAGGCAGCCGCTCGAATGGACACCCCCAATATGTGGCAAAAATTGTACTTTTGGATGAGAGGTCTTATATATTCTCCAAAGCTATTCCTATTATCCTCAGAAATCCAGAATTATAGTACTTATTGCCGGTACAAAAGCATTCAATTTGGCATTCTACTCGCGTTCAAATCGTAAATCGAAGTAAAGGAAGATTAAATTTAGGGTGCAATAAATACATATTCCACTTCACTCTTTCCTGTGCCTTGGAAATGAATATATATAAATATAAATGGAATGAACAATATGCTACGTGCTGTAAGTTTCAAGATATAAGCAACAGTATGATCATTTCTACGTACACAGTGCATTCTTTTCTCGGTATCCAGTGCATGGTTTTGTACGTGCAGACATCTACTGCTTAATAAAATATTTTTATCTAGCCGCATTGTACTCGATTAATGCGAGATAAACATGCTGAAACATTGTAAATTTTTCCTTCCGTCACGTATTTAATTTGGGAGATAAATTGGCTCAACGCTTTCCCACAATTAATTTAGTAAATAATCAGTAATTTACATTTAAACGAGCTCTAATGTACTGCTTGTTGGAACATTATGAACAACGCAATTTTTTTCGCCCGGCTTCGGTAAGCTTTTTATGAAATTTAATCTTATCTACTATGTTTAAAACAACCGTGACTGTTGTAATTCAGATGATTATATGCATGAATTCCAGTGCCGGTCACAAAAAACTTCTTTTAACGTTTTTGCATTATGACATTTCCCAACTTCTGGATTAAGCTTCAGATACTTTGGTTTTTACAGGATTTTACATGTGTCATGCAGTTGAGATCAAAGTATTTTGTGGCATCTTGTAACGGCGAACGAATGGCAAACTGGTACAGAATTAATGGCTGGGAGATCATTAAGCTGTCACTGAACTAAAATTTGACTGAAAACATGTCATTTGTGGAATCTGTATTCATTAAGGGGCACGACAGCTGTACGGGAGGTACAGATACAGATACAGGTTTTCCGTGCTCTTCCTAAATCGCTCGCGATAAATGCCGGGTGGTCCATATGGAAATGACATGGCTAATTTCCTCCTCTAACTGAGCTTGCGCGCCGTCTCTAACGACCTCATTGTCGATTGGATGGTAAATTCCAAGCTAACCTTCTGTATAATGAATTGCACTTTGCTTCGAGTTCCAGGGATTAAAAACATTAATATCTATTCCAAATGATATACAAAAGGACACAGGTATGTGCTGTAAACGCCAAAACATATCAAAATGGAGCCACATGGAATATTATCTTCCAGAATTTAAAACGAATTTATTATCGTGACTGACGGAGGAATTATGATTATTTTCCTCCGTAAGTCATAAAAATGACTTAATTGCAAAAGTGGGAGTTATGTTCAGATTTAGCTAGAATCTGTGTTCCCGATTTTTAAAGTTATTCGTTTCACAAGAACTCCCAGTGTATTTAAAATCTTAATCGACCTTGGTAACATGTGTCGCTTATAAAAAGAAGGACCTCAAAAATAAGGAAACTAAAATGTGGGTAGCTTGGCCAGAACCCGTCACTACGTGTGACTACATGCCTCCTAATTAGATCACAGTTATTGATCCAAGTGACACGAACTGTAAATAGTCAAAACGCAATTGTTGATTACTTAACACTTTACAGTCTACAGCTACTCAAAACGACTCCGAATTTCGAACATGGATACTATTCGAGGAAAATACTATAGTACGGACAGAGTTAGAGTACTCTCAGTAATTAGCAGTTTTCGTTGTGACGATCTCTATATTGCAAATGTGAAATAAAACTTGCATCTCAATCTGCAGTAATAAATTATGAAAAAGGGGGAGATGTGAGTAGAGATGGGAGAGCATAACAAAGAGCATCTAGCATCTACAGAAAACTCATGCTGATTGAGTTACTGGGGAAACTCGTTAATGAGCGATCCGAGTCACGGTTACTCACATACACAAATCAGTACCGGAGGCGAAAGTTTTATAAGTGACAGGAAAATACGTGGCACGTGTCTGCACTTTTATGGTTGTTGTTTTGTGCCATAACAACCTCTCAAACCAATATCTTTGACAATATGAAATATTTCTGCCCCAATGGAACGTGTGCCTTAATGACCTTTTCTTGCAGACTGAAACTGAACTATATGCTACATCCTCGTTAACCACATTTGGTGGGCAGTTTTTTTACCAACTCAGCTGCCCGAGTACGCACATTGGCCCAACATAATTTGAATCTTATGTCTTCTGTGGGGCTGACAAAGTAGGAAGGAAATACTGGTATAAATGAGAAGTAAAATCATTTTTTCGACGAATAAAACGCACCGTGGACTATTTTCCACGTAAATCGCGATTTGACCGCAGGTTATTTGCAATCCAGTAAACACACAGGAGAAAAATTTAGTCGCCCCCAGTAGGCATCACGCTAATATCGGGTAATACCATCTCTAGCTTTGGTAATGGCCTCAGTTCGGCAGGGAAAAGAGTCCATGGGTTTCTTCAGGTTAGCCTATCCAGCTGACGACATTCACTGATGATTAGGCCCAATAGAGCTACGAAACTGGAGGGATGTTGATTTCTACGTTGCACCCATTGTCTCAAATAGTCCCGAAAATTTCCATGGGATTAATATTGGCTGATTTAGAGGGCCACTCTGGGTGTGATAGGGTGATTGAGTATTTGTCAAACCAGAAACGTACACTAAGGTGTCAAAAGTCATTGGATAATGATATGCACATATACATACGGCGATAGTACCGCATACACGAGGTATAAAATTGCAGTGCATCGGCGGAGCTGTCATTTGCACTCATGTGATTCATGTAAAAATGTTTGCGACGTGATTATGGCTGCACGACGGGAATTAACAGACTATGAACGCGGAATGCTAGTTGGAGCTAGGCACATGGGACATTCCATTTCAGAAATCGTTAGGGAATTCAGTATTCCGAGATCCACAGCGTGAAGAGTGTGCCGAGAATACCAAATTTCAAGCTTACCTCTCACCACCGACAACCAGTGGCCGATGGCCCTCATTTAACGAACAAGCGCGGTGGAGTCTGCGTAGAGTTGTCAGTGCTGGCAAACAAGCAACAATGCGTGAAATAACCGCAGAAATCAATATGGGACGTACGACGAACGTATCCGTTAGGACAGTGGCGGGAAATCTGGCGTTATTGGGCTATGGCAGCAGACGACCGATGCGAGTGCCTTTACAAATAGCACGACATCGCCTGCAATGCCTCTGTTGGCTAGTGATCATATGTGTTGGACGCTACACAACTGTAAAACCTTGGCCAGGTCAGATGAGTCCCAATTTCAATTGGTAAGAGTTGATGGCAGGATTCGAGGGTGGCGCACACACCTCGAAGCCATGGATTCAAGTCGTCAATAAGGCACTGTGCAAGCTGGCGGTGGCTCCATAATGGTGTGGGCTGTGTTTACATGGAATGGACCGGCTCCTCTGATCCAACTCAACCGATCATTAACTAAAAATGTTTATGTTCTGCTACTTGGAGACCATTTGCAACCATTCATGGACTACATGTTTCCAAACAATGATGGAATTTTTATGGGTGACAATGCGGCCTGTCACTAGGTCACAACTGTTCGCGATTGGTTGGAAGAACATTCTACACAATTCGAGCGAATAATTTGGGCAGCAAAATCGCCCGACATGAATCCCATCGAACATTTACAGCACATAATCGATAGGTCAGTTCGTGCACATCATCCTGCACCGGCAACAGCTTTAGAGGCAACATGGTTCAATATTTCTGCACGGGACTTCCATCGACTTGGTGAGTTCGTGCTAGGCCGAGCTGCTGCACAACGCCGAGCAAAACGGGGTTCGATACGGTATTAGGAGATATCCCATGACAGTATACGCCTTCAGACCTGCGAATGCAGCTGCTGTCATCTTGGAAGACGGGAGAGTCCAATTCACTCTCATCATGGAAATGTACAAGAAAAGGCAACACTTACGCACCGAAGATGTTGAAATAACCATCGTGGTTCATGTTCACGGTATCCTGATTGTGTGGGCCCAAGTCATTGTACGAAAAACACCCCAAAAATATCACACAACCACCTCCGACCACAATTACACCTTTTACGCACTGCGGCCTAAACACCTCACTGGGCCATCGGTGCAGTCGCCGCCTTGCATCATTTGACATGAGATAAAATACGTGAGTATTCGGACCACACGACACGTTTACAGCCAGTTGGTGTCCACTTTTTGTGTCGATGTGCTGCTTTATCTGCCTCTGTGAGTAATACCCATTGCGAATTGATACGCCACTCCTCGTAGACGAACTGGGCAGTCCACGTTGGTACACCAACCAATAGGGCGACTACATTCACGTTGTGGTCAAGGGCACATTTAGACACGATAGCTCCTTCCTGTCATCCTTTCACGATGACCCATCTTGCTAATTCCAGACAAACGACTGGCACATACACATCACTTCACGGCCATGACTTATGCCAGCGGTGGAGGGTCGCATGACCACATGGTACCTGTTGTACACTATCTACAGCGCTCCAAAGCGAGCAGTGCGTGTGTGATAAAAGCTATACAGTAAGCATCATTTTAATTAGAAAAAAAATTAGAAGAAGCAGGCTCCTGTTACCACGCCTACTGGAATATTTCGACATTTCACGTGATTGGAATATCGTCATACCTCTTAGGTGGCTGCTGGCGTGACAAATGTGCGCAAAATGGTCAAGGCGCGCCACAGTAGCGCATTTGATCGTGGTCAAAGCGTGGATGCCCGACCTTCGGGACACTCCATCTCCGTAGTCGAGCAGTCACTGAGTTTCTCGTGAGCTACAGAGTCATTGATCTAAAGTATCGCGATTCGGAGAGAAATCCGGTGGCCAGAGTCAGCTGCCATGGGTAACGGCGTGCAGATAACAGAGGTTGCCGTTGACTATCACGAATTACAAGATTGGGCGAAGGGGTAGCACATCACGCACCAGTGCTGAATGACAACCATACGATGCAGAAGTTTCTCAAATGGTTCAAATGGCTGTAAGCACTACGGGACTTAACATCTGAGGTCATCAGTCCCCTAGACTTAGAACTACTTAAACCTAACTAACCTAAGGACATCACACACATCCATACCCGAGACAGGATTTGAACCTGCGACCGTAGCAGCCGCGTGGTTCCGGACTTGAAGCACCTAGAACCGCTCGACCACAGCGGCCGGCCAGAAGTTTCTCTCTATGAGATACCGAATCCAGGCTCCACATGCGCCGCCCTGGACGTGGCGTACCACAAGGCACGGAGATTGGCGTAGATACCGCCATTGGACGCGGAAGGATGGCGATAAGTCTTCTGTACTGACGAACCGTAGTAGATGTTGCTGTATGCTGACGGCGGAGTATCAGTAAGTAGATAACCGTGTGATGCCACTCATTCCGCTTTCCGGCATGACAATATTCAGGCAGGTGATGGAGTTACTCGTATCCTCGTGTGAGAGCTATTACACGGAAAGAAATGAGGCTCATGACACCTCTGCCGTCTTCTCTCACCTATGACGGATGTAGGAACCATCTGATCCATTTTGCAGTCTTCAGCACCCTGCGAGTGTTCAAGCGGTCATAGATCAGGTTGCGAAGGGTGGTACTGGACTCTACTAAGTGTCCCTATTTCACTTCAATTGCCGTGTACAAATCTATGAGGTTGTTCGCAGATTACGCAGTTATGCATAGGCGGGTGACATGGTTGGTAACTAATTACGAAACGAAATGTAGAGAGATTTACAGACTATCGGCGCCTGGTGGAAAGATAGGCATCTTTCTGCAAATATATATAGTGAAAATGTCTGTTATATGTGAGTTAATCTTTTTTTTAAGTCTTCAGCCATCAGGTTGGTTAGCAGCAGCTCACCATGCTTTTCTGTCCTTGATATTCCTCTTGAAAGCGGTATAGGTGGTGCAGTTGGTATCCTCCATGATCTAGTTCATGTATTCCAGTCTCGGTTTGCCTCTTGTCTTATTCCCTTCTACTTTATACTACAGCAGGTGACCGACATATGTTCCCTTCTGTGTTGGATAAGCTTCAAGAGACACGGCTTCTCTTCGTCCACTCTGTGGACCACCTCTTCGTTTGATACGTTACCTCCTAGTGTCCATGATTCAGTTCCGTACAGCAGCACATTTCAAACAAACGTCTTTATGAGGTCTTTCTTGAGATGTTTATCTATACTGCTGAAGCTGAAAATGTTTCTTCTCTTGTTAAAAGAAGTCTTTGTCTGGTGGATTCGGATTGCCATTCCCTTCTTTCATCCAGCATCTGATAAAATTACGTGGGCGAAGGATTCGACGGTCACCAGTATTTCATTATTAAGTAAACATTGGGCAACGGTGTTTTGTTTATTCACCACCAAGATTTTTGTCTTAGCTTGATCAATTTTCATGTTATAGGAGGAGTTGAAGGCGATTTCCATCTGGGCCAGCACCGCTTCTAATTGTTCCGCATCCTCACTTAACACTGCGATATGATCAGTAAGTCTCAACATGTATATTTTCTTACCATGGACTTCTAATTCCTCGTATAATTCCTAATTTATCCCTGTCTTCATGTACTGCCATCTGAATGTATCCATTGAACAAGCCAGAAGAGAGTGAGCAGCCCTGCGTGGAGCAATTTAAGATGGAATGAACATATAAATCTAACAGTGGGGAAGGCATATTTATTGGAAGAATACTAAGGAAGTATAACTCAGGCACGATAGACGTCGCTGGCAAAATTCTCTTTCGATTTATTCTTGAGAACTGTTCGTCTGTCTGGAAGTCTTACCAAGTTGGATTAACAGTAGTGACAGAAAAGTTTCAAAGAAGAGCTGAACGATTTCTTCATATGTTTGTTTATACAGCCTGAGGGTCTCCCAGGTATGTTTGACAAACTCCAGTGTGCGTCGGAGCGAGCCATACTCACAAAACGAGTCAAGAAATACTCATATATTAATTCTTCTAATATGCATATAGCGTAATGACGAAGACGCAAATGTCAGATAGACCCAAGTCTTTCTTCCAGTATACCGTCAACGAATGAAGTAGCAAGGGTGATGTGTGTGAGGGGCAGGGATGGTGAATTATACTGTATTCCAGTACCCTCCGTCACAATCAGGCAGAGAACAGGCGCAGATGTTGAGGACTGTTGTAAGCAGATGCTGCCTAATCTGTTTTTCACTCGTTAATTCTTCGCGTAATATGAACTAAAGTTGAAAGAAAAGGTAATGGGAGATAAAAGCTTCCTGTAATATGGGCTAAAGTTCGAAGAAATGGCAATGGAAGATAAACTCCTGATGCTACAATCTGGTTCTAAGCTGCAGTATGCTTCCTAGTATGCTGCGAACTGGACACGTCTACTCACCAATAGCTAAGGTATAACACAGACAAGAATCGCAGTCAACCTTTGGGGCATTAATCCAGCATCTAAATAGAAATTAACTAATTTGCCCTGCTCATGATTCCGAAAAATACGGACTGTTGACGAATTTTCAACCGTCGTTTGAAAATTCTGTGTACGATTTTTTTGACAATAGAAATAAAAGAGTACATCTTTATCTTTCCTGGTCTTGGCCTGTACTGTCTTCTTTCTTGACCTCCTCAGGCCTGAGATTAGATTTTATGAGTGAAAAGTTTATTATTGGTGGTCAGTACAATGTTTGGGGTCAAAATAAGATTAAAATACTAAATTTAAAAAATTCACGTTGTATATCAAAATTTAAGATCATGTTCAAAGAGAGAACTGTTTATTTTGTGAAATGAGTGAATGTTGTACAGTACTTAGAAAACTCACTACTAAACACTTAAAAATGGTGAATACAATGTCATTGGAATGTGAAAATACAGGTCGTTGATGAACGCAGTCCCAACAGTACATCGAAAAAAAAGTATGTCGCTGTGTTGCGATGAGGTATACCATCACTTACTCGATAGTGCAGGATATATAAGCATTTTAAAGCCTGTTCTAGTAAAAAATTATTAAAAATCAAACAGCAGTTACCTTTATTTCTAGAAGACATGCTGCCACTACGACAAATAGTTTTTTCTTTCTTTTAAGCACATACTCCAACCTACTGGGAACATGCAGACGATGAAAATATCTGATGCGCTGTGTGTACTACAGTTTAGTCGTATGTCTGGAAAGGATCCCTCAATAAGATCACGGGTATTTTCTTACCTCATCTTTCTTCAGTTGCGTTACAATTTCTGTTCTAATAAGACTATCGACAGGTAGTTAAATTCTGATCAACGTTCTCCATGGTCCTGGCACTGGTATTGACGTCTGAATTCCCCACTCCATAGTTTTTTCAGAAATATACCGATAATGTACTGAATAGATACTACGGCCGCCAGTTTAGAGACTCGGAGAAGGTACTAAATCTCGATTCAGGAGTCCGGCGGGATCGACCATTTTCATCTAACTTCTCGGGAATTTCCCCTCATCAGTGTTAGTTACGTGCCAAAGGCAAAGGTTACGCAACAATGCCACAACTACGCTGTATTCGAACAAAACTGCTACAAGCGCTGCATCGTATACAATACGTTTAAATAAAGTGGAAATGTTTCTGATGTTTGCAATTACGATAATTTTAATTGTCTCGTGTAATTTCAGAAACGCAGAGACGTGTATTTGTTTCTGATTTGTATCGCGTCAGATAGGCGGCTTTCTTATCTCATTCGCCAACGCTGCTGGTGGATGTACGGGAGCCTGTAGTCCTGTTGGAGCAGCAGCAAGGGGAGGGTGGCAAGACTCTTCTTGCCCGTGGCGACGCGCCCGCGAGTCACCCCACTGCAGGCGCGGTATGGATTTTTTTGCTTCCTCAGATAAGCGTTACCTGGACTACAGACAAAAGGAGCGGCGGCAGAGCCTTTCCGTTCCTGACCAATCTCAGAAGTGTGTCCGCAGGCTTGTGAGTGCAAATCTGCGTTTTGAGTCAGTTTTGGCGTCGACATCTGCGCTAGGGAAAGCCCCCCCAGAAAGGCGGCATCGTTGCCAGCTCTCGGCCGCCTCGAGAGCCCTCTGCGGCGCGCCTGCGCACTGCGCGCTCATTACGTTGTTCAGCCAGCGGCGCGCTGCGACACCGTCTTTGCTTCGTGGGACGCTCAGCTTTTGCAGGTGAACATGTCGCGATTACTCGGATTCGTTTTCATAGTCCTAAGTCTCCTTACAGTGTCTAATCACTCAGTTTTCAAGTTATTAGCAGAATTTTCATCCGGGAATATGTCCACATCATCGATTCATTTATCCTGTGTTAAGAGACCAAGTAGTGGCCTGCAATTCGAGTGCATACATTTAAGTAAAATTAATGAATAAATAAAAGCTTTTGTGATTTCAGGACCATTCATCAGGGCGGAATGGAAATGAGGATTTATTATACACGACGACACCATATTGTCAGACGGCACAGGCTGGGGAGAGAAACGGTTGTTGCCCCAGCAAGAAAACCCATGCGAAAACCTCACGGAGGTGCTGAAAGTAATGGCAGACCCTTGATGATAGACGCTAACTTGTCTGCGAAAGCCTACTTAAGAATTCCGAGGACCAGAATTAAGTGAGGAATATAGGAATATACTACAACTCCAACTCCAACCTACTGATCCCGCACGGAAGAGAAGATTCTCCCTTGCTCTATTAAAGAACGAAAGAGGGAGGAAGCCATAATAAGTGGTACAAGGCAAACTACCCTCTGCCACGTGTTTCACAGTGGTTTTCAGAATATAGGTGTAGATCCCGGCATAGCTGGGAGAAGTTAGTGGAAACCACGAGAAACTTAGATCACCGTGTCCAACCGGGGAATTAAACCATGCCCCAGTCCACTGTGTGGTTCGCTGCAGCACATCGCTTGGCGAACTTGATTTAAGAACTGGTTAGAGGAAGAGCCATGTCTTCTTTATTTGAAAAATATTACATACATAATCGGAGAACTATTCGTGCAACAAGAACAGTCCTTAAGTGTACCCATTCTTTCAAAAATCGTATGTTGCCTTAGAGTGGGTAGACGAATCTACAAACCACATAACTGTTTCTCCCGGAACTGCCCTTTTATTGTGGTGGATAAAATCGAATTTTTATCTTTGGCAGACTCCTGAGAATCGTAAGCCACGTCACTGATATATTAAACAACGAAATGCTTTTGAAGACAGGACAGGGGTCCAAAATAATATTGAAAAATCTTCTGGAACCCTTTCACTTCGTGTTCACCTATCAAATCAAATATGAAACCACTTGACCATCTAATATACACTCATAGAATAAAAATGTTCCTCCATTACTGATGTATCATTTTAGATACGTGTACATTAAAGCCGTGAGTCAAGTCTGACACTATTCCTTTGCCAATGAATTTACCAATAAAGGAGATACTTATGGTGTGCGGAAATGACTACTTGATTCTCGAGAGATCTTTCATTTAGAACTATCTTATCTTCCTTCCTGTTTTTATTCTTTAAATACACATTCTTTGTTCAAGAATACGTAGATACCTTTGTAATTATTGGTATATTTATCAGAAGCGAGAGAATTTTTAGAGGATTTACTACTTGTGAAGAAAAGTAAGAAACACATGACGTTCACTTACAGTACAAGTGAATTAATTTATACAAATTTCACGCGAGAATTATGCTGCTGGTGTGAGTGTGTGTTCCATATGTGCAAAGAAAAATATCACCGCACCTTTGGTAATGAATAAGGCAAACCAGAGATTTCCAAGCATTTATTTGCGTGAGATCTCTCTTTTTTTTTTAACGCTGTTTAGGTGCATCCTCTGTAACTGATACAGCTATAAGTGTCTACAAAAATAATAGGTTCCATCACCAACGACGTGAGGCTAGAAGTAAGTAAATGATTTACAAGTAATTTCTGGGATCGCTTCTTGTGGAAAGCCCACAGTTAATTACCTTCTACATCCGTTTCCAGACCATGGGTTGTACAGTCTCCAATGACCTCGACGTCGACGAGGCGTTAATGTGTAATTTTTCGTCCTTTCACAGAGAACAGCCGTCGCGACAGAGAGACTGAGAGGGAAAAGAACATTCACTATGAAACAGTAACTCCATACACATCTGTACCTCACAGACCGTACTTGTACTAGGTGGATTGTATAACATACAGCTGCACGACTTCAGTTTCGCCACGTTACCTTCCTCAGATATTCATCCCCTTGACGATGAAATTAAATTCAACCAAACCGGGAGAAAATATTCAACGTGTCCAGCGTGCGCCGGGCTAAACGAGTTTGGAATTTTGACCAAATAAAAACTCCCCTTGACAAGAATCCCCTACAACGAGAACGAATCAGAATACCTGTATGTTCTGCAACAAACACCAACCATTCAACTGGAGACTTAAAAGGATGTGCAAATTCTGATTTGGGTATTCGCATTCATGTAATACGTTAACTAAGGCATGTGGTACCACATGCACCTTAAACAGTGAATGTGATGCGTAAGCAAACTTGAGTGGCGAAAACTCGAGAAGTGACTAAGTTCGAGCTCACTTTTCTGGGAAATTTCATAAATAAAGCACTCATCAATCCGAAGATTGTTTTGAGCACCACGGTGATTTATTAGGCGTGGTCCTGTTGAAAGTGATATCCCGTTGCCCTTCTTCGACTTTTGACCTGACTTACCTGGGCCGCACTTTAATATGGATTCCGAACCATGGTGAAACTCGGCTTTTGCACGTCAACAACCATTGTTAGGGGTGAAAGAAACGACATGTTACAGATAAAAATTCTAGGGTTGGCTGGGGATCGAACCCAGTGTCTTTCGATCTGTAGTCTGGGAAGACTTGTAATTGAAAAGAAATACAAAGCAGCAGTATCCCCTTTGGAATTTCGGTTTCGGAAGAAAATACTTCGAAACTTAGCATTTTAGACGCTGATTAAAGAAATATTTTTCTTTCTGAAAACCGTTTACGGATTTCTGTAGACAGTTCGTTTCCATATTCGCTTTTTTCAGTTTTTACAGCCGTCGCGATTTTAAACAACATTTCTGTCTTTCCATCGATCATCACGTCGTTGTCAAAGTAAGTGATATATAGCAGCGGATATACTAGTAAAATTATTTTAGTACAAAAAAGTGCCACATTTTGTTGCATTTTTGTTGGAAATTATCTATCATACATTTAGCTAACAAGAATGATCCCGCAGGTTACATCTTATCCTTTTAACGTAACAAAAAAAAAAAAAAAAAATGGTTCAAATGGCTCTGAGCACTATGGGACTTAACATCTGTGGTCATCAGTCCCCTAGAACTTAGAACTACTTAAACCTAACTAACCTAAGGACATCACACACATCCATGCCCGAGGCAGGATTCGAACCTGCGACCGTAGCAGTCGCGCGGTACGTAACAAATTTCTGTAGTTAAAATGAGTGAACTTAAGTGAATATGTTCAGTGAATGAAAATTAGCTTTGTCTTGACGGGGTGATTTACTTTGCTCACATCGGGTATGACGATGAAATTCTGCTGGCTGACAGGAGACTGTAAATCAAGTTTTATTCAGAATGATAAATTTTCGAACATCTAACTTCGTGTAGTTACGATTGTAATAGTAACTCGACGAATGCATCGGAGGTTTTCATGTATGGTACAAAAGCTTCTGATTGGTGTTTTGTGGGAAACTATTAACAGTGGGTCTTGTTTTAAATCTGATTAGGTCATCATACATGTGATTTCACATGCAATCAATGAAATATCTCATGTTTTTTCCATTCGTTTATGGCCAGGCTGACGTGTAATACTATGGTAAATACATTCATCTTTTACAGAGCTATGCTTTACGTTGTAAAATAGATTTTATCAACAATATAGTAGCCGCTGCACAAACCTATCCCTCGAAGTGGGGATTCTATCGAGTATATGCAACAATTTACACACAGATGTGGCAACAACACAGAATTTAACCCTCCTAAGACCGCGCATTCTCGCTTTTGCAGTATTGATCCTTTGTCATGCATCCAATAAATGAACATTACTCGATGAACGTTATTCATTTGTGCTGTAATGCAGGTTTTACAACCTTTATAACATGGATTGTTCGAAAGCTGCCACACAATGCGAGCAAGTGGTAATTTGTAGAGAAGAGCAGTTCAAAAGCGTGAAACTTCCATGCTGAAGCTCAACAATTGTTTACGTATGCAGACAGTAATATATTTGAACCATTGTCATAGTGGCTGATGGCAGCTTCGCACTTCTGTTCGTAATATGAACAACTGGTGACGACAGAATGGGACGTAAATGATTTCTGTAAGTTCCGAAAATTCCCTGCAAAAAACTTATAAGACTCTCACAAAAGACACGAATGCGTTTTCGAATAAAAATATTGGACTAAAGACGTCGAAGGAGGTCTCACAGTTCGTATGAAAATCCGTTCATATTTTAATCGGAAAAGCGAGGAAACACAGGCCGCAACTCGCCCAGTTATTGATTCTCTCTCAGCTGATATGTGACTCAGCTATCTGACTAAGAGAAGGCTCTGCTCTCTATATCACTAAAGCGGTTGCTTTCGACAGCGTCTGCGCTCGTTAGTGAAGTTTCGAAACAGTTAACATTTTCTGTTGTTATCTACGTTTTCCCAGTTCACTGGTTTATCGCAGCTGTGTGCGGGGACGAGGATAAGGAACAGGAAACAGGGCTCGCAAATGGAAGGACCGGATTTCAAATTCCCATTTGATCATTTTGATTAAGATTTTCTGTGGTTTTCTTAAATTACACGAGACGAAGTCAGGAGGGATTCATAAACAGCGACGTGGTTGATTTCCTTCTGATATGAGAACATGTTTCGCTTCTGTCTGAATCAAGCAGTAAACAATGTATGCACTTCACACACACACACACACACACACACACACACACACACACGCTCAAGCGCGCGCGCGCCCACGAATGCAATAATTTGTCCTATCATGACCTACAAGCCCGCTCTGACTACCTGTAGCTGGTTTATGTTTCGCCTATTACGTGTCTATTGATTCACGCAGCGGCAGTGCTATTTAAGACGTCAGTCCTGTACTAAGCAGTAAACTTGGCGGAGAAATTTCGCCCTTGGGGAACTGAACTTGTAAGAAAAAATAGTAAATAAAAGTACCTGAAGTAACTAGATAGAAGTTACTGTATTTTCCGTAGTAGCTGGTTAAACGTTCCGCAGAAGGAAGAAGAGAACGAGACAGTGAATCGTAATAAATTATGCAACAACAAGTAAGAATGAAAGACGAAAACTGCTTCGGAACATCGGTGGAATAAGTTGACGGATGCTACATTTCAGCTCACCACTAATTCGAAACAGTGCCTCGATTTAAAATGATGGAGGAAAATTTAACACGTCCGATGTATGAGATATATAAAATCTTGATGAGCCGGCAGGGGATGGTGAGCATGGCTTGCCATCTGTTCCACCCCTCGTCCTGGGCTATTCAGCGCAGCGCGCTTTGTGCAGGGTAGCGCCTCTGTGGTAGCGCGTACCTGGCTGGCAAACCTGTTTTGTCCAAGCAACGGTTGGGAACGGATCTGCAGCGCTTTGCTTCACGCCACCCTGCAAAAACGTCCCCTTAGTCGAGTTCGTGACCTTCCCCTATATACCTGCCAATGGGCTGGCCTGTTGCTTGCGCTTGCAGCCAGAAATGTGCGCATTCTCCTTGCTGTCCTTTCGTTCGCTGGTGCAAGATTCGTAAAAAGATAACAGACGTTGCTTCTTCCATTTAATACTTTGTTACTGATCTGCAACGATTTTCTGTCTGAACATACAAAAATTTAATTTTAGTTTCTGTCTTCCTATGTTTGGAAAGCTCTAATTGCCAGATGCCTTCTTGAGTACGGATTCTCCTCCGTGTAAACCTTCTAGACTGTGAACTCATCTTTGAGATCCACCCACCCGAACAACTGTAACCTACTGTACACTTCCCATGCCAAAAGCATCATTCAGTTCATTCCTTCACACACCAAACGAACTTCACCGTTTATGGGGAATCCTTTCAATTTTCACATTTGACATAAATCCCTATTCTGCATTGAACACTTGTAGCTAATACTGATGCACGTAAACGTTTATACGTTAAAGAGTCCAGTCACAAATACTTTGGAAGAACTTCTGTTTCGAGTTAATACAGATTATCACATGAAGGCATCTGTATACTCTTCGGTGAAAATTCAAGTTAAATATCCGGTAATGCATTAAAACCCAAAAAAAGCAATTTTTGCTAAATAACGTAACATTTTAACGAGTATGGTTACGTTTTTCTGCTTCCGTTCAGAAACCAAATAATATCCACTGTTCTGACAGAGCTCAGTCATCGGTAAAATAAGTATTTTGCGGAATTAATATGACCAAGAGCAGCTCCTTTTATAGGTCACGAGATCAATTCGAAAAGGCTTTTCTTGTGTTTTCGAGATATTAACTGTCACAGGATCCCAGGATACTTCTGTGCAAGTCCACAGTTTTGTATTACATACAGCTAGAGAAGACTGACCGGAACAGTTGCGAAGGTTACAGTGTAACAGCTCTTCGATGTCAGTTTCATTACTCAGATCACTTGTGTGGTGTCACCGCCAGACACCACACTTGCTAGGTGGTAGCCTTTAAATCGGCCGCGGTCCGTTAGTATACGTCGGACCCGCGTGTCGCCGCTGTCAGTGATTGCAGACCGAGCGCCACCACACGGCAGGTCTAGTGAGACGTCCTAGCACTCGCCCCAGTTGTACAGCCGACTTTGCTAGCGATGCTACACTGACAAATACGCTCTCATTTGCCGAGACGATAGTTAGCATAGCCTTCAGCTACGTCATTTGCTACGACCTAGCAAGGCGCCATTACCAGTTATATTGAAATGGAAATTATGTACCGTCAAGAGTGATGTACACCAATTATGGATTAAAGTTAAGTATTCCAGCAACAGCGTACCTTATTGGCTATATTAATTACAGTTAACTGTTCCAGACCTGACGCCAATCTGCGTGAGCTTAACGCGTGCCTTTCGGCTACCTCCGAGTGGCTTGGCTGTCTTGCCACGCCACTACAACTTGAAAAAGAACAGTTGGAGAAGGACGGGGTTGGAAGCAGCCATGGCATTTTTGTAGAACTGTGTAGCTCAGGAGTTAATTGGGGGTCACATATGAAATCCAAAGGTCCCGGACATAATCATCAACCGGTCTTAAGATTAGTTTCTGACATTTATCGCTTCTCTCACCTCTGGCAATGAATTGTTAAGGTGAAAATGTCATGTTGCACCGTGGTTCGGGGTTCATATTAAACTGCAGGTCCCTTTGTAAGTGGCTGCTTAAGTCAGTTAAAAGATGGGAGGAAACTAAAAGCACGCCACTTCTACACTAAAGAGCCAAAGAAAGTGGTACACCTGCCTAATATCGTGTAGGGCGCCCGCGAGCATGCAGAAGTGCCGCAACACGACGTAGCACGGACTCGACTATAGTCCGCAGTAGTGCTGGAGGGAATTGACACCATGAATCCTGCAGGGCTGTCCACAAATCCGCAAGAGTACGAGGGGGTGGAGATCTCTTCTGAACAGCACGTTGCAAAGCATCCCAGATATGCTCAATAATGTTCATGTCTGGGGAGTTTGGTGTCCAGAGGAAATGTTTAAACCCAGAAGAGTGTTGCTGGAGCCACTCTGTAGCAATTATGGACGTGTGGGGTGTCACATTGTCCTGCTGGAATTGCCCAAGTCCGTCGGAATGCACAGTGGACATGAATGGATGCAGGTGATCAGACAGGATGCTTACGTACATGTCATCTGTCAGAGCCGTATCTTGACGTATCAGGGGTCTCATATCACTCCAACTGCACACGCCCCACACCATTACAGAGCCTCGACCAGCTTGAACAGTGCCCTGTTGACATGCAGGGTCCATGGATTCATGAGGCGGTCTCCATACCCGTACACGTCCATCCGCTCGATACAATTTGAAACGAGACTCGTCCGACCAGGCAACATGTTTCCAGTCATCGACAGTCCAATGTCGGTGTTGACGGGCCCAAGCGAAACGTAAAGCTTTGTGTCGTGCAGCCATCAAGGGTACACGAGTGGGCCTTCGGCTCCCAAAACCCATATCGATGTTTCACTGTATGGGACCACGCTGACGCTTGTTGATGGCCCACCATTGAAATCTTAGCAATTTGCGGAATGGTTGCACTTCTGTCACGTTGAACGATTCTGTTCAGTCATCGTTGTTCTCGTTGTTGCAGGATCTTTTTCCGGCTGCAGCGATGTCGGAGATTTGATGTTTTACCGGATTTCTGATATTCACGGTACACTCAGGAAATGGTCGTACTGGAAAATCCCCGCTCCATCGCTACCTCGGAGATGCTGTGCCCCATAGCTCGTGTGCCGACTATAACACCACGTTCAAACTCACTTAAATCTTGATAGCCTGCCATTGTGGCAGCAGTAACCAATGTGACAACTGCACCAGACATTTGTTGTCTTAGATAGGCGTTGCCGACCACAGCGCTGCATTCTGCCTGTTTAAATATCTCTGTATTTGAATACGTATGCCTCTACCAGTTTATTTGGCGCTTCTGTGTAGTAGCACTATGACTAATAAATAACTACAGTGCTCAAACCAACATTTTATCTTTACCCAGGGTTTGGGTTAAGTGAATTAGGTAAACAACGGCCAATTCGGATATGACAGTCCGAATTGGGTGCCCATAGTCTGTAACATACCTGACAGATGCAAGGGGAGGGTGGGGGGTGGCTGACCTGTTATCCCGAGAAGAAGGTGTGGGCATTTACCATATTATGTCAAGCTGTGGTTCAAAATAATGCAGTAAAAGCGTGTACATAGATGGCCTTGAACTGTCTATGGCTCATTATGTACGCGGCAGTCAACTCAAAACGAGATAGATAGAAAAAATTTAAGTAAATTGTTTATTATTTCAAACGTAATTCCTCTACTGTTAATACATTTATCTCACTGTGAGACGAGACGGCCATTGCCTTCGTGGAAAAATGTTTGCAGTTGCCTGAAGGCAATGGCAAACCACCTCCGTTGGGACTTTACCTAGTAGGTGATGCGGGTCTCCCGCATCGTCCCCTACGCTCCTCGGTGTATGGGACCTCATCATCATCATCATCATCATCATCATCATAGGACAATGATATTACACAGGCGTGCACCTCTTCGTCCAAAGCAAATCCACGGCCACGAATGTATTTCTTCAGGTTTCTAAAAATATGAAAATCACCTGGGGAGACATCGAGACCATGTGGAGGACGTGTAAGAGTTTCCCAGCGAGACTTCTGCAGCGTAATTGAAACAATCTTGGCAGCACGCGGGCGGTCATTATCCTTCAAGAGAATAATGCCGTCCGTCAACTTTCCTGACAGTTTAGACTTTTGCAAAGTGTCCACTTACCGCTGTGCGTTATCTGTGGCACCGTGTTCGAGAAAGCCAGTGAACAGCGGGCCCTTGCTGTCAAAGAAAAAGGTCATCAAGATTTTCTCGGAGCCGGCGTGCTTGTTGTTTCGGTTACGCTGAAGAGATTTCATTGGGAAGCCCTTACACATTTACGATACAGGCTCTATCTCTCCCCAGGCAACTTCCATACTTATGAGCCTTGAAGAAAGGAATTCGTGGACGTCGATTTGCTTCCGACGAAGGGGTGCACGCCTGGGTACAATCATGGTTGTTGGGAATCGCAACATTTTTTCATGAAGGCGCTGACGTATCTCCCAGTGGGATAAATGTATTAACTGTTACGGCAACTACTTTTGAAATACTATATAGTTTACTTACTTTCTTCATCCGTCTCGTATTATACAATGGCCGGAGAAAAAACATCGATGACGTACGGGTAGGTGAGTGGTAGATTTGGGGAAACAGTTTTACTTACCGTGGACTGGAATAATGAACACATGCGGATTGGGTGAAGACCGTTAGGATTTAGCGTTCTGTCAACGAAGCGATCATTAGGGACGGAGCGTAAGTTCGGTCTAGGCTAGGATAGGCACCATATTTAAGATTTATACTGGATACTGGGAAAGCGACAAAATAGCACCCGCCGAACCACAACACTGACGAAAGGGTGTTTTCAGTGATCGTGACAAACGGTCATTAAAGAGAAATGTACGACAAATAAGAAGAAGACAGCTGCAAGAGTCACTGAGAACTATACGTCGCACTCGTGCACCATGTCAGCACCAAAATAGGGCGAGGTGGAATTCCAAACCCACTCATCAGTGATGCAAATGCCCGTGCCATGAAAACGTGGTGCCGAAGACATTAAACCTAGACTACCGAGCAATGGGAGAATGTCATTTGGTCGGACGGATCTTGTTTAACACTGTTTCCAGCTTCTGGCCGAGTCTGCCTCCCAAGAGTGAAATATATCGGAACTTCGGTGAAGATTTCAGCATTCGTATCGTGGTACTCCGTGAGACCCGTGGTTACTCTGCAAGGTCGCATTAGATCGACTGATTATGTGAGCAGCTCGTATCGACCAGGGATGACTTGTTGGCACGAGGATGAACTGTCGCATCCTTCCTGGCTACCACAGTCACCAATTCTCAGTATTTTTGAGCCTCTGCGGTCTACGTTGAAGACTCACCTGCCAAATGAGCGGGTAAGAACTGTAATTCGAGAAATGCCAATAACGCATAATTGACGTCCGGTTTTAGTACTAGTGCGCCTATTGACCTGATGACAGAGAATGTCAAAGGCATTCTGCATGTTCTTTTAGTATCACGCTGCTTATCACTTTTCTTCTTAGTGTGAATGGTCCTTATGGCTGAAATTCTCACCCTGTCGGCCTGATTTTCGTTATCTGTGTTTCTTCTAAATCATGCGAGGCAAATGCCGGAATGATTCGCAAACGAGGTAACAGCGCAAGCCCATTACAACCCCCCCTCCCACCCAAAAATAATTCATTATCCTCTTAAGGTAGCAATCCGTTCCTAATAACAGGTAGATTTCGAAGAGATTTTAAGTCCAAATTCACTCTCTTCCTTATACTTCAACTTGAGTTTCCCCTTGTAAAAGACAATTTTGGAAACTGACCATCCCAAAGAATATTAAGTGGCTAAAATTGATTTTTGTTGATTGAAGTTTTTGCCTGCACCTGTAATGCGAAGATTTCACTGTGAGCATACTTCGCCATAGGCAGCAGTCCCAGCAGCACGCCCCACCGAGCATCGCTCAGGTATCCCTATGCTTCAGGAGACCTGTTCGTGCGGTTGTCGACAGCTTTTTGTAGCGTCGTCTCCGGTTTCAGGGGTGTCGTCCGACCTCCGCTTCAGTTCAGGCGAGCGGTCTCTGCTTAAGTTTTATCATAACTAGATCACTACGAGGAGACAGCGGTGAGGCATCCTTCTTGTCTTCAATATCAAGAAACATATTGTCGTATGTACCTCATCAATACTAGAGAAAAGGGTGGTGTTCCACGGAACGTGCATAATCAGTTAGTCGTGGACATACACGCGCAGAAGAGTTGTTTTTTACGAATACAAAGATAGTGAGCATACAGCTAACATTTATCCCACGTTGATGAAAAACATTCTCATACCCACGCTGGTATAACGAGAGGACAGTGCTACATCTTCCTCTGTAAGAAGTAAAAGGCTGAGATACTGGAACCGTATTCCTGAGGAGTGTGGTGTTAGTACCCGTAAAGGTATATTGACTTCTTGATTTACTTGGTGTGTGTGTGTGTGTGTGTGTGTGTGTGTGTGTAAACACACAAGACATAAGACAATGTCAGGATGGTTTATAGAATACGACTAGGCCCAAATACGCACGTCGGGCAAAAATATTGGTCGTCAGTCTAACATCGTGTAACGACGCCTTTAGCTTTCATAATGGTCTCAGTTCGGGCGAAGAGATTCCAAAAGTTTCCTCTATTATGTCATATAAATCTGAAGCAACTTATTGATGATTAAATCCCGTTGACATACCAAACTGCGGGAATGTTGATTACTTTGTTTCACTGGATGTTCAAAATCACTCCGTCCGCACAGGTCTCGGAAGACCCTAACGGTACTGACCGACCGCCGTGTCATAGTCAGTCTACAGGTATAACTGGATGCGAATGTGCAGGGGCATGTGGTCAGCACACCACTCTCCTAGCTGTTGTCAGTTTTCGTGACCGGAGCCCTTACTTATCAGTCAAGTAGCTACTCAAATTGCCTCACGAGGGCTGAATGCACGCCGCTTGCCAACAGCGCTTGGCAGACTGGATGGCCACCCATCCAAATGCTAACGGAGCCCGACAGCTCTTGACTTCGGTGATCTGACGGTAACTGGTGTTACCACTGCAGCAAAGCAGTTAGAGGATGTTCAAAATAGTCCCAGACATTTCCACTGAGACTAAGATCGAATGATTTAGCGTCCCAGTTGAGGATCGATAGGGTTCCTCAAAGTGCTTCAAACCGGGAACATATATGTGTACACCCTACGAACACAGTTGTAGTATTAGAAGATAAGAGTGTCCATCGCATATACTCATCATGAGGATGTAAAAGAAAGACGTGTTAGACGCCGCGTGGAGCAATCACCCATCCATCATTTGGAAAAAGGCAAAATGGTGAATCGTCTCCCGTCTCTCGTCTCCCGTCTGCTTCTGTACACTTTTCGTGTTGTGTGGCCCATTGAAGCCATGGAGCTTTATGCATACTGTGGGCAGTGACTTTTGGATTGTACCCGTCTCCAAATCTCCAGCGCTGTTCCCTTCGCGATATCTGATCGGAAACTGGTAGAGATGGACCTATCTTCGCTGACAACAGCAATATTCATGCTAAGTTTAAAATCGATTGTCACTGACAAGACGTGACACTCGTCTCCAATGCATCTCGTTTTGTACGATTTTACGACCACAATTCTTACGCTATGTTAAATGACTTCGACCGATACACCATTCCTTATAGACACGTTGGATTGTCTAAATTGATACGCCAACAAATCGTGCAACATCATTCACCGTGTAGTCACGGGCACCTCCAAACGCGATAGCTCCTTTCTTTTATTCTGTCTCATTTCGACACTGATCCATTTTACTGCGTTGATCCCACACAACCAACTAACACATACACGCCAATTCACTGCCACGAGGACCACGAGGGAGATAACCCGTGGCGCATACGTCACAGCACGTCACACTGCAGGTCTTAAGAGTGCCAAAGCCGTCCACAGAGGGAAGCGAGTAGCTATTTCAGACGTGTTTAATAATTCTTGAGTGCGAGTTTAAATGCATACAAGGTCTCGATAGCTCCGTCACTGTCATGACTTACATCAGCGGTAAGGGTCACATGGCGACCTGGTACCAGTTGTACACTATCTACAGCTCTCTAAAGCGACCAGTCTGCTCTTTTAAGCTGCTGACTAATATTTTACCCAGTGAGCTTACTGTGCCCATCCTCATTCAGCTGAGCTAGCGTTCCATCCCTAATGATCTTGGTGTCGACGGGACGTTGAACTCAAACCTTCCTTTGAAAACCAAATAGGCATCCTGGAAAGTGAATCTAGCCTTATTTTGCGTCCTCTCTCTCTCTCTCTCTCTCTCTCTCTCTCTCTCTCTCTCTCTCTGTGTGTGTGTGTGTGTGTGTGTGTGTGTGTGTGTGTGAGAGAGAGAGAGAGAGAGAGAGAGAGAGGGAGGGAGACAGAGAGAGATAGAGGGGGGGGGTTGAGTGGTTGGGTAAATAATGTTAAGTTATCACGCTGTAGAACATCAGGTGTCGCAGTATAGCCACGACATTAACACTTATTAGGAAAAGCACCACGTTTCTTTTAAAGGTCTTCGAAGAAATTTACAATATGAGAAACTGCAGCGTCTTGGTCACATCCAAAACTTAGGCCAAAAATTCTCCTTCTTCGGTATTTTTGCTCCTGCTTTCTGTAGCAGACGGTTTCGAAAAAAAAAAAAAACGAAATTATAGAGAAATGTCTCGATACGTTTCACAGTATTCCACGATTATATTTCAGTTGCTCAAGAAACATGTTACTCCCCTCTTTGATTTCATCATTTGTTATGTGCAAAGAACGATTCCAGTTGCAGAATGGTCCTCTCGTTATAATCAGCCGCGGGAGTTGTATCGCTTAATGCTTGTCAGCGTTGATACATGCGCGTATGTCAACATGACATCTTCTGTGTACACGGATCGATGTAGCGCTCCGTTCTATTCCTAGCACAGCCTCTGCTGTCGGTTGACTCAAAGACTTCGTCATATTCAGCTACCAGATTGTGCTCATTTTGGCATCAGTTCTCATTAATTCCACTTAGATATAGAGCATGGAAGAACGGAATTTCGTGGTTTCGCTGAATTACTTCCATCTCACGGCCGCAATGTTTTTTTTTTTTTTTTAATTCCGATCAAGATCTACTAAAAATTTCACTGTTTCTTTTGTGTGACAGCTCCTTGATGTGACAGAACTATGATACCACGACGCTGTCACACACCCAAGCAGTCTTACTGAAACAGCATCTAGCGCGAAAGTCTAAGCTCATATATCTACAAAATGATTCGACCTTAAATTCACTGTCGACATTCGACATTTATATCATAACGCCAGATCGTGGCGTTTTTCTTCCTACGTACTGATGAAATTTTATGAAACCCTCTTATAGTTCACCTGATATCAGCGAAACCTTGCCACGAACCTTCGTAATAATGTGTAACGAACGCTCAATGTGATATGCAGTGTCACTTACCATGCCAGAATATATCATGAAAATCCTAAGTGACTGTCCACAGTCAGTCAGTCAAAAAAAAAAAAAAAAAAAAAAAAAAAAAAAGGTTCAAATGGCTCTGAGCACTATGGGACTTAACATCTATGGTCATCAGTCCCCTAGAACTTAGAACTACTTAAACCTTACTAACCTAAGGACATCACACAACACCCAGTCATCACGAGGTAGAGAAAGTCCCTGACCCCGCCGGGAATCGAGAACGCTTCCGCACGACCACGAGCTGCGGACCAGAATCAGTTGATAGGTCGACACACCAACCGAAAATAACGAAGGAGCCACGTCAACATGGACTCCTTCTATGCGGTTCTGAGCTAATTATCTGCCCTATTACTTTGTATCCATTCAAAATGAAAGTCAATAGTATTTACGAAGGTCACAGAAAACGTAGGTGGCCTATGGTGTAAAACATAATATTATTACCGTTAGAATGGCAATCGCTTCTCGTAGAGCCGATCTAATGGTTTGTACAGATTTTCCAGAAAAATGTTCATTCTGCAGCGAAGTGTTCTCAGATTTGAAACTTCCTGGCAGATTAAAACTGAGTGGACCGGGACTCCGACCTGAGACCTCTATCTTTCGCGTGTAAACGCTGTAGCGACAGAGCTCGAAAAACACAACTCACGACCCACCCTCACACCTTACAAACAAAAATTTGTGGAGCTGTGTCGGCGGGTCGTGAACCGTGCTTGGATAGCTCAGTCGGTAGAACACTTTCCCGCGGAAGATAAAATTCCTTTTACGACTCCCAGTTTTAATGTTCCAAGAAGTTCGTACAGTGTTAATCAGAGACGACATTTTGCAGTTATTCATTAGCATTAACGTTGCACGGTTTGTATTGGTAATCACAAATAGTACTGAAATTTAGCTGGGTGCATTATTGTAACATGTAAAGCGATATGTATGAATGCAGTCAACGGCGAACTTCACTGAAATGTTCGACAAGGTGCTACACTGAACCGTCGTTTGTAAGAGACGCAAAGGGCTGTAAGTTCTGCACACAGCAGGCACGGAAAAGCCTGACGTGTCCTGTCACACATTCCTGCTGACGGTTTGGATGTGGCGCTACATACCAGGGACGCAGCGTAAGTATTGTTTCAGTGGTCGGTGACTCGAATCCTCTGCGAACGATGACCTGGTTGCCAAGCCTGGTAAGACACCAGATCCGTATTCTAAACATGTACTGCTTTAGCCTCCACGGAGGTGCCGCTACATCTGGCTTACGAGCGTTTGTGATTCACGTTAACTTTGAGTTGTTTTTTTTAATGTTAAAATGTTTGTGTGTTATTTAATGAAACCTCAAATTGGAAACCTATCAGACTTGTACCTAAATGAAAAGAAAATACTGACAGTCAGTGTACCATATTATTTATTCTTATTATAAGACACGTTTGTGACCGGTCCCCATGTCTTGTATACAAGGGCATCACCAGGTATCTAATTTGATCAGGTGGTTTCATGTACGTTTCTCATCATCATATACAAGGGGCAACGGGTATAGTTGTAGATATTTCTGTTGGTGACTGAGAACAGTGTACTGGACGACATTACATCAGTATTTACTTCATTGCAGACAATAATTATAGCTATTAGGGGGATTATGTTTTATGTTGATTAGTACCTCCAAGTACATGTGGCAAGAGCAAGACATTAATGCTTATTTGCTCCTGGGCAGTACGTTAGAAGTTAAAGTGAAGACGTGTGGACACTTGGACGCAAAACGGTCGGTCTATACTGAAAGGCGTAGTCCACTTTGCTGCATTTGTGAACGTCAGGTAGTAATTCATGTGCTATGTTTGCAGGAAGACTGTTTGACGCGGAGAAAAATCAACCAACACACTGATGTGTGTACACATTAAGGTAGCACAAACAGAAGTATCTGCACTTATATCATTACATCCTATATAAACCAGTCAACAAAACTTAGACACCTAAATTGTCCTATTCGTTGCTGTTCCCTTAGGTTCTTGGTAAGCTACCCCTTTCTTCTAATATGTCAGGGGGCAAATATTTTTCCTTGTCTGCTTTCTCCCCCTACTGTAACTTCAATGATAATTCATTGAAAACAAATTTTTCTGAGAACATATCAACTCAGTTTGCTTTCCTCTTTCTAATTCACTTCTGATATACTTGTTTTCTCTACTCTTTCAAACACTTCATGATTCCTCACTTCATATATCCATTTAATTTGCTCCATTTCTCTCCATAGTCATATTTTATAAAAAGTGCTTCAAAAATATTCATCCGGTATCAATTACTATGGGCTCTAAATTAATTAAGAAATAAACATTGGGTGAATATTAACTTACACAACGAAACTAAATGTTTAACTTAGGTGCAGTTGTAATTTTCCGATTGCCGAGGTTGTCGGTGGCATCTCTCTGGCCCAGCTTGCTCACTCGCGTTCATTACATGATTGCTGAAAGTTTCATTTTCCAACAGGACGGAACATCACTGCACTGGCGACTGCATGTAAGAGCATTTCTTAACAACGCCCTGCCACAGCCATGGACCGACGATAGCGGACGTATGAACCTTACATTGCACCGTCGGCCTCCATCGTCGCCTGATCTACTGGTATGTGACATTTTTGTGGGGTTTGTGAAAGACTCCATTTATGTGCCTCCTCTTCCAACAGCTTTCGGTGAACTGCGACTCGCGTGACAGCAGTGTATGCTGCGACTCCAGACATTCTCGAAAAAGGATGAGGCGAATTTCACTATCGTCTACATATTTGTCATGCGACTGGTGGAGGACACATTGAACAGCTGTAAAAGGTAACGGAATACTTTAATCCCAAACGTAGTTATATAAAATACCCCAATGTTTTAGGTGCATGTACGTGAAAGATATATGCTTCCAAAACCAGAATTTCTTTAAAAAATAAAAAGTTTGTAGTTCTGTGTGCATGAGTTAAAATTCGCCCGAAATTCTTATCTTCTTTTCTGTGTACCCTCCCTCTTCTTAATCGTTCAGATTTCTGTGTCATATGTATCTACTCTCCAATCAAAGCATCTATTTCTCAGCTCAGGTAGTAGTGCTCTTGTTGTCTATGATCGTTACATTTTTTGAAGGCTCCCTTTCCTTGTAATATCCGTTGCCATGTAGATTTCTATTCTTTCACAGATCCCTCCTGGTCGTATCTACTATGATGTCGTACAGAAAAGAAGTAGTGTAATAAGTCCTACTCCATGTACGCCATGGTAGCAAGTAAATTTGTGAAATATGGTCTTCACAGGCCATCTTTTACTATGCTGTTTATGGTAAAGCTTCCTGGATAAATCCTATGACTCAGCAAGATGTGGCAGCATGGATAAGGTGGTGTATCTCATTCCAACCCAAACAGAGGCTGGATTTGTGAGATTTTTCTTTGAATCATTAATAATTTTAAGGGCCCCAAAGACATAGGTCACCAAAGTCACAGATACACAGTCATAATTCGCGTTGCACGCATTCGGGAGGACGACGTTTCAAACCTGAGTCCGGGCATCCAGATTTAAGTATTCCGTGGTTTCCCTAGATCACTCCAGAGAAATGCCGGGATGGTTCCTTTGAAGGGGCACGGCCGATTTCCTTCCCCATCCTTGAAACAATCTGAGTTCGTGCTCCGTCTCTAATGACCTCGATGTCGACAGCACGTTATATCTAGTCGTCCATCGCTTTGCAGTTCCTGAGGTTGTAGCTTACTCCGGCAGATGTTGTCAGTCAGCATAATCTTCCCTTAGGTTAAGCCATCGGCACACGGACCGTACTTTCGAACGTGAACATAGAGCGGCCTAGCTCAAACTGCTGCTGAACGCTTAGAAACGATGTGAGTTGTACATACGGTTCGTGTGCCTCAACTCAGTATACGCAATCGCAGCGCGCTCCAGCGGCTGTCAGCTGTATCTGGCTCGCAAATCGCACGGTTTACGAAATGGACCGGCGTAAAATTCCTACGTGAGCTCTATTAAGACGCACGCTTCCTCCCTTGTCCATACGCTAGTCATTACGTTCTCTCTGTAGTATACATAAATCAGAACTTCAATATCCATGAACATGTAATACGGCAAAAAGGAAAGAACATGTACAATCAATAAGGACATTAACCTGTCAAAGTTCCATTACAAATAGTGCGATACAAATTTACAGTTGTTTTCTACGTAAAATAAAAATTATTTCATTGTTCTCACTGTTAGTAAAACCCTGAGATCATTCTTACTTGATTACTGTTCTTATTCAGTAGTAGAATCTTTATCACATATTAAATACAAATCTTGAAACAATAAAATGCAAAATATCTTGTTGCAAGTAGTACAAGGTACTTTGTACATAAAGCCAATTGAACAAACTCACTCCTCAGAAAGAGCGCACTTATATTTACAAAGCATCGAATATTATAGAATATACTTCTATTAAACTAATAAAAAAGAAACAGAACCTATCAGAAAATGCAAAGGTTAGTAAGAAGAAATATCGGGATCAGTGAGATGCGAACCAGCAGCACATCACATGTAACATTTCAGGTCTGCAGCTCTAGTCCTTACGCTACACCGACCATGAAAGACAGAGAACACTCATTGCATCTTACCAACTCACGAAAGATTTAATAGTAGCTGTGCTATTAACTGACATTTGGCACTTATGCAGTTTAGCAGGTACGGAAAAAATTTTTCATTCCAAATGTATCTGGCTTGGAGAGCTTTGTGGGTGAATATGTAAAGTTTGTTGGTGATTGTACTTTGTATTTTCATAAATAAAGTGATCTGTAGCGTAGCCCACTTGAGGTTAGGTTGGGAGTTTTTTTTTGGAATGCGGCCGCGGCAGCGGCCGCCTATGATTTGAAAATACTGATTAGTTAGTGTATTACGCAATGTTGCGTCATCGGTAGCGCCGCGCTTAGCGGGCAGAAGATATCGCCGACGGTCAAGGCAAAATGAAAATGGATGTTATATTCGAAATCAGCGCATCAGAATTCACTATATCGACAAAATATTGAAAAATAAAAAAATTTTAAAAAAATTTAAAACAATTTTTTTATGTAAATAATTGACTGGGGCGAAAATAAATATCGTATTCGTAATCAGCGTATCAAATTTGACTATAATCGATCAAATTTTGAAAAAAATTGATAAATTTTTTCCGTACCTGCTAAACTGCATAAGTGCCTGACATTTAATTGTAACAAATTGTACCACGAGCAATACGGTTTTGGTGGATCGTCAATGTGCTATTACCTTGTACAATATGCTTTCATAATACGCTAGTTATAATCATTCTTTAACCGTGAATATGATGTTTCCCGTCTTTTTATTACAACAAATCCTGCAATTAACGGCAGGTTTCAATAGACCCTCAAATTGCTGGTGCTTATAAACGGCACATGTACTTATGGGTTTCAACTGAAAGCCAACATGGCGTCTCGCGAAGCCTTATTCATTTCGCTGAAGATAGATGGCATCATGCGACGTAGGTGACGTTCTTCCATCTCACTGGACTAGGTTCAAACGCACATTCACAATATCTAATGTGCTAGAAATTTCTCATCACGTTCGCAAAGATTAACCAATGTGCTTTTTCGACGCTATAACTGCACAAAATTGACACGCTCAACGCTCGAATGCACGGTCCGCGCGCCTACAGCTTTAGGCTGTCTGTTATGAACAGACGCCACCCTGAACCCACAGCTGTGATACATTGTATGTAATTAGCAGGAGGAGAGGGAAAGAAAAGAAAGTAAAGGGAGGGGATAACTGCTATCAGCTGCATCGCACATTAAGTAGAATCAACAGCGACGAATGAAAATGTGTGCCGTATTGGGATTCGAACTCGGGGTCTCCTGCTTACTAGGCAGGTGGGTTAACCACTGCGACACGTGGACCCAACATTTCCGCAACTACGCGGACTATCTCGGAACGCGTCACGGCCGATCCACACTCCCATAGAGCGCCACCTATCCGCTCTCCCTCTCCATTTCCTCCATGTGCGCTGCTCTGAGATTCCCGCAGGCGTTCGGACGTATCCGTGCATCCGTACTGAAGAAGATGGATTCACTGCCCAGCTAGGCGAATCAATCAATTATATGAATGCGTGGACATGTCCTAAAGAACAGACAGCAAGCATTCATATAACTGATCAATCCGCCTATCTGGGCAGTGGATCCACCTTCTTCAGACCGACCTCCCGTGGGAATCTCAGAGCAGCGAGCATGGAGGAAATGGAGAGCGACTGCGGGTGGGTGGGGCTCGATTGGAGTGTGGTTCGGCCGTGAGGCGTGCCGAGATATTACGCGCAGTAGCGATAATGCTGTGTCCCGGATGGCGCAGTGGTTGACGCACCTGCCTAGTAAGCAGGAGATCCCGGGTTCAAATCCTGGTCCTGTATACATCCTCAATCACCGCTGCTGATTCTGCGTAATGTCCCGATGCAGCTAACAGCAGTGATTCCTTTCCTTTCTTTCCCTCTCCCCCTTCAATTTACACATAAAACTTAAGGCTGGTGTGGACTGCTCATTTTGCTTCAGGTGGGACATTAAACACCATGCAAAGGTAATAAGGTTCATTTCTGTCAGTGTTTCGGCCTGATATCTACTATAAATTTTACAGTACTTGCAATTTTGTTCTACAGTATCAGCAACACATGGCGCAGCAAGACGCTTTGACTAAGAATTCCGTTAACAACTGTTTCTCCAACATCGCTTCCCAAGTGGTACAGGACATTTGGAGAATGAAAATGGAAAATATTGCAAGTGCCATGTCTGTATATCTTTTTGTGCATAACTGATTTGTATCCAACAAATCAGCACGAATCATGCTGCTCATTGCACCACCGCAAAAAATAATGAGAAAAAATAGAAAATGTTTCTTATTGATAACTTGTGCCATGCCAGGAAAGTGACTGGTTCTAGGCGACAAAAAGGAAGTTTTTATAGCATTGATTCTTGCAAAGAAGGAAACAGCAGGTAGCCACTGTTAATAATGCTGTTAATTTACACAAATAGCATCGTTACAAGTTTAGAAACCGACAAGTTCATCTTAAGACGGCTGTTCACGTTTATATTATTTTTGATGCTGCTTACGTTAGTTTTAGGCTTTTGTTTTCGAGAAGTAATCTAAGCAATAAATGTGAACAACGGTGTGAAGACGATCCTGTACATTCGAAATGGGTAACGGCGCTATTTATGTAAATAAGTTGCATTATTAACAATGGGTGGGTGCTTTTTCCATCTTTACAAGAATCAACTTTTATTTTGTACACACCCATGGACTAAAAATATCAGATTTTATGACAAAATAGCCGGGAAAAAAGTTTTTGTTCCATGTGCCATTAACACCGACGCACAGCTTTTTATTTGTGATAACACAAGTACAGAAATAGAGCATTAGGTTTTTAACTAGTAGAAATGTAGTCAACAAATATCACTTTTCACATCTTTCAAATTTTGAAACCCCAGGGGGAAGCACAGCTTGCCACAAATAACATGCACCATCTATTAACATATCTTTGGAAAACTTTCTCCGTGTTCTGGTACCTCAATCATATCTAGGGACATGCAACAGATTACTGAGAATACAATAGCGATGGTAAAGTGTTTCGTAAAAATTTCATTTACAACGATTTTCATTTCCAAAAAATGGTTCAAATGGCTCTGAGCACTACGGGACTTAACATCTATGGTCATCAGTCCCCTAGAACTTAGAACTACTTAAACCTAACTAACCTAAGGACATCACACACAGCCTTGCCCGAGGCAGGATTCCAACCTGCGACCGTAGCAGTCGCGCGGTTCCGGACTGAAGCGCCTAGAACCGCCTGGCCACCACCGCCGGCTTCCACTGTTCATTCGATTTTATTACACAGCAAGAGAACTGCCGGGTGTGACATTATTTGTTATCAAAATTTATGTAGGACATTCATTCAACAATAATCGCAATTATCTAACGTCGTTTGTTTTTCCGTTGTCTCAGCCACTGATCATCTCAGTTCAGTTTTTTGGACTGAAGAGGATTCATTTGTACGATCTCTGTTAAAATTTCGCCTATATTTAGAAGCTTCAGTGTACTTTTTAGCGTTCAAGTGTATACTAGGTAATATCTTTGTCACTTTTTTATTATTTTTATCAAGACAATGATGCTGAGGAACGTGGCGCAGCGTTTGAGAGGACCAGTGCTCAAATCTCCCTTTGTCCAAGCAGTTTTAAGTTTCCTGCGGTTTCTCTAAATTGGTTGTGCCAAATGCTGGTATGTCCACTTCCCCAATCCACTGTAACAAAGAACTCTCCTAAACCTGGTTAAGAAAAGGAAAGCAGGCTGCATGGTACATACCATGTGAGGAAAAGGACTACCGTTGTCAAAGGTACAGTGGAAAAACAGAGGGAAACAGTAAGGAGAAGAATAAACATGCTGGATGAAGTGTAAACACGAAGATACTAGACTATGTAGAAAAGAGGAAGATACCAGACTACGAAGCAGTTGCCCTGGAATAGAATCAGATGGGGACAGCAGTGGTGACAGCAACTGTCAATAGGCGGACCATCTTATGATGATGATGATGATATTCAGAAATGGCACCAAAGTTCATCATTATAGTCTGACTGATTTTCGAAGCGTGAACCTCTCGAACAAGATTCCTTATCTCACATTTCATACACGACTACCTGTCACCTTAATGCGCCGCAGCCCAATGATATTGGGAACCCAGTCGTTGTCAACTCACAAGACTTCCATTCAGCCATAACATTGCATGGACTTGCTGACCTCCAAATCTCTGAACACGGTACACTCACCGGTCAGTGCTATTGTGACACTGTGCTCTCTCTCTATGTATGTCTCTTCAGAGATGTATGCGGCCATGGCTTCATTTTCGTGGATGACAATCCGCGACCGCATCGATCTACGCACGTGGGTGAGCTCTTGTAACGACAACATATACGGCGAACGGACTGGCCTGCACCTTTCCCCCGACTTGAACCCCATCGAGCACGAGTGTGATGCGTTGGAGAGACGTATTGCATGTTAACATGCACCAAAGACCATACAGCAGTTGGCGGCCGTGCTGGAGGAGGAATAGAACTCCCTTACCAGCCTTGTGGCCAAAATGGAGACTCTTTGCAGAGCATGTATTGGCGTTGGAGATGATCACACACCCTATTAAGAACAATGTCCCGCCTTTTGTAACGTCCACAGGACCATCATAAATCGCGGTGACTTCAGTGTAATTACTGTCTTTGAATAAAAGTGTCATTTCTCTTCGTGTCACTGCGTATTTCTTTCAGTTATTTTCTGTACTGTACTGTATTGTACTATACTATAGCAATTCTTCCTATTTATTGTCCAAGTGTTATGGACCTATATTACTTGACACTAACACATCATGCGAAAGTTACTTTCGTCCTTAAGTTTTGCGCGCCAGTGTACTTAGTGATTAACACCATCAAATAAACGAAGAAGAGGATGGTAAATGTTCAGAGAAGTTTGCAAGTAGAATACACCGCTCTGAAGACGGTGATGGATCTGTTGATTATCTTAAATACAGCCACGAACTGTTTCATCATAGAATATTTAATTGGATTTGATAGGGTTAATAATGATTAAAAACAGAATGTTTAGCTAAAAGGAAGCACGCAATGGTGAACAGCTGGATTCATAAGTAGGACGATCACTAAACAGTTACGGTGCCTGATGTACTAATTTATCTTTCGTGATTTCGTATAATCATATCCAAATCGTGGCCAGGAACAGTCCCTTCTCAGATCATCTACAAATTTAGAGATGTCTCCGTCCCTGATCCTTTTGCTATCCACTTGATGCTACACCAGAGTAAAAAATTTGAAATAAAGAAATGTGTATCACGTACTAATTTTTTTACTCGATTTTCACTTAAGCTCCTTTAACTGTATGGTCTTAAAATCAGCTTCGTCTACGTCGTATCGCTAGGTCTGTTATCGAATGGCGCAATGAGAATTAATTTAACTCTGTATTCAGTGCTCATATGGCTCAGTCTGTTGTGTATTATACACAATACTGTGTCCGGTTGGGATATTCCTATCTAGTATTTTGTATGCAAGAAGCAAGAGAGTAATGTTCGATTCTAAAGTCTCATTAACAAGGAGGTTATGAGAAGAAAGGAAGATCTGACAGGGGTTGAAGTCTTTAGAGACTGAGCATAAGCTCTGAGTGGCAAGGACTAGCAAGGAAACAGGCCGTGTTTAATGAGCCACCCCGAATCCAAAGATTCGCCTCAGATGACTTACGAAAAATCTAAACCAGGATAGCTGGAATGAGATTTAAACCTCTCTCATCACGATAGTAGATCAGTTGGAGGGTGGCGGAACGAATCGGTCGTGGTTTGATCGATATAACCATCATGGCATTCACTTTATGTGATTTGAGAAAACCACGGATGACATAAAACCGAATGGCCAAATAAGGATACAAATAACCTGAATTCTATTCCAGTACTTTTGCCTTTGTTTTTCTCGGCAATTGTTTAAGAATTTTCGACATAAGGAAATAATATGTTTGTATTGTAGCTAAACTTCAGCTATAAATAGCAAATGGAGTAATATAACACAGTGTACATTGCCGGAAGTTCTAGCAGGGACTCTCCTTGTCCAACGTGTCCACCTCCAACAGTGACATGAGGTAAGTTTTCAGCGAAGACGTAAAAAAAAATGTCCATTACAATAGGTGTAAAACTGGAATTAAAAAAGAGAGGGAGGTTCTGAAATAAGTGCAAGCGTTTCATCATACGAAAGGTTTCTTCATATGAAAATGTTTTCTCTTGCACCCCTCTTGTTTATTCACTATCCTGTAAGATGATATCTGATTGGATAAAGCATAAGGAAAACCAACTAATGCTGGCATTTATTACTGAAGTCCAGAAAAATCAAGTACTGCAGGACTGCGATGATGCGGAGAACTGCAGTGATGTAAGCCAGCGACTTTTGTAATAATCAAGAAAAATGGGTACATGGCGAAGAAAGTATATGTATATTTTGCGTCTTCTGGCTTCAGCATTTACACAAAGAGCAAATTTTAATTTCTCACTTGTTATTTTGCTAGACCTCTGACTACCGTGCTATGTTTATGAATGCATCGATACCCACTCGATAAGTGTTCGGTGGCTATGACTTCTACTGAAAACGATAGTAATAATGCTCCAGAAGGTCACATTCCATCAAATACCTACTCTGGCAGACAGTGGAAATTTCGCAGTCATATTGCAGCTTTCTGTGCCTTTGGAGTCACTCTATTTGCCATATCCAACTGTCTGTGACTTTCTTCCTCAATAATTACAAAACTTTACGAAAGATAAAAGTGGCCATCCCGTCGAGATGTACAGAAAAAAGTCAACGCCAGAGTGAAGCTTTGCTGCCTGAGCTGACCATGACGTGAATCATGGGCTCTCATCTGGCGGAAGGATGTATCGCATGAAGCATTCATAGACTGAGAGTTTTCCCATAATGATGAGAGCGCGCCTTCAGGAATGAGCAGGATAAGTGCTCATGTCTGCGCAGGTGTTGCGTAACACTCGCACGGCGTGTGCTAGATATCTGATCTCCGAAGGGAATCACGTAACGCGACCTGCGTCTGTGTCTTCTAGTTGCTGGGCTGCTGGAAAGAAGGTGGATCCATCGAGTAACTTACGTAATGACGCTCGTTATTGCTGTTGCTTTCATCATTCAGCAGAAGAACCATGTCAGAAAGCTTTAGTACGGTTTATATGTTACGAGGTAACTTTTGAAAGAAGGAAAGAAACTTGGGCTTTAACGTTCCGTCGATAACGAGGTCATCAGAAACGGTACTGACTTTTATTTTCGTTATGTGGTATCTTCAACAGATTTTCTGAAGCCAATATTTCGAGGTTTCATGATGTCAACTGGGCACCCAATTAAAAAGACTGAATAAGTCTATATCAGTTTCATAACAGTTCCACAAGAAATTATTGAAAACGTCCGTTTGACTTGTGCGACATACAGAAAGAAACTTCTGCGACATACAGCACAACGGGAGAAAGAAGAACAGTTCTCAGAAGGGAATCACGTAACGCCACCTGCACCTGACTCTTCTAGTTACTCGGCTGCTGGAAAGAAGGTGGATCCATCGTGTAACTTACGTAACGATTCTCCGTATTGCTGTTACTTTTATCAATCAACAAAATAACCAAGTACAAAAGCCTTACTACACATTTTATGTTATAAGGTAACTTTTTAAGGAAGAAAAGAACGTAGCTTGGCGTTCAGCGTCCCGCCGGTGACGAGGTCATTAGAGAGGATGCTGACTTTTATTTTCGTTATGCGATAATCATCATCACCTTACCTGAAGCCAATATTCTGATGTTTCGTGATGATGATAAATTTGACGCCCAATTAAAACGACGGAATATCTGCACGTCTACATCAATTTCATAACTGTTCTACAAAAAACTGTTGAAAAAGTCAGTTTGGCTTGTGTGATATACAGCAAAAAAACTGCTGAAATAGACTATATAATAGGAAAAAGAAGGACATTATCTCGAGAATTTTGTAAAAGAAAACTCCTACATAACAAGTTCGTGAAATTGAAGCATTTCCACCTAAGACACTAGAAAACGATATAGCACGAGTTTCTTTTAATTTCGCATTTTACTATATAATGAGCTTAATTAAACTCGTACGTGTTGTTTCTCTCATATTTTCTTTTCTTGTACAACGATGTGTTATCATGAAACTACCTGACGAGTTAAGACTACGTGCCTGACTGTGACTCTAACCCGGTACCTTGTCTCCTGGTGGAGTACTGTTACCGACTGAGCTGTACAGGCTCGAATCATGATGTCTTTTTACAAATTTAATTTTACTAGTGCATCTCTCCTATTTTTCACACTGGACAGAAGTTCTCCTACATACCTGCTTTGCAACAGCTCAAATTCCACTGCAGAGGGAAACAAACTTTAGTATATGTCTACGCCATGCTCAGCGATATCGTTTCTCTCATGAGCGCTAGTTTAGCAAAATATGGAGGAGGACATTTGCAGTATTAGGGTAGTGGAAGAGAGGTACTGACAAAAAATGATCTGTAAAGTTATGTTGTGAGACGTAAAATAGATAAGAGCATTGGCCACGAAAGGCAATGATTTCAGTTTGTAACTGTCATGAAATTCCACAATAGAGCACTCTCCACTGTAAAGTGAAAGATTTGTGCTGGTATTCATTATTTAGAAGATGAATTTACTTAGTCATTGATTGTGAGCCTCGTTCTGAGGCAGAAAATTACTGTTGTATGCACTGCGCCTAAGCGGTGGATGTGAATAATGTACCATGCGATCGGTAAGTACCGCTATCACACTATGACAAAAATTTGGACTATTCGGTACTTTAACAGATTCTGCAGTAGATAATACTGGTGCGAAGCTAAGTAAATATTTATAAAGATCCGTAATATTCAAAGCTGCCTACCATGTAACTCAGTCCTGTCACTATCGTAGCTCAATGAAAACTGTGTCTGGATGTCTGCTCATGTATCATGAATGAATGTGTCTTCGTTCACAATTACTAATTCAAACTTCAGTGAAGAATATTTGTAGTAGCATGTTTTCGTCGTGAAACATGTTGCAAAATGAACAAATGAGTCAGTGTTTCATTAAGACATCACCTGTACGGCAAGTAATGGAAGATTTGGAAAATAAAACCACTTACGAAACATGAATGTGAGAGTGTTAATTACTGATACATAACTGCGAAACCAAACTAATTACAACAGCATCAAACCAAGGAGCTGACAGTGTAAATGAAATCGACAGTTCCGTCTTGCCGCATTCAGCAGTTGCAAGTGACTGAAATTCGTCCGAGAGGATTATTGGTCAGTCTTGAGCCCTCTTTTACGCAGTCAGTTGCTTGCAGCCGTCATGTGACGCAAGAGAAATCGTCATATAACACTAAAGAGTTTTCACTGGCATCGTGACAATCCACACACGTTCGGTCGCGGGGGGATTTGTCTCAGCTTCCAGAGCCCTCGACATCAGCACATTCAGGCTGCTTACGCAACATTCACGATCAATACGATTCGTTGGTGCGTTTTCTGCTCAGTTGTGCGTGGGCAGACCCTTGGCAGTACGATCAGCCTGTGGAACCTTAGGTCACGTCGCAGAGTTCAGCAAAGTTCAGTACTAGGAACTTTGGCGCCGCTTCGCTTCCAGTGAAAGAGGCCAGCTCGTTAACACAAGATGTTTTTCACCTTGCCTCCGTTTGGAACAAGTATATTTAATCCGTATTTCGTTTCTCTCTACTGCTGTGTAACCGAAGTCGTAAGTAATTGTACAAACCGCTAACTTCAAAGAAACTGGTACGAAATTTTGAAGCAAAAAATGAATAAACATGTAACCGAAACAACAAGAAAAATTTGTTGTAATTCGAAGGTTTAGTCCACAACATATTTGATTCTAAACGTTTGTGTATTATAAAACAGTAGTTCGCACCAGATTTCAAATTGGAAGCCTCCAATAACGTTCACAACATGCTTCTCATATTTGACTTCATATTATAGATTGTGTAATACAGCTGCTTTATTTTTAAACTGTGTAAGATTTTTCGCAGTTTTAATCTGTGAGAAAATTTCAAACCACGGAGAAGTTTTACCGACGTATAGTTCCACGGTATTGCCCCAAACGCCCCAAGTACCCTCCCCCCTTTCCTTTCACTATATGACAAGACTTCATTTGGATGTATAAAATAAACGGTAACAGACGTAAATGAAAAAACAATATTTTTAGGTTGTGCTTTATTTGTTGACGGCATTTTGCATCATTAGAGTAACTGACGCCTGTAAAAGACTTGAATGCTATGCAACGGACTTTTGAGATAAATTTTTGTACAGTAGAAGTCGGCAGTTAACTGGTTTCCATACACTGATTCCCCAAAAATGGTGCATATATGAATTGAGAAACTCAATAAGACACAATAGGCAGGAAGACACTTTACAGGGCATTTTTGGACTGCAGCTTTTTGTTGAAATTAGTAAATACATTTTTCAGTAAACGCTAGCAGTCATAGTTTGTCGATTTCACACAAAAAAAGCGAGTGATATAAATTTCATCGTCAGGCAACAATATTAAAACATTTAACTCAATTATGCTGTTATTTTCAATTATATTGTTCTTGCAGTGTTTTGTGGAGCACCTGATGGGACTGAAGAGCACAGTGTATTTGAGAAAAAGTTACCTTGCGCACTGGTCGACTGCAGTCCATATTCTGTCCATATCTCGACTGCACTTCTTCCATATCCCAGACGGAGCTCACCAAAACGTAATTAACTAGATTGGTGGCAGTCTTTATTTTGTGAATGCCATTACAAGCTGCGTAACTCTAAGGTGATGTTTTGTGTAGAAAATATATCTTCAGAATAGTCGGAGAGAGGGCCGTAGCTCGTAACCACAGACGTGGGATAGATGCACAGCTTAACACGTTATACCAATTAACTATTCTACGAGTAGTAACAGCAATTTTACGGCAAAGAACAGCTTCTTTTTGAGGTGGTAACTGATCATTCGTTCGTTGCGATTCTCCTTTGTCAATAAAGCAAACAATTTATTGGTCGGACGAGGTGTAGGCATTTTTATTGCTTAAAGAGTAGAGACTGTCTGAGAGCGGTTTATTAAAGTCAGTTTATCTAAGTCTATCGTTTTTCTTTTTTTAAGTAGAGAGCGAGAACACCCAACGTGAAGAAGATATTCACTTGTGCCAAGACATTATCAGTGAAGAGTAGCTGTGACAAAAAAGGGATCTACAAATTTACAAAAGGATTGTCATAAGTGTATTCTGCAGCGCAAATACTGTCAGAGCTCTATCTGTCCCTCGAGCAATTTATTTCCGCTGTCATATTCCGTACCGATACTATAGTCCGATCCATGAATGATGGCCGTTTGCGCATGTCGAGGCTCGTACGGGAATTACATTGTTGCCGATTCCATACGACAGTTGCGTTACACGTATACAGGTGCTTTGTACTTCAAGAAAGCGTATGTCCTGAAAATTATGTCTCTTGCTCCCTTATGCAGAATTTGTCGCTTACCACTACAATCAGCGATGACAACTCGTAACAAATGGAATAGAAATTACCTAAACAACTCTCCACGATCACGTTTAATGCTCATATTACCTACGGCATTCACAGCAGAGCGTTCAGAACACCACTGACAGCTCATTGGCTGTCGGAGAATGTATGACATAGATGCGCAAAACAAGCTTAAACTCGTCCGCCATCGTTCGTGACTCCAGCTATAGTCTCCAAGACTCTGATCATTAATAGTAAGGCGTTTGTACGACGTTAACTGGTAGAAGGTAATAATGTCCGATGAGTCACACATTCACAGCTTCTTCTAGCGATGAGTCCAGTTTATCGATAGAAAATGCAAAAATCTGTATATACATCACGCTGGCTGCTACTGTTATAAACGCGTAGCCTGTCTCTGTGATGGTGCAGTAACTGACAGCTCATTGGCTGTCGGAGAATGTATGACATAGATGCGCAAAACAAGCTTAAACTCGTCCGCCATCGTTCGTGACTCGAGCTATAGTCTCCAAGACTCTGATCATTAATAGTAAGGCGTTTGTACGACGTTAACTGGTAGAAGGTAATAATGTCCGATGAGTCACACATTCACAGCTTCTTCTAGCGATGAGTCCAGTTTATCGATAGAAAATGCAAAAATCTGTATACACATCACGCTGGCTGCTACTGTTATAAACGCGTAGCCTGTCTCTGTGATGGTGCAGTAACGATTACATGATATTCTGTTGGTTTTATAGTTACAGTGTAATAATAAATTGTGACGCTGATGACCTTACTGTTTAGCACCCTCCACCATAAATCATCATAAATTGTGACAGAGGGTTGTGTCGACATTTTCAGGTGATCAAGTGTGTTACAAGGTACAGGTGCTATTTCTTAACAAGAGCAATATCTTCCAAACTACTAATATCACATTTGACACTGGCAGCTATGCTCAGGCATATTTTTATGATTATGCGATTGATGTCCAGCACCCTATCGTTTCTGCCCCTGATAAAGCGTTTCGAGGATCTGTGTTCGATTGCATGTTGGACAAAGTCGGATACGTTTCTACCTTCATAATCGATGTTGGGGCTACTCGTAAGGTATCCACTGTATGACGAACAAAAAAGACAACGAGTACAAACTTCTTCAGGAAACAATGGACGAGCTATGAACATTCACTGTGCGACTGTAGCACAACCTAAAAAGTGTTCAACATCGTGTTAATATTTTTCGTTCAGCTATCACCATTTCTTTTTCTAACCAGCTGTATAATTGGGTGAAAAATTGATTCTAGTAACGTGTTGGATAAATGCTACACTGGGATACATTGTGGAAATTTTGAGGTGTACCTTACCAAAAGAATAATTCTGCTAGTGATGGGACTCTTTGGACAGTTCAGGAGCCTTATAGATAAGTACACTGAACTACAGCGGGAGACGCTACACTGAAGATATTGTTCCTCATATGATTGGCTAATAAAACGCGCAAGAACTGTACTTAGAAAACACAGAGAAACAAACAGAAAATTTATTTGTCCACGTACCAATCCTTGACACAAAGAAATTGATGCATATAATACTGTACGAGATACACGCCATAATGTGTCGTATGGGGTATTAATCGGTGTGAATATAAATGTAAGTATGAGCAGATTTTTTTTGTACACTGAATATGTTGGCTCTGCGACGGATACCAAGCAAGTCGTGTATCAGATACTACAGTACTGTTTGCCTTGTTTCTGATACTTCAATAGAAGTTTGTACACTCAAGTCTCGGCATAAAACACCCATAAAATAAGAAAATGGTTCAAATGGCTCTGAGCAGTATGGGACTTAACTTCTAAGGTCATGAGTCCCCTAGAACTTAGAACTACTTAAACCTAACTAACCTAAGGACATCACACACATCCATGCCCGAGGCAGGATTCGAACCTCCGACCGTGGCGGTCGCGCGTTTCCAGACTGTAGCGCCTAGAACCGCTCGGCCACCCCGGCCGGCTGTAAATTAAGAAGTAAATATAGAGATACTATCTTTGACATCTATACTTATATAGTTTTATATTGTTCTGTTTATATCCTAGTGAGTGAATAAAGGAAAGAAAGGTTTCTGATGGACCATGTTTTCAGTTTCATAAAAAAAATCTGAATTGGTAGCGTTGAACACACATCAAGCGTGACGGCACATGCTGATTCCAGCCGAGGATTCTAGTATGTGGTTCGAAATGTTAGCAAGGAAATAACAGATATGTCTCGAGTTTCAGATGCAAAACTTGGTACGTACGAAAGAAAACACAGAAACAATGGACGTTTTCAGGTAGAAGCGTCCTTCAGTGGCCTGCCTGGCTCAGTTCTACAGTCATAATCTCAGGAAATCAGTTACAGACTTCTGTACATGATTGTTACAAAATGCCACTATCGTGCTTCCCTCACTATTGATTTTTAAGAGATTTTAACAAATCAAGACATCAAAATTAGTAACTACATTACCAATTTCTCATTCCTATCGATATTTTAGGTGCACATCATTGTGTGTTAGATGGATATATTTCTGTACAATACGCCTCGCAATTTAAACCAATGAAATTTCGATAAACCGAGTGTCTCTACTAGGAATCGTCCGGCGCATATTCCCTAGTGTTTTGACATGTATTTGCAGCTTCATTTTTGCAATGTGTAGCTGGAGACATCCCAAACAAATATGGCTCACCACGTCTTCCATACCACGCCCAGTGTCGACGGAAAGCGTTAGTTTGATTGCGGTTGACAACAAAATTATTTTTAAAGCTGAATTTTATGTGCCCATTCTATAGAGCGCTCCCAAATTAGTCTAGTGCCGTATTTGTTTTATCGATATTTATTAGCAACTATCTGATTACCTACCATTGCCCAAGTACGTCTTGTATTAGTCTATTTCCTTTTGTCCATCCTCTTCATCCTCCTCTCTCTGTCCATCTCCTTCTTCCCGCTCTCTGTGTCCCATCTCCTCCTCCCCCTCTCCATGTCCAATTCATTCTCCCACTTTCTAGGTTCATCTACTCTTCCCCCCTCTCTGTGTCTACTCCTCCCTCTTCTCTCTGTCTACTCCTCACACCCTCTGTCTGTCCATTACCCCTTCTACTTCTCTCTGTCCATTCTTCGTCATTCTTTTTCTGTCTATCTCCTCATTACCACCCCTGTCCCTTTATCTGTCCATCTCCTCCTCCTTCCATCTCTCCCTCTCCACGTTATCACACCCACCCTGGTACGAGGTTGTTGGTTCTTACCGCCAAAGTTTTTCTTTGCAGAGAGCAAGTAATATGGGTGCCAAGTTTGGTTGAAATAGGCCCAGTGGTTTAGGAGGAGATGTGGAACTTACATACATACATCCATTTTTATAATGTGTGTGAATTACTGTGAAACACTAAAGACACTAAAGACAACGGGTACTTCAACAGCAGTCCTTGCCCAATTTGCCCATCTCATGCACTGCCGTACCCCGTGCTGTCTTGATGAGAGTTCAACGCTACCGATTCAGGTTTTCCTTTATTAAAAACTGAAAACATAGTCCATCAGAAACCTTTTATTCCTTTATTAACTCTCAAGAGAATAAACAGAACAATAATGATTGTTTTTTAACGAAATTGCAAATGCCTGCTGAAACACCAGAGAAATAGCGCCTGTCGACTGTTAGAAGAGACAGCTGTATAAACACACAAATCACTGTTTTGACTTTGACCCAGAAAGCCGATACCAATTTCGGGACGGTTTGTATCTGTTCATACATTTTAGTAAAATTGGAACTGTAATTATTGCTAAGGTTTCTATGTAGAGTGTTTGAGGTAGAAAATGGTGATCTCCCACGAATATAGTAGTGGACGTGGTGAACAACCTTTCGAATAACATACTTTGCCTGGCCAGAAATTGCGTATAAAGCTAGATTTGTATTCTTTGAAATAACAAAAAAATGAGGACAGATTGCTAGGATTAGTAAACATTCGTTCATTAACTGAGGTGAAATACCATCAAGAACGAAGTTCACTTATTCTGATTCAAATAAACAGAGTTTAGTGAAGTGGATGTTGTTGCAATTAAAGAAGGAGGTGGCCGGCCAGTGTGACCGAGCGGTTCTAGGCGCTACAGTCTGGAACCGCGCGCCCGCTATGGTCGCAGGTTCGAATCCTGCCTCGGGCATGGGTGTGTGTGATGTCCTTAGGTTAGTTAGGTTTCAGTAGTTCTAAGTTCTAGGGGACTGATGACCTGAGATGTTAAGTCCCATAGTGCTCAGGGCCATTTGCACCAAAGAAGGAGATGTTACAGTATCCAATGATATTTACACCACTTTTTCGAAGATATGAGTAACTATGTCGTCCGAGGAACTCTGTCTGCCAAGGAAAAAAATGTGATTGATATTTCACCAGAAGAGTAATATTACAACATATTGCATTCGCCTCTCAAAGAACAGCCACTGAGAAGCGCAGTAAAGCAGTCACAGTGCACACAGGAACTTAAATGCAGCCGGTGTAAATCGAAGCCACAGAGTTAATTTTTCCTCTACGCCAACACTGGATAAAAAAATTCTGTCTCTTTAATGAAAGTAGGTTTCAAAGTTACTGATTGGCGTAGCAATGATTTTGAAAGTGACCATTTGGCAGGAAGCACGTACTTTCTGCTGATGAAGACCCTCTCTGTCATGGCTAGTGAATGTTTTCAGCTTTCAGAGGATTTTGGAAAACTGATTTCATAGGTCGTTTGGAAGTGAAGAGAAAACAGAAAAGCGGAAATTGTGTTGTAGAAGTAAAATGGACAGTCTTGTTTCGTAAAATGTCCCTTTTACCATTCATCTGGAATGGAGACATACAGAAGATTGGTGAATTTACAGACTATTCAGATTGCAATAATCCAAGGAAACGAACTGACCCGTTCGCAGTCTCAGTGGATTAAACTGCTTGGACACTTCTTAGTTCTTTACGTAGACCTACTCACATTTTTACTGAAAAGATGCTGTAAATCTTCCACAGCACTCGCACACTAAAAAATATACGGACTTTTCTGTTGTATGTGTATAATAGTTTTTGATGATCATGAACTCACATCTGAAAGAAAGGTGTAAAATTTTATTGTATATCAACTTGATACATTTTTTGAACGTACATTCAGACATGAAAATATAATGATGGTATTTTAGACAGCTGTTTTACTGCCTCCTTTACACAACTTTAAAGAAAAGATGAAGGGGGAGGGGTTATAATTTAGCGACTCGTCAGTGCCAAGATCATAGCTCATCTGGGCGGAGATCGGAAAAGGAAGTAGCCATTCTCAATTAAGCCATCCCAGCATTAGCTTCGAGAGATTTAGAAATACTGCAGAAAACTTGAATAAAGACGCCCTGCGGGAATTTTAACAATTACTCCTCCGTAATACCGGAGCAGTGCCTTAACAATGCGTCACGTCGTTCGGTGGAGACTGAAATAAGGATCACCCCAAATCGACTGTGATCTCCAACATGGAGATCTCGCACTGTTGTTTTTGGTGGTTAGCAATGTAAGTGCCACTTCATTATTTTCAATATTTTTACGTTGTTCAGATTGTAGTCGGTCCTGCTGGCGACTGAGATGTAAGCACTACACTGAATGACGGCTGGGAGGAGTTATCAATTTTGGAAACTTGGTTGACAGGACTGTTAAATCCGTAAATCAGGAGATGTCCACCAGGTTTGCCAGTCTCATATCTAATGGACTACCATCATCAGTGCACTATATACTCTTTCGATAAGATACTGTAGATAAATGTGGAGATTATCTCTAACACCGACGTATGTCACCTATCGTTTCGTTATCAAGAAGTGTATGTCACCTCCACCTCTCTTGCTGGCCATAGACCTGTCACAGAAAGTCTTCCCACTATCGAGAATCAAACCATCTGTTTTTACGCGGAGGCCACGTGGCCTATGGGATTTAGTGACTGCTACCATGGAGGTGGTTCAAATGACGTATTAACTACTAATTGGCAGGTGTCAAATAGTAATATTAACGACCACAACTCTTTGTGACATACTTTTCTTCACATATTTTTCATAGAACTATACCATAGCTACGTGGCTGATGTCCAGATAATATCATTTGCAAATAATTTACTGAAATAATCAACAAAGAGGCGGAGAAACAGGACTGAAACAGGTGTCACGTATTTCGGAAAATCCAGTGAGAATGCGGAGCGTAGCGACTAGGGGCTGACTCAGCCGGCCGAGTGTTGTTGCGTCACTTCGCTCTGTAGCTGTTTCCACTCACAGCAAGTTTTTGTTGCTGCATTTATATGGGCTCTGCCGTAGCGAGCTGTCGAACAGAGCCCCATCCAAAACTTTTCTAAATGTTCGTTTTATGAGAGCGGAAGAACTTGGATCCCGTAGAAGCACAGTACCTGCGATTGATAAAGGCTACAGTGATCTTTGTACTATTTTTTTATTCTCTTACCGCTTCGTCTTCCATATCTCCAATCCTCCTCCTCCTACCACTCATTTTTGGTTGCAATTTCTCGTCTTTTTCTACCGTGGTGGAACACCACAGAACACAGGCATATTTTCACCGTTCACGCGTAAAACGAGAGAGCGGGAAAACGCTGAATTCATTTTAAGTAGGACCAGTATCCACTTGTCTCTCTGAAGAAACGTTAATGTCCCATTGATCCTTTGGAGGTCACTATAGACGGTTTACCAATCTATTTGGTAAGGAAAGGTACTTTAGCGGAAGCAACCACCACTACTGCGACAGGCCGGCCGGAATGGTCGTGCGGTTCTAGGCGCTACAGTCTGGAACCGAGCGACCGCTACGGTCGCAGGTTCGAATCCTGCCTCGGGCATGGATGTGTGTGATGTCCTTAGGTTAGTTAGGTTTAATTAGTTCTAAGTTCTAGGCGACTGATGACCTCAGAAGTTAAGTCGCATAGTGCTCAGAGCCATTTGAACCATTTGAACTACTGCCACAATAGCTTAAAGTGATTTTGTGGCACTCAGGTAAACAAAAATAAGTCGGTGGTGCACCATCTTGTACCTTGAGACAAATGAAGGTTTTCTGCCATGTATCATGTGATTATATCAATGAAATAAGTCTTTTTAACGTCGCAACAGTTTCACCTCTCTTGAAAATAGAAATTTGTGACAGTTTCCAGTAGTTTCTGTTCCAAAATGTGTTTAACTTGTAACTGGTTTTCGGTAATACTTCTACTTACTGATTACTGATGTGTAGTGGAGTAATAATATAACAGATAGATTATTAAATACACTACTGACAAGATGTTACCAACCGCAACACCTTTAAGATTCAATACAACATTTGTTCCTAGGTACATGAGCATGTTGTACCTGGAAAATATTTCTTTTACAGAGAAATTTTTGTAATTTAAAGAAAAGTGTACAGCACAGAAAAATAAAAGGTTCCTTTTTAAGAATGGAATAAGAAGATGTATTAAACTTCCATTACAGCTAGAAGCAGAAGTCTGAAAAGTGCTCCAAGGTACAACACTCTGCCCTACTGTAGTTTTGACCCCATTACAATGAATCTCAGTACCCGTTTTCCTGTTCCACTAGCGAGTGGTACGCAGGAAGAGCGATTGTTGGCAAGCCTTTGCGTGAGCTTTATAACTCTCTAAGTCTTCCTTCGTGTTTCTTCCACGAGATACACGTAGTAGGAAGCAATATATTGCTTGACTATTATAGAAAAGCAAGCTGGCGGAATTTTAGCAGAAAGCCACACCATGACGCACAACGTCTCTCATGTAGGCCCGTCACTGGCGATGGATGAGTATCTTCGTGACACTTCCACTTGCTGAACGAACCTATGACAAAACATGCAGCTCTTCTTAGAATCTTCTCTGTTTCCTTCATCAAACCTTTCTGGTAAGGATCCGACACTGACGGGCAAACCATGGTTTGTAAGCTACCTCCTTCTTCCTGTGAATCCCAGTCTAGCAGCTGTCGTTCCTACGATTAGTTTACAGTGGTCGTTCAACTTTAAATAACCCCATACGCACACTCTAAGATATTTACCGGATGTGATAACTTTCAGGATGTTGTTCAGAAATCATAAAATAACTGGTCTTTCCGTCTGTTTATACGTGAAGCGTTACTTTTTTTATGTTGAAGTTCAACTGCACCTCGCACCAAGCAGGTCCCCCTGAGTTTCATTATAAATTTCTTGCGTTGCGACTTCTCTGCATTGATCGTCATCCGAGGATAGCCTCACTGAGCTTCCGAAGTTATGAAATTCTGAATGGGTTGCTTTAGGACGTTCAAACTGCTGGGTTGGCCGGGGGGCATGGTGGGAATTAGTATGTGCATGCATGCATGCGTGGCCCACTTTCATTTGGATGGGTTCGTCAATAAGCAAAGTTGGCGCATTTGGAGGACTGAGAATCCGCATTCGATCGAGACATCTCTTCACCCTAAACGGGTGACTGTATGGTGTGCAATGTCTAATCACGGTACAATCGGTGCGATATTCCTTGATGTAAACGTGACTACCGACCGGTACTTGAAGGTTTTGGAAGATGATTTTATCTCCATTATCCAAAGTGACCCTGATTTCGACAAATTGTGGTTCATGCAAGACAAAGTTCGTCCACATCAATGCAGGAGAGGGTTTGATGTACTGGAAGAGCGCTTTGGTGACCGCATTGTGGCTCTGGGGTACCTAGAGACCATTGGCATTGGCCTCGATTGGTCGCCATATTCTCTGGATCTGAACACATGCAACTCCTTTTTGTGGGGCTAAATTAAAGACAAGGTAACCTCAAAACCATTGTTGAGCTGAAAACAGCCATTCAGGAGGTCATCGACTGCACCGATGTTCCGTCACTTCAGCGGGTCATGCAGAATTTCGCTATGCGTCTGCGGCACATCATCGCCAATGATGGTAGCCACATCTAACATATCGTAACCTCAATCCGAATATCTATAGTGATGTTTACTTGTTGAATGAAATGTGTGCACCCCGTAGTTTGTAACTAATTTACGTTTTCCCATACAGTTGAATAATTGTCACCCTAATTGTCATGCAAGACTCCCTTGATATACGACCGAAATTACGAGGGGTTTTCAATAAGTAATACAATATTTCTTTTCTCGGCCAATTTCAGTTGAAAAATTGCTGAATTTGTAGTGCGACATCCTGGAATATTCTCGCTTCAGTCCCTATAGTTTCATGAAGTTCTGACGGGCGGCGGAGCTATACGTAGCCTTCAAAATAGGTGCGGATGTGCGTTCCAAGCAGAGAGCTTCCACTTTGTTTCTTTTGGCTGAAAACCAGAGCATCGAAGATATTCACAGGCGTTTGCAGAATGTCAACGGAGACCAGTCAGTGAACAAAAGCACGGCGAGTGTTTGGGCGGGGCGCCTGTCATCATCGTAACAAAACTTCGATGGACTGTTCTTCCTCACCCATCCTGCAGCCCGGATCCCGCGCGTTCGACTTCCAGCTGTTTAGCCCATTGAAAGATGCACTCCGCGGGTAGCAGTACGTGGATGATGGGGAGGTTACTGATGAAACAAGACATTGGCTCCAACGTCAACCAATACTTCGTACCATGCGGACATATAGGCTCACCCAGTAAGGTGACGTAGGGCCGTAGCATTAAACGGAGATTATGTTGAAAAATAGTTTCATTTAGTCAAAAGAGTGGAGAATAACATGGTGTTTAAAATTCTGAATAAAATCTACCTGCTTTCAGAAAAAAATGTGCTTACTGAACGCCCCTCATAGTTTTACATCTGAAGGTTTCTCTCCGTTAAGAATGCCATGCTGTGCTCTAATTCCTGGGAACTTTTCAGTCCAGCTGCAAAGCTGGTCTCATATTTCGTATGCGTGTATTTTTTGTCCATTCGGTGACGGTGCGCAACTACGTGGAAAACTTTTCGTAAGTCAAGTAATATGCCATCAACCTGGTCGCCGATATCTACTGCCTTCTGGGTCTCGTGGACAAACAGAGAGAGCTGCTTTTCACGCGATCGTTGTTTACAGAATCCATGTTGATTCCTACAGAGGAGATTTTCGGCCTCCAGAAAAGTCATAAAACGCGAGCATAAAAAGTGATCCAGAATTCCGGAATATCATGTACACGATATGGGCTACGCACGCTGAACAATTTTACACTTTTTCTCCGATGATGGTGATATCTGGAAAGCCTACAAGACAATTAGCCCACGCCAATGCTTTGTTCTGGGAAGGCTCGGAAAACACTATGTGACCTTTCTACCAACACTGAAGAGCGTTATACGCTAAGCGTGACTTATTATCTTACAAGGTTATTAACAGTATCTATCAAAGTGTAGCCACGATGGTTCGCTGCTGTACAGAAGGTGAAAGGAGGATGTACACGCCGTTAGGTAGGTGGTTTTAACTCATTGATCACAATCGTGGTATTGTTAGCTAACAATAAAGTTTTTGTATACACTGTATTTAGTGGAAGTTTTTCATAGTGGTTCCTCTCCTTACACATATTAACAAATTACCTGTAATACATCAACTGGGCACATCTAATTGGTTTTAAGCTCTCTCATGATGTGACACTTCAGGTCAGTATACCTCTTCTTACCCTTGTTTCTGCTTCATCCATCTTCTCTTGTTATTCCCGCTACACTCACAGTCTTGTGGACATTTGCTCCAATCCATGCTTTCATCCATTGTGTGTCCCACTTTTTTCTTTTAGTACTGCTCCGACAGTCCTTCAGTGAAACCTAGTTTTACCTCTTCCTCTTCTTCCCTTAGTTTTCTGTTCCTGTACAGTCGTCATTGTACTTCATTCCCATATCATCTAGATTGATCTTCCCTTATCCTTTTTTGCTACTAATTCAGTTTTATTCTCGCTTCTTATTCCCCTCTGCACACTAAATTCTCAAGTCTTCTTATTATTATGTAACTTATTATTATATAACTTCTGAAGCGGAAGTGGTGTCTGAGGTGTCCCAAAGAAATCTTATAATACTGGTACTATTAAAAATACACAATAACTGACCAGGTGGCTCTCTGAGATTGTTAGTAAAGTATGTAGTTATACAGGGTGTCCCAAGGGGGATGGTCAATATTCATCGATGTGAGAGAAACGATCATTCGAAGCAAAAAAATCTAGAACACATTGGCTCCAGAATGCATACCTTAAGGGCTATGAGCATTTCGTCATCTTTGATGCAGTGAAACAAATCTCTTCTAGTGCAGCCTCTTTTCTTTCCATATTTTGGGAGAAGGTAGTATGGACCAAAACAAGAAAAATTTTTCTTGTAAACAGGGTTTCTAAAGCGCGCACTTTAAGAGCTATGAGTACTTGTTCAGTTGAAGAGACGTGTTTTAAAGTAGCGAAGAAGAACTAGTGCTCATAGCTCTTACGTTATGCATTTTAGAGCTCTTGCGTATTAGACTTTTTTGCTTCGAATGTCCGTTTTTGTCATATATCTGAATACTGACCATTTCTCCTGGGACACCCTGTACACTGGAAGGTCTCATTATTTGAAACGAAAGGAGACATGCAAAAGATCTATGCTTTTTTCAAAGACTAGGATGTGAAGCACACTCTAAACTAATGTAATTTAATGTTCGTAAATACCCAAGAATATTAAGTACGTTTTTCATTGCACGGACGTTGAACAATCACTGGAATCACGACCGTCAAATATCTAGAGGTATCCCCCTACACTGATTTAAGATGGATAAATTCAATATTGATGAAATAGGTGCCTCTCTGCGATTAATGGGGGATAACAGCAAGGAAATTTAATTTGACCACCATGGAGAACAATCACAAGAAAGAATTTCACCATACCAGGTCTTGAGTATTGCTCGTCAGTCTGATATTCTTGTCACGTTGTGTTAAGAAAAGAGAGAGATAAAAGTCAAAGAAGAGCTGCTCATTTCCTTATGGTGTTCTTAAGTCATGGTGAGAACGCCATACTCGTTCAATTGCTTGACAAACTCCAGTGGGATAAGCTACAAGAAAGATACAAGATATCATTTCTCTTAACATTCCAAGATGGGACCATTCAAGGCGAGTTACACAAATATATTTCTGTCTCCCACATTTATCTCATGAAACGATCATGGGAGTAAAATTATCACACACTAATGTTGTAACTTCTCTCTTTTTTTCAAACTGGTCTCCGCACTTAACTCCTGATCCGTTCACAGAACTAAGACGTCTTATGTAATCGACTTTCACAGACCTTCATCCTATTACATTTCGTATGCATCAAAATGAGAGTATTCGTTCTTGTTGCGTTCACTGTCCCAATTCTGAATGGCAGCTGAAATAATTAGATCCCTACACTACATTCCTATTCCACCTGATGATATTGATCGCTGCTACCTGCATACGAGTACTTCCTGTCCTGCTATTCGCTGTTGATGTAGACCGAACATTAAATTCTTCATTTCCGCAAAACACTGGAAATAATGTGCTCAGTTACGGTTTCCATGAAAACATTAAATGTAATAGGACTTCAAATTGGCACAGATCAGATATATTTAAAATTTATTTCATCTTCCTTATTTTTCCACTAGTCCTTGTGTCACTGCAAAGAAGACGTGGAAAATTCAAATCGGAATAGCTCGATAAGGTAACATTCACGAATATTCCCTACTTAATACAAACATTTACATAAAAGTAATATAGAGAACAACTGCTGTCATTAAAGCTCAGAATCAACTAAGAGATATTGTTGTACAAGGGTACACAATTTCAAATGACCAGCAGCAAGTTAGATGTTTCCCTTCGAATACTGTGCGATTTTAATACAGTGCATTCACTATACCATTCTATGTGTTATATTACTCCTCCCTCCTGATCTTTTCCTAAATCTCTTCGATGTCAAATAAAAACGCAGTTCATGCAGTGCGTAATGATTTTCAATATAAGTTTGTAATTTACAACTGCGTACAAGTTTTGCTCATTTTAAAGTACGATCTTTTCTAAAAGTGTCAGAGAAAGTGATACATTTCAAGTTTCAAGAATGTGTATCAAGTAATATTATCAATATTGAAGTCCACTATTTATAATATTACAGTATTTCCTTTAACCAAAATAAAAATGTGTCGTCAGCTACACAATTTTTCAAAATTTTGCTTAAGTGACGACTATTTCTTATTTTCGTGAAAGAAAACATACCGCAGCTGCTGAATAACAGCCGCGGGCACAGTCGCTACAAGTTTTGCTTCACATTTACACAGCACAGCTTATATTGGTGACACTGGGTTTGTAAAATGCGCATTCACGTGTAGAGCTGACTTTTTGCACTCCCATTAATTAATAGTAATTCGAGTTCCTGTTTTATTTCAAATACTTTTCGGGATTTTCTTAAAGAAAAGCTGTGTTTAGAAATATTCGTTTCTTGTTGTTCTGAAAACATTTCTATTACAAAAATTCATAGGAAAATAGTTCTCTTTTTCGTTACGGTGCTAGAATAACGGTAGTGTTCATCGTCTGTTAGTAAGTGTATTTCTTCTGCAGAAAGTTGTTGTCGCGATAGTGACAGAGTCCTCATCTTCTTTGTTTTCAGAAAATTGATGTCCATATATGAAGCCTTACATCGGCACACGTATCATTTCTGTGCCAGTTAGTCAACCGATCTGCTAGGGGTGAAAACTGATTTGTAAAAGGGTAAATGTCATAGAAGAGTCATATTATTCGTTCGTGAATCTGTTCTAACTTGAACCGACAGAACATTCTATTACCGGAAGATGCATTAGTTTCGCTAACATACTTAGTGTATGAGAGCGAATACTGTAGCTGCGGTAGGCGAAGTTACTGTCAATTTATCTTCCCAAGAATTTTCAGAGTCGTGAGGAATATCACCACATGGCTACAGCATAAACTGGTTGAATACGCTTCTCGCAACAAAATATGAAAATGCCAGCTACAGTAACGGTACAGAAACTGACTGATACTTCTTTGTCACAAAATGAAAGACGGCATTGTCACCTCCTCTGTGATCATAGTCACCAGATTTTTATAAAGAAGGAACACTAGTCTGGTATAACACCACTAGTTTTAATCGCGTTTAACGTAACTTTCTCAGCCGTAGCTATTGCCCGCTTCCGAGCTCACACACTCGGAAGGCTCCAGTAGTTTTGTATCAGGAAATTAAACGGGAACAGGTTTTTGGTGCTAACTAGGTCTTTTTTGTGTGAGACTGCGTCGTCGTGAGGTTCTGTTTCCGGCGGACCGAAAGGCGGAAGGGGTGTTGGTCAGAAGGCTGGAAGGGGTCGGGGAGTTGGGGAGGAAAGCGGAAGCAGCCAGCAGCCGCACAAATGAGTCGCGAGCACCTGGTCGCTCCGTCGTGACAATGGCGTCACGCACGCTGCTCCTGTTTGCAGAGCTATTTGTGCCTCAAAACGCTGCCAGCGCCGCCTCTGCGTACGACGATACTCGCTGCGTTTAGCTCTCTGTCACTCACTCGCGACTAAATCTTGTACTGACGTTTTCAGTCAGTACACGATGGCAGTGATTGTGTCCTGTACCTAGTAACGCCGATGTATCTCAAATTGGAAGTCCATGTCCTTTGTCAGTTTTTTTTGCCCGAGCTTTGCGTGCTAAAGCGTAGCAAAGTCAAGCAAGAAACACGTTATGAATGAGTCTGGACGTTGTTTTATTGTATGTTACTATCAACGTGAGCAAATAATGACATCGAAACGTTTGGTGATCGAATATTATCAAAAAGAATGTCTCCTCCAGAAAAATTACAGGCACTAGTAAGAGCGTGTATTTTTTCTTATCTCATTGGCTGGGCCCTTCTAGTTCATTTCTCAGACGACTGTCGCATGTGGACATCACTGCCAAGTTATTGATGTTTTTGTCTACTTGTAAAAGTGAGTTGACAAAGGAAAGAGTAGTCTTAAGTTAAGTAAATCATTGCAGAGCAAATATTAAGAAGTATGTCTTTTGACTGACAGTTCCAGGCGTGGGTATTTTACTTTGTGCATAGTCATTCGTTATTAGATAGCGAGAAAAACCTTGTACAGAATTGTGTAAAATACGCTAACACAATAATATTCTTTAAGCCGTTTTACTCTATAATACTCTTACTGCGCGCAATGACGTTAACTTACCTGTTGTTTTAAGGTCAGGAATTTTTATATGTTCTGATATTTTTGTGAACTTTACAACCTCTGAATCGACAAGGAAAAATACCACATATTTTTGGAGAACGTACGTTAGCGGAATAGAGCTGAACATAACTTTATCTAATCGTAGCCCACATTCTTTTCAAAAAGTGCAACAGAAAATAATGTATTTTTAAGAAGATCAAGCCATTATTTGGACACACTTAGGCTGAAACACGAATTCAGAGATTAAACTTTGTATTGGACAGGAGGAAGCAGTTGTTGATTCATGTCGTGGTGAAAACTCATACAGCCTGATTTTTCAAGTAAAATCGGTGGACTGTCTGTAGCTTTTACAGCCTCTCATTTCACGGATAGGTTCATGGAAATAACAATGAAGCGATTTTGAAATTGAATAATAAATTAGTTATGTGAAGAAGGGTAGAAGAGTGAAACTATTGGGCAGTGAAATATTCACTAACTGACTATCAAGAAAAACAAGTAACTGCAAAAGATCGATCGGAAATAGGGCTCATGTGACACAACTCTGAGTCCTGGAGTTAGTACGTTAACATTAGAAATGCACGTAAAAATGAAAGAGCAAACAAATGAGTAAATAAGAATACCGTTGATGGCCCGTGTCAAGGAGAAACGTTGTCCAGTGGCCTGATAACGCCAGAGAGGTATTTCGGTGAGGAGCAGAAAATCAGGTACTAAATTCTGAGCCCGCATCTCGTGGTCGTGCGGTAGCGTTCTCGCTTCCCACGCCCGGGTTCCCGGGTTCGATTCCCGGCGGGGTCAGGGATTTTCTCTGCCTCGTGATGGCTGGGTGTTGTGTGCTGTCCTTAGGTTAGTTAGGTTTAAGTAGTTCTAAGTTCTAGGGGACTTATGACCACAGCAGTTGAGTCCCATAGTGCTCAGAGCCATTTGAACCATTTGAACTAAATTCTGAATCGAACAGATGATACAGAGATGTTTCAGTCTTTGAGGAAAAGATAATTGGAAAGTTACTAAACTTCTTTCAGTAGCTCCAGGACTGGTGAAATACTATCATATTTTTAGAAAAGCATTGAATTCTCGCCTTTTCAGAAGTAATGGGTGTGTACTATTCTTAATAAGCCCACAACTATCTACGGTTAACGCATCCAATTAAAAAGGAAAGGAAATTAGAGGAGAAGAGTTTTATGTTCAGCACAGAGAGACAATACAGAATTGCAGCTTCGTAGCTGAACTTTTCAAGTTAAAGAAAAAGTTTTCCGCATCTGGAGTTTTGTAAAATGTCATACACACTGCAGAGCGAACAGAAATATCGCCTTTCTTAGAGCGAGTCACGTTGACCTAGGAATGTAAATGGAAGAGATGAAATATATTTGCAGTTTTGAATACGAACAACCGTCAAATGCATAAGGGAATGACGAGAATAGAAAACGTGAGCCAGATTTCCCGCTTTACACGAGGGGCCGCCTTAACCGATTTGACCCACGGTCAGACCTAAACTTGCCTATGTCGTCGTTCCTGCGTCACAGCCTGTACTCGTATACATATTACGTATGTGCGGTACAGGGGAAGACATTTTAATTCAAAGTCGCTGTCCGTATTGGTGGATAAATAAGATATTGCAGTGCCTGTGTTGTTAAGAAGATAGATGCCATGTTCCTTTGGACATGCATGCATGTATATCATTCCATTTAACAACACAGGTACTGGAGTGTCGTAAATGGAAGACGATCGACCGCTCGGTAATAACTTTGTTGTCGGCGGCATTTTTCGTGCAGTTTTGTGTCATACCTTTAATTCTGATACCGCATTTTGTAGGGTGTGCCTTAATAACTCAAATTCCCCTTGTTTTGTATCCTCATGTCGTCAACCATTGAAGATTCGCTTGGATTAGTCACATTCGCACTCGCAATGGCTAGTATACGCTCTTAATAATTATGCTTCAAGAAGACTTGAGCAGTTTTGGGTAATTCCTCACTACAGAATAGAAAAAACTGCCATGGTCTTGCATGTCTAACAATAAAACAAGCGCCAATACCTGGGGGTTAGGTTGTCATGAGTTTCGGAAAAACCTTTAACGCCTATGACTAATACTAAATCTGTTAGGCACAGCACAAATAAACATAACAGGCTGAAAATTTAGGCAGACGTGGTGCAATAGAAATTTCCGCATCAGAGTAGGAGAATAGATAAGAAAAATTTAGAACACGGGAAGAAAATAAATGTTTTCCCTTGCGTTAACACTGCAAGCATGAAATACTGATATGTGATTCTAAAAGAAATTTTCGCATGTTATTCTTTCGGGTGTAGCTTGCATCGTTTTGAATCATGACTCGTGTGCAAATAAAAAAGTTGAAAGCTCACAGCATCTGAAATGTTATTCTGCTGAAGGATATTGATAATTGTGGGTTGCACAGACTTGGGGAAATAAGAGGGCCGATTTGGAAAATTATCAGAAGAAAAGAAGAAATTACGTGATTTCTTTGAATTTAAGATCATTTAGAGTGGTACAGACAAGCAGATAGGACGATGTAATAAATATTAGAATACTGCTGCCGCTTAATAAGTACATAATAATTTGTTTACGAAAACAAGGTGAAAGGGTACCTGTCTGGCACAGAACTATTGTGTGACATTTTTAAGACAAAAATGCATATTATTTTCGATACATCCTCCTTCAGATCAATGCACTTTCCAAAGGTTTTTATAGCGAGCAGACTCCATCCCTGAATTGCGATTCTGAAAGACATGCGATAATACTATCTACAGTTTTCAAAACTTCTTCATTGGCCTCAAAACGTCTTCCAGCCACAAATTTCTTTTAGATGTTGGTTCAGGTGGGTTCTGCTGAACAGAGTGGATATTCCAACAGTTCGTATACCTCGGTTTTACTATTTCGAAAGCACCTCTGTGGACAGTTGCTTCGTTCTACCGATTTTCTTTTTTTTTTTCAAGTCAGACCTCTGATGACGTGTTCTTTCATCCAGTTGATGCAGACGACTTGCAGGCCATTCACTCATAACTATTTTACCTTTCGAATGGTAACAAATAAAAAGGGGGTTCCTTTTGCATCGTAGAAGCACCTGACACGAACTTAATGGTATACACATTGATTTCGCCGTATTGTGCGGTGTCGTGTCTACCACAAAGTGGTAACCAAGCAGATTGGCGCACAGAAATAGTTGAAGGCTTCCTAAAACAGTCCAAACATTACTGAGAAATTTGTAATTGCATTCCTTTTGGTGAACATTTTACAAATGCGGAACCTGTCTTGCACAAAGCGTTTTCATAATTTCTTCATGTTAGTTATCTCGTCTTCTTTCCTCTGGCTTAAATCTGGAGTGAACTGTATGAGCCATCTATAATTGTCGACCGTCCAGTACCACACCGTACACGTTCTCCATGTAGTCTACTGTGGTTGTACGTTCGGGACGTTTTTCGCGTGGATCGTCTTCGAAAACGGGACAGTAGTTTGAGTTCACTGGCCCCTTTCTTAACTGCTGAAAATGACGGCGCATACTCATTACATCCTTTACTAATTTTTGATGGATTTCGATAAATTGTCGAATTCAAAGCATTTCACGATGGTGCAATAGTCCAATTTTTTTTCTTTTTAATAAAATGCATACAACATAGCTCATTCGAAAAGATTTACAAACAACACCGCTCATCAGATTAACTTGACGCTCGACTTCCGCTGAGCGCAACGTGCGCCATCAAATAGAAACGGAATTTCATTTTTACCAATGCCGTTCCTGTGCCCGGCTGGTAACTTTCCGTCATATCTCCTCGTACACATGAAGAGGTTAGTTCAAGTCACCGAGACGAAACTAATCAAAAATCTTACAACTCGATGACGTTAATAGGAAAATAAAGATGCTGCAAACCATCTACATGTAACTATTTAAGTATTCCTTTATTATCACAAGATGAATTAATCTTTTTATATAAGAGCTTCGTCGCTTCGTCAGTGGAGCAGTCTGCTGGTCACCCTTTTACTCTCGCGTATTCGGTCGATTTTTATGACTATCCTTCGTTTTATTACAGAAATCATCCTGGTATTTATCAGAAGTAACTTAAGGAAAACTAAGAGAAAACGAAGCAGGATAGCACCACCGAGCTTTGGAGCGGAATGTTCCTACGTAAGTTCCAGATTTCAGCGCTTAACAAAGCAATCATTCCTTGTAGAGTGGGTAACTTGCTTCACAATACTAAGGAAATAATGATAAGACTTATTCGTCGCTAAGATGAAATGAGAAAAGACAAGACTGATAAGGCATAATGTATTTCTCCGCAAAGTGTATTAACGTAGAAGATGACCCTCCAGATTTGAAGTGTGTGAGAATGTGATTTGGATAATAAACTACGGAAGCAGAAAAATGTAATGCTGAGCCATGTTGCGCGATCAGATTTTGCGCCAAAACTTGAAAGAATGCAGCGGTAATATAGGAGAACCTGAAAGAGGGTTACAGGTATCAAGTTCTGTCCAGGGGACAGGTTTCAGGTGGCAAAGAGCCCTTCTCGCTTGCCGTGAGGCTGTGGAAGACTACGCAGTGCGGCCAGCTGACGAGAAGGTGGATCAGTCAGGATGTTAACTTCTCGACGACTCTTCATAGTGATAAGGACTGAAAATAAATTTAAACCATTGTTGTTGTTGTTGTTTTCGGTGCGCTTTTATATAACACTACACGTCCTTTTTTTTTTCTCTTTACAATCTTTATCCTTGTGGAATAATTGTGTTTCACTTCGTCGTGTTCTTATGTCAACAGCGTTCGTAAAACAGTTGATAAACAGTTAAAATATTGCGAAAGGAGAAATGGAGATGTTGTTTAGTGTTGAAACGTTCCGGCTCAATATAGAGGCTGGTGGTCAAATTATCGAGATAGTTATTTTGAGGTACGCCGCATAGATCTGTGGAAGATATGTCAGTACAAATTTCATAGAAGAAATTTGAGGCAACATTTTTTCTTTGTGGGCTTAACTCCTTATCCGAATAAAATTAACAGAAGAGAAATTATGTTGTGATGCTTTCAAATACTGATGCGTGAAATGTCTGTAGAGACATATGCGCTGGAAATGAATGGTGGTGGCACGTATTGTTTGTGGCGTATTACTCACAGAGCACGCCACGAAACTTGTACACACGCTGAGGCACATCCAGCGGTAACTGCAGACCTTTAAGTCCTGTTGGCTTTCAGTAATGAATACTTACACTAAAACTCCATTCGTGCGATTTCAGCAAGGAGTTTCCTTCTTGACACAGATAAAACCAGTCAACAATTTTTGCTGTTCGTAACTGTGAAAAATCAGTCGCAGGTATAGAAAGTTTCCTTAGTGGTTTAGTGGTTTTCAACAGAGCATGCTGACTAATTATTACGCACACTTAGTGCTAAGCCTGAGGCAATTTGTCACGTGTGATTAGGAGAATTATACATCTTTACATGGCATGAAATTTCAACTAGGAATTACAAAATTTTGAAGTTGTAAACGCCCCTTTTGTCATCTGAAAGCATAACCTCACGTTCTGATGGAGGCTTGACATTATGCGTATGTACAGGTAGAAAGACGTAATTAAATAACAAAACCACAAGTACTGTTCTTTATTGTCTGTCTATTTATATGCAGCTCTATCCTTGTAACCACTGCAAAGTATACAAAAAATCTGATATGATTAAATAGATCGAGGTGTGGCTCATATAGGAGTATCATGCAATAGAGAAGTGGCGGGCTGGAACGACTTACAGAACAAACTAATATTTCATTTACAACCAAAAGCTGACTGCGCGACACGTTTTTATGATCATGAAATGACATCATAACGACTAATAAGCCTCATAATTAAATTTGCTTGGTGTATCTATACACTGAATGTAGTTTTCTGAACTTGAACGAAAAATATGTCGAGGAAAGCGTGATTTAACAAACACTGAACAATTGTTTTTGTTAACTCCCTGACTGATTGAAACTGTTTCCTAGCAGTAGAGCTCGAACCAGCGGAAACTGGTTTGTTACCTGAGCCAGCCGAGTACGTCTTAAAACACGAATCAGAAAGATTTTGCCCTCCCAAATTGCACAACTTCTCTTCTGCATACCGTGTAGTGCTAGTCCTAATTCAAGATAAAATATCGAGAAGAACGTCAAAGCCACAGCAGGGGGGGGGGGAGGGGGGGGGGGAGGGGGGGGGGGAGCATTTTTGGGATGAATGTCTCGCTCTGCAGAGAAGAATGTCGTCTAATGAAAATTTCATGACAAACCAAAATAATACGCTGAACGTTTTTGCTATACACTAAAAGCCAAGTTCTTGATGTTATTGAAGAACATACTTACGTGCTCCCTATGTAAGACTTAAGGTAACCTGATAACTTGCTAATACAAATGCAATTCATGTTATGATGACAGCGAAATTAGAATAGTTGCAAAACTATCTTAAATTAATCATACTGAGGAACGGCTATCTGCTATTCTTCAGCTTCAGAAACAGCATGAAATTATTGGTTTTTGTCAAAGATGTTTTCAATTACTCTTTGTTTTGTTGCCTACAGTTGACACTGAATGTAAAACTGGCTACCGTTCTAGAAAACGGAAACTGGGATATTTTCCTACGTTTGCCGAAACTATCTAATCGCCAAGTCCATATTTTTGTCTACATTTATTATCACTTAGTATAATTAACTTCATTTTTGGTTCTCGTTTATTAGAGACAGATGCACAACACAAATAGCTGCGTTTGGAATGGCGTCGCGACCAGGAAGCATGGGTAACTGATGAATGGTGTCGAATTGTGTTCAGCGATGGCCGGCCGGAGTGGCCGTGCGGTTCTAGGCGCTGCAGTCTGGAGCCGAGCGACCGCTACGGTCGCAGGTTCGAATCCTGCCTCGGGCATGGATGTGTGTGATGTCTTTAGGTTAGTTAGGTTTAATTAGTTCTAAGTTCTAGGCGACTGATGACCTCAGAAGTTTAGTCGCATAGTGCTCAGAGCCATTTGAACCATTTTGTTAAGCGATGAATCGCGGTGCTCCACTAGCCCGGATGGCCATCATCGGTGAGTATGGCGGCTACCTGGAGAGAGATTTCATTTTTGCAGTGTTCTTGAGAGACACAGTGGTGTTTCTCTTGTCTTCATTGTGTGGGGAGTCATCAGTTATGACCGCAGATCACGGCTAATAGTCGTTAAGGGAAATCTGGCCGCGCAACGGTACAGCACAGACATCCTACGTCCTCATGTGATGTCTCTAATGCGACACTGTAGTTTTGCCATTTGTCAACAAGACAACGCTCGTCCACATAAGCCACGTGTGTCTATGAGCTGTCAGCCTCATGTTGAGGTACTCCCATGGCTAGAAAGATCCCCAAATCTATCCCCATTACAACATGTGCGAGTCCTGCCCGGAACTCACCTCTGTCCAGGTGCCATTACTCGGGATATCAAAGACCATTTGTGGGCCAAGTTGCCTCAGGAGAGGATACAACGGCTTAATGAGACCCATTCCAACCGTATCGGTGCATACCAGAGCGATAACGTCATATTAGTAAGAGGGCTCATAATGCCCCCTTTCCGGGTCCCTCACTTTTTTTTTGTCAGGCAGTGTATTATGGACACGTTACAAGTATCGAACAGAACTCGAGATGAACTTTATTCCGAATGCTAAGCTGAGTGATGCCGGCACGGTAGCTCAGCGTGTTCGGTCAGAGGGTTAGCTCAAATGGCTCTGAGCACTATGCGACTTAAGAGGGTTAGCTGCCCTCTGTAATAATAATAATAATAATTAAAAAAAACTGAGTGAACGGATCAACGATGAACTTTAACATGTGTCATGCGACGTCCGCCCCGAACATATCCAACGAATAATTACGAACAAAATGAGATATGCAGCAGGCCCGGGCTCCATTCCCGGCCGGGTTGCGGATTTTCTCCGCTCTTGGACTTGGTGTTGTGTTGTCCTCATCATCATTTCATCCTCATCACCGGCACACAAGTCGCCCAATGTGGCGTTGACTGAAATAAGACTTGCACTCTGTGGCTGAACTTCCCCAGATGGGGCCTGCCAGCCAACAATGCCACACAATTTTTTTTTCTTTTTTTTCTGTGATTCGCTTGTCAACATGAGTACGCAACACACATCACGCTCGCCGAATACACCTGGACGAAGAATTCATTCAAAGTGTCTACCGTCATCTACAGTCATCAAAGATATATTAGTGATTTATAGTTAATAACAGTTTGAATAAACAGGACGTTGCCTTCGCTAAGCATTTTTGGCTGCTTCTACTTATCAACAGAATTTCCCATAAGTGCGGTGGAAATTTGGAGGCTGTGTCATAGTGATCTCGTGGATTTATTGTCTGTTAACTTCTGTGGTCCTTCCATAGACATCAATCTCAGCAAACTAAAACAGAAATATGGAGGTCGTACATGGAAACCAAAATAGTCTTTAATCGCAAATTTGTTTTCTTCAGATCTATAACTGTTTTCGATCGTTATCATCATCAGATTCATCTAACAAGAAATGTGTATATTTATGAGTAAGAGCATTACAAAAGGTTACAACAGTACAACTAGTAGCGTTGATTCACATTGTCTGAGAAACATCTAAAAATAACATGCCTGTCTCCTTATACTTAGTAAAAGAAGCAAATAACATTTATAGCCGTGGTTGGCATCGACACAATATATCAAAACATTTATCACAATTTAATGATCTGTTTATATTATGCGTAAATGCCGGCGAAAGCTATAAATTTTATGCGCCTCCTTTACTAAGTTCAAGGAGACAGGTGCGTCGTTTGTTAAATGCTTCCCAGACAACGTAAATCAACGCCACAAATAATGCTCTTACTGATAAATATGCACATTCATTTTTACATCAATCTGATGATGATCATTACGATCAAAACCGGTTGTTGAACACAACAAAACAAATTTATGATGAAAAACTATTTTGTAAATGATTACTATTAAAAACAGTCTTGATCACGATTTATTTAACAAGGTGACCGGTTTCGACCACTACTGTGGTCATCTTCAGACCATTGAGTAGGAACCCCTTTCTGTTGGAGATTGTGATTCTCCAACAGAAAGGGGTTCCTTCTCAATGGTCTGAAGATGACCACAGTAGTGATCGAAACCGGTCACCTTGTTAAATAAATCGTGATCAAGAGTGTTTTTAATAGTAATTATTTACAAGACATTGATCACTGCTGTTCCCGTAATGCATTCAAAAGTAAAAACTATTTTGGTTTCCACACATTCTCAAACATTGGATCGCTGTTACCTTCAAGATTACCGTGTCATCCCTCATCAACATATGGAGGTCGTTGCACATGAATGTCAAGTTTCGGAACGAAGTAAGTTGTATAACTATAAAAGGCATCAAATAGTGTCAGTCCATCAGAAAGTACCTTGTTCGTATTCCTGCTGGAGTTTAGGGGTAGCGTGCTCTACGACGCTCGACCTAGCGTCGGCCTAATTTTGAACAAATTTAAGTTTGACAACACCGCAGCAGGGACAGCCATTAATGTACATCCAGAATCACGATCTGAAAAAGTAAATGCCACACGGCCATGATGTGTGTGCTCGAGGGAAGTCGTGTGCAACAGCTGCCCATGAATCATGTAAACCGTTGTTCATTGTGTTATGGTATTTTAACTGATTGTGGATAACATTGTCTGAGACAGGTATCGGGAACAAGCCCAACATTTGCTTAAGCAAACCGCCGAAAAATGACTACCAGACTGGTCGGTGTATCAGACCAAAGCTCATTAATACGTCATGCGGATTCGATCCCCGCCTACCTCACCTCGCTGTGTCGCAAGCTAGCTATACGAGCAGGTCAAGGTGAAAGCATGGAGAACCCAATGCAACGCGCTAGGGATGAGATTCTGTCGATAGAAACCACTTGCAGCTCTGGTGGGCGATGTTTACAAGGAAGTAGAGGTGAACAAATGGCTCTATTATAACGCGTTTCGGGTTTACCCATCGTCAGATTTTCCGAAAACAAAGGATGGATTTCCATGAAACAAAATTTTTTTTCGACATTGATATGCTGTATAAAGTAGAACAAAATGAACGCATACCACATACATCACATTTTTCAGATGAACTGAAAGTACATGTTGAGTAGAAATCTGTCGGAGGCAGACTGATAGTGTTGGTAAGGTGACATCATCGTGAAGCAAAAACTACTTATAACAGGCACTAATTTTCCCAATGTGGTGGCCTCAGCGTCAAATAGCAAAGCGAAATACAATACGTTATTTACAGTGATATAAATTTAAATGACAATTTAAAATATATACATATTCACATTTCAGGCATAACATGTATAGACAATTACAAAGAGTTTTTTTTCTTTGTTGATAAAAAGCCAATGTCAGAGGCGCATAGTATAATGATACTATTGGTAATCCTAAAAAAGTGTGAGCATTATGATAGCTATACAAACATCTAAGAATTTTGCAAATTGGATCGACAGAGAACATAACTAGTTATCCTGGGAATTCTAGGAGAACATAAGCATAAGCTAATTATAATCCTGCAGTAAACCGTGGCTTACAACCTTGTAGAAATTTCTTATACAAAACAAATTTTTTATAGAAAAGTAAACCACATAATGTATTTTCCGTTAACCTAAGGAACTAAAACACAGGATTATCATTTACCATGTGTTCGTGTCGTAGTACTTCTACAATACAGAACCTGAGAGACGTAACCATAAGGAACACTAAAATGCAGCTGTTCACATAGGAAGCAGTACATCAAGATGGTCAGATGGTTCAAATGGCTCTGAGCACCATAGGACTCAACTGCTGAGGTCATTAGTCCCCTAGAACTTAGAACTAGTTAAACCTAACTATCAAGATGGTCAGGAACAAAGCCAAGTCTACATGGTAAAGACATCATCAAAAAGAAATGTAGTAATATATAAAAAATTCATATCCTGAAGCAACACAATAATAGTAAAAAAGCACTTTGCAGTTGCAACTAACTGTCCTCCCAGTGATGTTGTTAGAGTGCGTAACATCAAAATACCATTTACCGTCTTAAAACATTTGCTGCATAGACCTAGGACACTTTACTATAGAATACAGCAAACGACATTACCAAATACGAAAGTAATGTAGTTCCATTTTAGGGTACTCTGCAGTAAAGTGTACTAGCGCTACATGATATGTTTTGAGACACCAAAAGCAATGTAATGTTATGTCTGGTATTTTAATTTACGGACTCCACCAACATCACTAGGAGGACAGTTAGTCACAACTCACAATTACCTTTTTACTATTTTTATGTTACATCAGAGTACGCCGTGTTTACATTTTGCTGCATTTCTTTTTAATCCTGTTTTTATCATGTAGATTTGGCTTTGTTCATGACCATCAAATTGTTCTGATTCCTAAGTTAACAACTATATCGTAGTGTTCCCTATGGTCACGACTCTCAGCTTCTACGTTGCAGAAGTACTACGACACCAAACACGATGATAATGCTAATCCTGTATTTTAGTTGCTGTGATTAGTTGAAAATACATTCTGTGTGTCACTTTCGTATTAAAAAATTGGTTAGCCTAAGAAACATGTGCAAGCTTGTAAGCCTATGGCCACGGTTTTGTGTAAGATTATAATTAGGTAACATTCATGTTGTCCTGCAACTCTCAGTCACTGGTTATGTTCTCTGCCGATCAAGTTTGTGTAAATTCTTACATGCCTATATAGCTAATATAATGCTCTCCCTTTTTTAGACTTACCAATAGTATTGTTACGCTGTGTTGCTCCTAGACTGGCTTTTTGTATATTTATCAATATATATATATATATATATATATATATATATATATATATATATATATATATTGTATTTTTCTTTGCTATATGACGCTGAGAACGCCACCTTGCACAAATTAGTGCTCCCTATTGGTAATTTTTGCTTCATGGTGATGTTGCCTTACTAACACTGTCAGTCTGCCCCTGACAGTTATGAACTCAACATGTACTTTCAGTTCATCTGAACAATTTGGTGTATGTGGTATGTGTTCATTTTGCTGTAACCAGTGTTTGTTCTTCTTCATATGGCATGTCACTGTTGTAAGAAAATTTTACTTCATGACACTTTATCCTTTTTTTTTCAGAATATCAGATGATGGGTAAACCCAAAACGCGTTATAATAAAGACATTTGTTCACCAACTGATGAAATTTCATTGCATTACTTATCCAGCTTTTGCGCAGTACTGTTTAACTTACGTATTATGGTCGCATGCTTCCTACACGACTTGCTGCTGCACAATCAAATAGCGATGTATTAGCATACTTTGCCCTGACATTTATCAAAGCTTCTAGTTCTTTTTGGTAAATGTTTCACTATCAGTGTTAACGTATGCTATGCCACAGTGTTTCTCTTTTCGCCATTTGTCGAATACTGTTAACAAAATGGTTCAAATGGTTCTGAGCACTATGTGACTTAACATCTGAGGTCATCAGTCCCCTAGAACTTAGAACTACTTAAACCTAACTAACCTAAGGACATCACACACATCCATGCCCGAGGCAGGATTCAAACACGCGACCGTAGCGGTCGCGCGGTTCCAGACTGAAGCGCCTAGAACCGCTCGGCCACACCGGCCGGCTACTGTTAACAACTAACTAATTCCAGTTAAAATGTTAATGAAATTTATATGTCGGTAAATAATAAGATTTCGGATGTAACAGTATAGCAAAATATTCTACACCAACCCCCCCCCCCCCCCCCCCCCCCCCTTCTACTCTGTAGTGGAAACTGCATTTTGATATCTGCAACCTTTATGAAACTTATCTGGCTGGTTGACCATTCTTTATACATTGCACGTTTGCAAGACGCTGTGACATGTGACGAAAACCAAATATGATATGGAAATGACGTAACTTTCCACAGTGGATGACGAGCTGCTGAAACGCATTCCTAAACCGAACATTCACTGAGGAAAATAATAGTCATCATTTGTTGATGTGCTGCCGTTATTATTCAGCATTTTTGTTGCAAACTGGAGAAGCAGTCAATGTTAAAACAGTACTGTTCCGTCCGAGATCAAACCTACCAAACAATAATGAGTAATGAGATCAAAATGTCTCGCAGGACAACCTGGTATAAAACATTCTAGGTTTTCTTGCCGCGTCAGATCTGGGTAAAACTTCGACCTTTCAACGAAGTCTTCTATCGTCTTCCTCAAGAACAGATGAGTGTCGTGGCTGTTGTTGTGATGATTATTTATAGCCCATAAATGGCTTGTGATTGGTCGGCGCACGTTGTTATTACGTCACGCTGCCAGAGATTGTTCCAACGTCTACACTGGTGGCGTCACCGCACTCGTAGGAACGTACTATTCGACCACGCGGTGACGTTACAACAAACAAGTACAGTGATGACTACGAAATACACGTCGCACTGTTAATGCTTTAATGTCAGTTATGCATAAACTATGAACCCTGATTATGCGCTAACTTACTGTAAGCCGACCGAAGCGCCTTCACTCCGGGTGCAGTAATATTGTGGTCGACTAAGCGCATTCCTCTGCGCCTGCTCAGCGTAGAGAGCTCGCGTCTTCGCTCAGCGGCAGCCAAGACAGTCCCTTGTTCCTGACGAATACGGTGGAGGATCTCGATGAGAGCTCGAAGTTTTAGTCGGATTTAACGCTGCAAGGAAATCGAGAATCTTCTATACAGTTCGTTGGAACGCAAGGCAACGGCCTTCATAGAAAAAATATAACCCCGAAAACTTATACAGTTTTCACCTGGAAAATTAACGCCTTCCACCAAATAACGCAGATTCCTCGAGAACCGACGGTTAATTTCCTAAGTAATTGCCTCGTTACCTGGTGGGTACTTGCTGGACAGAGAGGTGTGTTGCGATCAGGACTTTGAACTTCTAGGAATATAACATTATTGCACTAACATCTCGCTCGTGCTAATTTGACAGATGTGTTCCACAATTCAAGGGGGAGGGGTGGGGGCTGTAGAATGAACAAAAATAAAGATAACTCAAAAAAATTCGAGGAGAATATGACAGTACGTAAATAACATCAGAACATAGTTAGGTACGAAGAACTTGTCTCAGAATATATTTTAAATATACAAAATGGTTGTTTCACTTTTGTACAACCAAGCAATAACAATACCGAGTATAATGTTGTAAATAGTTGTTTCTGTGAGATCCATAGAAAATTAAAGCAGTTCTTCCAGTGAAGCTGCAGTAACACGGCGGCAAAGCTGCGGCGGCGCACGATGAGCAGCAACATGTCTCCTGTCAGAGCGGACTAATTGCTCCATGCGTTGAATTATCTGATTTTGAAGCTATTCGTCCAGCATATGAGACCTGTATCTGGAGCGTAGTCATTTTGTAGGCTCAGCTCTCCATCTAGTGCACAAAAGTATTAAATACGACATTTAATGAGTTACGCAGTCACGGTTCGGTGCGGAAAGATAACTGTTGTCCCTGCTGGCCTTAAAAGCACGTATCACGGCACGCACAGGCACTGCTTCGTTCTAAGAGATCTCTTTCACGTTTGATTTCATAGTGAATCAAATCGCAACTGCTGAAACTTTGCAAGTGAACTGGAACTTGCCCAAAAAGAGACTGGTCCTCCACTGATTTGCAGTCTAGGGTACATATGGTGTTACAGCAGCATACTCTTCCTTCTACGACTGATCGTCCTGGATACATATCACTTTCACGAATTCTGCTCGTATTATTCAGTTACACTGCCTGACGAAAAAAGTGAAGCACCCAGAGGGGGAGGAGGAAACGGACTGAAATTTCAAGGGTTGAGAGGGTATGTGATGTAATTCCAGTGATTACAAAATCGGGTGAAATTTACAAAGAACTTGGCAACATTAGCCCACTTGTCAGTATGACATTGCACCCTCTATGGCCTGGGTGCATGCAATGATTCGGTTGGGAAGCGTGTTGTAAAGCCGTTGTGTCCTTTCTTGAGGAAACTGGCCCAAAACTGGTCCTCGAGATCCTAGACACTACCACTGGGACAGAGCTGACTTCCGAGCTTGACCCTCACATGTTCTGTAGGAGACATATCTGGGGATCTTACTGGCCAGGAGAGTATGTTCACATCACACAGGCAGTTCATAGAGCTATGGGCCATGTATGGACGAGCACTGCCTTATTGAGAAACGGCAAACCGATACTGTGGCATTAGATGTAACGCATGATGACGCAGGACGTACCGTTGTGCCGGCAGAGTTCCTCGATTAAATACTAGCCGTAGCTAGAGTTATACCCGATGACTCCTCAGTCCATGATGCCAGGGGTAACACCGCGGTATCTCTCCAAAATATTGGATGAGTGAACCTCTCCCCACGTAGCCGCCATACTAGCCACCGATGGTCATCCAGGATAGCGCAGAACTGTCGCTGGACACAATGCAGCGCTACTCAGCCGCGGTCCGTGCTTCCCGGTCACAGCACCACTCCAGACGCATCCGTTTCTGTTGTGGTGTTAACGACAGCCCTAATCTGACTGCTGCTAGTCTCCGACCATTGGTGCCGGAGGACACACAGTGTTGCACGGAGTCCATTATTTGTTCTCTGGTGGCAGGTGCAGAAGTGAAGTGGCTACGATATGCTTGGTACACAGTACGGTGATCCACACTCGTGATAATAAGACGTAGTCAACCGGTACCTTGACGACGAGTATGCCTGCCCTCACGTTCTCATGCAGCTCAACATACGACTACTGTCACATTGGAATGCCTTAAAAATCTGGATATTGCATTATTCGAACAGCTGGGTAAATGGAGGCCTACAATGAACCACTACTCAATCTCCGTCAGGTCGTGACGACGCTGTCTCACACGAGTATGTGGCCTCTCCGTGTCCTTCACAGTAATCACTCAACATCTGACACTGTTCACGCTCCTTATACAGTGTGGTCAGAAAAAATCTGAAAAGCTTGTAAGGGTGTTGCATAGTAGGTTGCACTGAGAAATAATTGTTAAGAATACGTTGCACCGTTCCAATTTAATTGGCGCTAAAGTTATCCAATCAGATCGTTGGCCGCGCAAATTCAAGCTGCCCGCCAGACACAACTAATGTCAGTTGTTCTCATGGCGTAGATGACCGCCCAGTAGACTGCTCATCCTTTGGTTCGGGTTCGATCCTTACTACCGCCCCATGTCCAATTTTTTGTATCACTCTCCTGTTAGGTTGTAGGAAAACAAACGAAGAACACGTTTGGCGGCACCGATTTTAGCGGGCCGCTTGAATTTTTTAATTTGCGTGCGCAACGGCCTGATTGGCTAACTTGAATGTTGATTAACTCGGAAATAGCGCAACATATCGGATCTTTGTCTTAATAATTATTTCTCAGCATAACCTACCCTGCAATACCCTTACAAGCTTTTCAGACTGATTCTGACCACCTCGTATATCCCACCAGGCCCGATAACAATACTAAACACGAAAACGCTAGTGCACTCTGGTGGCCGTTCTACCAGCCACAAAGGCTTGCAGCTCTATTGTTTGCATACCCACCGATACTGTGCATGTGTACGAAGTTACATTCACATCCGACCCTGCCTTCTGGGTGCTTCACTATTCCTGTCGGGCTGTGTATAACACGCCCTCAACGGCTACAGCCAAGCCGTGCCATAGTTGGGATAGGATCGCTCGATGTCAGTTATAGGCGCACGTCCGTAGCGTTAACCTTCCCTCCATGATGCCCAACCTTTGATCAGAATTTGTTGCCACAGCCGATGGCCAATAAAAGGCCAAACTTTCCACTACTTGGTCACCTCTGACCCAACAGGTAGCCGAATTTGTACGTCTTTCGCAAGATGGTAGTACATACCTAGATGTAACAATGGCACGAAGTGCTTCTCAGACGTTCTCGAGAAATGGAGGTTGAAAGTCTTACGAGACTGTGGAACACAACAGGTGAGCAGCAGTCATCGAGCAACGACGTTAGCGCAATCGGCTAACAGAGGAGACTAAATTTTATTCTTACAGCGTCCCAATAATATTTTCCTTTTTCCTTTTTTTTGTCTTCCACCAAAAACTTGTATCGCTACAATGACTAACGTTTCTTTGGGAGAAAAAAATCGTAATAATGATGATCATTGTGGTACATTCGTGAAGAGATGGAATAAGAAAATCATTATAGAATTAATGAATTATAGAATTTGTCCGTACAGTCATGCGCGTATCACAGTGAAGTCATACGGGGTTATAGCTGCTTTGAATAATGTCCACTGGGGTATTTGCGATACTCGCATGAATTTACTACTAAAAAAAATTCATTTCATCACCATTACTTTACTTCGGTTACATCTAGCCACAAATGTACCACAATGATTGTTATCATTATTATCATTCTTTCCCGAAGAAACATGGTTCTTTTTGTTGATACAGGTATACGTTTACGGGCATGACGAGACAGGAACGTAATAGAGGCACACTTCTAGTCTGCTGCCGTAGCGGCTCGAGGTCCACGAGAAAGACAGGCCGTGGCGCGTATGTCACAGCACGTGACACTGCAGGCCTTAGGAGTGCCACCAGCCGTCTCCGGCGGGGAACAAATAACTATTTCAGGCGAGTTTAACAATTCTGAACTGCCCGTTTAAATGCATGAAAACTCTCGGTAGCACACGACAAAACTGAAGACCTTTAATGGGTACCTTATCAAGTATACATTGATTTCTCGTAGACCATGAACGGAGCCGAGCGTTTACGAAGTGTGACAGACAAGCCGACTAGGGTGACGTCACAAGTTCGTTGCTAGGAGGGGGGGGGGGGGGGGGCGTATTTCTCGTGATGTCGGTAGTGGCTGAGCTAAAGGGTGACTGGTGCCCTCGCGTGCCCTTCAACAAGCTCGTAAAACTTTAAAAACTTCTCGAAAACGCTTGAGAAGCACATCACACTAGAGAAGATATGTTATAGCTAAGTATATGCTACCTCGCGAAAGATTACCGAAATCGGTAATCTGTCGGATGTATGCTTCCATTGCAAGTTCGACCTACCTCCACTCGGCTAACTGCCCTCCATCGTTGTTTGTCCAGTACATGATCGTGCAACGCCATACGACTATGTTGGTTAACCGAGCTGTCTTCTCTCTCTCGCAACACTCTCACTCACGGAGTTATCTCCGATTTACATTTACAGCAGCACGGCGTGTTTTGGGCAGCACTTTCGTGGCAACAAGCTCCTCATCTCTCGGGTGAACAGCGTATGTGATCCTTACGTATTGCTGTTCGTGTGATATTTTTGCTTGATTTACAGATACCAATGTATAAGTGTCTTAACGAGTCACTACTGTCCGAAGTTCCACTACATGATCCATTATCACACGCGCAACTGTACGGAATGGTACATTGCACAGCAGTGCTGGCTGGATGAAAGTTTAGCTGCAGGGAAGTGTGCTATGTGGCAGTAGCCGGGCTATGAATGGTAGGAGGCGAGGCGGCCCTCAGAGCGCGACGCGTCACGTGGAGGCGACACCCGAGCCGCCCGCAGCGGCCGGCCGGCCGGGCTCAGAGTACACGACCACAGCCGTGTAAGCTCCCCGCCAGCAAGTTCTTGCAGCGTAACAGCCGCTGCTCGTGTTCACCGCCCTCCTCAAAATGGCCGCCCACTAGCCTCTGTCGCCCACTGTCCTACATTATCAATTGTCTTCAGCGCGAAGCTGAATTCCAGCGATATAAAATGTCGGGATGTTCAGGGGTATCTTCCGAGTAAGTCTGCAGGCTTTCGTGGCCATTGTCACTGAAGTTAAAATCTTCTGTGTTGGTAGGCCACGTCATGTTTCTTCAAACAATCGACGTTTCGACCCCTCTGCTGGGATCTTCTTCAGGATCTTGTGGTATCTAATGCAGATTGGGCACTGTCAGAGACCAGTGTCGCCTTCTCTTATATAGGGGAGTTTTCGCGCGCTTGTACTGGAGAAATGGGATTATTGGGTAGAAAACCTTGCTACCACTGGTGGCCATCGTCGATGGATCGTAAGATGAGTTTTTCCCGCGCTAATGGCGACGGTGGGCGGGGGGGGGGGGGGGGGGGGGGAAGTGTTACTGGCTAAAATTCCTGTGGCTACTATTGGTGTCGACATCTATTTCAATAATGTGCGTGTGCTGGCTACAGAAGTCAAAATTTGTAGAAGAAAGGTCCGAGGAGCAATTAAAAATTTTTAAAAAACGCCTGTAATTTCAGTAGAGAAGACGGCTATAGGCTTCCGGCATCTTGGCTCCCCGCAATCAACTGTGCAGAACGATTGGGCTCTGGGAACAGTTTTGTCGCATTGTGACATAATAGTTCGTACGGAGCTACTATGGCAGTGGTGCGCGTGAGGAACCAGTGGGTAGAAGAGGCTCATACACAGTGACAACAGGGTACCAGACAACACAGTGTGACCACAGCGCGAAATGACGGCGTCTTGTCGTGGCCGTAACCGATAGAACAGCCTCGTCCACAGCGTTGACTCGACGTTGGAGCACCGCAAAGGGTTTGGTCATGTCAGCGTTTCTGCAGAGGACTGGATGGGTGCCATGCATGCTCATGTGTTTGCTTCTATTGTGCAGAAAGCACCAGTGTCTCAGACTGCTATGGGCACGTGAACGCCGTCACTGGCGTGCTGAGTAACACAATTTAGTGTTCTCGGATGAGTCACGCGTCAACTTGTCCTACAGTGATGGCAGCATGCGTGCTAGACGCTGCAGCCGATATCTGCGTTGTTAGGCGACATAGCTGACAAACGCCATGTGCCATGATTTGGGGCGCCGTTGGCTATAACCGGCTATCTCATCTCCTACGGACTGAGGGAAATCTGAACGGCAACGACATCAGGAACATCTTCGAGCACGAGGCACTGCCCCTGCTGCAAGTGGCTCCACGTGCCATTTTGAGCATGACAATACCCAGCTACATGTAGCGAGGAATTTTTAAGCCTCCTTCGAAGAACGTTGGGTACCATTGCTTCTCTGAACTCCATGTTCGCCTGGCATGTCACCGATGCTACGTGTCTGGGATATGGTCGGTCGGCAACTTGATTCGTTCTGGTCCTCGTGCAACCACTGTCCATTCTCTGTGGACGCCGCTACAAACCACATGGCACTGTGTTCTCCAGCACCTTATCCAGTCCCCTTTGAGTCAACGTCACAACTTCTAGAGGCTCCGGCTCCAGCACGTGACGGCCACACACGGTACTGAATCTCACGGTATAAGTGGATCTACAATTTTGTAATTCTAATCATTTATGTATTCTCATGACCCTAACCTGTGGAATAAATGCCCTCGTAATCACATATTTCCGTCTTAGTGCTTCAAGTTTCACAGACAGTAGCATATTTAAACATCTGCACCACAAAGGGACTCGCACCACGAACACTTCTAAATAAAAAAGTTCCTGATTTAATACTATTGTGCGGGTTCTCTTATAAACTTAAAAGACGCAGCCTTAATTATTTTATGGGCTTATTTGACTGAATTTTTCAGTGCGCTACTGATATGAATTTAGCCTGCGTTCACGTCTCAAACCCTTCGGTTCCTCACGCCAGTTTCCCAATGGTACCTGGTGAAACACATAGCACTTCATTTGAAACAAAAAAAAAGAAAAAGAAAACACGCTAAGACTTTTAAAAGACTGGTTAACGAATTTTGACAGTTTGAAGTGAGTTCGATATCTTGGAGAGTCGGTTTCTCCGACTTCACATTCCACCCAAGCTAGGACCCATAACAATTTTTACTCCTTGTCGCCAGATGCGGATTCTTGAACACTTGCAGATGGAGAAAACCGTTATTCTCACTCTAGAGAATTTCTGTGTTAATTTCTGTGTTAATACCTGTTATCGTTCATGAAAATGAGAAGAATTTCGGGTTCAGCGTGCCATCAATGATGAGGAAGGAAATACGTCGTATCCTTTTTTCAGGGAACTGTCCCGGCATTAACCTTAAAACGACTTAGGAAATCCATAGAAAACTAAATCTGAATGGAACTTAAGTGATATCGCGGTATTTGCCGTTCTCCAAGGGCATGTTATAAGCCTTCTGTTGTTTCTGTTCTATATAAGAGATTTGAGAGACAATGTGAACAGCCCTCTTAAATTTTTTTGCAGGTGACGCTGTCTATCGTCTAGTAAAGTCATCAGAAGATCAATACGAATTACAAGATGATTTAGGCTAAATATCTTTATGATGTGAAAAGTGTCAGCTATCGCTGAAAAATAAAAATTTTCAGGTCCTCCAAGTTAGTACAAAAAATTCGTCCAAATGTCGGTTAAACAATAATCAATACCGGGAGGTTATAATTAAAGTGCAGATAGTCACAGAGGTCCTATGAGGGCTATTATCATCGCATGGCAGCGAAACTTGGTAAATATGCTAATACGTCAGTGCGGAACTGATTTACGCCGGAAAACATTAGTTTCAATTTTGACCACCAAGTGCAAATCTGGCGCTCTACAGCATCTCGTCGACGTCTCCGGTGCTCATATTGAACAAATTATGTAAGCGGTAGTTAATAATAAAAATCAATATTATGCCTTTCTCACTTGTTTGACCTTTTCTGCCCACATGCTGTTCCTAATCCGTTGTATATGGGACTATTTCTATACGTTTTTCTTGCATTCACAGCGCGAGATTTGCAACAGGTGGTCAAAACTGGAACAATTTTTTTCCAGCGTAAATCGTTTCTGCGTTAACGAATTAGAACGTCTACAAATCTGCGCTGCCATACGATAATTACTACCCACGCTTGACCTCTGTGAGTACCTGCACTTTAATTACAACCCCCAGGTATAAATTTTAAGGTTGTCGGCTCAATTAAATTCCTAGAAATTACAATTACAAAGACTGCATTTTATTGGTAGAACACTTACAGTATACAAAAAATTTATTGGATTGCCCACATACGCATGTTCGCTCTCTGCAAGAGTTTCACAACGCATTATGAGATCCTTACCAGAGAAAACTGACGGAGGACATCAAATAACTTAAAGGAGGGCAGCTCGTTTTGTATTATGGCGAAGTAGGCGAGAGAGTAATACGGATATGATACGGACGCTGGGGTGGCAGTCATTAAAACAAAGGCGTTTTCCGTTGCGGCGGCTGAGGATAGTTGTGTTAGGTTGGGATGTCGGTGACTATGACATCTGACAATATCTGTTGTAGGAAGAAAATGGCATGAGGGACGTCAACGGGAAGTTCAAAGGTTAAATAATAACTTCAGATTTGGGTATCAATATATTCCCAGTTGGCATTCCATTTGGCGTGGAAGTAGTATTGGACGAGTTTTCGATTCCCGTTGGGAGTGGCTGTGTGGGTGTGAGGTGTTTTGTAAGGGATACTGATTAGGATGGGTAAGTCATCGTTTCCAGCAAGTCTATAGACTTCTCCAGTGATGTGCCCAATAAGGTTGGAGACGTAAGGGAAACACCAGTGATGGAGTTGCTTTCAGAACACGTATGTGTGTGATAGGATCTGTATCACCTTGCAGGCAGTCAATAAATTGATGCTATCGTCGAAGCTCTGTGGGGGATCGACTGTGGATGTTTATGTCGGCAGCAGTCATATTAGTGGATATATGGGAGAGACAATCATAAGAGATAGGATTATCACGTCAAATGTACATAGGGCCACTGGCAATGGTTATAGACTGAGCGAAGTGTCGCAGTGGCTAGCACACTGGATTTCCATTCGGGAGATTGACGGTTCAAACGCAAGTCCAGCCATTCAGATTTAGGTTTTCCATTATTTTCCTAAAGAGCTCCAGGCAAATGCCGGGATGGTTCCTTTGAAAGGGTACCGCCGATTTCCCTCCCCATCCTTGACAGAATTCGAGTTTATGCTCCGTCTCTAATGACATGCGCAGATATGTGGAAAGAATGTTGTACTGCTGTTGTGATATAGAAAAAGGTTAGGGGAGAGGTTTGGGATGGGTCGTTAAAGTCTAGAGATGGTTGATAATGAAGCGAACTCAGTTGCAGAATTAGGTACCATAACCACTGAACTCATGAATATTTTGAAAGAGAACAGTGAAGACCCTTTTGATATCTTCAGCAGTGGGGAGAAGGGAGGGGGATGGACGGAAGGCTTTGTTTTGATGAATATATTGGTGTGCCTGATTCGAAATATGAGATCTGGTTTGGGTGATGGGGATTTAACCTTACAATTCCAAGTGTAATTACGATGAGCCAGTTACAGATGTTAGGCATAGGAGGGGAAGAGAGGTTTGGATATTGTTTGAGAAAGTGGTTGGATTTAATGTAAGGTCTGGGGGAGGATTTTTGCGTACTATGTCTATGTCTCTGTAAGAGACATTTTTGGCTGCTGTGAAAGGAGGATGGTGGGCTTTTGAAGGTTCAACTATGTGTTTGCGGTAGTTAATGTATCAGATAATCTATGGCTGATGGCGAGTCCAGAAAGATTCGAACCACGTAAGTAGGGCCAGAGTCATTGTTAATGCGGAGGATCTTTCCTATATGGAGGTCATGGTGGGAACTGATGTCGGACTCCACCTCCCGCTTTAATTTTTAAGGTCAGCTCATCTGATGAGAGCGGTGAGGGTGAAGGTGATGACGTGAAGGGCGAGGCTGTTTATTTCGGCTATCTATTGGGAAGGGTGTAGGTTGCATGCTGACCAAATATAATACGACGAATTTTCAGGAGGGTAGATAGATATTTTTCATTAAAGAGCTACTTACATTCCCCCTACTACATTATACAAAATTTGTAGGTTCATACGAACTTACTTAAGAAATTTGAAATAGTGAGAGACCTCCGTTATGGGGATGATATACTGGCAGAGTCCATAAACGAGATGAGGAAAACACAACACGAGGTGTGGCCCTCTATTAAGTGGTACACGAAGATGATGAAGTTATTATGTTTAAAACAAGATAGTTACAAGAATAAAATTAAGAACAGTATATAAAGTTAAAATTGGAATGGAAGAGATGTTTTTGACGTCTCTAATTCAACTGGAGGGCAGCGTGGAGGGTAAAAATCGTAGAGGGAGACCAAGAGATGAATACACTAAGCACATTCAGAAGGATGTAGGCTGCAGAAGGTACTGGGAGATGAAGAAGCTTGCACAGGATAGAGGAGCATGGAGAGCTGCATCAAACCAGTCTCAGGACTGAAGACCACAACAACAACAGTCACGTGTCATGAGTATGTTTCTTTTAGCTAAACGTTCTGTGTGGCTCAGTAACACGAAAGCACACAGTCCGTCTTCGATAGTGAGGTCCCATCGGGTGATGTAAACATTGTAGCGTCATATCTGCCAGCGTGTATGAGGCCGTATAATTTCTACATGAAGTTGCGAAATGTTATTTTGAATGTTTTTGGAAAACGTACAGCTATTTTTTAAAGTTTCCTCTATACGTGTGTTAAGCCTTACAATCTCGTATTTTTACGAATACCTGCTTGTGCCGCACAGCTTGCCGAATGATGTTTCGGCTCGGGGTTGTTACAATTAATGTTTTCAATTTTTTGTGATTTGGGGAATAAGTAACCATAATGCCTCTAACTTTTTACGTCTGTGCACCTAGTTCTAAGCTTCAAAATATACAGCTCTAAGAAAATTTTTTGCTTACCATGAAAAAATGGCTAGATGTGAAATTCATGGAAATCTGAAAATTGACTCGCCCTCCCCCCTCGCCGAACTCGAATCGTGGAACATGTAATCCATACTGACTAGTAGCAAGTTTACGCAGAACCGTTTGCCGTGAAATCTCTGAGTTGTTTGGCCGTTCACTGTAAAACTGTGCTCTCCCCCCCCCCCCCCCCCCCCCCCCCCCCTCCCGCCAAAAAAAAGAAAAACACTGGAATGCCCGAGCGAAGTATTAGCGAACTGCTCGGGTCCACTTAACTCCAGAACACTGAAAGGGGCGGTGGGGGGGGGGGGGGGGGTAGTGTTACATTGCTACTAAACAGTCGTAAAGTGTACTACTCTACATTTTACTCAAAGTAAGTCATAAGGATAAGGGACCGATGACCGTAGCCAACCTAAGTCATAATTTATGGGTTATGTACGAGGGCTATCCACAAAGTACATTACGTTTTGGAATTAAAAATAAATAATGTATTGGAAATTTTTTTATTATATACAGATGAAAGCCACACTTAAATACTACTTTTCTACATAGTTGCCATTTAAATTAAGGCACTTATCGTAGCGATGGACGAGCTTGGAAATTCCTTCGTCGTAAAATTCGGCCGCCTGCGCCTTCAACCACGTGGCGACTGTCTTTTGGGACAGAAAAGGTGTGATTTTTGTGGATTTCCTGGAAAGAGGCACTACAATAAACTCTCAAAGGTATTGTCAAACTCTGCACAACTTCAGAAGAGCAATACAAAACAAGCGCAGGGGAAAGTTGGGCTCAAAGATCTTGCTGATTCACGACAACGCCCGGGCCCACACGGCAAATGCCACTCTTGAAGTTCTCGAATCTTTTAAGTGGGAGTTGTTTCCTCATCCGCCGTACAGTCCCGACCTGGCACCGAGCGACTTCCACTTATTCCCCGCAATGAAGAAGTGGTTGGCTATGCAGCGTTTTGATGACGACGCACAGCTTCAAGAAGAGGTAACCACGTGGTTGAAGGCGCAGGCGGCCGAATTTTACGACGAAGGAATTTCCAAGCTCGTCCATCGCTACGATAAGTGCCTTAATTTAAATGGCAACTATGTAGAAAAGTAGTATGTAAGTGTGGCTTTCATCTATATATAATAAAAAAAATTTCCAATACTCTATTTATTTTTAATTCCAAAACGTAATGTACTTTGTGGATAGCCCTCGTATTAGTTAACTACCATTATTAGATTTCCAGTGGTATGTTAATTAACAAATTAAGTACAAAAATGTCCCGTTTCGTACTTTCCTGCAATTGTAAATTTTACGAACGTTTATTAATCTAAGGTTATCGAACAGGTCGTCTATGTGAACGCATTCAACTTCCTGTTGTTACTGTAGTTGACTTGAGAAAATCACTAAACAGTTTAGCAGCTGTCACCGTCCACTCATTTCTTGGAGGAGTGGCAGTTAAATTTGATATTCTTTGTCAGTTCAAAGTTTCGCATATAAGATATCACAAACATCGAAAACTTGACTTTCGGACTCAAGGAAGGTCTTCCTCAGTGTATGTTAAAATGCTGTCTTTCTCCGCTATAGCCTCTGCAATAACCACCTTTAGAGCAATGAGAATTATTACAAAAGCAATGATTCGTTAGCAGCGTAGTATAGCACACTTCTCGCTATGTACAGGCTACTGTAATAGTCAGTTCAGTTCTCTGGAAAAACACGTTATGTTCCATTACCCCCACACTGGGCAACATAGTTACCAATTCCAACGAGCGTTCCTCTTAGTCCAGTGCTCTCTCTGCCTGGTTCTGTCAGTGCTTTTCCCTTACTTCACACCAGGTCCCGGACGTACTTTCATTGGCTGAAGAAAATCTGAGTCTCTGATAAGCATTCTGTACTGGTATCTGTGGTGAATGTTGGAGTGATCAGTTGCTAGTTGCTCTAGACCTTTCCGAACTAGTCTAGTCCGCTATGCGTAAGTCGCTTTTCTTTTAGAGAAGGTCCTTGACGTGGGTTACCAGTTCTTCCTGGCCACCCCAACCATTTGAAGGAAATGGCCAGTTGCACTGAATTCTCCGAATTTTGTCACGCCAGCGTGTATACCCTGTAAACCACTGAAGTGCATGGCAGGGGGTACATTCCAATGTACTAGTTATTGAAGTTTTTTCCCCGTTCCATTCACATATTCCTTGAGCCACCATTTAAAGCCTATCTACGCATGCATAGAATATACAAAGATGTTTTTACGAGGCTGGGGTAGGTAGTCGGCCCTGGTCCTTCTGAAGGAACCAGCCTGGCATCTGGCTGAAATGACTTAAGAAAACAACAGATAAACTAAATCAGGATGGCCGGATAGAGGTGAGTCCATCCTCCCGAATGTGTCAGTCAGTGTCTTAAATGCACTACCGCATTCCGTTGGTCCCAGTTGTAAAATGTTCTTTTGCTCATACGCGATCTGCGCAATATAACTTAAAATATTAAAAAATTGTTTTGCGCTGTTTTTTCGCATCTCTACTTACTACTGCACATAATACGGCCACCCAGAGGTGACTCCAGACTCACGAACATATTGCTCCACATACTCCTTTGTCTGTCAGGAAAACAGAAATCTCATGTACTGCTGCTATGAGAGTATGTAAAGAAGTGGTGGGGGCTAAAATTCACTCAACGGAACGTGCGTTCGAATTGTTATTTCTTTAGAGCTCTCTTGTCTTTTTTTTTTCGACCAGGGGTAAAACACTGAGGGCAAATTTGAGTGTACGCTGAGACTCATTTACGAGGTCCATATTTCGATGGAACACATTGTTCTAAATTAAGTTAAATAGAGTAATTGTTGAGATATTGGAGTTATCTGTTCGTGGGTAGCTGCTTTCACATCTCCCGGCCAGCCTAATTTAGTTTTCCCGTGGTTTCCCTGAACCACATTACGCAAATGCTGTGACAGTTCTTTCAATAAGTACTATTCTCAGTCTGCTCACAGCTGGAACGTTAGGCTGTAACAGAACATACGTCCTTCCTTTTGAATGAATTATGTGGCTCGTTTATTGTCAGTCAAGCATGCCCTCTGCTCGGAACAGAAGCGAGAGGCCTTTAAATGACACTCGTCCAGCCACTGACTTATTCCTCGTATCGTTATCTTTTTTTTGTACCAGATTCATGTTCAGATCACTTTTCGTGTCGGCAGTTTTGCTTCGTAATTAATGTACGCCTCGTTTCCCCCCAGAAGATGAGTGGTGCCTGGGCAATCTTTCACGAACGTCAATCTACCGCTACGTTTGAGAAAGGTGTAGTTCGCAACGTCTGTGAGAACTACATACATGTCAGTTTCGGGTGGGCTTTATCATATTTCTACTCTTTATGTCTTTCAGACGTTGCAATGTGTTCCTCAGAGTAACCTGTAAGTAACCAGACTGCTTCCCAGGGAACTTGATTTGTGGTTATAGTGAAACAGCTCTAGGGCGGGTCATTCATGAGGTATTACGCACATGCAGGGCTTCTACGACCAGCACACAGTTCTATGGCTGCCATGTCTGTTAAGATATCGTAAACGAAAAAAAAACTTCTCGTAAACATAATGAATAAAATCAGTTGTTACTTGTGGATGTAATAGATTTCGGTCTTCGCAAGGAACATTAAAAAAAATTAACAGTACTAACAGATGAGTAATGATAGCTTTAAGAAAAATCGTACGAACAGTCTCTCTCTAGGGGAGATACCGGTATTATTTAGTGTCATACAACACTGAATTATCTTCTTTTGCGAATCCTTTTATTATTCGTGGGAATTTTTCGACAAATAAATTGTGTCTTACATTTTTATACCAGTAGTTAGAGTTTCTCCTATCTATCGCGAATTCTTGTTGTGCTAGTTCAAAAATAATTAGATCTGATTTGAATCTTACTCGATTTTTCATAATTATTATCACATTTGAAACGTCATAGGACTATTCTTAGAGTCAATTTATTTTGAGAAACGTTTCTTGTTGCATGAACGTTTTCATTTTTTGATGCATTATGCTAAAGTACTTCGCATGACATACGGCTACTTCTTTCTTCAAAAAATCAAAGAACATTTTCACTTATCTTTGATAGTAAGAATGCACAAACGTTTGTTGGAGTATGCTTGCTAAGAGTATGCAACGTACGGCACATGTAACAGATTTGATTCATTTTCGGGAACAGTTTAAAGAACTTAATGAAAACTGTACATTTGGTACAGTGTCTTAACAAATGCAAAGAAGTAGTGGAGGCAACAACTGAATATACTGGTACAAACAGTTTTTAGTTCTTACATTTTGTAACGAAAATTTTCGCGGAAAAACAGCACACGCACGAAGAGAGAGAGAGAGAGAGAGAGAGAGAGTGAGAGAGGGAAGGAGGGGAAGGGGGTCTGGAGGAACTGAAGGTGAACGCATTCGTAAGGCAATTATCGGGACAGTGGTACACTAATCAGATTTATGAAGGTAATCAGTGCAAACGTAATGTCATGCTCCTCGTCGATACTGAAATCATTAGGGGCTATTCATGAAACGCAGGCCAATGAATTGCATTGAATTCGACAAATCTCACTGGCTTCGAACTCGGATCACCCCCCCCCCCCTCCCCCCCCACTCCATGAAGCATTTATTCAAAGACAAGTAAGCAACGTCAGTTTTGTGTACTAGGGGCAAAATACTGTCAACTCCTTAACCTCATTAATAGCAGCCTTAACATAAGTAAAATCACTGTTAAAACTCAGAAAAATGTTAAAAGAATTTTTGTGGGCAGAACTTAGAATTAAGTTTCATAGCATTGATACCAGCTACTTTACGCTAGGCGCAGGTATGGCTCGATGAGGATTCAAAACATTTCCACTTCACCCTGTAAACTACAGTAGTACGGTAATCTACTCATTTACGCTGCACACAGTCAAAGTGCAGTTAGTTAAATGAAGCAAGATTCTGGTTTGATATTTAGTACCTTGCCCTAGTTCCTCACATGATACAAACAAGCCTAAAAGGACACATTTCTACCCATCTGTTCATCAGACTAATAATTGAATTGGCACTAGAACTTTCGCATCAAAGCCTGGCTTTGAATGTCACCGTAGATGAAAATATGATTCCTTTTACAATAACCCATGTTCAAAGAAGTGCCTTTCATTCTGGTTCTGAGTCCATGACAGTTTAGTAGAATTTTTTTCTGTATCTTGATGCTACATACTCTGCAAATGTCAATAAAGTGGAAAAATCTGGTATTAGGATTTGACTCATTCAGAATGTGAATACACTGATATAAAGATTAGTAAAATGAAATTGTTAGAACATTGAATGAAATAGTTTGGCAATTACAGAAGCAATCAGCCAAAAGATTGAAGGTTCAAGTAGTGGACCACATTTTGATTTTTTGAAGTTTAGGTCTATGTACATTACATGTATATAGTGCTCATCAAAATACTCATATGAGACTTGTTCATAATCTAAAGCAGGTTTTCTGCATGAATCTTGCAGTTTGTTTCCATGGTAAAATCAGTGTTAAATACTATGCAAACATAGATATTAGGCTATGCTACAGGCCTGTAGGTTACTATAACTTTTATTTGGCATTCCCATTTGTTGGCTTTGCCTAGTCACTAACAGATTATTGCTTTCCCCACCAAACTTTGACCTTAGGCCATGCAACAGATCAGTCTGTCACCACAAAAAAGATTTTGGAAAGGGAGTTTGGGGGGGGGGGGGGGAGAGGGAGGGGAAGGATTGTTTTCCAATACCACACTGAAACCTGAACTGAATGATAATCGTTAGCTGGACATCATTAAAACAAAGGCGTTTTTCGCTGCGGTGGAATCTTCTCACGGAATTCCAATCACCAACTTTGTCCTCCAAATGCGAAAATATTTTGTTGACATCAGCCTACATAGGGAAAAACAATCACCACAATAAAGTAAGGGAAATCAGAGCTCAGGCAGAAAGATATAGGTGTTTGTTCTTTCTGCGTGCTAAATGAGATTGGAATAATAGAGAATTGTGAAGGCGGTTTGATGAACCCTCTGCCAGGCACTTAAATGTGATTTGCAGAATATCCATGTAAATGTGGATGTAGAAAGAGTGCTTAGTATCCCATATTATAAAATTTGTATTGGAAGCTTCCAGTTCCTTCTGTGATTCATTTTTTATCCTGGAGTGTACAGCCAACCACAGATTTCAATGAACGCATCTTGGTACCTTCTAATTTCTCTTGGTCTGATCTGATAATTGTCCAGTTCTTGCTGTTGTACATTAAAACTTTATATTTCTGTTGTATTTATTTTACCTTTTGTCCATTCAACCAACAGTATGACATGTCAGATACATTACGGATATAATTTATACATAAGTGTAACACACACAAACTTGGATCATATCAGACAAGAGTGGTGCAAGAAGTCAGCCATGGCTTTTTTGTCAGCATTTGTCTTGACAACTTGGCAGGGGCGCTCATTCCTGGGGCAAGGGCAGACCATGAAATCTCCCCCCCCCCCCCCTCCCCCCCCCCTCCCCTCCAGGTCTTGGGGGAAAGGAAAACAAAATTATGTGTAGTCATGTGTTTTTTCTTTCAAAAAAATTATTTAAAATTTGGTATTATGCAGGTTTTAAACAAGGTTGGAACTGGAACTTTATTATGGCTACCTACATGTCAACTTTTGTTTTCCAGACTATTAAAAATGGCTCTAACTCTCCAGTTTGTGCCCCACCCCCTCCCTTCTACAAACTATCATATGGGTGCTCTTCCTGCTTGACAAGCACAGAAAACCGAAGTCAGGATGGCTGGATGGGGACTTGAACTGCTTACTCCAGAATAAAATGCCAGTGCCATAACACTGTGCCACCTCACCTGGTATTTCATTTGAAATGAACATTCAATAAAACCACAAATCTAGAACCGGCAGTTAGTTTACACCTTTCACAAGAACTGTAAACAATAAAATTACTGGGTCATGTAAGTTCAATATATTACACTTCTCAAAAACAGAGACGTATGGACACCTGCCAACACTATGTTCCTTATAACTATTCCTGTAGCTGAATAGTATTCACTAAAGTGGTATACTGCAATGACATCTGAAACAAAAGAAACAGGAAGCAAAATGTAGAAACATTCTTATGCAAAGACAAACTCGATAACGATAGTACATGTGTTATCAGATAAGAAATATGCTCTACAGATAATGTGGGTCTCACAATTCTGTAAGCTAACATTTTCACTTACAATGTAGAAAGACTAATCAAGTAGAAATATTTTTAACTCTGCTCTAAGTCATTTCCTTTTCCTACCTCTTTATGTATGTCGACAATGCATTATAAAGCAAGCCACCATAGTGAAGGAACCCACTGTTACACATATTGTAGCTAGGGTAATCTCTGTTAATAGGCCTCAAATTTTACCTCTGACTGACAATACATTTGTATATGTGTAGGGAGGGTTCTGTAAGTGAACACAACTTCTCAAATAAGGATTTGCAGTGTGATCTAGTAGCACTGCGTTGATAGTGGAATAGCCCTTTTCTGTAATGTACAACTTCTGTTTGCATAGTTTTACTTCAAAATTCTATTTCGTAAGGTACAAGCAGTAAGAAATAAGAAGAGCAAATTTTTGACATGATTATAAGCAAAAGCACATATTCCTAATAGTTTTGTTGATTACACCCTCTCATTATCATCAAGTGCCAGTTGGAGACTGTGGTTTTTATTCACTTTTCCAAATTGAAAGTAACTTTCTTAACATTAAGGTTCAACCTGTTGGCATTGAATCACAATAAGCTGTTGTAAACAGATTCCATAACATTGCTCATTAATACACTAGTGTCATCTGCAAATCATATGATCCTCATCTGTATGCAATGTACATAAATAAAAAAAATGCCAAGCACATAACCTTGCAATTGACTTATTTACCTTCTTTGCATCAGATACTAATCTGATTCAATAATTACAATATTCTTCTGTGTCTCTTCAAGGGAAAAGCCAGGTGGATAACTGTATTAAATTGATACCAATAGTGTCCTCCAGTAGCCCACCCAATGTCCACCTTATTTGATTACTCCTATCATACTAGAATGTGGCATTTGACATTGTATGTAAATGCTTGTATGACTGCAGTCAATGTTAAGCCCTTAGATTTGGTCAAAACAGCATTACTGTCAACCTGCATGAGGACATGAATGTCACATGCAGCAAGTGTATACACTAGTCATAGGCAAAAGCATAAAGAGAACTATGGTGAGGGGAACTTTGACAAAGATGCATACATCTATGGAGCACAAAACTTAGAATTATGGAAAGTGAAATCAGAAGCTGATCAAAAGATCATCATAAATAATCTACAGTTACTCAGAAAATATTTATATTTATTGTTTCATAGTGACAAAGCTTATTTTCAAATCTCTTGTGACAATAGTAAATCTGCATAAATAACACGTACCAAAGTTTGACTGTGAAGCATTTCTGTTCACATCTTCTGGTGAGACTGTGATAGAATTACTGGCCACTAAAATAGAACTTAAATGTTCTTCTGAAGCCTTTTTTCAGCTCTGTTTTGAATGTACTTCAGTGGCATTTCATTGTTTGCAGATACTGATCTGTTCACCATTTTGTTTGTAATGGATGTATAGCAGAAGAAAGTGAGGAGAAATGTTATATACAAATTCAAAATGTGTGCAGTGGCTTGTTAGCTGTACCTGATGATCTCAAGGCACTAATTTCTGTGCTCAGAAGTAAAGAAATATAAGTTTTTGCTAGCTTGCTGCTGCTACTGCTGCTGTTACTACTACATTTTTCCACCCTAAATGACTAAAATATTTTATGGGGTTTCTGTCAAAAACTGACAAGCAAGGCATTTATATTTATACATACATTAATACAGGAAAGTACTATAATTGCTGTTGAAAACTGTACTCCACAATCTGAAAAGGTATTCAGTTGAAAAGTAATTTGATATGTCAGTCTAATTCTGAAGACAGTTTGACATTTCTAACCAGAAAACTAGTTTTAGTAATGAATCTGTGGGTAATGTGACTCATTCAGAATTAAATAAGTGTTCTGAATGTATCAAAAATGCATGGATATGAAAATTAATACCAGATTATTAATGACATTTTCAATAAAATTATTTGAAAAAAATACTTTAATTGGCTGTACTGGTATCACTGCATACATTATGAACAAGGTTCTTTTCATGAAGTATGGAATTAGACTTACATATGACATGATAAAGTGAAGTGATAATGAGCTTGTATGGAGTAATGTATTGACTATTTCTAGGGCTGTTTGCTGCAGTATCGAAGCGCAAGCTGCCTTCCTCTTTTGTCCTATGGGCTCCTTTGTCTTGCTTTCTTCCTTCCCTTCCCTTTGGTGCTTTTTTCCCTTTTTTAACTGGGGCATCTCGTATGTCAGGTGTCACTGGATATGCAGTGCTAGTATCACATTTCCCACCTTTCGGGCAGTTCCTGCGTCTTTCGTCCAATAATGTCCACATTAAATTCCACACGCTTTCTAAAGTTAGATGTTTCTTAACAGCAAGAAAATATTTATAATGTATAACTTCATAAATGAGTTTCCTCACTGAACTGCTCTTGTTTTGAAAAGAAGTCATATGGTTTCTAAGTATTTTCTACGTAGAATAGACTGAGTATAGTCTAGTTAATTTCATCATCATTGTCATCCCATTAGAATAAATTACTACTTCTCCATTTTTTTGTGTGATTCACAACTGTGTACCATTCTTTCTGCTATAAAATGTGTAATTAGAATGTGGTATTATTTTGTCTCAACTCTAAATTTATCTTTGTAGGTAAAAATTAACTGTAGTTACAAAATAAGTTGACATCAACAAATAAGTTAGGTAGAAGAAATTATCTCCTCTCACAGTAAATTGTCTTGAAGAAATAAATTGTCGGGCAGTATTAATATCTGTTTAAAAGCAGATTGATTTTTTTCCATTGAGAAATTCTTCACTATATATGTTAATAATGATGATGATGATGAAAGTGGTTTATTTATTGTGAGGCCTCGATGTATTATTTCAGACTTTCATTTCATATCCATGACTTCCTTTGTCTACTTCTCCTCTTCAACATTAGGTTGTGAAAGTGATTTTTGCTGCCCTAGTTTCTAATTAAATGCCCATAATACTGAGATATATGGTTGTCAACAAATAGTTCTTTTATATCTTCTGTTTAATGTCTCTCTTTCCTAATTGTACACTAATCTAAAAGTGACTGATAAGGGATGAAAACATTAGACGTGGTAAAAACTAATCAGGCTAACTGGCTGGCATAAAATACAAAAGAATGGATCCAAAATGGAATAAGTTAATAAGCTGAGACAAAAATATTTTCCACTAACTATATGCAGGTGTAGATAATATGGCTGAAATATCACTTTTAAATAATGACTTGCTTTGTGTATTCTTATGAATCAGCTTGTAACTACATTAATATGGTATATAAAATATTTTGTAAAATAATGTAGGTTACACATGATTTTGATCTAATGTGTCAATATGTCTGATGTTGAAAAATATGTTTTTGAGGGTCTCTGTCCTCTGTTCTCTTTTCAGGCAGGAAGAGGAGTGGTGCCGTGTTGTAGCCTACAGTATCTTGCACTGTGTAGGTGGTATCAAATTTGCTGCAGGTTTAAGCTTACCAGTGCTTTGTACTGAGGCCATAGAGCAGAACTGTTGGCTTCTCTTAAAGTGTGTGTATGGGCCAGCTCATCGTAGTTGCAGCTGGGACATCATTCCACTGCCATCGCCAACATCCTCACTGCTCTTAGTGATACAGGTACTGTGCTTACCGTACTTATGGATGGACAGGTGTAGAGCATAGCAGAGAAGGCATGCATTTTTTCCTGTAAAATATAATGTGAGGAATGCTTATACTACACAAATATTGATACCTCAAACCTCATAGCACCAGAAAAATTAGGTAATTAATTACAGTCAGGAATTTATTTCTGAAAACTAACACTTTGCATTTATTCAAAAACAAAAAGTAGGAAGTCACATATAAATTATGATTTCAAGCAAAAATCCAGATGCAAATAATTTTTAATGACTTTTTTAATGAAATGTTTGACTCAGCAGTATAATAAACAATTTCTGGCACTGTGGTAGACAGGGAGCCTACAGCAGATGGTCTCCATTTTCATAAGAATTTATTGTTAGCAGATGCGAATTAAATTGTATGTGGTACTCACATCTGCAACTAAGGTTAAAATTCAAATATTTTAAACTAATTCCATTTAATGCCAAATATTCATTAAATTATTAAGAAGGAAAGGCATTACTATATATTTACTTTATTAGTAACTCTACTGTTACTTCAGAGTTTTGACATGAAAATGATTTAAATGCTGGATTCCAAAAATGTAATAAATATTTAAAAGGAATGTATGCTCCATTGCTTATTGTATTAATGCAATAAAAATAAAATCGTTATCCACTGAAACTGTTTTGTGGATGCATTTGTTGTGATGGTACTAGTCATGCAGTGCTAGCTGACACTGGGTGCAGTGATTGATGGCACTGATTGTAAATAGGAAATACCTTTATGGTCACTTTATGTCCACTGTGCTAAGCGTTAGCTTGGAGTGTGTTAACAATACTTAAATCTATCCAGTGCTAACATTTACAGAAATCTATTCATCTCATGCAACTTGATGCCAACAAAAAGCATCTTGCCAAGAGAACTGCAGTGAAATTTAATTTCCGTATTTTCTGGTTAAGTATAAGGACCCATATATCATTACAAACTTATACCTTTTTTGACTGATTTCCTGAAGTTACTGTTTTTGCCTTCTAAGCCATAAAATGGTGGAGATGACAGTGGTAGAAATAATTTAATGTGTACAGAAATATGGTTTGTGATAAAGGTGGTTTGCTCATGTCTCGCTTCACAAGTCACCTTTGAAATACATATGTAAGTTCATTTCAGTGTAGTGTTGACATTCCAAATACAATACTTGTACATTTTCACTCATAAAGGTAAGAAATCACAATGTACACTCATATTACTTTCCTTCTGCTTCACTGCATGGATTTTAGACATTTAACACGGCAAATTATACATAGATAAGTTTTATAAATCAACAGAAGACTTCATTTTGCTGACTAATCACGTTATTACAAAGAAATATTGTCAGTGTAATTTTTGAGGACTAGCTCTAGTACTAATCAATGCTGACATTCTCTGATATTTCTTGAAAGTAGGGTCTTTTAATCTCTGATGGTTTACACAATTACCTCAGATTTACAGTATATGAAAAAGTGTAATCATTCTAGTTTAATTTATACTGGTCTCCTTGATATATAATTTTCTCTGAGAATTTATTTTAATTAAATAAAGATTTTGAAAACGTTTTTTTTGGCTTGCTTCTAATCAAGTAATTTTTTGAAAAAGTGGAGTGGATTTTCCCTTAACAGACTTGCACAGGGACTGGTTTCAAGTGTGTGGTAAGATAATGTGAAATTCTAGCACCATTTGAAATCAGTGCTTTGGTAGGTCTTATCATCCAACTTCATTTATTGATGAAAGAAGCAAATGCAGATCACTGAAGTCAAGAAATCTTCAACCTTCTTCGCACTGTCAACTGGAAACGTTTTGCAGCTGGTTCCACCATTTACTATCGGGATGTAACAAGGAACGTTGCAGTGAGCCTCTTGATTTTAGTATTTGTTGGTATCCTGAAAAATTTAATGAAAGGTTAAGTATGAAAAAATGATTAAAATATTACACTTTGTAGAGAAATTCTTAACAATGACTTAATGCAAGTAGGGTTGGATGTAACTTTTATGGAATGGTCATGTATAAAATGATTTTCTCTGTGACTAATCAGTTTTCAGTTTTTCAGTATGTACACACTTATGGCATGCATTGTTCTCTCTAATTGGATTCAGTATCCCTTCATTAATTACCTGATCTACTTACCTAATCTTCTTCCACAGCAAAAATTTTAAAAAAGATTCTATTTTCTTTTATACTGCATCAGCTTGTGGTTTTGGCTCTCTTCAGGTGACAACTGCATGACACAAACAGATAAAAGAAAGTGGCTTTCACACATTGTTTACAAAGTAGATAACAAAATGAGACATAGGGAGTAGTCGAATACGAAAGTACTACATTTTTTTGTCCTGCAGAAGTAGTTAACTAAAAAGGAGAAGAGATATGTGGAGTTACATTTAAAGCTGATACAAAAATAAAATTTAATTTAATATTTCAATGTAGTGCTTGTAACTAAAACTTTATTTAGTAAAGGGAAAAAAAAGTTTAGTTACTTAATTTTAAGCTGGCATTCTGTGTCGTATGTTTGTTGATTTCCAGTTTTTGAAGTAGGGTTATCAACCTGCTTTCCTTCAGGACGTAAAATATCATTCTACATTATATTAGCGGGTTTCTACTAAAACATGATCAGTGAAACTTGAAATGCTTTCTTAATCTCCAGCTATTCTCATGCTCAGATAAACAGCCACAGCTCTGCCTCATCAACCAATAAATACTTTCCCACAATACTGGCCTATGACTCCATACACATCCTCTGTGTCAAGGATTGCAGTTTGTTTTTACTTTGGTATTAAATTTATGTTCAGATTTAACAAATTCTTCTGTTTCATAAATCCTTTTGTTACTATAGCCACTACATATTACATCCTCCTTACTTTGGTCAATATAAGTAATTCTGCTCCCAAAAAAGCAGAACTCGTCTATTGCTTCTAGTTGTCTCATCTCTTAATTTAATTTCCACTTCATTGCTGGATTTATTTAATCAAATTACATTCCATTACCTTATGTTTAACATGCCTTCTTGTCAAGATGCTTTCCAACTTGTTCAACTGATCTTCAAAATTCTTTACCATCCAACAGAATTTCAGTGCCATCAAACTTCAATTACTTTTCCATATTTCTCCTTGATTTCCTTTACTGATTACTCAATGTATGGGTTGAATATCACTGGAAATTGGCTAATACCCAGTCCTCTCATCCTCTTCACAAATACTGCCTCCCTTTCTCATTTCTAGTCTCTCATAATTTTGATCTGGTTTGTGTCCAAGTTGTAGACAACACTGATCTTTGTGTTTTATCCCCATTACCTTCACAGTTTCAGAGAATATATTACAGTAGATGTTGTTGAGAGAACTCTTTAAATTTAGAAATTCAGTATTGCCTCTCATTCCTACATTTCTTGAACCCAAGCTGATTTTGCTGATGTAGTCTTCTACCCATTTTTACTTTATTCTGTAAGTAATTTCAGTATTTTACAACCATGACTTATTGAACTACTGATTCAGAAGTTTTAACACTTGTTAGCACCTGCCTACTTTGAAATTGGTTTTATTATGTTCTCAGTTTGGCAGTATTTTATGTACCAGATGGAACAGTTTCGTCATGAAATTCTCCCAAGGAGCTGTCATCTCCTCCAGACGCCTTGTTTTGACTTAGGTTTCAGTGCTCTGTCAGTGTCTTTGAAGAGTATCACATCTCTTTTCATCATCTGCTTCCCCTTCCCTTTTCATACTACTGTCTTGGTGTAATACTGGCTTGCCATCTGAACTCTTATAAAGGTGTTTATTTCTCTAAAGATTTCTTTACTTTTCTGATGGATGGCATGCATGTGCAGAATTTCCTGTTGGTTTCATTTCATGTCTATGTTCCCTCTTGTTGGCTTTATTTGATGCATTTGTTCTCATTTTGTTGATTAAATTCCAAAACCGGTTTGTTACTGAGATTTATATTGAAACGTGTCTTTTTTGTCTTTGATACTCGGCTGCCTTCATCTCTGAGCTAGCCATTTACCTACAGTTTTCCTTTCCTTGTTGTCAGCTATTGCCTATATACTCTCTTAGAAACTCTGGACAACCATTGGTTCTTTAAGGTTATCCAGGTCTTATACACTTCTTTTTTTACCTTTCTTTAATTTTTTATCCTGTTATGAATACTGAAATTTAAACATAAATCTATTCCTAGACAATATCTTGACAGGGAGATAGTAGTAGTACCTTTCTGTATTAGTACTGTTGTTATGTGGCTCACTTTCCCAAAATGATGTTAACAATAATGTAGACACTGAATATCAGGTATACATTTGATCACATGCTCCTATACTTGGTTCTTCTGTTCTGTGTGCTCGTCTGTGCCACACTGTCTGTGATACAGCCATGAAGTGGAGCAACTCGTTCACTCCTGTAGTGGCTGGTACTCTTCCTGTTGTGCTATCACTGCTACTGCATTTATGGAACTGAATAAATCAGTAGACAATTCTGGGAACTTCCTTTTAAATGAGTACAAAAAATGGACATTTTCCATTGACAATGGATCTTGCACGAATAAAGCTTGTATCTATTCTCATATCAGAAAAAGAAAATGGTAAATATTTGTTGAAAAACAGACAAAATTGACTGACAACACTTACATGAAACATCTGGTATGTGCCTACATTATAGTATCAAAGAATGTAAAGTTGGATTATTCATCTGTCTCTAAGTTGAACTGATTATCTGAGAAACAGCTTATGACAGAATAGGGAGACTGGTGAATGCACCATTTCTTATCTGAGGATCTGGAATCTGTTAGGTAATTATTGCAGCTGTTCATATTTCACTTAGAACCACCAGCAGATTACAGTCTGAGACTGATTACATGTTTCTGTCAAACTTGTAGCTTCACTGAATGTTGTTATAGTTCTAACCAATATTAACATACATGGCATGAATTCTATTTCATAGGTTTCCTGGAGAGTTTGTGGAAAGAAATGAATGATGTAAATTTGATTCAAGTGCATTACAATAAAATGACTGGTATGGAATATTATTGTATTAAAGTTCAAATACATACTGTATTATGTGCACAACCACCAGACTCAATAATCTCTTCGAAATTGTCATACAGTTCAGTTGGTGTTAATCAACAAGAAGTTCTCTAATTTATTATTGAAATTAATCATGTTTCCTTCAATACATTTAATGTCCTCTGTCATGTTGTTTTATTTGTGATTATCAGTGCATCTGTTTCCATATATCAGCAATGTTAAACCTTAGAATATTCTACACTATGTCATCGAAAATATCTGGACACCTGGCTGAAAATGACTTAAGAGTTCATGGCATCCTCCATCGGTAATGCTGGAAGTCAATATAGTGTTGGCCCACCCTTAGCCTTAATGACAGCTTCCACTCTCACAGGCATACATTCAATCAGTTGCTGGAAGGTTTCTTGGGGAATGGCAGCCCATTCTTCACGGAGTGCTGCACTAAGGAGAGGTATCGATGACAGTTCATGAGGCCTGCGATGAAGTTGGAGTTCCAAAACATCCCAAAGGTGTTCTATAGGATTCAGGTGCAGGCCAGTCCATTACAGGTATGTTATTATTGTGTAACCACTCCACCACAGACCATGCATTATGAACAGGTGCTCAATTGTGTTGAAAGATGCAATTGCCATCCCCAAATTGCTCTTCAACAGTGGGAAGCAAGAAGTTGCTTAAAACATCAGTGTAGACCTGTGCTGTGATAGTGCCATGCAAAACAACAAGGGATGCAAGCCCCCTCAATGAAAAACATGACCAGACCATAACACCACCACCCCCAAATTTTACCGATGGCATTAAACATGCTGGCAGATGATGTTCACTGGGAATTCGCTGAACCCACACCTTGCCATCAAATCGCCACATCGTGTACTGTGATTCGTCACTCCACACAATGTTCCAATGTTCAATTGTCCAATGTTTATGCTCCTTACACCAAGTGAGGCATAATTTGGCATCTACCGGTGTGATGTGTGGCTTATGAGCTGCCGCTCGACCGTGAAATCGAAGTTTTCTCACCGCCCACCTGACTGTCATAGTACTTGCAGTGGATCCTGATGCACTTTGGAATTCCAGTGTGGTGGTCTGGGTAGCTGTCTGTCTATTACACATTACGACCCTCTTCAACTGTCGGCGGTCTCTGTCAGTCAACAGACAACTTCAGCCTGTATGCTTTTGTGCTGTACATGTCACTTCACATTTCCACTTCACTGTCACATCAGAAACAATGGACATAGGGACGTTTAGGAGTGTGGAAATCTCTCGTACAAACGTATGACACAAGTGACACCCAACCACCTGACCACGTTCGAAATCTGTGAGTTCCACAGAGTGCCCCGTTCTGCTCTCTCATGATGTCTAATGACTACTGAGGTCACTGATATGGAGCACCTGGCAGTAAGTGGCAGCTCAATGCACCTAATATGAAAAACATATTTTTTGGGGATGTCCGGATACTTTTGATCAGATAGTGTAATTCTGGTGTTATATAATGCTTCATACTTTCTTGAGATAACACAATCCTGGTAACATGAAATGAGACTGAATATGTATATTTTGAAACATTTGACAAAATTCGAAAGTTTTTTCAGAGGCTTTTGAGAGAATTTCTGAGACAAACACAAACACAATTCTTCAGTATACTTCTGTACTTGAAAAATATTATACTGTGAGCAGTGTTCCTCTGACAACCCCCCAGGGTGTTTGCCACTGTTTGATGATTCATGCTTGGCTACCACAGGGCCTCCATCTTTGCAGCACCTCTTCCCATTCCATGTTGCATGTTCTTCTTCCTCTCCCTTGGGGAACATGTCTGGGATATTTTTGGGAATGTATTCTGAAGTTTTGATAGCCTGACATCATAGCAGTCCCTCATCTCTATCTTTCTTTCTTTCTTTCTTTCTTCCTTCTTTCCTTTCTTCCTTTGTTCTCCATCTCCTACCTTTCCTCAGCTTTGGCATTTGAGGTTTTGCTTTGTTTCTTCTTGCTTCAGGTGCACTCCTGAAGTCCGGCCCATGTGTTTAATGAGTTACAGGTGACTGGGTAACGCACAGTTCCCAGCCTCAGGTTGACAGGTAGGGTTCACATTTACCCTTGGGTGATTGCCTGAGCTGTCACCTTCCCATATGGCCAATTGGTCCCTCTGTCAGGAATTTGGGTGATGTGACCTGAGGTGTGAACAGTCACCTAACACCTCCGAGGTGGTGTTGTGTCGCGTCTAGGGAATTTGATATTTCATTGTATTTTCTGTCTGACAGGTGTGTGAAAGTGATGAAAGTGTCAACATGGTGGAAATGTTTTTTAATTTTGTTAAAAGCTGGTAGATCCCAAATGTTTGCTTTGCATATGTTTTGAAATGTAATGCATAATTGCTTTTATTTACGCCCGATCTGGAGAGACTGGAAAAACTATACATTATTTTATATGTTAAAAACTAGGGCAGTAATATTGACACTCAAAGATATAGTGGCTGCGAGTAACAGCAGCAATGATAAAAAGAGTCTGTCATACATTGTATCTTTGGCTTTGTTAGCCGACTTGGATGTAATTTCTAATTTTTGTTTTTGTTTTTTTTGTTTTGTGTTGTCTTCCTAGTGGGAAGGGGAGAGGTATATCTTGTTGTATGAAAGGAATAGTCTGCCATTGCAATCATAATTGTGACTTTAATGTTTGGTTACTATACAGAAAAGGTGGAAGGATTAAAAACCACTGTAATTCGAAAGAGATCATTTAGATGAATGAATGGTGAATATAATCATCATCAAAGACAACAAAATGGAAAGGGTAATACATTCTTTAAGAAAACCCAACACTTCACATTGGACATTATATATGATTAAGATTAACCAGCAAGATTCAGCACCTGCATCGAATTTATAACAACACAGATCAAAACCAGCTATGAGCGACATTGTGTTTTTTCTCAAAACTAACATTCAATAGCCCAGATGTAGACTTATTCCCTCTACAACAATTGAGGATCTGCTACCATTTTCATTCCCGTCTTGTTTTTCTTTGAGATCATGCAGAACCATCAATACAAAATCGCTGATTGATGCAGCTGTGGAGTCCCGGGACAAACATAACCAAGATTCAGAAGAAGAATTCTTTCTCCAGTGAGTCTCTATTGCTGGAGATGTAGTAATTTTCAAGATTTTTTGTTAGGAAGTGTCCTGCAATTAATTTCACAAACATTTATAATATTCTTGTTTATCTGCACGGTTGCCCATTACAGTACACATTCATTCAAGAGAAAATTAGTATATTATTGCATTTAACCTTGGGAAGAGATATTATAAGAACTGGCAACAGCTCACAGGACTATTGGGCAAGAGAGAGGAATTAGATTCTTATATATATGTATGTATCAATGTTATTTGTGCAATATCATTTATTTGTTGTGTGTGTTTTATGTACTGTAACCTGAGCATGATGGACTGAGGTCACTACTAGCAACTTACTGTATGTCATGAGTACATCACGCTTGAATTTTGTAGCAGTGTCAACACCAGGAAAGCCACAATCATCTTTCTGGCCTTGTTTATCTCTTCTATCTTTTTTCCAGTGGTATACTTCCTTTCATTATTAGTGATTTTTTTTTGTGAATACATTGTATTTATTGTGATTTGTCATATCTAGATAAGAGTGTGAATCTATTTGTAGACTATAGATTTTATTATATGGTCAAGACTAGGTTGCACCACAAGATGGAGCAGGAAGGTTATTTGCAAGGAACTGTACAGGCAATTGAGGAAGTTCCTGCAACTCAGACTGCAGTTACAACTCAGGCCCCACCCCGGGGTGCAGAAATAAATACTTGAGATCTGCTCATGAGTATATCACAAATGATGCAGAGTTTAACGCCAATTGTCCAAACCTTTTCTGTAAAGTAAGATATTGTATCCACAACTGTTCAGAATGTAGCTGCCAAACAATCCAAGCTTATGGCGCAACCTAGTCTTAACCATATAATAAAATCTATAGTCTACAAATAGATTCACACTCTTATCTATATATGACAAATCACAATAAATACAATGTATTCACAAAAAAATACCTCGCATAATGCATACCGTCACTATTGAACAGGTTAGCTTATCTGCAAAACAAGATAGTTTAGGACCGAAACAAGATATTCTTGTAGGCAAACGGGGAAAGATTTCTGCCACTGTTAGAGATTTGGTTGGTTGCTGAAGTTAAAACATTACCTACCAAGTTAGCTTTCGACGCTCTCAAATCTGATGACTGCATAAACTCACAACAAATTGATTTAGTGGAAGATACGGCTAGTCTAAAAGTCTCTCAAGAAACTATTCCATCTGAGATTTCACAAATTAAATCTAAGGTAGCAACATTAGCAGACAAGATTGAGTAAGTATCCTTGGGTTGTGTTCAAGTGATTGAAACTAAAATATCATGGTGTGTTGCTACACAATTACAGCAAGCAATACCCAATACTGCACATATCCAAACCCAATTTACTAATGTACAGCAGCAAATCAAAGCTGAACTTACCAAATGGAAGGAAGTCGTGGAGGAAACCATAGATGACTGTAATAGAACCATTCATGACCTCAAGTTGAATATTTCAACAACCCATGTTGCATTTTCTGATGAAATTAGGCCAAATTTGGAAGCAACAACTTCCGTAGTATCTCTGTACAGACAGCTAAAAGTGAAGTTGCGGTGTCAGACACATTCCATGGCAATATACCAAACAATAATCTGTAGACACAGATGCTCATGGAAGTGAAGCTACTAAAGCATCTACAATTTCAGTCCTTTCTACTGGAGAAGCAATCAGTTAATTCAGTCATTTTAATTTGAGGATTTTGAGGAGTCTTGCCCAGGGCTTGGTCTGATTCCTAGAAAATCAGTTTTGTGGCAGGCTACTTACAAGGGGAAGGAAGCCTTTGGTGTACAGATGTAATGGAGACATGCCAGAAGTTTGAGGAATTTGAAAAGTCTTTTCTCAGCTGGTATTGGTCCAAAGGAGTCCAGGAGCGTTTGAAGAAAGAGTTGTACAATCCAGAACCCTTTTCCTTCAAATCAGAAACCTCTGGAGATACTTTGAGAAGTATTTGAATGAGGCCAGATATTGGACTGAAGCAGTTCCTCAGAAGGACATAGTGAAAATTATTAAGGCTAAACTTCCAGTAGAGGTGCATGAGAAGTTAATGTATGGTGCGTGAGAAGTTAATGTATATACCAGAAGACAATTTTGTGGAATTTCTGTCTGTGGTAGACACAGTTGACCATCACCAAGAAGATTTAAGGCAAAGAAACCAAAATAGTGGTCTGTCTAATTCCTTTAATAAATATTTGGCAAACCAGAATGGGCAGAACCACAATAGCAGGCAAAACAATTCAGGTAGCATGAAACAGGTCAAACATCAACAAATGGACACTGCTCAGCAACTCAATGCAAATGCACCAAATTTTTAACCTCACTGGGAAAAAAAGGGAGGTATGAGAGGCATTTTGACCCTATGTATCCAAACAAGCAGGGCAACAACACACAGAGCAGACCACAAAATCAAGGCAACTGGCAGCAGCCATCAAACTCAAACCGGTCTACTGCTAGTAACAATCCTAACTGGAGAAACAATCCAGTTATAATTACCGATGAAACAGATAACTCAAGACCACCAACCAACCAACAGTAAAACTAAACGTGACTAGATCGTGCCCCTGAGAAATGGTCGTCAGTGCAGAGAGCGTCTCCAACGAGAGATTGAGTATGTTCATATGTAATAATGGTCATAATTTAAAGGATGAACTGACTGAGGGAGTAAATAAATGTGCCAATAGGATGATGACAGTTTTTATGCTGATGATTTATACAGAGATTCTGGATAGAACAGTCGAGGTAATTCTTGACACAGGTGCCAATGTTAATGCTATTTCAGCATCTTTGTTTGACAAACTGTCTCAAAATGCTAAACTGCCAATCTTTCTCGTAAGTAACTATAAGGTAATTGGAGCTGTGGGCAGTAAGGCTCAGAATATATGTATACAGGCTTTCTTAGCATTAAGACTAGGAAATGCAGCTATTTTATGCACGTTTGTATTAATTACTACATTGTTGGAGGGCTGTGTAGTAGGAATGGAGGTGATACATGAGAAGAATGTGCACTTTGACTTCTTAGCAGGATATGCAGATTTTAATGTTGATGGTGAGAGGATTTGTGTGGAGTTGATAAGGGAAGAGAGCACACACAGGCAGTTTTGTCAAGGATACAACATCAAGCTGATCCGTTATCACAGGAAGAAAAATAAGTAGAATATTATAGAAACTGATATTAAGATAATTTGCATCTTGGATGATCATGTAATTCAGAAGACATCTGAATCTTCTTGTTTGAGTGATAGCCAAAGAGTCCAACTGTCAAACCTTGTGAAAAACCACCTAGTGGTTTTCGATGAAAAGATAGCTATCATCAAAGGATATGTGTGTGACTTGGATATATATGCCAATGACACATATTGTCATAGTTTTTACCCAATACTGTGGAGGCTATGTCAACCTGCTGATGAATAAATTCATCGACTGATGGAGTGGAAGAAGAAATTCATCAAATGATGGAGTGGAATCTCATCAAGACTTCATCTAGTCCATATTGCAGTCTGTTGTTGGTTGTACCCAAGCCAGATGGTAAAGTTTGCCTAGTTTTGGATGCCCATTCGATCAACAAGATCCAGTTCCAGTAGAACACACCTTGTAAATATTGACGAACTGATTGAAAGATTTCATGCTGAGAAGTACTTCACCACATTTGACCTTCACACTTTGTACTCACAGGTGAAGCTAGAAGAAGAATATACCGGGTGTTTCAAAAATGACCGGTATATTTGAAACGGCAATACAAACTAAACGAGCAGCGATAGAAATACACCGTTTGTTGCAATATGCTCGGGACAACAGCACATTTTCAGGCAGACAAACTTTCGAAATTACAGTAGTTACAATTGTCAACAACAGATGGCGCTGCGGTCTGGGAAACTCTATAGTACGATATTTTCCACATATCCACCATGCGAAGCAATAATATGGTGTAGTCTCTGAATGAAATTACCCAAAACCTTTGACAACGTGTCTGGCGGAATGGCTTCACATGCAGATGAGATGTACTGCTTCAGCTGTTCAATTGTTTCTGGATTCTGGCGGTACACCTGGTCTTTCACGTGTCCCCACAGAAAGAAGTCACAGGGGTTCATGTCTGGCGAATAGGGAGGCCAATCCACGCCGCCTCCTGTATGTTTCGGATAGCCCAAAGCAATCACACAATCATCGAAATATTCATTCAGGAAATTAAAGACGTCGGCCGTGCGATGTGGCCAGGCACCATCTTGCATAAACCACGAGGTGTTCGCTGTGTCGTCTAAGGCAGTTTGTACCGCCACAAATTCACGAAGAATGTCCAGATAGCGAGATGCAGTAATCGTTTTGGATCTGAAAAATGGGCCAATGATTCCTTTGGAAGAAATGGCAGCCCAGACCAGCACTTTTTGAGGATGCAGGGATGATGGGACTGCAACATGGGGCTTTTCGGTTCCCCATATGCGCCAGTTCTGTTTATTGACGAAGCCGTCCAGGTAAAAATGAGCTTCGTCAGTAAACCAAATGCTGCCCACATGCATATCGCCGTCATCAATCCTGTGCACTATATCGTTAGCGAATGTCTCTCGTGCAGCAATGGTAGCGGCGCTGAGGGGTTGCCGCGTTTGAATTTTGTATGGATAGAGGTGTAAACTCTGGCGCATGAGACGATACGTGGACGTTGGCGTCATTTGGACCGCAGCTGCAACACGGCGAACGGAAACCCGAGGCCGCTGTTGGATCACCTGCTGCACTAGCTGCGCGTTGCCCTCTGTGGTTGCCGTACGCGGTCGCCCTACCTTTCCAGCATGTTCATCCGTCACATTCCCAGTCCGTTGAAATTTTTCAAACAGATCCTTTATTGTATCGCTTTTCGGTCCTTTGGTTACATCAAACCTCCGTTGAAAACTTTGTCTTGTTGCAACAACACTGTGTTCTAGGCGGTGGAATTCCAACACCAGAAAAATCCTCTGTTCTAAGGAATAAACCATGTTGTCCACAGCACACTTGCACGTTGTGAACAGCACACGCTTACAGCCGAAAGACGACGTACAGTATGGCGCACCCACAGACTGCGTTGTCTTCTATATCTTTCACATCACTTGCAGCGCCATCTGTTGTTGAAAATTGTAACTACTGTATTTTCGAAAGTTTGTCCACCTAAAAATGTACTGTTGTCCCAAGCATATTGCAACAAACGGTGTATTTCTATCACTGCTCGTTTAGTTTTTATTGCCGTTTCAAATATACCGGTCATTTTTGAAACACCCTGTAGGAAGTATACAGTTTTTTTCTATGTGGGCAGAAGCTACCAATTTAAAAGTTCTGCCATTTACTTGGAACGTGAGTTCACAAGTCTTCATTCAGGCCCTAGATGCAGTATTTGGACCTGAATTGTGGAGTCAGCTAATGCTCTTCGTTGACGATATACCAATAGCAACAACATTGTGGGATGAGCACATTAATCTCTTGTCAAGAGTTCTCTCAATATTTCAACAATCTGAAAATACTGCAAAGTTATGAAAGTTGCACTTTGCACTGAACAAGATCAAGTTCCTCAGACACCTGATTAATGACACTGGAATTTTACTAGATTCTGCCAAGATAAGCACCATAAAGAACTTTCCGATGCCCAGCAACAAGAAACACCTGAAGGCTTTTTTCGGAATGTCATCATTTTTTATAAGATTTCTCAATGATCAAGTTATGAATGCCAAAGAGCTTCACTGATTGGTATGTAAAAATATGTTATGTGGGTGGACAAGTGAATGCAGTACTGCATTCTGTCACATCGAAGACACCTTACCAAATGCAAAAATCCTACACCACCTGGACATATCACAGGAATTTGGACTGATGACTGATTCTTCAAGCATTGGGTTATGCTCAGTGCTCTTCCAGACTAAAGAAATAGATGGAAAAGCAACATTCTGCCCCATTGCATTCACAAGCAAAATTTTGTCCTGTTGTGAGCAATCATACATGGCAACTGACTTAGAGGCCCTTGCAGTGATATGGGCTTTTGGGCTTTTAAAACATTTCATTATTACTTACATGGTGCATGCACGACAGTATACTGCAGTCATCAAGCCCTGTGTGTGGGTTTTTTTTTTACAACAATGTAAGCTCTTACTGATAGGTTGTCATGCTGGATGCTTTCTGAAGGTAGCGTGGAACAAGAACAGAATCAGCATTATATTCTTCTGATGAGAGATGTGGAAAGCCAGTGGTACTATGAAACCATGTGCAAGGATTTAGTGAGTTTACAAAGCAAGGATCAACATTGGCCTTCAGTTCTATCCAAACTAAGACAGAGAAAGCAGCCACAATTAAAGAAGTTTTTCCAAACAGAGAATGATGTATTATTTTACAGATGAAAAGAAACTTCAGATGAATGATATGTGTGCATCCCGGCGGATTGTGTTGAAAGACTGATTTTACATATGCATTAAGCTTGGGGGTGCTGTGGTGTGCTACTTTCCCAGCTTGAGAAGAAAAGTACAACAAGTATTAAGAAAATGTAAGATTCATCAAATAACTAAGCTGAATAACCTAGGCAGTTTAGATATTACACATTCAGTCCTTCCTGAAAAGCCCTTGCAACTATTTTCTCTGAAGGTGTGTGGTGGGCCTGTAACTCATGCAAGAGGAGGATGCAAATACATTATTGCAGTGCTTGATACCTTTTCAATGTACATTCAGCTGTATCCAGTACGTGCAGCAACCAGCAAGGCCATACTGAATAAACTTTTCAATGACCTCATACCATCCATTGGAAAACTGGAAGCAGTTCTTACAGATAATGCATCTGCATTTACCTTTTAAGAATGCTGTGCAAGCAGCAGGCATCAAACATATCAAAACAAGTTGTTACCATGCTGAAGCCAGTCCTATAGAAAGTGTCTTTAGAAAACTGAACTAGTTTATGAGGACCTATTGCTCCAACAAGCAAACCAAATGGATTAATGCATTAAAGATTTTACACACATTATGAATAATTTGCCACATACTGCAACCGGATGCACACCAGAGGAACTAATGTTTGTTAAAGAAGAAAATGAGTGGATAAAAATGTTACCAAGAATCCCAAGAAACAAGATAAACTGGGGACAGAAATTAGGGATGCTTACTTGAATGTCAGCAATATCTCAAAGAAGAAAAATGAAGCACGTTGGCAACACTGTACCGACGCGGACTCTTCGAGTATATGCTGCACTAAATAATTATAAAAAGCGTTGTTATTAAGCTATTTTTAAACGTCTACAGGTGTTATAAATATAATATAAGTGTTGTTAAATTAGTGGAAGTGTTAGTGAAGTATAAAATAAGATTAAACGGGGTAAGAAGCGTATTTTTTTCTGTGGCATGAATCCTAGGCCTAATTTCACGCGCGCGAATCGTAAATAAGCAGTGAATTAAACTTATCGGTAAACGTTTCCAGTTGGTATAAATATAATATAAGTGTTGTTACATTAGTGGAAGTGTTAGTGAAGTGTTAAATAAGATTAAATGGGATAAGAAGTTTATTTTCCTTCTCGCACCTATAGCACGGATTTCAGGCTTAATTTCACGCGCGCGTGTCGTAAGTAAACAATGACTTAAACTTATATGTAATCATCCGTTTTTTTATTCAGTACTCTTTCAATTTATTTATATCTGTCTGAATAGTTTCTAGGGTCCTTTGTTTATGTATTAGTTAGTACTTAAATCAGTTTATACAATTTTTGTTTTTACCATGAGTGAGTAGTGTGTGACATGCCGTAGGATCGTTAGTGCCGGGGTATGGTGTGATGGGTGCTGTAGTTTCTTTCATTGGGGCGAATGTAGTGGCATGGGAAATGGGGACATAAATGAGGCTCACCAGTGGTATTGTAGGATCTGCAGTAGATATAGGAAAATACTGGAACAGGAAAGGAAAATTGCAGCTCTTCAAGCTGACCTAGGGAGAAGGGAGAACAGAGGTGGGAAGTGGCAACAGGTAATAGGAGGAACAGGCAAAGGAGAGCATCAGACAGCTTTGTGATAAATCTTGAAAATAGATTTGACCTGTTGCCTCAGTCATAATCGGATGAGCCTCATGTAGCTGAAGCTGTAGAAAGGGCACAACAAGCTTTCAAGGACTTGAAAAAGGTAGCGAAATTTGTAAAGAGAAAGAAAGTTCTGTTGTTAGGTAGGTCCCATGGTAGAGATGTTGGCCAACTACTGCAGGAAAATCTAGGTCCAGTGTACCAGGTTACAAACTTTGTCAAGCCTAATGCAGATCTGGGTCAGGTAACAGAGGATGTAGGTTCTTTATGCAAGGATTTCACGAAGGAGGATGCCGTAGTTATAGTGGGTGGTCCGGGAAATAGCATTGACAGAGACTCTGAATATTCCATAGAGAGTGACCTGGTGAAGGTAGCATCAGCAACGAAGCACACGAGTGTGGGATTTGTGTCTGTGTTGAGACGCCATGATCGGCCTCATTTGAACTCTTCTGTAAGGAGGGTGAACTTGCAGTTGGAGTGGCTGCTTAGGACGGATATAGGGTCCCATATTGGTTTGATTCCTGTGGATGCTATCAATAGGTAGGACTACACTAGGCATGGGCTTTACCTCAATAGGAAAGGGAAGGGAAAACTGTCTGGGTTGATTGCAGAAAACTTAAGGGGGGACACTGTCACAAGTGGTAAAATACCAGTGGTCACAGGTGTCAGAGGGATGCCTTTTTAGGATAGGGAAGGGGGATAGAAAACGAGTTTTAAGAGAGATTGGCAGACACACTCAGTTTGAGAAAACAGATGAACAGGAGTCAGATTTTAGCATACAGCCTCCATTTAAACAATGTTTAACAGAAAGTAATCAGAAACTGCCAGTTCATCTTCACCAAAGCAGTTATAATCCCATTAGTATGCAGTATCAGTTATCTTTATTACACCAGAACATTCCGGGACTCAGAAATAAAGTTGATGAACTACTCATTTGTATCAATGAAACGAATTCATCTAACCAAATTGACATAATCTGCCTCTCTGAACATCAAGTGACCCCTGGTATAGATATTTAGACATTTCAGGATTTAAGCTAACTTCCTACTTCTGCAGAGTAGATATGGATGGAGGAGGAGTTGCCACATTTATTAAAAACTGCCATAAATTCAAGAACATTGACATTAATAAATTCTGTTTTGAGCAGCATCTAGAAGCATGTGCAACAGAAGTAGAGTTCCATAACAGGTCCTATATAATAGTAACTATTTACCGAGCACCTGTAGGAAATTATAATCTGTTCATAAATCATCTAGAAGCTCTTTTGGGTTATTTAACAGGAAGAAACAAAGAAATTTTGATAGCTGGTGACTTTAATACAGATTTTTTAATGCAATCTTCTAGTAAACATGTACTGCAGTTAGTAATGTTGTCTTTCAATCTAACTCAAACTGTAAACTTCCCAACTAGGATCACTAAATCCTCAAGGACAGCCATTGATAACATTTTTACAGACAAATCAAAGGAACAAAATCATATCATAAAACCTGTAATAAAAGGACTATCAGATCATGACATGCAGCTCCTTGTTTTAGATGTAAATTCTAAGCAGATTATCAAGACTGCTAAATCTGAGTACAGGAGAGTAGTCAATCAACCAAAAATTGAGTGTTTTAGAAAACTGCTCAAAGATATGAACTGGAAAGATGTTTACAGTGCTCATGACATGAATGAAAAATATAACACATTCATGAACAATGTCAGTACCATGTTTGAAAACTGTTTTCCTCTAAAAGTTACTCAAATTAAACAGAAGTCTATAATAAAACCATAGATCACACAAGGAATAAAGATTTCCTGTAAGACAAAAAGGAAAATGTATCTTTCAACCAAGAATAGCTCCAATGCTCATGATTTAGCTAAATACGAGGAATACTGTAAAATATTAAAAAAAGTAATTCAGACATCTAAACAAATGCACTACGAGAAGAAGATAGCAATGTCAGGGAACAAAATAAAAACAATATGGCATATAGTTCTTCTTCTTCTTCCGTGTCCGGATGCACCAATTATATCTTCCCTTCCCAGTAATTAGCAACGTAGATTGCTTTGTCATTGATTTTCAAAATATCATCTTTAGTGCATGTCATAGACATGTCTGGGCAGATCAGTAGGTGGTCCAAGTCCTGTATTGCTCCGCATTCACACCTATCGCTATCACTGTAACCCCATTTAAATAGGTTTGATTTGCACCCAGTTACTCCAGTGCGCAGCCAGTTTAATGACCTCCAAGTTGTAAAAGGTAGTTGAAATCCTGCAGATCCCTCCTCAAGTAGTTCCATTGTGGAGTGTGGCACCATTTCTTCCCAGAGAGATAGCCGCCTTGCGACGGGCTTGGTGGCGAGCTCTTCAGTAGTTTCAATGAAACTCCTGCGGGATTTCAGCCGGACACGTTGTTTTCGGTGCATATACATCAGGTGTCGAGGATCATTCTTTTGTTTTGATCTTTCGATCTCGGCGGCTACTTGTCTGCGGATAGTGGGTGGTGCTATGCCTATGATGGGGTAAATGATGTCTGTGGGAGTTGGTTTGAGGCATCCTGTGGCAATACGTACAGTTTCGTTTACGGCGGCGTCAACTTGCTTAGCGTGGGCAGAGTTCCTCCAAACTGGCGCCGCATATTCCGCAGCTGAGATACTCAGCACCAGACCTGTGGTGCGCAAAACATGTGGTTGAGCTCCCCACGATGAACCTGTTAGCTTCCGCAGTATGTTGTTCCTGGCACAGACCTTTTTTTTAGTGTTGTGACAGTGCTGCTTAAAAGTAAGTGCTCTGTCCAATGTTACTCCCAGGTATTTTGGGCTGTTTGTATGTTTCAGCTCTTCCCCTTGCCACATGACTCGGAGTTTCTGTTTGGCTTGTTTGCTCCTAAGATGGAAGGCGGATACTTGTGATTTACTGGGGTTTGGTTTGAGATTATTGCCGTCGTAATAGGTAGCAAGTTCTGTTAAGGCTCCTGTGAGATTCTCCTCCATTTGTTCAAAGGTTTTATCCTGTGTGGCCACTGCTGCATCATCAGCATATATGAACATTCGTGTCTGGTGGCTGATGGGAAGATCATTGGTATAGATGTTAAATAATATTGGAGCCAAAACACTGCCCTGTGCAAGTCCATTTTTCTGTGTCCTCCATCGGCTGTTTTTAGATTGTAAGGTTACATAGTAGCGTCTGTTCTGTAGCATACATTGCACGAACATAGAAAGGGTGTAGTCCTTAGTGACATTATACACTTTCTGGGTAAGCAACTTATGGTTAACTGTGTCATATGCAGCACTGAGATCCAGGAATGCAACCCCAGTTACTTCTCCTCTCTGATAGCCGTCTTCATATGCCACCAAAACCAAAGATGGCATATAGTGAAAGAGGAGACTGGTAGAACCAGAAAGGAACAGGAGCAAATAGCACTAAGGTTAGATGACACATTAGTAACCGATGGTCATAGTGTGGCAAATCTATTTAACAAGTACTTTATATCTGTTACTGATAGAATGGGATTGTCAGGATCAGTAAATAATGCCCTTGAATATCAGAAACTAGCCTTTACAAATAGCTTCAGTTACATGAATATGTCACTCACTTCACCAAAAGAAATAACTTCCATAATAAAATCTTTAAAAACATAGCATTCTAGTGGTTACACTGAAATATCAACAAAGTTAATTAAGGCATGTTCTTGTGAGTTTAGTACAATTCTAAGTTACTTGTGTAACCAGTCAATTATAACTGGGACATTTCCTGACTGGCTAAAATATGCAGATGTTAAGCCTCAATTCAAGAAAGGGGATAAAGAGATACCATCAAACTACAGACCGATTTCCCTTTTGCCAGAATTCTCAAAAATTTTAGAAAAAGTAATGTACAGGCAGCTCCTCAACCATCTGACCACAAATAACATATTATCAAGAACACACTTTGGATTTCTGAAGGGTTCTGATATCGAAAAGACTATTTACACCTACAGTGAAAATGTACTTAATTCATTAAATAACAAGTTACAAGCAGCAGGTATTTTCTGTGATTTGTCAAAGGCATTCGACTGTGTAAACCACAACATCCTTTTAAATAAATTAGAATTCTATGGTGTCACAGGCAGTGCTGCAAAATGCTTCAAGTCATACCTCGCTAACAGGAAACAAAGGGTGTCAGTGCAAGGGACTAGTGAATTAAGTCATCAGTCATCACCAGAATGGGAAGAAATTACAGGTGGTGTCCCACAAGGATCTGTCTTAGGGCCATTGCTTTTTCTTGTGTACATTAATGGTCTCTCATCAGTTACACTGCCAGAAGCAGAGTTTGTTTTGTTTGCACATGACACAAGTATTGCAATAAATAGTATGTCGAGCGTAGTTCTAGAAAGATCTGCTAATGATATTTTCATGGATATTAATAAATGGTTTAAAGCCAACTCACTGACATTAAACTTCGAAAAGACTCACTATATGCAATTTAGAACCTCTAAGAGGTTTCCACCCAGCATATGCATGAAGTATGAAGAAGAGCAGCTAGAAGAGGTTGACAGTCTTAAATTCCTGGGATTACAGCTTGATAATAAATTCAGTTGGGAGGAGCACACCACTGAACTGCAGAAATGCCTTAACAAATCTGTATTTGCAATTCGAGTGTTAGCAGACGTAAGCGACATAAAAATGAAAACGCTTGCATACTTTGCCTACTTTCATTCCATAATGTCATATGGTATAATATTTCGGGGTAACTCTTCAAGTCAAACAAAAGTTTTCAGAGTCCAAAAGCGTGTAATACGTATTATTTGTGGAGTAAATTCACGGACGTCCTGTAGAAACCTCTTCAAAGAATTGGGTATACTAACTACTGCCTCTCAGTATATTTACTCCTTAATGAAATTTGCCCTAAATAATATATCTCTTTTTCCAACAAACAGCTCAGTTCATACATACAATACCAGGAACAAAAATGATCTGCACAAGGACTTAAAAGCACTTACTTTAGTTCAAAAAGGGGTCCACTACTCAGGAACACTCATCTTCAATAATTTGCCAGCAAACAAAAAATTTAGTTACAAATAAAGATCAGTTTAAAAGGAGCCTGAAAGACTTACTAGTGGCCAACTCCTTCTATTCCATTGACGAATTTTTTAATAGAAACAAATGATGTTTTGTATATATTCATACTGTTAGTATTGTTATGTTCCACATCCACAAGGATCTCTTCAGCACGGATCTATGGAATGAAAAACTAATCTAATCTAGGATAGATAGAAGACAGTCGTACACCGTAGTATTCATGGAGAAACTACTACAGACAGTGAAACACTATTGTTTTTAGTATCATATCTGTAATATTAATTGATGTGTATTTAGCAGTATGGGTGTTCTTTGATATATTGTGTGAAGACTGTCAGTAACTACTGAGTGATATTAATGGACATTAAGTGTGTTTAAGTTAATCACAACTCAAAAGACACTCTTATGCAAAGTGGAAGATTTTTTTAATTCTCTAATGTATAAGTTTTTTACATCTGGTATTAAGGATGGAAGTTAATTTTTTTGTGAAGATTCACAATTATAGTTTATTTCTTGATCCTGTGTATAAGTTATGAAGTTTCTAACTAAAGATTTCTCTTGTATCTCATGTCAGTTTGTTGATTAGGTGTTAGTTGTTTGTTTTGGGATTCGTTTATCAAGATAGCTCTATCTTTCTTTCTTTCCTGTCTTTCCACTCTTGTCCTCAGGTTTTCCCTTATTTTTGTTGATCCTTCACATCATTATAATTTTTTGTGTTATTGCTACCTTTGAGAGCAATTTGCCTAGTAACAAATGGAAATATGGTTGATGTCATCCTGGACAGCTAAAAAGGTTTTCTACAGTAAGTCAGAGATGTCAAAAGGCCTGTGTAATGTGATTATTGTTAAATGATTGTATGATGAAACCTGACTAGTAACTGTGAAGAACAGTGTCCTTCGGCATTGTGTTAACCACCTTCTGTGAGATCCCTGTTCATGTGATTTTGTGTTAGGTGACGAGCTGTCTTTTCAACAACCTTCCACTGAAGTGCTGACTTTGGACAGTCTCACAACACTCCTTAAAGTTTTGTGTTGCTCATTTGAAAGTGTGTTACTATGCATAGACAATGTGTTTCTGATCAATTGATAGTGCACATGAGGAATTTTGCACCCTTCTTCACTAAAGAAAATGTGTCAGAGTGAATGTAACTGTTGATTATGAAACAACATGCCTGTGTTGTGAAGTTTTCTTCAGTTTACATGACTCAAAGTACTGTGTCGTGACAGTTTTTTTGAGACATAATATGTGCAAACCAACACTACCAAAGTTGATTGTTTGTTGACACAAGTGAGTCAGAATGTGAAAATAACACAATTCCATTCCAGATGGGCACTGTGGCAAGTCATTTTTTTCTTTTCTCATTCACATTTCTTTTCCTATCTCCACAACATATATCTTGGTGCTATGAAACCTAGGTCATACCATCCTGTCTCCAGTCCTGCCAACCCTTCACTACCAGTATCTCACTGCACCTTGGATGACAACATCCCTTCCCAGTTTACATCCAGCTTCTCACCATTTTTCAACATCCTTTGACACCATCATTCATTGACATTGGCATCTTTCATTGATATAATATATTTAAAAACATTCAATTCTATAAGATGAACTCTATATGATTTTTGTGTGCAGAAGTTGTTCTAATTGTGTAATGTTGAATTTTGCTGTAATATTTACTGATGATACTGAGAAAACTGGCCTGGATAGGGGCAATGGAGGTTTTAGGGCTCATTTTCCTGGCCAGCCTTGCCCAAAATGAGTGGCCCAATTCTTGCAAAACCATTTATTCTGAGCCAAAGCTATAAATTTATCTAACTGGATGAAATGTGAATCACTGTTATGAGAAAACTGTTTCCATTACTAATCTGAAGTAATAATCAATTTACTCATTACCATTTAAAATTGAAGGCAAATATTCTGCAAATATTTTCAAAACCATTAACAATTGTGGACATGAAATGTTTCTATGTCAGAGAAAAGTATTGTGCCCAATGAGGGCTATGTAGTATCACGTCGAGAGAATCTGATATTTCATTGTATTCTCTGTCTTATAACACACGTGTGAAAGTGGTGAAAGTGTCAATGCATTGGAAATGTTTTTTATTTTTGTTAAAAGCTGGTAGTGGCCAAATGTTTACTTTGTATATGTTTTGAAATGTAATGCTAGTTGTTTTTGTTTACACCTGATCTGGACAGACTAGAAAAGCTATACATTGTTTTATATGTTAAAAACTATGATGGTAATATTGACACTCAAAGATATAGTGGATGCGAGTGGCAGCAGTGATGCTAAAAAGAGACTCTTGTACATTGTATCTCTGGTTTTGTTAGCCAACTTGGATGTAATTTCTATTTTTTGTTTTGTTTTTTGTTGTCTTCCTAGCAGAAGGGAGAGAGGTATATATTGTTGTATGAAAGGGATCGTCCACCATAGCAATCAGCATTGTGACTTCAATGTTTGGTGTCTATATAGAAAAGGTGGAAGGATTAAAAACCACTGTAATTCAAAAGAGCTCATCTTGATGAATAAACAGTGACTATAATCATCATCAAAGACAAGAAAACAGGAAAGGGTAATTCATTTAAAAAAAAAAAACCAACACTTCACATTGGACGTTTTACATGTTTAAGTTTTACCAGCAAGATTTACATCCTGTGGTGAAAAGAATTTCAAAAGCCTGCATCAAATTTATAATGACACAGATCAAAACCAGCGATAAGTGACATTGTAATCTTGTCTCAAAACTAACATTCAATAGTCCAGACGTGGACTTATTCTCACTACAATGATCAAGGATCTGCTACCATTTTAATTCCCTTCCCATTTTTCCTTGAGATTGTTGATCGCCACAGCTGTGGAGTACTGGGACCAACATAGCCGAGATTCAGAAGAAGAATTCTTCCTGCAGCAAATCTCTATTGCTGAAGATACAATAATAATAATAATAATAATAATAATAATAATAATAATAAGTATTTTAAGAGAATCTTCAGTATTTTTTGTTATGAAAAGTTCTGCAATTAACTTCAAAAACATTCATAATATTCTTGCTTATTTTTCATTTTTTTATCTGCACAGTTGCCCAGTACAGTACACATTCATTCAAGAGAGAATTAGTACATTATCACAATTAACTTGGGGAAGGGATATTATAGGGGCCCAAATGGAAGGAGTGCACCATTGGAGATGCTGGCAATTGTGGGGGATTTTTTCACAATGAGCCTATCATCTTCAACTCAATCTACATCTATTAAATGTAAACAGAATGAGGCTAAAGATTCAAAGTACCTTGTGGCTGAATCTTGGTCCCTCATGGTATCACGTACTGAAGGAGTTCAGTTATTTTCTGTTTATTATTCAGAAAGGTGTTGGTGCAATTGCAGGCCCTGTTATATCCTGCTCTTGTTTAGATAATGGATCTTTGGTTCTGAATACCAGTTGTGACTTTGAAGCCCAAGAACTGCACACAGCTTTGCTCCTCCACAGCTATCCTGTTGTGTTAAGGCCGACCGAACACTGAAGTCTTCACATGGCATTATTTACGCTCAGCTGCTTGATGGTCTGACCAAGGGAGATACCCAAACTTCTCTCTGATCAGGACATCACTGCAGTCCATCAGGTAATGAAAAAGATTGATACAACCTAAGTGCCCACACACACTTTTTTTGTCACATTTGATCGAGTAGTGCTTCTGTAGAAGATCAAAGCAGTCTATGAAGTCATCGTAGTCTGACTGTGTATTCCAAACATGACTCGTTGCTATCGGTGTCAACATTACTTCCACACTCACAGGTCCTGTCAGAACATGGCCAAATGTGTTATATGTATAGGGATGCTCATAAGGGCAACTGCCCACTGCCTCCTCCTCCCTTCTGTATAAATTGTAATGACAACCATGCCACCTCATCCCAAGAATGTCCCATGTGTCTTGATGAGCAGGCCATACAGGAGATCTGGGTGAAGGAAAAGGTACCTTACTCTGTAACTCGCAAGTTGTTGGCTAGTTGAAACCCTGCATCTTCCCATCCAGCACTTACAGTACAGTTCTCACTATGCCTTGCTCTGTGAAGGACATGGCCACACAGACTTCTGACCTCCAATTCAGCTCTGCAGCTGTAAAGCCACCCAGTATCATTGTAGTATCCCTGTCTCATTCTCCTACAGCTGTGCAACAAGCCACTAAATCTTTGTCCCAAGTGGCCAAATCACCTGCTACACAACTGGCAGGCCAGTAAGTACAAAAGGAATACACCTGTGAAGTCTTTTTATGTCCCTCCGCCAAGAAACATCTCAGTCTTCATCTGCCAACTGCATATACTTTAAGAAATCAAGCAAAGGCAAACGGTCTTCTCCTTCCCTGAGTCGGAGGAGATCCTCTTGTGGTGTTGCCGTGTGACACCCTCACCGGGCTGACCTCCATTTCATCAGTGCACACTGCCCACCATTTTTCTGCCCTGGAATTCACAGGCTGACCCATTGAGAATACTGATACGTCTTTAGATCTCATGGTAGAGAATCCTCCACCCTCTGCACCCTGTAGCAGAAAGTCTTTGAAAACTGGCACTCGGCAGTCACCAAGGTGACTACTCCTCATTTCTTCTCTCCTTCACATTCCCCATTATGAATCTTCTCCAATGGAATTTTCACAGCATTAGATCCAACAAGGAGGAATTATGGCTGGTCTTGGAAATGCAGCATCTGCTTGTTTCCTGTCTCCAAGAAACAAAACTGTATTCTCGAGACTGCTTTGCTCTCCCACATTTCCTTCCAATCTCCTCTATCTGCTTTGACATTCCCCCCTGAGGATGGCATTCGGTCTCATGGGGGACTCATGCTACTCATCTGGAATGTTGTCCATAGCTGAACCATGTCACTGAATGCTCAGCTGCAACCTTTTAATTGTAAACATTTTGTTATGGATTTTACTTCTGCTGGTCTAGTGAGGGTCACATTCATATTAGTGAAGAAATGTGCAGTGACTGGCATGAGGTACTCCATGGCAGCATCTATTGGATCTGACCACCTCATCTTTTCACAAAATGTTATGAAATGCTTTTTAAGTTCACAACACTACACACATCTGTTACTGATGTAGCATTTACTCTTAATGCTATCTGTCCTTCATGTCTGGTTCTAACAGACTCCTCCTTCACTATATCTCATATCATTTTTCTTTTATGTGCAAATATGCTACATTTAAAACAATCTGGCACTTCACCTGCCAATAGTAAAAACAATATAACACTTTTTTTTACCCATGCTGTGTATCACTTACACATGTTATCATTTCTTGATAATATTTCTGTTCTGATGCAAGTTGCATTTCTTATTCCACTTCAGTTTCATTTCTTCATATCACTTTGCCCCTCTGTGCATTTCTTCAGGATAGCATAAATAGGTACTGCACACTGAAACTGACTAAATATCACATTTGTTACTGTTACTTAAATATTCACTGAGCATTCACTTTGTGTTAACTTCAAGCTCATCTTGGCATTTTTACTCTGAGAAATCTCAAACATAGAATTGAATATTTCTAATTCCAGAACACTGCAGTGAATTCAAGAACATGGAAAATAATAAATTCCAGTATATTTTTGGAGAAACTTGAAAGAAAAAGAAATCCAAGATGGAAAGATGTAGTACACTGTGCTTGATATTTTCAAAGCCACAATGCTTATCTCTGTCTGCTGAACACAAACTTATACATAACATGTACTTGTGTCAAGTATTCCAAAGTGGATTTGTGGATTTCATGGTGCACACAGCTAAAAGCTTTATAATGAACAACGAAATATTTCCAGTGCCTCTTTGACATATTGATTTTAATGCTTAATCAGTGAGACAAATAATGAATATTCCATTAACACATCTTTCAAAATTCCAAACAGTTTCTTACAGAATGTTTTATGTACTAAATCTTTATCAATTCTATTCTCAATACTCTAAATTTTTTGTAGAAAAATGCCAGTAACATTGATAAGATTCAGCAGTTTAATATTGTCACTATCATCTTGTGTTGTGATTTAACAGTGTATTTCAAGATGGGTAAATATGTCTAGAAATTCATTACATATTTGTATTAATATATTATAAAGCTGTTTTAATACACATTATTTATTGATTTCTGGTTTGGTCATAAATAATAGACAGTTTATTTTTTAGACTGTGACAATGTTGAAGATCTATTTCGAAGATTTAATATACAGATGAATCTTAACCAACATGTTTCAGAATACTCTCCTTAAAACTGTTCAAATCCATATTATCTGCAGCTGACAGAAAAGTTACTGAAAGTTTGTAGGCTTTGAGTGCTACTTATGATCAGCTTTTTACTTAACTTCAAATTAGTTTCTTCTTATCTCTTGCTTATTTTCAATACCTCGTTCTATAATAGTTAGGCTACAAAAAATGTAAAGTGAAATTTTAATCTCATTGCCAGAAGAACTTTAAGTACATAGCCTCTGATGACTTAACAGAATTTTACAATGAATTTTGTAACATAATTTAACGTTGTAAAATTTGAGCTTTTGATATTAAGTGTAGGTCCTACTTCACTCAGCTTTACATGACGTGCTCATACCTTGTATAAATCATTTATAAACATTTAGTCTATAAACTTCTTTTTAGGTTAACAGTTTTAGAGTAGCCCATGACTATATTACTGAAGAAATTCTTTTCCACTTACTCCATATATATTTTCAGTACTATTTAGACCCCCCGCTGAACCAGTCATTTGGGCTTTATGCTGCAACTTACATCCATAGTTTCCCTTCAGAATTTTTACCTCCCATACTTCCTGCTGATACTAAATAGATGATTCCTTGATGTTTCAGAATATGTCTTATCACCCAATCCTCTCTTTTAATCAAACTGTTCAATAAATTTTTCTTCTTAATTATAGTTTGTACTTCCTTATTAGTTATGAGATCTACCCACCTGATCATCAGCATTTTACTATACCTCTACATTTCAAAGGCTTCTATTCACTTCTTGTCTGAACTGCTTATTGTCAATGTTTCATTTCTGTACACGGCTCCACTCCAGACAAATACCCTCAAAAAATACTTCTTTGGTATTAGATGTTAACATAATTGCCTTCAAATTAGAGCAGTGTCTGTACAATTTGATGCACTGTTCCCTCAGATGTTCATGTGTGTTCGAAGGAACATTGCATCAAACTTTACAGACACTGTCAAATAAAGACATTGCACTAACTTATTTCATGGTAAAGTCAAGGCAATCTGACCAGAAAACTAAATAAGTCTCTCCTTATGTTGGAATCACATAATTCTGCGAGCACTATCTAGAGCAGACATTGGGATGAATGGAAATTTGGATGTGTCTGTGAAGCATGCTCGGATATCCAAAGCAGTTAAGGAAATCACTCACATAAAGTGGGAAATCTGGGCTAGTGTCTCATTCTGCAACCATTTTTCAGTTGTTTCCAGTAAACTGTATAGCTTTGGTGGTACTGTAGACACAGTCTGCAGATACATTTCAAAGTTTCCCTTCATCAGAAATACTTTTCTTTCTTTTGCCAGTCTGGATTTTATAACCTCTTTACTTTGGCAATCATCAGTTATTTTGTTACCCAAACAGCAAAACTCTCCTGTTACTCTGTGTCTGATTGCCTAATACAATTTCCTCAGGATCACCTGATTTAATTAGACTACATTCCATTACCCTTGTTTTTATTTTGTTGATGTTCAGTTCATATCCTCCTTTCAAGACACTGTCCATTCCATTAAACTGCTCTTTCAAGTCCTGTCCTGCCTCTTGACAGAATTGGCAAACCTCAGAATTTTCATTTCTTCTCCATGAACTTTTATTCCCTTCCCAACCACTGCTTACTTTCATGCTCCTAGTCTCTTATAGCTGCTGTCTGGTTTCTTTACAAATTATAAATAACCTTTCATTCCCTGTACTTCTCACTACTATCTTCAGAATTTCTAAGAGTGTTACAGTCAATACTGGCAAAAGCTTTACCTAAGTCTACAAATGTTATAAGTGTAGGCTTGCCTTCATTCTTTCTATAACCTATCTTTTAAGACAAGGGGCAATCGTTTTTGCCGGCCGCGGTGGTCCAGCGGTTCTAGGCGCTCAGTCCGGAGCCGCGCGACTGCTACAGTCGCAGGTTCGAATCCTGCCTGGGGTATGGATGTGTGTGATGTCCTTAGGTTAGTTAGGTTTAAGTAGTTCTAGGGGACTGATGACCATAGATGTTGAGTCCCATAGTGCTCAGAGCCAATCTTTTTTTTTTTTCCACCAGCTGTTTACAGCTCTTTAGGACTTTACCCACAGCCTCATATCCAAACCTCTTCATCCCTGTATACATCTTCTTTCAAACGTCTTCTTCAATTTTCCTTTCCTTTATAAAAATTCATGTCAATATTTTACACTCATAAATTATGAAACTGATAATTCAGCATTATTGACACTTATCAATATATTTTCTTTGTCATTATAATTATTACACTCTTCTTGAAGTCTGAGGGTACTCCATCCCTCATACATTTTGCACATCTAGTAGAATAGTTGTGCCATGGCTGGCTCTTCCACGGACTTGGGTCTTCCAGTGCTCTGTCATATTTTTCTTGCAGTATCATCTCCTATTTCACCTTAATTTACTTCCCCTACGTTGCCTTTGATTTCATTTCCCTTGTAAAAAACCTCTGTATTCCTTTCACCTTTTCCTTTCTGGTTGAGCTCTAGGTATACTTTTCTCCAAAGATTCCTAGTGTTCCTGTTTGAATACAAACTGAATAAGTTTTGCCTTGACAACTTCTTCTATTCCAAGGAAGAAATTGTTATTGTAATGAATGTGCAGCATGTAGCCATACTTACAAATTGATTTTTGATGTGAATGGGAAGCATAACTCATTACACATCATTATGATTATCCAAATGATCCATGGAATGTGAAATGAGTGGACTGGCTGACTTGCTGACTTGCTGACTGGCTGACTTGCTGACTTGCTGACTGGCTGATTGGACTGACTGACTAAGTAACTAACTAACTAACTATAGATGGCATCTATCTTTTACCTAGTTATACATGCTTCCATAGCCTTACAAATGCACTCTAGCTGTTCCTGCTTAAACAATTTGCAACTTCTGTCTTATTCCCTTCTACCTGATTCATGTGCTGCATTTTTTCCTTTCGTCAATTAAATTCAGTATCTCATCGATGCTGAATAGATTTCCTTGTCTGGACTACTGATTTCATATGAGTTACATATACTTAGTGTGTTGTTTCAGCACTATTTTCCAGTACTGTTTAAAACAGAAAAGTACATCCTGTTCATTCCTCCTATTGCATTTTGCGTGTGCCCTGCCCAGTTTTGAAGGCACTCTGATGTCTGTCATGTCTAAGGTTTCAGTGATAACTTCCTAGTATTGTATTTAATTACTTCAATGGGGAAACTATTTTAAAAAATTGATACTAATATATTAAAAAAGTCATAAGAGCTGAAAGGAATCATTGCCCTAGTTACATTTGAGTCATATTATGTTTAAATTTAAATTAATTATTTGGATAGCATGTCATTAATCAGCCTCATCTGTTCCTGAAAATGTGCATTACAATTTTAGAATTTATTTATTAGAGGATAAGCTTGTGTTCATTTAACTTTCATTTATTGTCTGAAAATACAGCTACCATGGTGCTGCTACCTGGAACAACTTAAGAAGGAAAATTTGTCTTATATTCAATTATTAGTGGCTAACAGTATCTTTAAACTACTTTGTCTACATCTGCATCTGTACTCTGCAAGCCATCACACAGTCAAGGCATATGGTAGCTCATACCACTACTACTTTTCTTTCCTGCTCCACTTGTAAATAGAGTGGGGGAAAAATGACTTTGTATAAGCCTCCGTATGAGCCCTAATTTCTTTCATCTTATGTTTGTTGTCCTTACGTGAAATGTATGTTGGTAGCAGTAGAATCATTCTGTGGCTGGCCTCAAATGCTGGGTCTCTAAATTTCCTTATTTACCCTGTCAAATTCACTTACGAGATCTACTTTGAAATGTGTCTTTTCACAAAACATTAAGTAATGGTGTTCAAAAGAAACAATCACTTCTAAGTGTAAGATTGGATTTTATCAGTTCTCACATTCCTCACTGTGTGTGTCACTGCATTAAGAGCTAGAAAATTAGACAGTCTGTCCATATTTTGTCTGTCTTATCATCCTTCATGAGTATTTACACTACAATAGCACAGGCCACAGTCAGTCAAAATTATTTTATGTTGAGTCAGTACAAGGATAGAATAATAGGTACAGAAAGCATTCAATGCCCATGTATGGTAAGCCAACTCTGTTTCCCATACATGGAAATGAAATGCATTATAGGCATGATATTAATCATAGAATTACAATGTGTGAAGAAAAACTGTAGTAAATATTCTCTTAGTCTAAATATTCATTACTAGGTATTTAGAAAAGTTGTTTATATCCAAAATATCATCAATAGTAGTTGTGGGGAAAATACAGAAATTTATGTTGGCAGAGTAGCTCATCGCTGTTCATCATGTATTATAAGTAATAAATTTGTCAAATACTTATCACAAATAAAGCACACACTGTGTGTGTGTGTGTGTGTGTACGTGCGTGTGTGTGTGTGTGTGTGTGTGTGTGTGTGTGTGTGTGTGTGTATGTACAAGTAAGGGCTATGTCACTGGTTTACTATCTTTCAGTGTGTAGTATTGAAAAATATAAGATCATTTCTCTCTTAATTCTGTCTTGACTTTGAACTGTACTGTTTTTCTCTGTAGCTCTTATGTATAACTATTTACAATTTGTATTACACCAATGTATGTTTGCAACTTTTCACATCATTGTATACATCTTTACAACATGGGATATGTCACAGATCATACCTCAACATACTTATTTGCACTATAGGTATGAAAATACATAAAACACAGATTTCTGGCCTCCCTGGTCACACTACGTTTCCTCATTGCTCTTTCATGTGACTAGCAAGTTCTATATAATTAAAATTCTCACCTACTCTAGTGTTTATCTTCCTTTACACATGACCTAAGTAAATATGAACTCAGTAATACTATATGCAATGTGTCTATGTACAGGTAACAAAATTATGATGTTAGTTTCTTCCTATTGTATAAATTTTTACTAATTACAAGATGTGATCTATTCTCTGTGGTGTGTAACGTAAAATATAGTTCCTATTTCACTTTATTTATGGCTCACAAAATTCCCACAGAGTAACTGTTACATGTCACAATAGCACAATAGTCTTTGCTTATAAGGATAATCAGTAATGTACTATTATGAAACAGATGGAGAAACTGATTCATAGTATATAGTACAAAGTGTAATTTCTTTGCATTTTCTACTCTTATTAACTAGTTTTCTGCACCTCATTGGTTTACTTGAAAAGAAAAATAAGAACATTGCTGTCTGGTGAGACAGATAAGAAAGTGCATAGTTTCTGTCAAGTTTAACAGCTAAATAGATAAGCCACACAGAATTCCCATCTCTCAAAATACATACATAAAAACCTGAATAAGATGTCCCAGTATATGGTATGGTATTACTCATCATACAAAGTCTGCTTTGTGAACATTGTTAGTCATAGCACAAATTTTGTCACTTCAGAGAAATAATATGGTTTGATCTTTCATATAACCGTACAAATATTTCATTCTACATAATAAACGAAACTGATAATGAAGTCAGTTTAAAATCAGAAAATGATGAAATAAATTTGAATTATAAAGTTATTCTACTACTTGCTTAATCTGGAGAGCTGGCCGGTGTGGCCGAGCGGTTCTACACGCTACAGTCTGGAACCGCGGGACCACTATGGTTGCAGGTTCGAATCCTGCCTTGGGCATGGGTGTGTGTGATGTCCTTAGGTTAGTTAGGTTTAAGTAGTTCTAAGTTTTAGGGGACTGATGACCTCAGAAGTTAAGTCCCATAGTGCTCAGAGCCATTTGAACCATTTTTTTAATCTGGAGAGACTGGATAGTGATTATAGTAAGAGGTAATTTTGATAGATGGACAGGATTTGGAGAATATTACATTTGATAACAAAAACTGAAGAGGAATGCTACATAGCTTAGAGACCTAGTGCTTGTTACACACTTTGCTCACAAAGATTGTTTGTCCTTCTGAGGATATCACAATGTCACATAAAGAAGAGAATAAAATAGAATATACACAATACACAAAGAAAATATTGTGGTACAGGATTCTTTTGATATGTCTGTTCAATTTCAGTTATTTGTGTTGGCTATTTGTTTATATCGTTTAGTTCTGCTGCATTCTGTAGAATAGACAGTTTTCTAGATTCGTGGTGCACCAGTCTGCATGCATTTGGATGTGGATTCCCTTGATTTCAAATGGGGCAGTACAGATATCAAAACATTTCTTTAGTTCTCCACTAATAGGCCTATATTTTCAATGAGAATTAACTAACAACAGGTCTTCAGTTTTGAAGTGGATTGTTTTCAGTTTCTTGCTTTGTATTTGTTTTCTGATGTTCCCTTGTTCTTCCACCATTTTTTTTTATTTTCTCTCTCTCTTATGGACTTATTCAACTGCATGCTGGGAATTCAGTCAGTTCACTTATCAAAGTACATGGTTTCCTATCACACAGAATTTCATATAGGCAGAATCCAGCTGAAATGTGCTGCAAACTACTAAGAATATCTTGAAAATTACCAACATGTTCTATGCAGCTTGCATGATTCTTGTTGCTGTACATTCTAAATATTCTGCCCTCTCCTACATACATTATTTGGTTGGTTGTTCTATGGGTGGCATTTTGATATTACGATGTTATTAATGATTTCATGTGCAACAAAAGATTTCCAAGAATTTGACGTAAATTATCTACCATTATCAGAAAAGATTCTTCGGATTTTCTTATTTTTGTAAAATAATTTCTCCTGATTTTGAGAATGATATTTTTACTGGGGGCCTTTTGAGTTGAGATAGTCTGATAAATTTGGAAAATGGCTCAACCAGTACAGATATCTAGGACACCGTCCTGCCCCCCCCCCCCACCCCCCCCCCCCCCCCCCACCTTTTGACATGGGTTAAGTTCTGTATGTATTCACAGCAATGAGTTCTAGCTGTTCTTTCCATAAGATGTTTTGCATGAGTCACCTACATGTCTAGTTAGTGATTTTTACACTCTTGCACCTGACACAGGTTGCTAGTTGCTTTCTCACTCTCTTTGTGATATAAAAGTAAACATTTCCCTGGATTTTCTGAATGCACTTTTGTATCCCATAGTGTCCAAAATGGTCATTAATGTATTTTATTGAAATTAAATATGTTGCTCTGGCCAGCACAGTTTCCAGATAACACTGTCAAACACTTGTACTCTTGAATAATATTCCCTTATAGACCACCACAACCTGGTGTCCTGGCCAATACTATTTAAATTTTGCAAGTGCTGAATAAGTAGCTAACAGTTCTTTCTCCATGACAGTATGATATTTCATGTTTCTACAGTGTTCTTCTTGTGAAAGCTATTGACCTGTGTTCTATCTTACTATCAACAAGCTTTTCTTGGAAAAGATGTGCCCCAAGACCACAATCACTACTGTTGGACATCATACAAAATGGTGTAGTCAAGTTGGGTCAGTACAAAACTCTGCTGTTATATACCTACTGCCTAATATTCTCAAAAGCTTTTTTGCTATTTTTGTTCCGTACCTACACAGTAGTCTTCTTAAGCAGGTTATTTAAGCAAGGTGCATTCAACTACTGATAATTTTTTTATAACACCTGCAAATACCACAGAATGAGTTTAGTTGCTTCTTTATTTTTGGAGTAGAGAACTTTGTGATAGCTCAAAGTTTTTCATCATCCCTTCTTCCAAAATGTTGTGACCAAAAAATCTGAGCTATTTCACAGGAAATTTGCATTTTTCTAATTTCAATGACATGCATCCCTGTCTTAATTTGCCTTAATATGCCAAAACATTCTTCCCAATATCTCCAAGAAATTAAGATATTGTCCACATAGATGGTTAGTTTTGGTTGGTTGGTTTGTGGGTTTAAGGGACCAGAGATGGTTAGTTTTCCCAAATGTTCTCTCCACAACTCAAAATCCAGTACACAAATGAATTCAGCTACAGAGACTTTAAGTCCAAGAGGCACAACAAAATACTGGTAACATCTCCTTCCATACAGGAATCTTCTGAAGTTATGTTCAAGTGGTAGTTGGTGGAAACCAGAAGTGGGATCTAAACTAGTCATGAGTATTATATGTTCACATATGTGCAGCAATTGATCAATATTCTCCAGATGATCTCTTGCTCTTTCTAAAAATTTATTTAAATTCCTTGAATCTAAAACCAGTCTTGCATCCCCATCTCATTTTGAAACTACAAGAAAGCAATTATTGTATTCACTGTCATTCCTCTGAATTATCTGCCAACTTTCCATTTTTTGAAGCTCTTTCTCTACACCTTTCTCTTTGAAATAAGTATTCCATAAGGTTTAGAAAAGAAAGGTTCATGAGGGTCCAGTCTTACAAGGGAACCTCCCCATCGCAACCCCCCTCAGATTTAGTTATAAGTTGGCACAGTGGATAGGGCTTGAAAAACTGAACACAGATCAATCGAGAAAACAGGAAGAAGTTGTGTGGAACTATGGAAAAATAAGCAAAATATACATACTGAGTAGTCCATCTGCAAGATAAGCAACATCAAGGACACTGTAAGTTGAGCAGTGCCATGGTCCCATGGTTAGTGAGAGCAGATGCGGAACAAGAGGTCCTTGGTTCAAGTCTTCCCTCGAGCGAAAAATTTATTTTCTTTATTTTCGCAAAGTTGTGATCTGTCCATTCGTTCACTGACGTCTCTGTTCACTGTAATAAGTTTAGTGCCTGTGTTTTGCGACCGCACCGCAAAACCGTGCGATTAGTAGACGAAAGGACGTGCCTCTCCAATAGGAACCGAAAACAGTTGATTGCAAGGCCATAGTCAACCGATTCCTCCAAAGGAAAACACGTCTGATATATTCTACATGACACTGGTGATGGCATGTGTGTCACATGACAGGAATATGTTGTCGACCCACCTAACTTGTACACTTGGCGAATAAGTAAAAATATTCTTCTACCTTGCCCTGGTTAGGTTTCCTTGTGGATGTGATAATCACTCCCAAAAAGTGATGAAAACATAAGAGTTTGTGACATAAATTGAAAATAAAAAATTAAATTTTTCAATCGAGGAAAGGCTTGAACCAAGGACCTTTCACTCCGCAGTTGCTCACGCTAACCACGGGACCACGGCACTGCTAATTGATTGATTGATCTGTGTTCAGTTTTTTAAGGCCTATCCACTGTGCCAACTTATAACTAAATCTGAGGGGGGTGCGATGGGGAGGTTCCCTTGTTAGCTTACATTCACAGTTTTTCACTTTCCATGGTCTATTATCAAAAACATCATAGTACTACCATAATAATTCTTTTAATTGATCTTTTTGTTTATGACTAAACTTTTCTACTTCTTTAAATTTAGCTTCAACTAAGTCACTAAACTGAGTATCACTAAATTCTACCCCATTATAATCATCATCATTGTATCCCTTGTCATCAGTAAAACGCACCTCCTTGATCTGCACATTAGTCGCTATACAGTTTTGAATATTGGAATTGGTTTCTGAAGTGATATTTGTTTTTTGGGTAAGCAAACATAAGTCTTCTGTTGACACAGTTAAACCCTGCTGCTGCTTCTTTGTTCCAATTCATACTCAAAAAAATATGTTCATGTAAATTGGGAGTCACAAGGCAACCTTGTGTAAACTGTACATCATTAATAGAAAATGACAACAATACTTCTATATTCGCAATGTGACTATGCCTGCTCATTGCTCATTTTACCTAAATCCTGATAACAGGTAATTCAGCAAAGACGGAGTTGTGTTTTATTTTATTCCTTAATTTTTGCAATATGCTGATTATTTCACCATAACCCATATCTCTTACCAAATTCTTTCCCTTTCTGTTTGAGAATTACTTAGAGCTACACCAGATATAATTCTCCTGCAGAGGTCAATTGATTTCTGTAGGATTTTTTAAAACATGGCTGATGATTTGGATTTTCCTCCCAATTAGGATGAAACTTCTCACAAAGTACTTTTATCTTTCTTGTCATTGTGCTCTTTATAATTATCCTAAATTACTCTCAGAATCTTGCCTGAAATATCATTCTTGTTTCTGTCCTTCCATACCAACTGAAGTATTACTAAGCTCCACTGGCAAAATCTGACTCCCATATTCTATATTTTCAGTGTCTTTACTGATACAACTAACCACGTTGTCACTGATTAACTCCTTTACTCCAATGTAAATTATTCCATCCAATTCCCCTTCAAAATTACCTTTACTACTATCATCATCATTATCAACACTATTATCAGTCCTTACAACATTATCACCACCACTGTTCAATATTGGCAATCCTTTGTCTCCCTCTCCATGGTCACCAGTCCTGCTGGCAACAAAATTAGTGTCATCAGTATGGTCCTCTAGATTACCCTCTTCATCTACCTAACCAAGATTGATTGAAGTTCCTACCTGAAATAATTTTCCCCTGATTAGCCATGTCTTTACATTGATTATACAATTTTGTGACAGTTTTGTCATCTAATTGCACCTCCTCAACAGAGTCTCTCATTATTTTTTCTGTGCCACTGCCCCCCCTCCCCATTCTTGTGATTACATTAACCCCTCCAATTTCTCTAATTAAATGACACTGATCTTTTCCTCCCATTGTGTGTCACTTTGTTGTGGCTAGCCTGGTTTTGGTTCCAATTCCTTGCCCCAAATGTAGAGGATCCCATTGGGATGTTGTTCACTTTAAAGGACTGTTTCCATCACTACCTGACCTCTGATTTTCCTGTTGCCTATTATTTTCTTCCCATGGCCTACCTCTACTTTCAGATTCCCTATTGCCATTCCTTTTTCTCACATTAAAATTGAAATTTCTTCTGTTTCCTCCCCTATGATATTCATTATTAAGTTTTCTGTTCAGCCTTGATTTCACTACCTGTGTTACTATTCCACCTTCCAACCCCATGTGGTGGACCCCCAAAGTTGTTTTGATTAAAATTTTCCCTTTCATTTCTTTTGATTGCTCTGTCAAACATTTCAACATATTTTAGAAAATGAACTGTGGAATCATCTGGTCCATAAACCAGTCTCCATTGAATTCTCTTTGGTAACCTTTTTAACATGTCTGTGTTAACTGGTCAAAAGGTTTATCTAAATTAACTAATCTCCTTCATTGTTTTTCACAGGAAATTTTCATACCCCTATCATTTTCTTTGTACATTGGTCCATTCAGGAATTTGCTGTAAATCCGGGCCTGTTCTGGGTCTGACCAAAAATTATGCAAAAAGCTATTCTCGTAATCACTATGTGATATACGAGGGTCACTCCAAAGGAAATGCACTTTTTTTTTTAAACCCATCTTTTATTCTACATGTTTGAAAGTTTTGCAGTGTGTAGACACATCCTTTAGGAACAATATTTTCATTTCTCCACATAATTTCCATCCCTCTCAACTGCCTTACGCCATCTTGGAACCAGCGCCTGTATACCCGCACGGTAAAATTCTAGACCAACCTGTTGGAGCCACTACTTGGCAGTGTGCACAAGGGAGTCATCATCTTCAAACCTTGTTCCATGAAGAGAGTCTTTCAGTTTCCCAAAGAGATGATAGTCACATTAAGTCAGGTCAGGACTGTAAGGCGGGTGTTTCAGTGTTGTCCATCTGAGTTTTGTGATCGCTTCCATGTTTTCTTGACTGACATGTGGCTGTGCATTGTCTTGGAACAGTAAAACATCCTGCTTTTGCCGATGTAGTCGAACACGACTCAGTCGAGCTTGAAGTTTCTTCAGTGTCATCACATATGCATCAGAATTTTGGTGGTTCCACTTGACATGATGTCCACAAGCAAGAGTCCTTTGGAATCGAAAAACACCGTAGCCATAACTTTTCCATCAGAAGGTGTGGTATTGAATTTTTTTTCTTGGGTGAATTTGCATGATCCCACTCCATTAATTGCCTCTTGGGCTCTGGTGAAAAATGATGGAGCCATGTTTCATCACCTGTCACAGTTCTTCCAAGAAATTCATCTCCATCATTCTTGTACTGTTCCAAAAGCTCGCTGCACACCGTTTTTCTTGTTTCTTTGTCAGCCACTGTCAACATCCTGGGAATGCACATGGCACAAACCTTTTTTAACGCCAACACTTTCAGTATTGTGCAAACACTTCCTTCCCCCATCCCAACGTAGTGTGACAATTCATTCACTGTGATGTGTCTGTCAGCAGTCACCAATTCGTTAACTCTCTGCACATTGTCTGGAGTGTGTGCAGTATGAGGTCTGCCACTGTGAGGACAATCCTCAATATTGCCGTGCCTGCTTCCATCATGTAACCTGCTTGCCCACTGACTAACAGTACTGCGATCAACAGCGGCATCTCCATACACCTTTTTCAACCTCTTGTGGATGTTTCCCACTGTCTCATTTCCACAGCACAGGAATTCTATGACACCACGTTGCTTCTGATGAATGTCAATGTAGCAGCCATCTTGAAGACATGCTGTGACGGTGCCACTCATAGGAACAGGTTGAACTAAGTATGAAAACAATTGGGAAGGATGTATCTACACACTGTAAAACTTTCACACACGCAGAGTGAAAATTGTATTTTTACAAAAATAGTGTGCATTTCTTTTGGAGTGACCCTTGTACCTGGACTGGGCTTGTGATTGGTCCATGAAAGTGCTTAACCATCTAGGAACTTTTTCAAGAATTTTGTTTTAAATGTATCAGTCATTTCAAATGAAAAATTATCACAACAGTGCTACAGAAATCTATGAAATGCAACTTTCCTTCTCCTGGGAAACTTTTGATCAGAATGTTAGTCCACATGCCCTTACAGCTATTGGCAAAACTTTATTGTGTTACACTTTCTTGCGATTCTACTAATTTTCTATTTAAATCTAATTCATTATTTTTTTTGGTACCACAGTTGTTCTTACATATATTTCTACATCATTAACTTTGTTACTGAGAGCAGAAATTTGCTGATACCTTTGTAAAAATCTACTTTTTATTCTAAAAATCATCTAGTCTAAACAATCTCCACTTTCAGATTTAAGTTTTCTTGTTTTACAAACCTACACTATGTAATCAAAAGTATCTTGACACCCTCAAAAACATACATCTTTCATATTAGGTGCATTTTGCTGCCACCTACTGCCAGGTACTCCATATCAGCGACCTCATAGTCATTAAACATTGTGAGAGAGCAGAATGGGGCGCTCTGCAGAACTCATGGACTTCGAGCGTGGTTAGGTGATTGGGTGTCACTTGTGTCATATGTCTGTACATGGGATTTCCACACTCCTAAACATCCCTAGGTCCACTGCTTCCAATGTGATATTAAAGTGGAAACATGAAGGGACATGTACAGCACAAAAGTGTACAGGCTGATCTTGTCTGTTGACTGACAGAGACCACTGGTAGTTGAAGAGGGGGAGTCATAATGTGTAGCAGGCAGACATCTTTCTAGATCATCACACAGGAATTCCAAACTACATCAGGATCCACTGCAACTAATATGACAGTTAGGCGGGAGGTGAGAAAACTTTGATTTCGTGGGCGAGCAGCTGCTCATAAGCCACAGATCACACCGGTAAATGCAAAATGACACCTCACTTGCTGTAGGGAGTGTAAATATTGGACAATTGAACAGTGGAGTGATGCGTCATGGTACACAATGTGGCGATCCAATGGCATAGTGTGGGTAAGGCGAATGCCCAGTGAACGTTATCTTCCAGTATGTTTAGTTCCAACAGTAAAATTCAAAGGTGTTATACTGTGGTAGTTTTCTTCATGGAGGGGTCTTGCATCCCTTTTTGTTTTGCATGGCACTGTCACAGTATAGGCCTAAAGTGATGTTTTAAGCACCTTCTTGCTTCCCACTGTTGAAGAGCAATTTGGGAATGGTGATAGCATCTTTCAACACAGTTGAGCACCTGTTCATAATGCACCACCTGTGGCGGAGTGGTTACATGACAATAACATCCCTGTGATGGCCTGGCCTGCACAGAGTCCTTACCTGACTCCTAAAGATTGCCTTTGGGATGTTTTGGAACACCAACTTTGTGCCAGGCCTCACCGACCAACATCGACATCTCTCCTCAGTGCAGCACTCCATGTAGAAAGGGCTGCCATTCTCCAAGAAACCTTCCAGCACCTGATTGAATGTATGCCTGTGAGAAAGGAAGCTGTCATCAAGGCTATGGGTGGGTCAACACTATATTGAATTCCAGCATTACCAATGGAGGGTGCCATGAACTTGTAAGTCATTTTCAGCCAGGTGTCTGGATACTTTTGATCACATAGTATATACAAATTCTCAAAACTTTCAGTTTTTTTTTTGCAGTTTCTTGTGACAAATTTGATTCTACATTTTTAATTCTGTTGTCTGCTATAATACTTTCGTGATCAAATCTCTTTCCTTGTCATTGTTTGCTTCCTAATACGTAACAAGGAAATCTGGTTCTGCCTTGAGCAAACACAATTTTTTCTGGTTTTCTACCCATACATGTTTTGGAGAGTGTCTTGATTTCAGTGGGTTTTCAGAATGAAATTTTCACTCTGCTGTGGAGTGTGCACTGATACGAAACTTCCTGGCAGATTAAAACTGTGTGCTGGACTGAGACTCAATCTCAGGACCTTTGCCTTTTGTGGGCATGTGCTCTATCAACTGAGTTACCCAAGCACAACTTGTGAACCATCCTCACAGCTTTGAAAAGCAAAGGTCCTGAGTTCTAGTCTCATTCCAGCACACAATTTTAATCTGCCAGGAAGTTTCAGTGGGTTTTATTTATAATCTTGTTATTTAACATTGGTGTTCGTTATGGAACAGAAAACAGCCTCAGCCATTTTGATACTGCACATTAACAGTGCGACAATCAGAGCACAACACTGCAGAGGCTGTGCCTGTACACGATTTTTAATATAAAAACTGTGTAGCTAAAGCGTGATTAAGAAAATTGTTGATGGCTGTTAATACATATGACTATCTTAAAGTTTCATTTAACGCAACTTAGTAATAAGATATCTAATACATAAGTGGGAACTACTTCCAAGAGCATAACAACACCAGTCTACGTGCACTACGGCTTCTGACCAGTCATCGCATTTGTGTTTATTTACATCAGGTTTTTTCTTATGATGAATGGATTATAGTAACAACATTCTCATTTGATGATATCGAACTGGAACTTTGATCACTCTGCAGCAGTGTGTGCACTGATATGAAACTTCCTAGCAGATTTAAACTGTGTACTGGATCGAGACATGAACTCAGAACCCTTGCCTTTTGTGAGCAAATCATGCTGTTGTCTAATTCCTGCTTATTTGTGATGATTAACTGCTATAACAAACAGACAATTAAACTTGATTCACATAGTTCCTATGAAACACTTTACTACACTCACAAAATTTGGTTAAAAAATAGTTCTTATCTAATCATTGATGCTGTTGTCCACTATTCCCAGCCCCAAAGTTATTTTTCTGAAATTCATACCAGACTATACACAATTCTGACCATTTTATCTTTACTTGTTTGTGTCTGCTTGTAGTTGTTGATGCCCAAATCTAACTTTTTCTTTACATTACAGCTTGTAAAATTCTTAGTATGCTGTGGATGGTGAACTAATCTTTTTTTCAAGGTGGAACCAATGTCAAGAAGTTTGTTTTGGGTTGTCAGATAGATAACAGTTCAGATATGGTGATGGCTTGGTGTTTTCCATGTTGTTAAGAGACTCAACATTAGAGTGGCATCATTCAGTACAAAAGGTGTTCATAGATTTTACCTCCAGCATGGTTGCACAGTGTTTGTCAGCAGTGTAGCTACTGTTACACATGGCTGTGCATTCAGTAATTCAGTCACAGTGGGAACTCATGTAACAAGATACTCCTGCAATATTACATTAATAGTATATACCATAGTCTCTGTAGCACCCTACAGAAAATTATCAGGAGGTGTTAGATCTGGTGGGCATGGAATTGATCCCCATATAACAGTCCGCTGATTTGGGTTTGTGATATCTAGACAGTTCTGCACATTTGCATCAAAGCGGGCTCCTTCACTTTACAACCATATTGACATCTGTTGTGGTGTGTCACATTATAAGATAAAGCAAACATCTCTGAGGGGGGGGGGGGAGATAGATTAATCCTTTAAGTCTGATAGGCATTTGATATGATCCAATGATCTGATAATAAATAGTCCCAGCTCATATGTTCACAATGGACCTGTGTAGGTCACTTCAAGCCTCTTGTTCACATGGATTTCTGTTTGGCCAAACATGAATGTTGTGCAAGTTCACAAATTGTCTCAAGTGAATTTGCATTCATCAGTAAGTAACACCAAAGTTGGCCATTGGTGCTGGAGTATGGAGCACTGTAGATCCCTTTGCACAGACTGCTCTGATCATGAATAAACCTCCACTACTGTTGCCTGGATTTCTCCTGATGATGCTATGGATTTAGCTTTTGCTCAGTCCACTTTCCATGCTTATCTCAGTGTTTGTACAACTTGCTGAGTGCTGTGGGTGGTTCCTCTCTAAAGTGTTCCAAACATTATCATCAAATGTAGTGTTCCACAACAAAAAGCCTACTGCACTTCATTACAACCATGCATACAGAAAAAAAAAGTAAGAAATACAGAAAGTATACGTAGCTGTATGTTCAATCAAAAGGTCTGAAAACATTCATACAGAAAAAATGAGCAACTGTCTGGTCTTTCATGGACTTCTTACAGTTGCTGTGAACAACAAATGATGCGGACTATTTCTCTTGGGAAACAGTTACACATACAACCATGTGGAAACTGACTGAGAGAATTTTTTCAGAATTTATTATTAGCTTATTTGGTCTGAACAATTATGTTAAATCTTGTATTAGATCTGCAACTGTTTTTTGTAGGCTGTCTTCATCACATGATTTAATTAGGATATTTGTGTTGTCTGCAAATAGTACTGTTGTCTCTTAAGTAGATTTTTCTGATAGATAATTAACATAAAGAACAAAAAGAATGGGCCTAAGGACTGACCCTTGAGGGACTCCATATCTGATTCTTTTTTTGTGCATTACTATAAAAATTAGAAATTCCGTGCATTTTTACATCTCTGTGTTTTATTTGAGTGATCTGGTGATGATCATGCAGGTAAGAGCGGATCCACCAGTTTGGTAGCCCTCATATTCCATATCTTCTTTAAGATTAATGAATATGTCAGAAACATGTTGCTTATTTCCTACTGCAGTTAGAATTTCATCTAGGAAGGTAAAAATAGCTGTGTTGATCTGCCAATCCCAAATCCAAGTTGCGAATCACTTACTGTCATTTCTTTATTTAGGATGGCTGTTAGTCTCCTAAAAACAGTTTTTCAAGAGTCTTGCCAAGCCTGATAATGCTGGTACAGGCCTATAGTTTGCAGCCTCATGTGTGTCTCCTTTCTTGTACAGTGGTGTTACTTCTTCCATTCTCAGATTTGTTGAAAATATACCACTCATGAAAGATGGGTTTAAGATATCTGTTATTGGTTCTATGATAAGTACTGCACTTGATTTGATGACAATGTCAGGTATTTCATCAGCAACTGTTGAACATTTATTGAGTAATCTTTTTACTATCATAAATAATTTCTCAAGTATTATAGAGAATCAACAGAGTTATTGTATAAATATTTGTACATGAATGTATTGTACTGCTGTCTCTTTGTGAGCTGTAATGTTTAGTAATCAGCTGTTGTGCTGTATTTGAAAAGTGACTGTTAAATTTATTAGCCACTTCTGTGTGGTAAGTTATTTTATTGTCATTTTCATGAAGTTCTATGTTCTTGTGGTAAAATGATGTAGTACCTATTACTTTTTTGATGATATTCCAGGTTAATTTAATCTTGTTCCTGGAATTTTCTATTTGTTTATCATTTTCTGCCTTCTTTGATTTTGACATAACTTGTTTAAGAATTTGTTTATATTTTTGAAAATAAGTAATTAAAACAGGATTTGTGAACTTCTTTGAGGATTCATGTAATTTTCTTTTATTCTAGCACAATATTTTTATTCCTGCTGTTATCCATTTATTTAGATTGTGCACAGAATTTATTACTGCTGTTTGTTTAGGAAAAGCTATTAAAAAAAAAAAATTGTATGTGCCCATAAATGTATCAAACTTGTCATCTGTGTTGTTTGAGCTGTAAACATCATTACAGTTTTCCCTTCTCAAGAGAGAGCAAAAGTAATCTACATTTCCATCATTGTACTTCCTGACATTGGCGTAGATTTTTGGCGTTTTATGTCACCTGGAATAGCTATTGTTAGTATTTAGGCATAGTGATCACTAGAATCAGTGCTTACAATTTGTATGTTGCAGATATATTTGACTGTATTTACAAAAATCTGATCAATAGTTATTTCAGAAGTAGTAGTTACATGACTGGGTTAGTTACAGTTGGTTTTAAGTTAAAGGATTTCAGTAGGTCTTAATTTCATCTTTAAATTTATTGGGTTTGGAGAAATCAACATCAAAGTCTTTGCATGTGAAAATATTTTTCTTGAGTGTGTTGAAATTCTCTAACAGCTCATCCATATTATTATGAAAAACTGTAACATCACCTGGTGACCCATATACACAGTTGATAACTATGTTTTGATTTAGCAGTTCTACTACTGACACTTCTATGTCTGTTTCTTTGGATAAGCTATCAATTTTGATTATATTACTGAACTCTATGTTTTGTTGGACGTATATGCAGCTACCACCATGCCTGAATATTTTTGTACAAAATGTGCACACTAATTTCAACTAAGATAAGTATGTCAGTTCTAACACATCACTATTCAGTCAGTGCTCCGTGAAATGTCATATCAATCAAATTGTTTAACAAGATTTCTATTTCATTCAGGTTGTTGGAAAGAGACTGAATGTTCTAGTGGAGCAATTCAAAGTTTGACCAGAGATTTTATTGTGTCTTGCTTGAGCATGTACCTCTTTTTTTTATCTACATTATTAGAGTGTGAACAAAGGGCTGTGGGAAGGTGCAGCACAGTTGCAGGAATGCTACTGGGTACAATTTATGAATCCACCTTATGCTGATGGTTAGTAGATGCTGTAGCTACTAAACATTATTCAGATACATTGATGTCCCCATTGTCAAACTTCGGTGCTCCACAGCGCTGAAACTATGTATTTCTAGGTGAGGTTTCCCATCTGAAAAATTGGCCAGTTTACCATTATACCCTACATACTAAACATTATCAGTGTTTTTTTTTATATACTTTGTATCTCCTGGTCTATACAGTATTTACTTATGTCTTACATTATTCTATTCATACGTATTTGCTATGAATGTGTCAGCCGCTGTATTCATACCAGATTTATATACACATTTAGTTAATATGTAGTTAAATTATCCTTGTGGTTATATGGAATACAGACAGACTAAATACTTCAATTTATTTCAAATTTTTGAGATCCTGTAAACAAACTAAGTACTTAATTTAAGTTTTGCTCAACAAAAATTCTAATGATGCGATCTGATTTTGCTTTTATGTCTATTCTTATATAATGAACTGGGAAGCAGTGTCAATTTTGTTTTTAATTTCCTTAAATACTGTTGACTGGACTCAGAATTTAACCTAAAAACATGCACCACCTGACTTCAACAACGAAAGGGATTTGTGTTTGTATCATGGTGCCACTTTATGGTTTTTGCTAACGAATCTTTAAATGTGTCTTTAATTGTTTTATTCAGGTTTATGCCATGATAAATGCTTCTATATCACCCTAGAGCACTCATTGACATAACAAAGATGTGGCATATCAAAGCTGCCCTGAAGAGCCCAGTCTGTGTATTTCTCCTGTAATTCTTCTGATGACTGGAATGATGTGAGTGATTTTTCAAGTATCTGTTCCAGAAATCTTTTGCAAACTGTTGCCTGAAAAAGTGTGTGTGTGTGTGTGTGTGTGTGTGTGTGTGTGTGTGTGTGTGTGTGTTTTTCAGAATGATTTTGAATTTAATTCTGGAAATTGGTGGAAAGAATGATGATCAAGAACTTTACACTACCATCTCTCAAATAGTACCAATGAAAATTTCTTCCACCACCAGTCTTCACAATGGCTGCTGCCTTAGAACTGAGTGATGATTTCACAGGTGTGTGTTTACAAACTCTACAAAAGACATGGTTACATTCAACAGGAAAACTAACAAATACGCTATCAGGTAATCCTACATCTTCTCTTTTGAATTAGAGCCTGTCCAATCACATCTTTAATACAGCAGGAAGTTTCACAAGAGCATATAATCTGTAGAAGAGGGATCATTTTCATCCTGTATTGATATGCACTTGCACAAGAATATTCAAACATGTTTCTGACAAGTATTAGAGGGTTATCCTCTTACTTGTCCAGTTTATTGAGCATGAACATTTACCCTGTCTCAAGCCTTGGGTGTGCAGATGATCAATGTCAGTATAAATAGGTTACAGTCACTAATGGTAATCTCAGTCCAAACATTTTCATTAAGCACAAGTCTGATCTTTACCACAATGTCCAATAAATTTTCTTCATGTTTTGTTTTTCAAACCAACAGTAGCAGGCAATCACAAAAATTAGAATATTTCTGCAAGGAGTTGCTCATTGTAATTTATTGCTGGGTAATCAAACTTTCTGCAGTCACTATGACATACCACTAAACAGTTGTATTAGGATAACAGAGTACTTTGCTACTTTGGCCATTCTGCTTGTATTGTGGTAACATTTAATTTTCATCAGCCTTTCCATCACATAATTTGGAGCATGCAACTGCTTTGTTTTGGGTTTATTTCACTATCTACACTTTGCATCCAATGTCATTGTACTGCTTGCATACGAAAGTAATGCCTTCTTTCAAGCAGAGGTCAGACATTGATTCTAACATACTTCACAATTTGATGAGTGGCATGTGTATTTCATACACACACATTTCCTTTAATAACTTGCATAATTTTGTTTCCTATCAATTAGAATTTCTACATTACATTTACCTTATCTTTAAACATTTTGCTAATGATTCTCACTATTTCTACTTCTCAGCAGCTTTTGCTCTCTTACTTACCTATACTGCATGTTGTTTCACAATTACTATTACAGGATCCTAAGGGATGTAGAGGGGACTTACTAGGGGCATTCAGTACATAAAGCAACACTTTTTTTCTCAGCCAACTTTTATTGAAAATACGGAAGTTGCTGTGGGGTATTGTGTAATATTTCCACATCAGTCCTTATAGTTTCATGAAGTTCAGATATATGCCAGCACTACACATAGCTTTCAAAATGGCATCTGTAGTAGGGGTGCATTCTAAGCAGAGAGCTGTCATTGAGTTTCTTTTGGTGGAAAACCAGAGCATCACAGATATTCATAGGCACTTGCAGAATGTCTACAGAGGCCTAGCAGTGAATAAAAGCATGGTGAGTCATTGTGTGAGGTGCCTGTCATCATCACAACAAGGACAAATATATATGTCCGATTTCCCACGTGCTGGCCAGCTGCACACAGCTGTGACTCCTGCAGTGCTGGAACATGCGGTCAGTCTCATTCAAGGTGATTGATGGATCACTAACAAACACCTCGCTGTGCATCTACACATCTCTGTTGGTAGTGCTGACACACTCATCCAGCAGGTGGGGTACTCAAAGGTTTGTGCCTGCTTGATTCCTCGCTGTCTATCAGAAGACCATAAAGGGCAATGAAGGACCACCTGTACAGAATTTCTTGTGCCTTATGAGACTGATTATGACAATTTTTTGTTGAACATTGTCAAAGGTGATGAAACATGAGTTCATCACTTTGCACTGAAAACAAAATGGCAGTCCGTGGAGTGATGCCACATTACCTCTCCTACAAAGAATAAGTACAAAGCTGCACTCTCAGATGGCAAAGTCATGGCAAGAGTCTTCTGGAACTCTGAAGGGGTTATTCTGTTTGATGTCCTTTCTCATGGTGCAATGATCAGTTCTGAATTGTATTGTGCTACCCTCAGGGAACTGGAGAAATGACTTAAGGGTGTTCATTGCCACAAAAATGCAAACAAACTTCTCTTTCTCCTTTACAATACAAGGCATCATTCAAGTCTGTGCACCCAAGGCGAGCTCACAGGACTTCATTGGATTGTTCTTCCTCATCCAACCTACAGCCTGGATCTTGCATCTTCCAACTTACATCTGTTTGGTCCTATGAATGATGCACTCTGTGGGAAGCAGTAGGTGGATGATGGAGAGGTTATTGATGCAGAAAGACATTGTCTATGATGTTGACCAGTAAAGTGCTACCACCTTGCCATACAGCCCCTCACAATGAGGTAGCATAAGGCCATCATACTGAACAGAGATTATGTTGAAAAATAGAGTTTCTTAGGCAAAGAGTGGGGAATAATACTGTGAATTGGAATCCTGAATAAAACCAACCTGCTTTCAAAAAAAAGTGTTGCATTACTTATTGAGTGCCTCTCAAAGTAGATAAATTTTTGATAAGGAACCCATTTCTGGAAATATACTGTTTGGATGTAAAATAAGGTCAAAATTGGATCAGTCTCTCTCTTCATGGTATGCAGAAAGTGGAGTGAATGAGCAGATGATGATGATGATGATGATGATGTTTGGTTTGTGGGGCGCTCAACTATGCAGTTGTCAGCACCCGTACAAATTCCCAACCTTTGCTCAGTCCAATCTCGCCATTTGCATGAATGATGATGAAATGATGAGGACAACACAGACACCCAGTGAATAAACTCTGACCTCTGTGAACTACAGGAGCTGATCTATGTGGTGACCCTGCTGTTCATTGCACAAGGTGTATCTGCAACATGTGCTTTCATACAGAAGGTCCAAAACACTATTGCACCTCTGTGGAACACTACAGTCAACCCTACTGGTTACAAACGTACCAGTTACTTGCAGCTACTAATGTAATTAGATGACAATTGTATGTGATGTACTAAGGCAATCTGGAAAGTGTTCTTGATACATGTGTTGTGTAGCTCTGCCATTATGTACTGTACCCTGAAATGGGAGAATTGAAAGTAATCTGAACTTCAAACATATTTTGCATCCAAGTGGTATATTTCTGAACATGGTTTCCTCATTTAAAACTTTATCTGTAAAGTCTTCTCTACAACCCCTAGAACCCTTTAGTAGGAATTGAGAAACACCGTGTATATTTTGCTGCTTATTATTTTTAGGATGTAATGAGATACAAAAAATATCAGACATGTAAGATTTTTAGCATAATATTTGGTAAAATTTCTGCCAAAAAGCTATGAAAGGATAATTACACATACTGAGGTAATGTTTTATAGCTGAGTTGCAGGGAAATAAGCCATTACAATAGAGTACATACTAATAAAAGCTGTAGTGATGTAACTTTAAAATTTTAATTTTGATAATTATGAGCCCATATTGGTTCCTGGCTATGTGATGTTCTCAGATAATTTCATTCATGTAAAAAGTGCTGTTATTTTCTTTCACATGTCGATTTAATAATCCCATATTAGTTAAATGTTGATGCAATATTGCAAAGACAACCCTCACTTTTTTCAGTAATTAAAATAGTTTTGTACAGTAGTATCTTTACTAATGTAATGCTTTGTACTGCCTGGTTGACTAGTAATCGTGTTGTGGGATGGGCAAGTATGTTTGATTGCAGCCAGATGGTTATAAATAGATACATAGAGGGAAACCATCTACAGATATAATAGACACTGCACATTTCATGTGTCTCCATGTTAAAGCTGTGATCGTATGGCTGTTTACACTGATAGGCCTAAGCGGGGCAATTGCATCAGCTGCACTGTGTTATTTCCAGAATGTGTCCTCAATATTCACTTATGTGGTATATTCACAATGTGACGCAGAGTTATACACGGTCTTGAGGGCTCTGGAGCAGATGTGGTGTCTACCTGCTACCAAATTGCTCAGCTGCACCAACTCCCTAAGTGCCTTTCAAACTATCCTTTGCATATATCCAGCAGAAATGTATCTTCAGCTGATTCATGACACCCTTTTCCAGTTAGAGGCAGGGTAAGGAGGTGTAATTTGCTGGGTATAAGGGCAGTTGAGCATTCAGGGTAATGAAGCAGCAGATGATGCAACTAAGAATGCCTATTAGGAAAACTCACTGTTCGGGCAGAGGGCTGTGTCTGTGGGAGGAGCGGGCTGGTGTTGAGGAGCAACAAACTGTGACCAATGAAACCATTGACTTGACTGTGACATTTCCCCTTTCAGCTGCTGTGGTGGAGGAAATGCTCTTAAAACATCTGTAGATAGGGCAGTGTCCTCCGATACATAGATTCCTCCTCCAACAGCAAGATCCACCAGTATGCAGTGCTTGTTGTGTGCAGTATCTGTGTGCCACATCTTAACAGAATTTGTTTTATTCTTAGCCCTGAGGGCTGCAACCAACTTCCCAGCTGGCCTGGTCTCTATTTTAGGAAACACTGCATTGACTGTGATCCATGTTATAAGATTCTGTGAGGTGGCTGGTTTTGTCAATGGTTTCTTGTGTAGAAGAGTTTAATGTGTTCCAGAGCGGTTGTTTCATCTTCCATTTTCCAATTGTTCAACCAGGCACAATTCCCTGTTACAGTATCTTAGATCTTGTTTACTTACAGACTGTGTATTTTAATCACAAACCACCTTGAGGCACACATTTCATGGTACTCTGTGTGAAACCATGTGTGTGAGTGACAGAGTATCTCTCATTGTGACTGAAAACTAAATTTTATATTTTACTAACTGTTGCATACTTTCCATAAAACAAAACCTAATTTGTCTCCCATCAGTTGAATATGGGCGCTGATGACCTCACTGTTGAGTGTACTATACATATCACCACTACGACCACCACCACCACATTAAGCGATAGCCGTTCATAGCAGCTAGGATATTCCTTTGATATGCAAGGCCACAAGCCACCAACTCTGATATAATTCTGTTGAATTCTCTACTCTTTTTGTTAGTTAAAACAATCCATGTTTAATCAATTACTTCAGACAGAAGGTTCATTTTTCATCATAATCTAAATTTTGTGTAGTAGAAATTGGTTCTCATGTAATATAACAAACACATTTGGTTAAAACATAAAATTGCTTTTCCATATCAGTATTTTTACTTATATTTACTCTCTTTATATAAATTATTCCCAGCATTACTAACATTTAGTGGAAGCCATAACCACCTCTTATTCACAGTGAGATAACAGGATTTGTGCTGCAAGATAGGGTCCATGAACCAAACGCACAAAACATGATATGGGAGCACTGTTGAACTTGAGTTCTTGATGTTTGCTTTAAAATTTATTTTTAAGTAATTGAGCTACAACAGATATTTGGACCTATTTTAACAGTCAGGTTATTTTTCATCTAAAAACAGTTTTAATTAGTAATAAACAATCAAAACAACATTGAAATGCATCAGTAACTTAAGAAAAACTTTCCTTGTCAAAATACAATTCCAGATTTATAGTTGAAAAATCAGATGCATGTCAACCATATTACGTTCAGATTTTTAACATTTTTATAGTTCATTTCATTTTTTGTATGTTGGTAGCCATTATATCAACATGCCAACCTAGTTTAATCAGTGTATTATTAACATGATTTGCAAGCAAACAGAACCCACAGTCTATGACAGGCTCTGAATTCTATTTTGATCCACTGAATCTCATATAAAATTGTTCATTAGTGACATCTGAAATCGTACAAAACATAATTTGATTCAAAAGGAATTTTCTAATTACAATGTAATGTTTAGTTGATGTCATAAAAATGACATTACAAACTGCCGTAGTAAAAAGTAGCTGTCTTGGCTGTTAAGAGTAGATTGTCAATGAGATATGACAGCTACTAGCAGAGTCAAAGGAGCAAAAGTTGGTGCTTTGGTTTGACACTTTCTGTAGATGGTGGTGGTGATGATGATGGTTATTGAACAGCACACACAATTTTTTTCAAACTTCAATATCACCTAAAACATCAAATGAAGCAGTGCACCTGCAATCCAGGACAAAACAAGGACCACAAGATAAATATATCTATGAAGGATGTGGATTCTAGAAACTACTCAATGGGGGTTCAATTTATGGGTATATCTCAGCATCCTAGTGCACAGATTTTAATATGAGTACGGGAACACTGTTATTTGATATTCAAAGGATCGAAAAAGTTGTCTACACTGGTGAATCATGGAGTACATTGGTACTCGATAATGAGAGGATACAGAAGTTGATGTGCCCATGTTGGCAGCAGGTGTAGTTGAGACTGGCGGTTGTATCCTCAAATGGGCTATGTTTACACGTGAGGTCACCAACATGTTTACTAGCAGTCCTAAAGGCAAACAGTACACCAAAACTGCTGTCACATCATGTACGTTCAAGTTATTAATTACAACATCCTAGAGGGGACTTCAACAAGTCAGTAAACCACTCTATTGTTCCCAAAAAGAGTCACAGTGTATTGATTATACTCCTTTGCCATTACGTTTTGCATGTCCTTGGACATAACTTGGACTCAACACTACTGAGGACATACAAGATGCTGTTGAAATGGGTAATGCCATTAAGTCCATCCTTTGTGACTTTGGATGTGTGTTGAGCAATCTTTGGTCAGCAGACCCCACAACATATTCGGTGTCATGAGTTCATACTATAAGAAAACACTGTCATGGTCTGGATGTAACAAGTTGCAAGCAAAGAGGTAATGTTTCCCACGTTTTTCACTGTGGTATGATCTTCACAGAATTTTAGGGTTATGGTGAATTTCCAATCACAATCCACTTTTTTAGCTGTATCAGTTCACAGTGTTAATCATGCCTTTATCTATGAATGTCTGTGAGTTCGTAAATTTGCCTATTTTATCTCTATGGCCAGAAGTAATCTCATTTCATATAAATTACTGGTATGTATGCTATTATTTAATTTCTTATGAACTGCTATTGGTTCTTAAAAAAGCATTATGAATTGTTTCCTGTTGTGTATATTGATAATCACCAGAACTGAACAGAGCCAGGGATATGATGAATAAGACAGACTATGCACAGGTATGCTACACTAAAAATGCATACTTTTAGAAAAAAAAAATGTGTGATGGAACTTATTTACTGAATCTGCACAGTATTTCAACAATAAGGAAAACAGTCATCAACATGTTGGTTAGTGTGAACATAAAAATGCTTAGTTTCACTGGAGGGTTATATATTCACCCTCCAGTGGTGACTCTTACTTTTTAGGACTTGCACTGATGTAATACAACAGCATGAGAATTGTTTACATGGAATACAAGCTAAAATTGTTGCTGTGGACCATATTTGTCCCTTTAAGAACACACCTTTATTAAATGTCTGCATTTGATTTTGATTACTGTATCTTGGAGACTGTTAATATTGATTAGAAATAGTGCAGGATACATTGTTTTGCATGCTCAGAGAAAAGACTGATGCACAGTTTCAGAAGCACATGATGATCAGCCTGTGAAGCAGACAGTTTTGCACTAGTGTAGTGATGATAACATTTCCATCATTTTAAGCAGAGCTTGATTTTTTTTAGTGGTAAATGTGGTGTTGTGGACTGAGTCTCAGCAACATGATGATTAACAGCAGCAAAGGTTTTCTCTTTTGAGAAACACACTTTGATACAGCCTTGCAACCTCACATTAATTTCCCTTCATGTTGCCAAACGTAAAAAAACCATGCATCTACCTTTTTGTGATATGAATATTCCATTATGATTAACTGAAACACTTGTCAGGGAACACTCTGCTGTTTTACTTGAGATGTATGCAAAACAGAGAAAACTTGACACAAATGTCAAATATAATATACATACATTCTCACCAAGTATCCAGTGAGTGTATCTACAGACTGACTTGTATCAATAATATCTAAAAAAATTAATTTTAATTAATGCTTACTTAACTTCAGTCGCTGCATTTCACCATTGCACCAAAGTAATCTCTGTGGCAATAAAACATTACTCTCCACAATTTATGAGCTGTACTGAGGACTTCCACTGTGAGAAACTGGATTACTATATTAGTGAAAATTTGGATATTTATTTTGTTACTTTAGAGCCACAATAAATTTGTAAAAACTGAATTAAAATGTTTAATGCTCTAAAGAAAACATAACATCAGTGAATATTGTGTTTAGCCTTCATTTTTACTGATCTTCATATGACTTGTGTGATAAGCACTCTTACGGGTGTCAGATGTGAAATTATAGCCTGATTTGTCTATTGGATATGCTAACATAAGGTTATTGTATAGCTCTCAGAAAGATGAATTAAAATAATGAGAATTACACATTTTAGTTTTTTGATATTTTCTGTATTTTTTTTTATTTTTTTAATAGCTATCATTACATTCTTCTTCCTTTGCACATCAAGAGATACAAGAGTATCAGTTATGCCAATTATCCTCATATGTATTACACACACAGATACACTTCTATCAGCAATGAGCAATAACACCAACATTTTACAGTTACCTAAATAATCTCTATAAATGCATTATAATACTGCATTAGGTGTGCATAATATAGATAATGTTCAGAACATATTAATACTACTTAATTCATATTTGAACAGTAGAACATCTTGATGGATTAACAACAATATGTAAAGGATATACTGCTACTCACCTCATAGAAGGGGTATTGAGTCACAGGAAGGCACACTGAGAAGATTGCTAAAACACTAAGCCTTCTGCAGAAGGTCTTTGTCATGTCTTAGCAGTCTTTTTCATTTTTGCTGTCTGCAACCCAATGTTTCCTCTATGTGGTGAGTAGAAATGTATCATTTCCATATTGTTGTTAACTTACATTTGATTTCATAAATGCCTTACAATACTGCATCAACAATGCATTACACAGATAATGCTTTGACTGCAATGTTTCTTGGGCCTATTTTTTATGTGATGTGAACACTTCATAATTTAATTCTAAAGCTCACCTGTCTGTTATTTTCTTAAAACTGAAAGGGATCTCCACACCACTGGAGATCGGGCTGCCACAATGCAAGAGTTGTTGGTGAACTAAAGGACCCCCTGCATGCCAGTAATTTAATAACATTTACTATGAGGAAGCAGTTCCACATTAATGTACATAAGCTAAGTGTTTTTATAGAATTCCAGTCTTATGCTGGTGTAATTATCCACAATTGTCTTCAATTTTATTATTTATTTATTTTTCCATCTCAGTTGCATGGATAATTTTGCTTAATGGTGAGTAGTTTGGAACTTTTACATCCATTATTGAACTATTACCTGAGTGACTCTGAAAAGATTACCATAATCATTCATACATTTTGAGATACAAATAAGTTTGATCATTCTGTGCCTTAATATAAGTGTCTGTTTCACATTAAGTTACCTGTTAGCTAAAGTTGAACAGGTATTTACTGTTCAAAATTTGTGAATATGGGTATTAATCATTTTGGAACCAGTTGGGTAATGGTTTGATAATGGAAGAAAAAGTTCAGGACTAGTCACCATTAACCCAAATAACTGTGCAACTGTATAAGAAAACAAAAGAACTGAGGAAAGTTTTTAGTTGTTGCATACATGATCTAGTGTGCTACAGAGGGTGTTCACATTCAAATTGTGAGAGGTTTCTCCCAGTCTGAGTATTATTTTATCCTGTACATTGTACTGGCTTTGTTAATCTCTCTCATAGGCACCAAAAGAATATTTGCACATTAGACTTGTTAACTATAGTGAAAGAAAATCATCTCATAGTAGCAAATTACTAATTCAAAACTGTGAACTATCCTACATTATACATATAAAAATAGTATACCTATATAAAATGTAGTATTCATATAAAATAAATGTATGTATAAAATACATATAAAATGTAGTATACATATATGAAATAGTATACTTATATAAATAGTAAAAAAACTACGTTATAAATGTTAAAATGTTAGCTACTGACAAAAACACAGAACAGTGATGCAACTAGTCTCTAATTACATACCATGATACCATTGACAAAAAAATAAATATAAAAGCTGATATTGAATTTATAGGTTTCAGAATAAAAGAATCCATTTATGAAGCACAAAAGGACAGAACGAGAGCTGTAGGTACTTAATGTTGACAGAAACAACAAAAATAATGGTAAGTTTGTGGGAAATTTTAAATCTTTGTGAACAGATATCAATCCTACAATTCTCATCTGGTAAAACATAGACAATAAATACTACAGATCTGGTAAAAAGTCCTTAATTCAAGAACAATTCCATATCATATAACACCACAGTCTATAGAGTTATAATTTTTCCGTTGAAACTTAATTGTTATAGGTTTATCTTACAAAAGTATTCAGCTTTAGTCCTCAGCTTCATTCAATTTATAATCAATGTTTTCAACTAAAAAAATAAAAATAAAAATAAAAACACACTTACACACACACAAACTGAACCAATGTAGAGTAACACCTTACACATTCAGTCTTTGAACAAAAAGGAATTCCTCCTACTGAAAACTAATTATGTTATCTGAAGATCTTACAGTGGTTTCATTTAATTTTCACTAAAAAAGGGGCTTTTGTAAACTCTTCAAATGTTTAGAAAACATACACATTTGTACTAATCTCAAATGGCGAATTAACTTTTCCTATATTTGTTATATTTATATACAACAGTATTAACAGTTTAATTCATACAAGTCTCATTTGGTAGCAAATAGTGATAAACTGATAAATATAGTGTGTCAAAGAACTTGGGAACCACATGTGAGTTCAGCATTTCATTAATAAGTACATTGGCCTCAGCAAATTGGGGTACACACCCAGCTTTCTGAAGATGAATTTCATTTCTCTCTTTTTTTTGGAAATCGGATGGACTGCAAGATGCACAGAGCCAGTCTTGTCACACAGGGAGTACTCAAAAAATGAAAATAAATAGAAACTGCCAAAAACAAAGTTATGGGGTGCCTCCTATTCCTCATCCCTCAACTTTCTTACATCATGCAAGTGCATACAGGAGGATGATAGGATGGCAACTACCATCAATATTATCAATCCTACTACAACTGTAAGCAATCATGTTTTGAGCACATTTTCTTAAAAAAAAAAAAAAAAAAAAAAAAAAAAACCTTGGAAAGAAGTTTCTCAGGTTCATTTCAGTTGTGGTTCATGATCAGCTCATATTTTTCCCTAAACCTATGTCCTATTTCATAATGTTGTTCTATTGGTATTATTGAATTCTTCCTTAAAACTTGCATTTTGCAATTTTCTTCTAGTTGTAGACTGTTGATCCAAAAAAATCACTATGGTACTCAAATCTGAAACACTTAATTCTTATAAATGTACCACAGAAATTTATGCACTTCCTAGTATCATATCACTAATTTTCACAGCAAACATTACTAGAAAATTAATAGCTATTAATCTGGCGTATAATCTTGGTTTTTTTCTGTTTTCGCCGGTGCGAATTAGCAGTTTCTGATGAATTTGATGAATCATCAGATGAATCTGATAGTGTTGGTGAGGGAAAACCTGTGTCAGTTGGCCATTCATTATTAATTTGCTCTACTTGTCCATATTCGTGCTGACGTAGTTCACTTGGTGGCGGAACTGTCTCAGTTCTTGACTGGGATCTGCCAATTATAGGCCAAGATCCTTCGTTCATGTGTTGAGAACTTACTTGAGATGTGTTAGTAATGGGCCAAGATACACCTACATGCTGGGTTGGTATGTGGGAGTTGCCAGGTATGGACCAGGGTATTTCTCCTGCATGCTGGGATGGCATCTGAGATTTGATGACTGTTGACTGTGGTACTGTGAATTTCTGTGCAGCATGTGATGGGCCAGCTGTAGGCCAGGTTACTTCTTCATGGCTGGGGAATATGGGAGGTGCACTATCTGAGGGCCACTGCTGTGCTGCATGTGATGGGCCAGCTACAGGCCAGGTTACTGCATCTGCTGGCTTGGATACTGCTGGAGGTGCACTATCTGAGGGCCACAATGCTCCTTTTGCATGTTGAGATGATAGCTGTGGCACAACATTTATGGACCAGGACCTTTCTATTTGTTGGGGTAGTACAGAGGCTTGTGCATATGTTGTTTGTGGTGACTGAGATATCCCCATCATCAGGTGTGAAGACCCAGCAGTGGCTGCAATTACATCTGGTGCAGGTTGAGATGACCTTCCTGGCTGCTGATGAAACTCATGTCTTCTCAAAGTCAAATTGAGGGGCACTGTTAGGAGCAAAATACACTGATTGTAAGAAAGTTTTATGGACATAAATGGTGTTGATAATAAATATTAAGATAGCAAATAAATACTTAATGTTACATGCACAACAGTAAACTTACATTTACTGAGTTAATGTTACAGTCAAAGTAACCTTAGGCAAAAAGACTTCCTCAAGGCATCTTCCCCAACTCCTTGAACATGTTTTTATAATGATCCAAATTATAGTTTTTATTTATAATTCTTCTAAACCTTTTCTGTAATTTGAATATTGGGGTGATATTTTGTGCACTTGATCACCAAAAAGTGATAGTCATTAGCTATCATCACTGTACAAAGGAACAGTATGAAACTACCAGCCACTTGCTGTTACAAGCTGATAATAGGACTGCAAGAGCATAATGTTTGGATAACAATGTCTTCACTTCAATTGGTAGTCAATATTCACCCTTAAAAGGTTTTTGTAGTGTTAGTTTAAGGAAAAGAATACTGTCAAGGTAAATGTAGACAACAGTGCTGAAGATTGTTGCAAACTCTTTAGTGGCAAACACCGTCAATGTCAGCTGAAGTGGAATGAGCATGAGCACTAGCACTAGCACTAGCACTAGACAGAATGGCATGCTATTGTAGTCCTGTCATCAGTTTCTAACAGCAGCTGCCTGGTAGTTACATACTATTTATATGCACACATTATCATTAGCCATGATATTTTTTGGGGGATCACATCCACAAAATATGTCCTCAGTATTCATGCTACAGAAAAGCACCATAAGAAAACAACTAAAAACAACAATTGTGATAATTGTAAAAAAAAAAAAAAAAAACATTTACAGTGTTTAGATTCTAACTGCACATCTGAACGCACTTACCAATACATTATATTCATTAAGGAAAATGCTAGTAACTATTACTCTAATAGCTCCATACATGATCATGGAACAAGAGCCAAACTTAACCTACACATGCTGTGAAAAATTAAACAAAGATCTCAATATTTTATACTAAGGAATCAAACTGCAGAGTACATTCCCCAAGGCAATGAAACAAATTACAACACATACTCTCAGATTATAATGCATGATACTGAAAAATTGCATCCTGAAGATCAGTGATGGAAAATGTTAACCTCCTTTCATTTTTCTAAGTTCAACGTGTTCACTATGGAGGTATTCTGACTCAGTTTTTCTGCAAGACAAATAGAAACTCAAAAAATGTAATTGAGCGACAGGGGTAATATCACAGTTCTACTGTGAGCCAAATGGATGAGTCTGTAATATAGGCAGTGACTATTGATGGCATGTGAATGAATAGTATGTTAGTTTTGGGAATAACTAGACATTTAAGTAATTATGTTCATGTCTGATAAATTTTAATGATGTTTTATTATTGTATTAAGCTAATATCATACTAAAATGATCTATGGAGGAATAGAATTCTATCTGATTTTTTCCTGATACACATTTACTGCTATTAGGACTGTTAATTTTTAAAAGTTTGTTACTTTTGAAGGAAAGTTATTAATTGCTTAATTAAGTACAGTAATTATTGAGTACTGAATATTATGTTACTGGTATTAGAAGGAAAACTGTAAACCAGTTTTTGTGTTTTGACAAGTCTCCTGTACATTAAGTCAATGGCTTGAAATTGTAGGTAACAAGACAATAAACTTCTGTTCTATACTATTCTATTCTATTCTATTACAACTGCAACAGAAAATATCTACTACTGCTATTACCTCTAGTACTAGTATTACTAGTACTACAACTAATTCTTCTACTGTCACCATGAGCAGCACTACTGTCCTTGTGACCAGCAAATGAAATAAGTTATTTCGTGTTAGACAGGCCAGGTTATTTTGCAGATTTATCTCAATCAAGTTGGACCATTGGTTTTTACACACATAATATTTGCTACCAAATCTTATAACAGAAACAGTGTCCCTTTATTTGGGAACAACTTCATGAAACATCTTTATGATATGGGAGGGGATTCCACAAAAGGAAAATCAAGACCTCAATTGCATAAACTGATATCATCAATATCATCTGTTACACATGTGTGTAATATTTACAGGTAGAATAAATTTATTGACAGCTATTTGTCCAAAAACTGACCTCTTCCTTGGGAGACCAGATCCAACCTGCCATAGGCCAGGGAGAAACAGAAGAAGACCATTGGTCTAACTGGTCTGGCTAGTTTTAACTTCTAAGGGCCTCTTTCCAGACTTACGATGGAGACTGTAATGGTCTGAGAGATGAAAGAGACCAAGCAGTCATCAACAGTGCTCATATAACAGAAGCAACAACTCTTTTTGTTCTGGGGTTGTTATACAAAGAAGCTTCATCCTGAAAGATGATGGTATTTCTTCCTGTACTCACAGTTGGTGAATGTCAAGAAGACTGGTAGGGCAGCAGTTGTGCTATTTGCAGGAATGTTCAGGATGTCTGTATTGCCTGCAGTACTGTGATGTAGAAGACAATAGCGTATGCAGTACTCCATTAAAAATATCATGATGGCTTGGATTCTGGGTGACAATTGCACAGAAGGAGCTATCATACAAGAAAGGAATGCTACGCAAGGTTGAAAAAATTAATGTTATGGCACTAAGGCTCTGTGGGTAGCTAGAATATCTAAAACTATAAATATGAAAAGCCCAGACAGATACTTTAAGAATCAGTAGGATGCAATGGCAAGAAGAGGATAGAATTGTTTGTACTGTGGCAGATAACAGTAAAGCAGGAAGAGAATAATAGTGAACAGGGAAATTGACAATAAATTGCCGCGTTAGATTAGCCGAGCGGTCTAGGGCGCTACAGTTATGGACTGTGTGGCTGGTCCCGGTGGAGGTTCAAGTCCTCCCTCGGGCATGCATTTGTGTGTTTGTCCTTAGGATAATTTAGGTTAAGTAGTGTGTAAGCTTAGAGACTGATGACCCTAGCAGTTAAGTCCCATAAGATTTCACACACATTTGAACATTTTTTTTTTTGACAATAAATTAAAGGGTTATAAGTAGTAAACAAAACAAATGTTGACTACAAAACTGAATAGATATCCAACAGACATTGAAATCATACATGTACTACCAACCACAGATAAGGGTGAGAGAAAAACTTAAGTAGTTTGTAATAATGTTAAAGAAGTCAATAAATATTTCAAAGGGGTTATGATTTTGTTCATAATGGAGGACTAAACTGAAGTAGGAAACAGAAAATAATAAGACAGTTTGGTCTCGATGAATGAGATTGGCAGGGAGGAAAATTCATAAAGTATATGCATGAGTAGGTCAGTTGATTGAATTTTCCAAGAACCATTTGAGAAGGAGGAATATATGGGAGGTGTCAGATGGCCAAAGAAGACATCATAATGCTTTATTTTGGTATGACAAAGATTTTTGATCTAACTAAGGAGTACATGAATTATGCCAACACTGATATTGGTAGTGACCTACTAATGACATACCAACTGAATTTCAAGAAGTTGCCGGCCGGTGTGGCCGAGCGGTTCTAGGCGCTTCAGTCTGGAAGAACTGCGCGACCACTACGGTCGCAGGTTCGAATCCTGCCTCGGGCATGGATGTATGTGATGTCCTTAGGTTAGTTAGGTTTAAGTAGTTCTAAGTTCTAGGGGACTGATGACCTCAGCTGTTAAGTCCTATAGAGCTCAGAGCCATTTGAACCATTTCAAGAAGTTAAACAGGAAGCAGCTAAAATGCTCAAACTTAGACAAGTTGACAGAATTACAAAATCAGACTGCATTGGAAGAATATGTGACAAAAGGAATGGTGCACTTCAAGGAGCTACTGGTGATGAAAACCAATGGAACTGTCTTAAGAGTTGGTGTAAATGCAACAGAAAAAGCACTGTGATTGAAAATAGCAGTAAAGAGTGCCAAAGGTAACAGATAAGATTCTGGAATTAATAACATAACGAAAGAAATGTAAAAATGTAGAAAATGAACAGCAACAATATAAAGAGGAACTGATGAGAAGAAATGGCATGAGATAGATATAAAATTGAAACAGGGTAACACAGGTTCTGCACAAAGACTAACAAATAATCACTTTAGGGAGTACAGAATAAGAAGCACAGTGGTTAATACTGGAAAAGATAATTATGTATTAAAAGCACAAAGTAAAGTTAAAAATAGGAAACAGTACACAGAGAAACTTTGTAACTGCCTACAATAAATTACACTGATCAAAAATGGAGAAGACAATTGGGGAAATTCAATATTTACTTTAGAATTCCAAAAAGTTATGCATGAACTCAAAAGCTTTGGTGTTAATGAATTAGCAAGAGGCATCAAGATAAAGGGTGGAGCAAGGACTATAGACACATGTGAATTAAATTCATGAAACTAGTGAAGCTTCAGTAAAATTTGAAAAGAATTTAATTACACTTCAAAAGAAAGCAAGAGAGGTAGTCTCAAAAATGTTCATCTAAAAAGTTTCGGAGAAATTATCAGAGCTGCTCATTATGTTTCTTGGGAGGCTAATTAGGAAATTCAACTCTTCCACTTAGGATTCTTCCCAGAAATAAAAAAAAAGTTTTAAAAAAATCATAACAGTTTCTGTTCACTTTTGGAAAATACTGGCACTGTTATGTCATCAGTGACTTATATCATACTGACATTCTATCAATGACAAACAACTCACATGTGAATATACTCCTTTATTCCTCTCACTGCCTGTTCAATATATAAACTACACGAAAGTCATGATAATGAGCAACCCGGCCTTGCATTAGTTGTGATTTTGGACTTTTGTTCCATTCCATCAGTGTTGACTACATGTCTGCTTCACATAAAGAGAATTGACTTTATTTATTTATTTATTTATTTATTCAATACTTCAAGCTCCATAGCTCTATGAGCAAATAAATCACAATGATGTAGAACATATCAAGAAAATACAATAAATCTGCACATGTTATTGTTACACATTGGTCTGTACATAAAATAGTTTAATTTGTAAAGACAAATAAGTGTTAACAATGAAGTTCAAATTAAACATTTTACAATGCACTACACAATAATTCACACTGATTATACATGTTAATAAAATTTCATAAATAATAGAAATGATTTCAAACATGTAAGAATTGTATGTATGTATGTATGCACGTAATGTTTTAACTATTTTTTAAATTTGTTGATGTAAGTAATAATGGGTTTGGTATTGGCTGGAAGAGCATTAAACACCTTTGTACAGGAGAAGTGAATGCCATTCTTGAAATAGCTAGCCTCTCTTTAGTTCTCTGTACAAACAATACTCATGTATAGGGTTACAGTTGTGGCAGGCCATAGTGGTCAGAGACAGTGGCAACATGTGTGAGTTGTGCTTTTGCGAATGTGTGTTTGTTTTCTGTCTCCAAAGAAAATCTTTTCTCCAAAAATTAAATTTTTAGAAGTCTTTTCATTGTGTCTGTCTGTGACTCAGTGCCTACTCTATGTGGTGATTAGAAATCTATTCCTTTCATAATGTTGTTAATATGGTTGTGATATATGTAGTTCATTTTGTACCTCTAAGGTTCTTAGCATAACAGAGATAAGAGAAAGGGTGGTAACTGAGATGACATGATGAGGATGCTCAGTTGTTTGAAAAATTTTCTAAATGAACTCCTAGGATGGCATCTACAAATGATCCTGATCACTTGTTTTTCTGATCACATTTTCTTTTGATGTGATTAGTTGCACCAGAATACTAGGCAATAAGACATGATCTACTGGAAACAGCCCAAGCACATAGTGCTGGCTGCATCTTTATTACCAATAGAAGCCATAATGTGGGTACAAAATATTGCTGAGCTCTGACTTCACACAAATCAAGGTTGTGTAGAGAAAAATTTAGTTTTTTGTCTATATGTAATAAAGAGGACTGCATTTCCATGAATTCTTTATCACTATACTTTATTTTTATTATTCTTCCATTTCATGTGTTGTGTGAAAGTACAAGTTGTGTATTGTTGACATTATGTCATATTATTTCCAGTGAACCATTCCAGAATCTCTCCAAATGCTGTGTTTGCCATGCTCTCTGTGCTGCTGTTTATGGTTTCACAACGGAAACATCTGTTTCATCTGCAAAGAGAATAAAGTGTATATAGGTTCACACATACTGGAATATCATTTATAAAATTAGCAGATAACAGAAGCCCAGCATAGATAATTGTGGGATGCCACAAGTCATAGTACCCAAGTCAGATGAGGCAGTTGCCCCTTTTGCAAATCAGAACTACTGTTTGCTGTCTATCATTCATGATTTGAGTCATGGGCTTTCTTTTACCTCCCTGTAGCTGATACCATATTGCCACCAAGTTAAAAAATCCATTCTACATAATCAAAAGCTTTCTCCAAATGTATGAATACAATGAATGTTTCCATGTTTTACTGAATCTACCTTCTATCATTAGCTGCAAGACTAAAAATTGCTTCTCAAGTGCCCCTGCATCTGCTAAAACAAAGCTGATTATTTAAAGTTTTCTCTCCTGTGCTTTGGTAAGGTAACCTTTTAAGTTCTTTTTTTTCAGTATTTTTGATGTGTGGAATACTAGAATCCTCTGAAATATAAAAATAAGTGGATAAAAGGGACAAAATATTCAGATTTCTTCCAGATGTTTGCTCATAACTTGAAAACAATGCACTTTTTGAGTAGCATCATTTGGTACTAAATTAAGCAGGACTAATTTTCCTTCAGTTTTGAGAAAAATTATTTATTTTTTCTAGCACAACCATTTGGTTCAAATGAACACTGAAATAATTAGTTGAAAAGCACTGTTTGATACATGCATTGTTTGCTTTTCTTTTTTGTATTCTCCTTCAGCCCCTCTGCTCTCATTGACTTTGTCTCTCTATTTCTGTCTTTCCCTGTGGAGTCCAAGCCCTCACATGACCTATGAATGAGGATCTTTTGTTTGACTGTGACATTTTTCCAACTATCATTCCCCTTCTGTCCCTACTCTATTTTCATGAAGTCCTGTCAATTATTATTGACCTATCACCCTGTGCATTCAGTGCATAACTTGTTTTGAAAGATAATTCTGAAAATAATTCTGACTTTGAAGAGATTTTTGTGATAGAGTGTTGGATGGCAACAGTGCAATGTACAGTGGAAGTGGAGTGACAGATGAAAAACAAGATTCTTATAAACATTTTGGAAAGCAAGTTTGAAAAGAAATGCAGGAAAGAATGGTCATCTTAAGAAGCTCATAAAAAATATCAGAAACAATGAATCAATGAAATGTTTGTTTGCTGCCCATGTAATGAGTGTTCAAGAAGGGTGTCTGGCCCAAAAGTTATGATAAGTGACAGTAATGGTGAACTGCATCAAATCAATCTTAGAACTGATACTCAAAACAATATCTAGTCCAGAGCAGTATGCTCCTTTCTAGTTGTGGGATTTATAAGAATGTGGAAAGATGAGGCAGAAGAAATGTATGGTGCCCAAATGTAAATTTATTCATGTTGATTATATGTGTGAGAACTGTATGCCAAACTGATCCAAACTGATATTGAGTGCAGGTTCCCGAATTTTGTGGACAATGCTTTACCAATTGTACAATCTGAGCATGCCTCACAAGGACTCAAAGTTTCAACTTGTCACAGGCTCTTTTTCATTTCCTACCAAACTCATCCTCATTATAGATGTCAGTATGCAGCTTCATCTCAGCTTATCATCTCCTGGCACAGTGGTGAAGCTATTCCTGAAATTGTCAAAGTGAACAAAGACAATAACCTAGAACAGTGATTTGTTCAGGTAATTATATTAGTGACTGATCTTTTGTAAACCACATATTTCAGCTAGGGTTTGTTGGATGAAGGTACACTTCATGTGAATCACTGAATATAGGTGGTATCAAATATCAACACTAATATGAGCAATGTTAGTATTTTGTAGGAATATGATATAATAATGTATTAGAAAGACACTTCTTACTGACACTCATATGCTGCCTGTTCACTCCCATTTCTGGCTTGAGAACGATGATGTTGAACTCGTCCACTAAAAATAAGGAAAAAAAAAGGAAAGTGAGCAAGGCAAAAAAAAAGGGAAAAAAATACAGACATATGATTTAAACAAAGATTAAACTTGTGGGAAGGATATGAAACTAGAATGATTCTGAATGGCAGCAGGGTTAGTTGTGTTGCATTGCATTAAATAAGGACATAGCTGAGCTGTTTATTATTTGTCCTCATCTTGCCAAGAAATGGAAAAACATTTGTCTTGCATGCCTTAGTACCAAAAACAATCCACCTATATTAGCTATGGTTCATGCTGATTTTGTAGTGTTTTAACTTAACGAACATGGGTTTGCTTATTCAATTGGACTTAAAAATTCAATTAGTGCACTATACACTCCTCAGCAGAATGGAGTTGCTGAGAGGGAAAATAAAATCCCATGTGAGATGGCAAATTCTTGGCTCTGCTCTGCTGAACACATATCAGATGCATTGTAGGGTGGGACAATTCTAGCTGCAGTACACATTCTGAATCGAACTGGTCCCACAAAAATTAAACATCAAACTCCAGTTGAAATATTCTTGAAGAAGGAAGGTTGTTTTGATAATTTGGTCATATTTGCAGTGTAACATATGTGGATACAATCATGTAAAATTTAATTGCAAGCAATTACAAGAGCCACCATCTCAAGAGACTACAAGCATTGCTGATGTGTCAGACACAGATGAAAAGGAAGAGGTTACAAAAACCGAATGTGAAAATGTTGATTTTCAAGTCAATAGACAAGAGGCTTGTATAAACCAGCATGCAGCTCTGAGTAATGGGAATGAACCATTTGTGTGACACTGAGGGCAAGTTAAGATGAACTTGGGAGCAAGAAATGAAGACAAAGTGATGCACAATTTAAGTGGTTGGTGGAATTTGAAGAAACCACCTTGTCACTGTGAGCCCATCAACTGAGAACAATGCTTCTTTTTGAGACACCAAGGAATGATGATGAAGCGGTGCAGTATGAAGATTCTGAAGATTGGAAGAAAGCAATGAAGGCAGAAATGAATTCTCTTAAGATGAATAAAGCATGGGGACTACTTCATAAAACTAAAACAAATAAGATGATTGAAAATTGGTGTTTTTTTCCACAGAATTAAATTCAGATGATGAAGTGGGTTGACATAAGACTTAGCTGGTGGCAGAAGGATGTATTCAATGATTTGGAATGCTTTATGCAGACACATTTAGCTCTGTAGCAAGATACGAGGTCACTGGAGCCCTGTTGAGTGCTGGAATTCAACATGACTGGTGTACAATGTAGATTGATGGAATGATTGCATTTTTCAGTGCTATTCTGAAGTAGGAAATTTAAATGTGTGAACCAGAGGGCTATGCTGATGGTACTGGATGTGTAGGTAAATTACTGAGAAGTCTGTATGGTTTAAAGCATGACTCAAAATGCTTATGTGAATGTGTTGTTACATTTATCAGTGAATGGAGTTCATGGGAGAACCATTCAGATTGATTTATGTTATTATGTGAAATCCTGGTATTGCTTTTTAATGTTGATGATGAATTGGTTATGGGCCAATTGGATACATGTTTTCAGGCCACTGCGGAAAATGTAGATTACTACCTTGGCTTACAAATCATGAATTTTGACAACTGTATTCAAATAAATTAGTCTATATGTATGAAGACAATTTTATAGAAAATATGGCATGATGGATTCAAAACCATTATCTTTTCCAAATGAAACAGATACCAGGTAAATCAGCTGCTTTTACTAATACTAAACTCTGTCGAGAAATAGATGGAAGTTTATTGTATTTAAAACAGGAGACAAGACCAGATTTATTGTATGCTGCTTTCAGAGTTTAAGACTCATAAACAAAAGTGCATTTCACAGTGTGCAAACAAATATTCAGATATCATTAATTAACAACTACAGATCGTATTTAGTTAGAGAAGAATGAGGACTGTAGTGTTGCAACTTATAGTGATGCTGGTTGTTGTGGGGACACATGCACAAGATGATCAACAGATGACAGTCTTCTCATGTTTCAGAGAGGTCCAGTTATATGAAAAAGTAAATTATGTCTGTTTGTTGCTCTTTCTGCAAGGAACCAGGATATCTGGCTACAAATGAAGCTTCCAAATAACTTGTGTCATTAGACTGACTTCTGAAAGAAATTACTGCCATTAGAGTGTCCTCAGTTCCTATTTTATAAATAGATAAGTATAGTATTTTCAAAATTATTAATTGGTCATGATTTTATGAATGATCTGCATGTGTACAGACCATGTATCATTACATTCATCATCTAGTTATTCAGAAGAAGATTAGAGTGAATTACATACCAACTAGAAGAGAGGCAGTAGGCATTCTGACCAAACAGTTACTATTTCAAGAGTTATAGGTGGTGAAGGAACTTGTTCCTAATGCGTCTACCTTATGACATGTAAAACATTGTAGGAGAGAGTGAATGTTCTTGTTTTTTTGGTGTTAATATACAGGGCGATTCAAAGTAACTGTACACTCTTCATGGGTGTACTGTAACAATCAAAATAAGAGTGAAATGTTAAAGTTTTGTCTGAAACTGCTTTATTTCCGAGTTATAGTGCATAATATCATTTGCGGTAGGAAGTACATATGCGCCAGCAGAAGCTTTTGGCATGTTGTTCTCGCCTAACATCCACAGACGTTGCTTTGTCACTGAAGCCCTTCCACATTTCAGTTGAGAAGTTAGAGAGTACCTCAAAGCTGTATATCCCAGTAAGGGTGTAGGCTTACAGGTCGTGCAGGATCAATTACGTGGCCTGCCAGATCTATGGATCTTAACCCATGGACCTTTCGGGCTGCCTCATGGAGCTCGTATGTGGTGTTGCAATTGAGGATGTAGCAGAACTACAGCAGTCAATTGAAAATAGCTGTGTAGTTATGCAGAATAAGATTAACAAAGCATGCAACTCTCCAAGATTGGTAAGAAGTCAAGCATGTCTACATGGACATCATTTTGAATATGTCATGGAGTAACCATACAGTACATAGTTGAGTTGATTTTTGGGTCCCTTCGTGTCATTGCTTCCCTAGAGGAATTAATTTAGTGTTATTTGCATTGCACTTGTGATTCCTACTCTACTGTGTAGCTCTGAAATAAAGCAACTTGAGACGAAAGTTTATTTTACATTTTACTCTTATTTTAATGCATACATTACATTCACAAAGTGTGAATAGTTACTTTTGAATCACCCTGTATACAGTAATGCTATTTTAAGGTTTTGACTGGCAGTCAAATAATTCTTTGATTTGTTGTTGTTGTTCTTGATGCATGTATACTGGATGTCTGATGTCTTTCTGGAAGACAGTGAAAACAGAGACCTTTCTTTTGAGAATGCAGAGGAAGATGTAGTTTTTGATCACAAGAAGACATGTAATCTTAAACCCTGGAGGAAAATTCAATTACTTGGAGGATTATGAGTTGCCCTGTTGACAGCAGTGAATGATGAAGTCCCAGCACCTACACTGAAGCAGCCTTGTAGTGAAGCTAAAAATTGGAATGATACCATAGTAACAGAGCTGCAAGCCCTTGAAGAAAGTAACAAATGGGATTATGTATGTAGGCCAAATTATTGTGAAGTTATTGACACAAGAACAATTTTTAGGCAAAAAAGAAATGAAAAAGGCATTGTTGTTTCTTATAAAGCTTGTTCTTGTGGCAAAAGTTTTACAACAAAGATTAAAATATTCCGAGATATACATTCCAATAGCAAAACTAACTTAAGTGAGACTTTTCCTAGTTTTTTGTAATGAGAATAACTTCCCAATCTACCAACAGGGTATTTGTAGTGCATTTCTTTATGGTGAGATAGTTGAAGACTTTTATGTTAAATTACGTACTGCATGTTTCAGTAAAATGAATGGTAAAGTTTGTAAACTTAGAAAGGCTCTGTATGGTTTAAAGGACTCACACAACAATTGGAATTTTAAATTTTGCTCAGTAATAACTGACTTAGGATTTGTAAGAAGTGATTTTAAATGTTGCTTATATGTAAAGACAGAAAGTAACCACAAAGGATACACACTTGTTTACATTGGTGATCTGCTGATAGCTTCAACTTCCCAGAGTGTAACTGACAGTTTAAAGCTGTTATTGACTGACAAATTTAAAATGAAAGGTTTGGTATGATTAGGAACTATTTGGGAATGAATATTGTTCAAAATTTAGTGGAGGGTACTATTACTATTTGCCAAAGTACCTGCCTTGAAAAAGTGTTGAAAGCTTTTGACATGTTTGAACGTAATTCTGTTTCAACCCTTGTGGAGGAAAAATTGATCACAATATGTTAAAAAGAGAAAAACTTGAAACTGGAGACACTGAGAAAACTTGCAGATAATTAATAGAGTCACTGATGTATGCTATGTTAGGTTTCACACCAGATATTTGGATAGCTATAAGTATTCAAAGCAGGTTTCAATCATGTGCAAGTCTGTATTTATGGATTGCTTTGAAATTTGTCTTGTGTTACATTAAGGAAACCCTAAAACTGAATGTGTTATATGGTAGGGATGAAAAGTGTACTGATCCTATAATTGGCGATGTGGACTGTGATTGGGCTGGTGACAGAGTACACAAGAGGTCCACAAGTGGCTATCTTTTCAAAGTTTTGGGGTGCATTGTTTCATGGGCATCTAAGAAGCAACCCACAGTGTCTCTGTCATCAACAGAATCTGAATCTGTAGCCTTAAGCATGGCAACTAGTAAAGCCTGTTGGCACAGTAATTTGTATCATAGTCTTTCTGGCAGTCAAAGAGCTGTTGTACTTTATGAAGACAATGTGCCAGTAATAAATATTTGCAAGAACACACAGTACTGTCATAAATTAAAGCATGTAGATGTGAAAATTTAATTTGTGAGAGAGAAATCTTCTACTAAGAACATCTGCACAAATGACCAACAAGCTGATGTTCTAACAAAGTCACTAGGTAAAATAAAATTTGAAAAATTTAAGGCCTTGTTAGGACTTACTTGGCGCTTGTAATTATTTTTCACTGATAATTAATAATGAGAGAGGGTGTTAATGGTGCAATGTTAATGTTATCTTAAAGAAGCAACACATTTTTTTTATCTGTGTTATCTTCCATTCTTTAGATGCTTTGGCTGTTGGTGTTTATTCTGTGAGTGTATTGTTGTCTGCCATTAGTTGTAAGTTGTTACACATTACAGTAAACTCTGCACAAACAGGCTTATTTTTGTGCTTCATTTACTGCATCTGATCACAGTTATTTGTCTTTATCACTACAAATCTCACACTTTTAACAGGTTATAGGCCCCGAATAATAATCTGTGCAGTGACCTATGTAGGCCTATGTTGTGCAGGTAGGAATATAAATAAATGGACAAGCATATTGGATTATATAACCATGTTGTGAGTGATAATTGTTTAGATTTGTGTTTTGTCAAATTCATCACCATCTGAACTCCTGGTTTCTGAAAGAAAGCTGTTACTTGATTTAGTGCTTATGAATATGGGTTTCCAAAGTGTCTTCAAATGTAATTTTGACCAAAACCACTATTCTAGTGGTAGACTAAGTGAGAAACAAGGATGATTATGATAGCTTGAAGTTTGGAATGAAACTCATAGCAATGAGTGAACAATTATGAGATTATGCCATAGGTGCAAATAATGCTATGGATGCAGAAGAGGATATAGATGTGCAGAGATTTATTCTGTAGCATGTGGATACATCTCTGCATGCACATGTGAAAAACACAAAAAAGGCAAATGAAGCTTGGGATACTCTAGAAAATCTACTTGCCAGTAAGAATAAAACTATATGGACAAATCTCTGGGATGCTCTGTTAGATACTACAATACCCACATTTGAAGGAAATGTTGAGAATTATGTTACTCATATTCTGGATGTAGCCAATAAACTGCAGAGCCTGGACAAACTAGTTGATGATGGACTAATTGCATTCATTATGCTCAAAGGCTTACCAAAAGTTTGTCCGCCTTACGAGATGGGTATAGTATTCACTGCAATGGACAAAAATTTCACATAAGAAAACAACAAGGCAAAGTTACTAAATGGAAGTGTGGAAGAATACCTGAAGCTGGACAAAGATGGCAGCGACAGTGCATTATTCATAAAGCATTGCAAGAAATCACAGCAGGGTTTTTCCAAAGACAAGCAAGAAATGGGGGACAACGAAATGTTTCTGTTGCTGGAAGTATGGTCACTTCAAGTTCGACTGTCTCCAGAATCAAGAATTGCCAAAGGACTACAAGAGAGTAAACAGGTCGTTGTTTTTTGCACTTGGTATGTCAAATTTCAACTAGAATGAGTGGATCATTGATTCTGGAGCATCAACACACATGATATTAAGGAAGAAATGGCTTCAAGATATTGTACTAGAAAATTGCAAACAAAAAACTGTGAAGTTTGCAAATAATGTTGAATCAGTAAGTGCAGGAAAAGAGATATTATTGTCAGTTCAGGAGATATATCTTCAATCAAGAATGTTATTCCTGTCCCTGGCTTATCCACTTTCTTTCCAGTTTCTGCTTTGGTTAAGAAAGGCATAAAAGTGGTTTTTGACAAAGATGGATGTAATATGCTCAAAAGTGATAGGTAACTTTGTTATGGATAAGAGCCAAATGACATTTATAAACTAAAATATGTTGAACCTGTTTTGCCAGATGAGGAAGCTCTCACTTTTAAAAAATTTTGCAATATTGAAGACATATGGCAGACTTAGCCATGTTAGAGCTGACATCGGATATAAGTTACATTTAGATAGTGGTTACAAAGTTGGAGTGTTGTGGATCTGAAACCGTTGACAAGTATAAGTCATGTGCGCTTGTTAAGATGCCTAAATTCCCATTCCTAAGAGTGAAGGACAATACGCAACTGAATTGCATGGCCTTGTGCATGCGGAATTATCTGTCTCTGTGGATTAAATGTCACATAGTATGGCTAAGTTCATGTATATACTAGTGGATGATTATTCCTGAAGAACAGTCTGTTATTTTCTCATTTTCTCATAAATACAGAATTTAAAACTTGGGCAGAAAACAGAGTTGGTGCAAAGATCAGAGCAGTTAGATCAGACAATGGCAGCGAATTTGTGAACTCTAAATTCAATTCATTTCATAGAGAGAATAGAATAGAGCATTACATTAGTATGCCCTACAGTCCAAAACAGACTGGTGTATCGGAGAGGACTAACAGATCACTTTATGCGATGGTACGATGCATGCCATTTGAATCTGGTCTGCCTATGCAATGTTGGGAAGACAATAGTATCAAAAGGATAGATTGATACTCAATGTATAGTGGAGATGTTGAGTTTCAGACAGGAATAAGGAAAGACTGCAAATCAAGTAAGCTTCCAGCCACACACACACACACACACACACACACACACACACACACACACACACACACACACACGCGGACAGATACACTACTGGCCATTAAAATTGCTACACCAAGAAGAAATGCAGATGATAAACAGGTATTCATTGGACAAATATATTATACTAGAACTACATGTGATTACATTTTCACACAATTTGGGTGCATAGATCCTGAGAAATCAGTACCCAGAACAACCACCTCTGGCCGTAATAATGGCCTTGATATGCCCGGGCATTGAGTCAAACAGAGCTTGGATGGCATGTACAGGTACAGCTGCCCATGCAGCTTCAACACGATACCACACTTCATCAAGAGTAGTGACTGGCGTATTGTGATGAGCCAGTTCCTCGGCCACCATTGACCAGACGTTTTCAATTGGTGAGAGATCTGGAGAATGTTCTGGCCAGGGCAGCAGTCGAACGTTTTCTGTATCCAGAAAGGCCTGTACAAAACCTGCAACATGCGGTCGTGCATTATCCTGCTGAAATGTAGGGTTTCGCACGGATTGAATGAAGGGTAGAGCCATGGGTCGTAACACATCTGAAATGTAACGTCCACTGTTCAAAGTGCCATCAATGTGAACAAGAGGTGACCGAGATGTGTAATCAATGGTACCCCATACCATCACACCGGGTGATACGCCAGTACGGCGATGACGAATACACGCTTCCAATGCGCGTTCACTGCGATGTCGCCAAACACGGATGCGACCATCATAATGCTGTAAACAGAACCTGAATTTGTCATTGAGTACACCATCACAGGCGCTCCTGTCTATGATTCAGTGTCTAGGGTAACTGCAGCCATGGTCTTCAAGCTCATAGTCCATGCTGCTGCGAACGTCGTCGAACTGTTCGTGCAGGTGGTTGTTGTCTTGCAAATGCCCCCATCTATTGACTCAGGGATTGAGACGTTGCTGAACAATTCATTACAGCCATGTGCATAAGATGCCTGTCTTCTCGACTGCTAGTGATACGAGGCCGTTGGGATCCAGCATGCCGTTCTGTACTACCCTCCTGAATCCATCGATTCCATATTCTGCTAACAGTCATTGGATCTCAACCAACACGAGCAGCAATGTCGCGATACGATAAACCGCAATCGCGATAGGCTACAATCCGACCTTCTCAAAGTCAGAAACGTGATGGTACGCATTTCTCCTCGTTACACGAGGCATCACAACAACATTTCACCAGGCAACTCCAATCAACTGCTGTTTGTGTATGAGAAATCGGTTGGAAACTTTCCTCATGTCAGCACGTAGTAGGTGTCGCCACCGGCGCCAACCTTGTGTGAATGCTCTGAAAAGCTAATCATTTGCATATTACAGCATCTTCTTCCTGTCGGTTAAATTTCACGTCTGTAGCACGTCATTTTCGTGGTGTAGCAATTTTGATGGCCAGTGGTGTATTATACATCCAAGTCTGACTTCAGCAATCAGAGACTGTGGTTATGTGTGTGAGTTGTGTGTGTGTGTGTGTGTGTGTGTGTGTGTGTGTGTGTGTGTTTTCTCTAATTCAAGAGAAAAAAAACTTCTTTCACAGAAATTTGTTGTGCCTGTCTGCGACTCAATCTACACTATATAACGAATAACAGTGTATCCTTTTTATAATATTGTCATTATTCCATTCTTGGTTTTCCATTGTTCAGTATTGAGTAGAGGCAGGGAATATAGCTGTTTGCACTTTGTGTTATAAATTGTAATGGGACACCCTTTTCTAACTTAACCTTTTTTTTCAATAGAAATAGTCGATACCAAGTAACTTGCATAGGTGAACATTGTCTCAGCTGTTTAACTAAATGAATTTCATATGATTTTGTATATGATGTATTATATTGCAGGCTAAAATGTATAAAAAAGAAATTAATTTGTTACAATCGTTATGTACTAATCTATATGTGTGGTTAAAATTACTCATCTTTTAAAAATATTTGAAATTACAAAATATCTGGCATATTTAAAAATCATATTATTAATTGCACAATCTAATGCTAATTATTAAATTTATTCCTGGATTCATTTATAAAATAATGTTATAACTTGGTGATGATTTTCCTTTTGTCAAGAAAGTTTGTAAACTCTTTTGCTTTATAAACTCTTTGGAATATTGTGAGTACCACAGAAAGTAGATAGTAGGGGGCATGCCTGTGACGGAAATGTACATGTTTTTTAAATTTTGTCTACAACAATGTAATTGATGGTCATATGAAAATGGAGATTATGAAGTCATTTTGATATAGAAGAATGGAATAAAATAAAAGAAAATCATAGCAACAGATAGTACTTCATCAATTATTTAGTCATCTGGAACCCAGTAAGTCGAAATTTCAGCCACAAGAATGTACTCCTAGACGTGATAACTGAAACCAACAACAACAAAAACAACAACAAGAGAAAAATGAAGATAAGTAAAAAGTTTTTCTTTTTTATATCTTACGCCTCTTAAAGCTTTCGAAATCTATGAAGAGACAGGAAAAATTACTGTTGATGTGTGGGAGGGTAAGATTACAGCATGCAATGTAGCTATTTGCACAAAGAACTGTGTTCCTCACAGAGTGCTTAATGGTAAGACTCTACAGGTGTTGTGGAAGGGAAAAGTATCTTGTTTCAACCATTTAAAGGTATCTGGTTGTTGAGATATACCAGTTAAAAATAGAAGAAAGTGGGATGCCTAAGATAAAGAACTTTTTTGGATATTACAGTGAAATGACCAAAGGTTAGAGACTAATTGATCCACAGAACCACCAAAAAATTGTGAAAGTGGGAGTGTTGTTTTCCTGGAGAATGAATGCATGACTTACAGTACCAGGACACCAGCTGTATATAATGAACGTTACTGTACGTTCTCTTCAAGTGAACAAGATGCTCAATTGAAAGAGGCAGAGGAAGTAGTAGAAGTTAGCAGTGCTGGGAGTGACAGAGCCAACACTGATCGAGACCCACACTACATCCCAGATGCTCAGTCAGTAGCAGACATTCAGGAGATTGAGACACAGTCGACAGACCCTGATACTATAGAAGAGGACCAGCCACTCGGAAGGTCAGCTCGTGTACCCAAATGCAATGAGTACCCAGTTTACATCACCTATCTGGTAAGTGATGTTTCCAGTTTGGGAGAAGATGCCATGAACTTGGAGGATGTCATGTGAAGGAGTGACAGAGGAGACTGGATAAAGGCCGTGAAAGAGGAAATAAATTGATGCTAAGGAGTTTACCCAAAAGTTTAATACAGATTATTGTGAAAACTTTTTATTAAAAGGACAGGCAAAAGTCTTGCAATTGTTGCTTTGTAGATAGATAATTTTTATGTCTTGTGTAATAACAGTGTGATGAAAGACAAGTTGTATCAGGCTAGCTGAGCATTTTGAAGTTAAAGATTTAGGAGAAGGAAAGTCCTGTCTCAGTATCTGTATAACTAGAAAGTGGGAGGAAGGAAGTTTATAACTTGAGCAGAAGTGTTATATTGCAGATGTGCTGAAACTATTTGATATGTATGATTGTACTCCTGTTGTAACACCAATGATATGTGCATTAGGACTTTCAGATGTGCAAGGTGATAAAGTTCACATTCTATGTCAAGAAATTGTGGGATGTTTGCTATATATCAGTGCTAATACAAGACCTGACTTCTTATGCAGCTAGTGTTTTAAGTCAATATAATTGTAAATTTACTAGTATGCACTGGAAGGCAGAAGAAAGAGTTCTTTACTATAGCAATCGTACTATGAATTATGGCAGTGTGTTTGACAAATGAGATTTCAAAGATCTGCAAGTAACTGGGTTTGTTGGCTCAAATTTTGTAGATAATTTAATTACAGGGTTATCACAATTCACAACATGGAAGTGTTTTTCTGTTGGGGAAAAATACCATTTCATGGGAAAGCTAGAAACTGCGGGACAAAAAAATGGTTCTGAGCACTATGGGACTTAACTTCTGAGGTCATCAGTCCCCTAGAACTTAGAACTACTTAAATCTAACTAACCTAAGGACATCACACAAATCCATGCCCGAGGCAGGATTCGAACCTGCAACCATAGCGGTCACGCCGTTCCAGACTGTAGCGCCTAGAACCGCTCGGCCACTTTGGCCGGCAACTGAGGGACATTGCATAGGCAGCTTTAAATTCTGTGGCTAAAGAGGCATTCTATTTGCGACAGCTGATAGGTGAATTGTTAAATAATAAACATCAAAATACTGTAACCATTTTCCATACCAAGAAGAATTCTGCTAGACTACCCCAGAATCCTGTATTGCACTCCAGACTTAAAAAAATTTTGTACTAGGCCTAAAGGACATTTTATTAGACAACGTGTAAGAGGAAGTGAGATTGTTCATAAGTACTGGCAGTCAAAGGTAATGCCTGCTTATGTATTAACTAAACCACTTACTAGAGAGCAACACATGTATCTTTTTCATAAGCTGAAACTGTCGTCAGATTAAGTTGTAGTGAGGTTAGGTTGGTAATCTGGCTCCTTGGTTCATCTTGATCATTGCCATTTACAAGGTATGGGCTATCTCTGAGTAGTAGTTCTTTCCCTGTGTGTACCATGTGACACATATTCTGTGAATACAAGTATTACGAACAATGTAATTGTTATTTATCTTTATCACCACAAACCTCGCTTAGCTAATAGCGCTCGAGGGAAAATAAAGAGCTTCAGAATGTGTGGATGTGCACAGCTCTGTTGGGTTTCATTTAAACGAAACTTACTCCGACATTGGATCTTCGCGCACGGATAAGGAGATGGCAACACTAACAGCAAGATCAGCTGTTGCACGGTCGGCCATTTGGATGACGTCACTGGTCTTCCGCTGATGGCCGCCACGCTCCAGCGGTGGTCGGAGCGGGATGGCATAAGGGGCAGGTGGGCACTGTGGAACACTGTACTTCATGAAGAGGTGTGTCAGCTGCAGCAGATGTGCCGGTCGTGGCATTGGCACTTCCTGTGGGCCATCTACCAATGTCTCAATTGCCTGTGGCGCCCGGCGTGGGTCGCCGTACACAGTCGCTGCAACAACCAGTACAATCATGTTACTGAAATCAAACTATCATTCTTCTTTAATGAGTCACAGGAATTTTTGAACTGTCCACTTTGATTGGAGGTAGTTTACCACTAAATTTCTCCTAACTCTATAAGAACAGCACAAATGGTCACAGGTTTATTTTGCCTGTGGGAGAGCATCACGTACATGCTGAAAAAACTGAACTGTCAGATTCTTGTAAATAGGCGCAAATTATCCCGTGATAGCCTACTTACAAAGTTTCAAGAACAATATACTACAACCCCCTACATATCGCTCCAGTAGGGATCTCGAAGACAGCTATAGAATGTGAGACTTAAGCAATTACTGCTGGTGACAGAGAAAGGGATTCATGCGAGATTTTTCTGAATGTCTTCGCCGAAAATTAATTCGCGCAGACAGTTACATGAAGTCAATGTCTTAGGCGTCCTAGTACCGAACTAGCCCCAACTTTTCTTACCAGTAAACGTTAAGCAGGGAACCAGTGATAGCATCAATGAACCAGGAGAATTTAAAAGAAATAGGAAATATCTAAGGACTCTACGTCAAATATTCAGCTCTGAGGACGAAGATATGGAGCATAAATAGTTAAACTCAAAAGACTTGAACAAGTATGTACCGAGAAAAGTAATGAAAGTTAGAAAAGAACCATTGTGGTTCAGTAGCCGTAATAGAAAATTGCTGCACGAGCAAAGATAGCTGCATCTCTGATTTAACTGAAGTCGAAGCCCAGTAGGCAGACCTGAATGAAGTCAAAATGAGCGTGAGGAGAGTAGTAGGAGAAGCATTCAATTAATTTGAAAGTAAAATCTTGCCAACGATGTGACCAAAAATCGCAAACAAATTTGGTCTTATTTAAAGTCTGTAAGCGGATCGAAATCACCTTTTCAGTCCTTCTGACATTATACTGGCGCTGAAACAGAAGGTGACAGAGAGAAGGCAGAAATATTGAAATCGCTCTTCTGAAATTGTTTCATCGTATACGACCGTAATACGGTATCTCCTTTCAATCATCGCAAGAACGCCAAAACGACAAGAATTGAGATAAGATATCGCGGAATAGGGAATCAACCAAAACTGCTCAATGGTGATAAGGCAGCTGGACCGGATGAGATACCTGTGAGAATTTGCTCCCCCCTAGCGACAGCGTATCACAGGCTGATGGAGCAGCAAAGGGTACCAAGATATTGGAAAAGATCACAGGTCATTCCCTTTTTCAGGAAGGGTTATCGGTCACATGTCAATGATCCTGAATGTAAATAAACGTAACTCATTGTGCATAACTGGATAAACAGATGCATTACTGTTCGATCAAACGATTGGCGATAAATACTTGGAAACAAAAACAACAGTAAATTATATAGAAGAAACGATTCAGTGCGACCTAAGGTGGAATTATCTCATACAACTAATTGTAGGAATAGCAAATGGCAGGCTGAAATTCAGTGGGAGAATCTTAACGAAATGTAATTCAGCCACGAAAGAAGTGGAACACAAAACACTTGATAGACCGATTCATAAGTATTATTCGTCAGTGTGAGACCCTTACGAAATTGGACTAATATGGGAGGTGGAGAAGATCCAACGAAAAGCGGCGCTTTTCTTCGTGGGTTTGTTTAGTCGGCACGAGAGCGTTACGCAGATGCTCAAAAAACTCCAGTAGCAGACGTTACGAAAGAGGCGGTATGCATCATGGACAGGTTTACTATAGAAATTCCGCGAGAGTATGTTCCGGGAAGAGCCAGACAACATATCACTTTCCCACATACGACTTCACGAACTGATTACGACGAGAAAATCGGAGAAATTAGAGTTCATACGGAGCTTTACCGGCAACCATTCTTCGCGTGCGGCATTCCTGAATGGAACAGCAAAGGGTGGAAAAGATAGAAGTGCCAGAAGTCCCTAGTGCCTTGGGTGTCTAGGGTGGGTTGCAGAGTATAGATGTAGAAGCACAGAAGACTAGCTACGGCGCTCATTCCCCTCGTGCTCCACGGAAGAAGCCTTAATAACTGGTACAATGAAGCATCCTCTTACATGCACTTCACAGTGGTTTTCAGAGCATACAGAATGTCCTAGAGGTGTTGCGACAGACTTCGAGTGCTTGTAGAGAGTGTCTTGAGTAGCAAATCGAAGAGTTAACCCGTGTCTGGAAACGTCATCCAACGACGCTGCAGAGCGTCGGGTTTCCATACATAGTTTATTTTTCTCCTGGAGCCCTTTAGAATCTTCATTGTTTTTCGGTATGCAGGAGATAAATAAACTGCAGATGGAAACTCTTGTCCGAAACTATCATCCACAAGGGTAACAGGGCATCGCATTCATAGCAGACAAGGCCTTTCCACGCAGCAGTGTTTTTAAAGTTCTGGAAACAGATGAAAATGGGACGGAGCCAAGTCAGGACTGTATAGAGGATGATTGATGACAGTGAATCCAAGACCTGCCTAGGGCAGTGTTGGCTCAGGTGACTATTAAATTAGGGGAGTTATGTAGGAATTTCATCAAAGAGGATCAGGTAGTGTTGTGGGTGGAACTGGAAGTAGTCTTGATAGGGACGGGGAATATTATGTGGTTGATGTGGCATACTTCCCGTTTCAAGGGGTCCCAGGCGTGCTTAATAAGGTTAAATTCAGAAGATACAGTAGAGCATTCAGTTCGGTTAGTTCTCGCCCCCTGGGGAACACGTAATTGCATTATCGTCTTGAAAACCTTTAGCCGAAATACCCTTTAAAGCGATGAAACGTGTTGGATATGACACCGACCCAAAACGTGACTGACACACCCTGCTGACCTGTGAGACTGCGTGTCTGAGACGCGTCGTGGTCTCTTATCACCTCCAACTCTCCTACGGCGATCATCACGCCCCAGACAAGTCATGCACTTTCCGGTAAAGAGAACATGACGCCACTGATTCACACTCTATTCCAAGTCGTCCAGGTCATCCCTTGCCCACCTACTATGCGCACCACTGTGCTAAGTAGTTCATACTATTGCTCCTAATGAAACCTACAGACCAAATTGATCGTTGGGAGAGAATTATGTTGCATGTTGTTGGCCACGGACGACCACGGAGAGGCAATTTTTCAATATTTTGTGTCCCGCTATAGCGGCTGAGTGCTCGAATGACGTCGCTGTTGTGTACGTCAAGTCGGTGGGTAACGTCGCATATGACAACCCTTTCTGTTGCAAAACGGCAACGAGCGCACGCTTTAGGTTTAATTTACCTTTAGAGGGAGGTTGACAAATTCTACATTGTATACGAATCCACATTGTGCCGTTCACGACTGAATATACAGCGCGTTCTACCGAATTGCACTAAGAATTTAAGCTCATTCTTATTTTTGACACACAACTTTTCCCTGCTGTCAAAAGAGTATTGGGAAAGAGGTTTATGATTAAAAAAAAAAAACACATACTATGCAATTCACGAGGGCTATGTAAAACTTTTTTTGAGCAATTTATCATTAATTTAACTTAATTCCACTTACCACAGAGCGTTCTGGTGTCCTGATAGACTGAAGGTATCACATCTATTACCACGAGTCCACTTCTTGCACACTTCTTAAACCTTTGGAACTTTGAACGTGGATATCTTCTTCCCAGTCCGGTAGTTGGATGGACAGCCCGGAACACAGCGCTTATTTACTATAAACAGAGCTCTGCGCGGCTAAAATAAATGCTGTCGCATCCACAAGTCTTTATCAGTATCGATAGATGTTAAAATTTTGCAGATCTCCTTAAACCGTTCGTATCGAACGCTTTAAGGCGATTTGCAAAATTTTTTTGCCGGTGCTCTGACGGTAGTCCCGAACTTTTGTCTGCTGAAAACTAACCTTGTAATTTACGTTCTATTGACTAATAATGTAGAAGCCGATCTGGACAACACATTTTAATACAAAATAGGCTAGCATTTTCTTGATACGTTCCTTGAGTTACAGCTCCCTGTCACAGTTACTGAAACGGGACATTTCCGCTACAATAGGAAGTAAAATGAAGACATTACAGGTTGTCATTTATTGTATAGTGTCAAACGTTTGTAAATTAGTTCATTTATTAAATGTACGTTAATTCAGCACAAAATTAATTCGTGTTAACGTGCTACGCTTCTTAATGTAATAAGCGTTTCTTTGTGCACTTTTAAATATATGTTTAAGAGACATGTTGAGAGAATTTCTGATGTTGTGCAGTAGTTATTTATGTAGTATGCGAACCACAGAGAGAAGTCGAAATATGGAACGAAATTCCAAAGGAATAGCAGTCACTTCTCTTTGTGGCAGTTTCCCGTAATTTTATTAACGACAGCTGTTAACACAAACGAAACAGAAATAAACTGAAACTCAAGAATGTACGTGAAGTAATTTGAAAAAGCAGAAATATGGAAATGTCACCATGTTAACACTCGCAGGTATCGGCAATTCATCCACCCACTCCAGACTGCTTCCATCCGAAATAGTGGAATTCCATCCCGAGTGACTTAAGTATATGCGGATACTGTCTGCAAAATGTGGCGTGAATGCATGTAGTAAGACGTAATAAATTAAAACAACATGCCTTGAGGCTCGGGCTCCGTTTCGAAAGTGTTAACTTTTAACAACATTATTATTATTACTGTAGCTTTACGCACAGGGCGTGGCTGTAATCCAGAGAGTAAATATTATTGTTGGTAACCGCGATATAATAAATATACTTTCAGTGACTCATTAGTCGATGACAACCCACTCAGTTTAGTGCCATTGTCATTCTGCGAATCTACTCTGGCCTTGGGTGACAGTATCGTCTCACACAAAGTTCAAGTGCGACACAACTTTCAGACGATGGAAAACGGATTTCGGGAACCGATTTCCGCTGTCGTGTTTACATGTTAGTCCTGAATCGACTTTGCTGAAACATCGGTTTTCCGCGCGTCATTTGTTTTACGCGATTGGTGTCAACTGGCAGCAACTTCGTGATTCATATCCACACAAATGATAAAAATTGATGTACATACGTACGTATATATGCACGCATGTATGTTCCACATCTCCTCCTAAACCACTGGACAAAATACAACCAAATTTGGTAAACGTCTCTCTTACTATCGAAAGTATCGCTGTGGGGGTAAGGACTGCTTACCTAACAAACTGGTAGGGGTAGGGAAGAAAAAGAAAATGATGAAAGGAGAAAAGTTTGTCACTTAACATATTTTCGTTGTTCATGCAGTAAAACTGCCACATGAAGTATGACATTTTAATTTATTACTTCTTTACTACTGAATGTATTTGTAAAATGTTTTGGCAGACAGTATTCACGTATACCACTGAATATACCCGAAAAATTAAATCATTGTACGACACTTAATTCAGGAGACACGACATAAACGCTGAATGCGAAAACAGAAAAATATATATTGTACGACACATAGATCAGTAGATGCGGCGTCATATACACTGTGATGCGTGAGAAACTGCCTCACCATGCATGACGTTTTAATTTATTACTTCTTCACTACGTTTTAATTTATTACTTCTTTACTGCGTTTTAATTTATTACTACTTTACTACTAACATTTCCGAGACTGTAGCTACATATACCACCGGACGTACTTGCAAAATTATATCGCTCTACAGCACATAGTTCAGGAGATACGATGTTATAAACACTCAGCTGCGTGAAAACGAAACTGTAGGGCGATATTCGCTAGACATGCAGGAGAAATATGTGTACAAATACGAGTGAAATTTGTTAAATATTTGTCAAATTTACTCGATGTCGTGTACGAGCAAAGCCACAGGCAAAAAGCTCATTCTAAAGCCATGAAACGATTTCAATCAATTTGGTACATATGTTAGTTACAATCTGGAAAGTATTAGTTAGAGTCTGGAAAGAAGTACTGTAGGTGTAAGAACCACCAGCCTCGTATTGGGATGTGATAATGCAGAGAGAGAAGGCAAGACGAGGAGACTGGCAGGCAGCGAGACGGGAGAAGGAGATCGGCCCAGATAGAGGAGGGGAAGACGGAGAGAGATGGGTGAAGGGGAAATGGACAGAGAGACAGGAGAGGAAGAGTCGGAGAGAGAAAGGAAATGGGAGGAGATTAACAAAGAGAGAGGACAATAGGAGATGGATAGAGAGAGGGAGAAGGAGGAGATGGACAGAGAGAGGGAGGCGAAGGAGATGGACAGAGAGGGAAGTAGCTGATGGATGGAGGAGGAGGAATGGGATCACAGAGAGAGGGGCAGGGGGAGATGGACAGAGAGAGGGAAGTATAGGAGATGTACAGAGAGAGGGAAGTATAGGAGATGTACAGAGAGAGGGGAAAGGAGGAGATGGACTGAGGGAAGAGGGAGGAAGAGGTGGACTAATAGAAGATTGGAATAAATAAATGCCCGGGCAATGCTGGGTTTCTCAGCTAGTATTTCTAATAAGCAAAGAATATGGTTTTAGTACGAATGTAAGTGAACTCGTAAGGAGGAGGAGGAGGAGGAGGAGGAGGAGAAGGAGAAGAAGAAGAAGAAAGAGGAGGAAGAGGAGAAGAGTGAGATTGTTGAAGAAAACATTTTGAAAAATTGTATCAACTGCAATTAATGAGCGCGAAACTATTTTACCACAAACAAATCGATTATGCGCGTCGCGGAAAATGTGCGAAACGTGTTGAGACCTAGAACGGTTACAAAACTCCCTAATGAGTAAAGAAACCTTCTTAATCCTGGGGTAGAACTTGCGAATACTTTATGGCCTGCCAACAATAGGTTGTTTTCCTATGTCAAAAATATGGTTCGTATTGTTGTTATTCGGATTGATTACAACACTCAGATCAAATTTATGGTCAGTATTCTCACAAAATATCTGTTATTTTCATGTAATTAAAGCTTAAAAATCATTAAACATCAGGATTTGGTCACGCGATCGAAAACGCACTGTTATTGGCTGAAGCGCTGGTGTCGTCACAGACTGGGAGTAGAAGCTATACGTGTGTTACAGGAGTGTTAGCCAAAGTTACTATGTTTTTATGTACTTTTCCAGCAAATAGTTTAGCTATTTAGTGATGGAAAACGCATTTACAACTTTTAAGTGATAATAGAGAGGAATTTTGTTAACACTAATAGTGGATACCTTGCGAAAATTGATGTGTTTATGCTTCACTTATTTACAGCGGCGATATGTTGTGCAAGGACGGACATTATTTTTCTTGCTGCCTGCAACATCATTAAACCCGCTCAAAACTAAGGAACTGGGGAACTTTTGCTAATGGGTCCATAACGTATATCTAGATTGTCGACTATCAGTCATGAAAGACGACCCAAAGCACAATAAAATTGTTCTTGGCAAGTTGTAGTGCTGATTTCCGGCGTACAATAAACTCAGCTGAAAAATCTGCAGCAGCACGCTGTCTGTGGCACATCGGATAGCGTATGTAGCTGTGGATAAAGAGCGCAGGCTCGATCGTGCTAAGGTCATACATTTTAAAATTTTCACACGAAATATGAAAATAGCGTTAGCAAGAACTAATTGTAGCAATTGTTTCGATGGTGGGATGTATTGTATACAGCTTCACATTAATCTTAGTCTGAAAAATGGACAACAGGGGATAAACGCATTTACTTTGCTTACAAGCAGTTACTATTTTTGGAAAGCACTACTAGTAGTAAAGATATCACCATAGTCCTGCAGTACAAATAGGTGTAGGACTATGAGGTTTTGTATGCGGAGAGATACAATGGATGTACATCATGCAGGTAACACAAACGTAAGGGCTGTGCTGATTCTGTGTGTAAAGTAGCGTCAGTGTGCGAAACAAAATTAAAACAATAGGGATCCTAGGTTGAGAGTACGGTGATTTGAAAAAAAAGCACTGTTTCTAATAAAGTAAAAAGTGTGTGCTCACATTAATTAGAAAATATGTTTTTGAACGTCACATGTGAGAACAGCTATTGCAAATGTAAGCGGATGTAAATGCCATGGAAGATACGGTAGTACTCTATTTCTAATCGGTGAGGTGAAGTTTTGTGATGGTGATTTGGTTTTCATATGAAAGGACTGTCGATTTGTTTCATAAATAAGTTAAAATATTATTACACGCAACATTCGAACCAGCGCCTTGCGGATATCATCTTTCAATATTCAACGTTCCACCGCCCTATCAACCGAGCTACCAGCGGTGCACACGTAAGCGGAATAACGATAATTCTTACTATAAGTTTAATTTCGACGACTGCGCTATCTTTTGTAACAGTGGGATAGCGTATCTCTCGTGTACATGAATGTTAACTTCAGAGTGCAAGGCAGTTTTAACTAAGTGAGAGAAATTGGGCATCGATGTGGCAGCGTTTTGCCGGTACGGAGCAATCAACTTTTACAGACCTTCTCACTCTCTGAAACACTCACAACCAATTTTTCAAGAGTTTTTATGGATGTATTTGTACAGTGTGGTACCACACACCGTTTGTAAACCATTTTCCGAAACGTGCATTCCAAATCGACATATCACTGTGAGTTAGCTTTTGACAGTAGGGGCAGTGAGCCAGCCAATGATGTCACAGGCATCACATGATTAGAATGGAGAGTTTTAGCGGGCTTTAAAATTATTTGAATTTAATTTCCGTTTTTATAAAAGAACACTGAAATACAAGAAGGAAACAAGCATGCTAGGAGCATAAAACGACATAATTAACTATTTAAGACGATTTCCAGGAAACAGTCAAATACTCTATTGCGTATGAGAGTCTTTACCACTAAAAGCGAGCGTGGTTGTAGCAATTCCCCCTCCCCTCCCCCTCTTGATGGTCCACTGAAGACTTTCCTTCACTTCACATACAATTATTTCGTTCACAGTATCCATCATTTAACACTGAAACGCCAAAGAAACTGGTATAGGAACGCGTTTTCAAATACAGTGATATACAGTTAGAATACACCTATATAAGACAAAAAGTGTCTGGCGCAGTTGTTAGATCGGTTACTGCCGCTACAATGGCAGGTTATCAAGATTTAAGTGAGTTTGAAGTGGTGTTTTAGTGGGCGATGGAACACAGCGTCTCCGAGGTAGCGATGAAGTGGAGGATTTCCTGTACGATCGTTTCACGAGTGTACCGGTAAAACATCAAACCTCCGACATCGATGAGGCCGGAAAGAGATACTGCAAGAGCAGGACCAACGACGACTTAAGAGAATCGATCAACGTGACAGAAGTGCAACCCTTCCGCAAATTGCTGCACATTTCAATGCTGGGCCATCAACAAGTGTCAGCGTGCGAACCATTCAACGAAACATCGTCGATATGGGTTTTCGGAGCCGAAGGTCCACTCGTGTACCCTTGATGACTGCACGACACAAAGCTTTACGCCTCGCCTGGACCTGTCAACACCGAAATTGGACTGTTGAAGACTGGAAACATGTTGCCTGGTCGGACGAGTATCGTTTCAAATTGTATCCAGCGGATGGACGTGTTCGGATATGGAGACAACCTCATGAATCCATGGACCGTGCATGTCAGGAGGGGACTGTTCAAGCTGGTGGAGGCTCTGTAATGGTGTGGGACGTAAGCAGTTGGAGTGATATGGGACCCCTGATAAGTCTAGATACGATTCTGACAAGTGACACGTACGTAAGCATCCTGTCTGATCACCTTCATCCATTCATGTCCATTGTGCATTCCGATGGACTTGGGCAGTTCCAGCAGGACAATGCGACATCCCAGATGTCCAGAATTGCTACAGAGTGGCTCCAGGAACACTCTTCTGAGTTTAACACTTCCGCTGGCCACCAAATTCCCCAGACATGAATACTATTGAGCATATCTGGGGTGCCAGAATGAAATTTTCGCTCTGTAGCAGAGTGTGCGCTGATATGAAACTTCCTGGCAGATTAAAACTGTGTGCCGGACCGAGACCCAAACTCGGGACCTTTACCTTTCGCGTCAAATTCTCTACCGACTGAGCCAGCCAAGCATGACTCAAGACACCCCTTCATTAGGGGGCGAAAAAGAGTCACATTATGAACGTTAGTGCGAAACTAGTTGCAGAATAATAAAACAAAAGGTTTTATCAGTTTTCTGTGGTTATTTTACAGCAAAATGTGTTTTATGCAAACTGTGGCGCATTTTTTAAAATGCTTCCATCAAAGTTCTGATATACACTACCGATCGAGACGTCACAGTACACGTGTCCCGTACTACAGTGTAGCTCGAGATAAAGAACGCCTGCTGGGCAGCCATGGAAGCTATCCTATACATTTCAGTTACATATCTAGTGTTATATCAATCCCAGGAAACTTACAAGAGTGTCTCTAGATTTTTAATGACATTTCTTTTTTTTTTTTTTTTTTTTTTTGCTTACAAAGACATACTATACTGTTGTTTCAAACAGAAATCCAAGAAAGTCATGATGGTTGTTACAGTAAATATTACGGTTCTCTGTCAACAATTAAAATATGTACAGGTAAATTTTCTGTAATTGAAATGCTGTTTTTACTGGATGTTTTAAATAAACAAAATTATCTCTCAATTCTTTCAAAGGGTCTGCTGTTAGCTTACATGCGACATTCCGTTAACGAAAACCTAGAAAGCCGCTTCCTAACACGCCAAGGACGCCTATTTTCTGGTTATTGCAAGAATGTTTGTCCGTTTGCGTTACAGTAAACGCTTTGTGACATGTGGAAGGACTCCTCATCATGCAGGTGAGGATTACTCTGATTTAGGGTCTTACTGAACTCTCCAAACGATAAAATTTCTGCAAAAATGCCTAATTCCCAAATTCTGTTATTAAGTCGCGGAAAATTCTGGCTATGATTTAGTGTACTTTTCATAAAGCTAGTTTTAAGGATAGCAACGGTAGGAAGAAAATTTTTTTCTTTCGATTTCCGTAGCTCACAAATGGTTCCGGTAAAGATGTTTTCTAACTAATAGACGTTCTCCATTTAGAGCATGTCCCGCAAATTCTTGTCATAAATTCCATTGTGACAGGTATATTACATATTTAATCCAGAATGATAATTCAAATAGTTTCAGAAGGAAAAGGTGCTGACGAAACGAAATTCAGCACCGTATCATTAAGTACACTATACATACACGAAATTGACTTACAGTGCCAACCATATCATGGCACATGTGTTTTCCGTTTATTCATGTAAGAAGCTGAATGGCGGCAGGGAAAGGAGAGAAACTTTATTAAGACCAATGCATCAGGCCTGGTGTCGAGTGGACATCAGAAAGCGGGTCAGCAGTCTGTATGAAGTGAGATTTTTTGTCAGCATGCAGAGGAAACGGTGTGACGTAATGGCTAGGCGAGCGACCAAGCTGACTAGCAGACGATGGAATACTGCCAGAATGTTCGAGAACGTTCCGGTAGGTTCTGGAAGAATCGTTAGTAAGATCTTCGGAAGAGTCAGGGAAAACGTCTCTAGAGGAGAAACTCGCATGTAAGTCCCTTTTTTAAAAAAAAAAAAAAAAAATAGAAACCGCCAGTACAGGGGACCAATCCATTCATTACTATGGATTAGGAGAAGTGATTACCAGGAAGCAGCTAGTGGCAGTATAACAGCTGAGTCATCGGGAGCAGTTAATACAGAGTGCCGGCCGCTGTGACCTAGCGGTTCTAGGCGCTTCAGTTCGGAACCGCGCTGCTGCTACGGTCGCAGGTTCGAATCCTGCCTCGAGCATGGATGAGTGCGATGTCCTGAGGTTAGGTAGGTTTAAGTCTAGGGGACTGATGACCTCATATGTTAAGTACGATAGTGCTTAGAGCCATTTGAACCAACCATTTAGTACAGAGTGACACTTCGATGCAGATCCACTAAAAAAAATCAGGTAGGGAAGACATGTGTGCCACCTGTTAGTGACTCGTTTTTCTGTGTGTTATCATATTTTAACTGTTTGTGAATGGTATTTTCTGAGCTGAAAGGTCAAAAACCTCCTAAAAGATACATTTAGCTACGTCGGCGTACTGGACCAAGTGTCGTTAATTCACAGCGCGGATTTGAGATAGATCTGGCTCATTTCCTCATACTGGAAGCTAGCGCGACACGTGTTGAATTATCGGAACAAAGTGTAACAGTATAAGCAGGTAACACACCTGTGAGGAAGTGTATAGATCTGACTCGCTTAGCGCCCGTATAGCTTCTTTCCTAAAGGAGTAAGCTCTTGTTACAACGCAGTTAACACTGATGAGGACTTTCATGAAAGGCCAAAACTTCCTTCAGGAGGAGTATCCCAGTTTAGTTGTTTGCTTTATGATGATGTATCTTATCCATCAGGGATATGTAAACATGCTTGAGGGACCGGAGCTCAAACTTCGATCCATTAGCAATTCCCAACTTTTTCGTAACCTCCGTAGAGCCATTCTCACTGATCAGCTTGTTCTGCCGCCTCCGCAGTAAAGATGTGATAAAGTTCAGTGGAGGAGAACAGCTTGGGGCGAGTCATAGAAGGCAGAAAGAAGGAAACAGAAATTCAGTAACTGTATGAGGTGGTTTAAATGATGGAATGCTGCACACAAAAAGCAAACATATGAAACTTCCTGGAGGATTGAAACTGTGAGCCGTACCGGCACTCGAGATTGGGACCTTTCCTCCGGAAGTTTTACTCCCGCAAGGTATTACGAGAACTTCAGTGAAATTTGGCAAGTAGGAGAGAGGCTGGTCGTAGTAAAGCTGTGAGTGCTTGTTGTGAGTTGTGCTTCGAAAACTCGGTCGGCAGAGCACTTGCCTGCGAAGACAAAGGTCCCAGTCTCGAGTCTCGGTCGGGTACACCCTTGTAATCTGCCAGGAAGTTTCAAATAAGCGCACATTTCCCTGAAAAGTGACAACTCACTCTGGGAGCCCTAAGTGGATTTATTCCACTCAGGAAAATAGTTCTGACCTCTCATAAATGTCCAATTTTTGTCCTGTTCGGATAATTGCTTTGTGGCGTGTCTTTCTTTTTGCCTTAGAGTGTGCATTATAGCATTACTGTTTCGGTTTAGGTTCGAGGTAGCCGATGTGAGATTATCGGTGTCATATACAATATGCTGCACTGACATTTACACAGAGAGTCGGTGACTTGTCGCGTTTTACCCTATGTGATTAAAAATATCCAGACCCCCCCCCCCCCCCCCCCCCAAAATACGTTTTTCGTATCAGGTGCATTGTGGTGCCACCAAATACCAGGAACTCCATATCAGCGACGTCAGTAGTCGTTAGACATCGGGAGAGAGCAGGATGAGGCGCTCCGTGGAACTCACGGACTTCGACGTGGTTAAGTGATAGGGTGCCACTTGTGTCATACATCTGTACGCGAAATTTCCACATTCCGAAACATCCCTAGGACCACTGTTTCCGATGTGGCAGTGAAGTGGAAACGTGAAGGGACACGTACAGCACAAAAGCGTACAGGCCGCCCTCGTCTGTTGACTGACAGAGACCGCAGACAGTTGAAGAGGGACGTAATGTGTGATAGGCAGACATCTATCCAGAAAATCACACAGGAATTCCAAACTGCATCATGATCCGCTGCAAGTACTATAACAGTTAGGCGGGAGGTTAGAAAACTTTGATTTCATGGTCGAGCGGCTGCTCATAAGCCACACATCACATAGGTAAATGCTTGGTGTAAGGAGCGTAACCATTGGACGATTGAACAGTGGAAAAACGTTGTGTGGAGGGACGAATCACGGTAGACAATGTGGCGATCCGATGGCGGAGAGTGGGTATGGCGAATGCCCGGTGAACGTCATCTGCCAGCGTGTGTAGTGCCAACAATAAAATTCGGAGGCGGTAGTGTTATGGTGTGGTCGTGTTTTTTATGGTCGGGGCTTGGACCCCTTGTTGTTTTGAGTGGCAGTATCACAGCACAGGCCTACAATGATGTTTTAAGCACCTTCCTGCTTCCAACAGTTAAAGAGCAATTCGGGGGTGGCTATTGCAGCTTTCAACACGATCGAGCACCTGTTCATAATGCACGGCCTGTGGCGGAGTGGTTACACTACAATAACATCCCTGTAACGGACTGGCCTGTACAGAGTCCTGACCTGAATCCTATAGCACACCTTATGGATGTTTTAGCCGACTTCGTGCCAGGACTCACCGACCGACATCGATACCTCTCGTCAGAGCAGCACTCATAGAAGAATGGGATACTATTCCCCAAGAAACCTTCCAGCACGTTTCCCTGTGAGAGTGGAAGCTGTCATCAAGGTTAAAGGTGGTCCGATACCACACTGAGTCCCAGCTTTACCGATGGAGGGCGCCACGAACTTGGAAGACATTTTCAGCCAGGTGTTCGTATACTTTTGATCACATAGTGTATTTCTCGTCTGTTCACTTCAAATTTGTCTAGGGTTCTCTCATGTAGAGTACTTGAACGTTATTATTGTCCACTTTTCCAGCTTGTGCAAAAGAACTGAGAGACAACAAAAAATGATTCAAATGTTTCTGAGCACTGTGGGAATTAACATCTGAGGTCATCAGTCCCCTAGAACTTAGAACTACTTAAACCTAACTAACCTAAGGACATCACACACATCCATGCCCGAGGCAGGATTTGAACCTGCGACCGTAGTGGTCGCGCGGTTCCAGACTGAAGCGCCTAGAACCGTTCGATCACAACGACCGGCAAGAGATAGCATCTGCATCGTAAAATCACCTTACAATAAGCGCATTACTTACATACGTAGTTCAGACATAAACCTAATGTAATCAGGTAGCGACCATAATGCCAATATAAAGAGTATTCCAAAATGATACCGAAAAACTTGGACGTACTGTGGAAGGTACTTGAAGGAAAAAGTTGTTGTTGTTGTTGTGGTCTTCAATCCTGATGCAGCTCTCCATGCTACTCTATCCTGTGCAAGCCTCTTCATCTCCCAGTACCTACTGCAGCCTACATCCTTGTGAATCTGCGTAGTGTATTCATCTCTTGGTCTCCCTCTAAGATTTTTACCCTCCACGCTGCCCTCCAGTACTCAGTTGGTGATCCCTTGATACCTCAGAACATGTCCTACCAACCGATCCCTTCTTCTAGTCAAGTTGTACCACAAACTCCTCTTCTCCTCAGTTGTATTCAATACCTCCTCATTAGTTATGTGATCTACCTATCTAATCTTCAGCATTCTTCTGTAGCACCACATTTCGAAAGCTTCTATTCTCTTCTTGTCTAAACTATTTATCGTCCATGTTTCACTTCCATACATGACTACGCTCCATACAAATACTTTCAGAAACGACTTCCTGACACTTAAATCAATACTCGATGTTAACAAATTTCTCTTCTTCAGAAAAGCTTTCCTTGTCATTGCCAGTCTACATTTTATATCCTCTCTACTTCGACCATCATCAGTTATTTTGCTCCACAAATAGCAAAACTCCTTTACCACTTTAAGTGTCTCATTTCCTAATCAAATTCCCTAGGCATCACCCGTCTTAATTCGACTACATTCCATTATCCTCGTTTTGCTCTTGTTGGTGTTCATCTTATACCCTCCTTTCAAGACACTGTCCATTCCGTTCAGCTGCTCTTCCAAGTCCTTTGCTGTCTCTGACAGAATTACAATGTCATCGGCGAATCTCAAAGTTTTTATTTCTTCTCCGTGGATTTTAGTACCTACTCCGAACTTTTCTTTTGTTTCCTTTACTGCTTGCTCAATATACAGATTGAATAGCATCGGGGAGAGGCTACAACCCTGTCTCACTCCCTTCCCTTTCATGTCCCTCGACTCTTATAACTGCCATCTGGTTTCTGTACAAATTGTAAATAGGCTTTCGCTCCCTGTATTTTACCCCTGCCACCTTTAGAATTTGAAAGAGAGTATTCCAGTCAACATTGTCAAAACCTTTCTCTAAGTCTACAAATGCTAGAATCGTAGGTTTGCCTTTCCTTAATATTTTTTCTAAGATAAGTCGTAGGGTCAGTATTGCCTCACGTGTTCCAACATTTCTACGGAATCCAACTGATCTTCCCCGAGGTCGGCTTCTACCAGTTTTTCCATTCGTCTGTAAAGAATTCGTGTTAGTATTTTGCAGCTGTGAACCGGCCGCGGTGGTCTCGCGGTTCTAGGGGCGCAGTCCGGAACCGCGCGACTGCTACGGTCGCAGGTTCGAATCCTGCCTCGGGCGTGGAGGTGTGTGATGTCCTTAGGTTAGTTAGGTTTAAGTAGATCTAAGTTCTAGGGGACTGATGACCACAGCTGTTAAGTCCCATAGTGCTCAGAGCCATTTGAACCATTTTGCAGCTGTGACTTATTAAACTGATCTGTCAACACCTGCTTTCTTTGGGATTGGAATTATTATATTCTTCTTGAAGTCTGAGGGAATTTCGCCTGTCTCATACATTTTGCTCAGCAGATGGTAGAGTTTTGTCAGGACTGGCTCTCCCAAGGCTGTCAGTAGCTATAATGGAATGTTGTCAACAAGGAATAAGTAGAGTATATGAATTTATGTCCCTACACCCCATCCAACAAAGTTGCGAAGCATCGAAAACTTAGGGACAGTGGCAACCTATAGGCCAATCGATCAACACTTCTTGTCGTGTTCTCCACCTGATATTGCAACATTGTCAAGATCCATACTAAAAATGTAGGCATTAAGAACTCGTCAGTTTTCTTTAACGCTTAGGAAAGGAAACATAAACACGAACATAAAATATAATTAGTGACCGAGAAGTTTCCGTCTTAGGGCGTTGCTGCAACGTATATGCAACGTGCTGTGACTCCGATGCGGGTATATAAGCACCGACATATATGCAAGGGATCAGAGCGACATTCGTGCCTTACCAACGTGCTCGCAGTAAATGAGAAAACGTAAACTATGGTGACGTTATTACCAAATGAGTAAAACAGGAACAACAAACAAAACCAGGTTAGGACTACGCTGCGCCGTTAAACAGAGTTCAAGGCTCTTGTTGCACACGTTCGTGTTCCATTAGAACGCTCGAGTGCTGTTCACAGGTTTTCAGGATCAACGTCAGCAAATTTTGCTCCACCACACGCGCACTGATCATAAATTTATGTGCAATGGAAACATTTCTTCTTTCACAAGCATTGATTAATTTTTCTTAAGTTTTAAAGCAGGCAAAGATTAAAAGTATTAACAGTAAGACTTCACACTTGTCTTGGACAGCAGCGAGTTGACATGGACACTGGAGGAGAACGGCAGAATCTTGCTACTCGACATTACCTATCACCAGCTACCCCCCCCCCCCCCCCCCCCCCCCCCAGGGAAAAAAAAGATCTTCAGAACGCGCACTTTTATCCTGCCCTGTCACAGGACAGACGTATCAGTTTTAAGAAAAACGGTAATATTTAATGGATACTGAGTAGTAAGTTGACCCAGAAACATTTGCTGTGAAAAGCCAAAATTATCACACCGTGAAACTAATACATAATATGAATTTCCGCCTACCTCCTTCCCCACCTAGGTTAGATCCTGGATATACTCTTAGCAAACAACAGAGTTTGGAAGCTATGGCATCTTGCGTGATAATAACCGTCTCCACGGGCTCCAGACAATGAGTACGAGGCATCGATCAGAGCACTCCTCTCTGCATAACTATTGGGACTACTAAGTACGATATCAGATGTTTCGTTTGAGATAAACACAAATGAGCCAAAACATTATGGCACTACCTACCGCGTGACTGAATGCCGCCTGGTGGCGTGGCTGTCACGTGACACGGTAAGGAACGTATAGAGGATATCCTGGCAACCAGCCCTCTGACCGAACACGCTGAGCTACCAGGACTTGAATCCAGGTCTTCTGCTTACTAGACAGATATGCTAATCACTACACCACCGTAGCACTGTGCCCACTACAGCTGCACATACTACCGTACTCCAATGCACTGCCTAAAACACACTGCAATTCACACCTTCAGGCCATTTTCCCTTTCTCAAACCGTCGCTATTGCGGAGCTATGCGATATTGGAATAGCATCTCATCTTTGTATGTAATGGGGAGATTCTGCCGGTACTTCAGGCGTAGGAGACCTGGGTTCAAGTCTGGGCTGTGGCACAAATTTTAATTTATTGCTTCAGATTCAATCCTTAGCGACGGTAGTGTTGAGACTGATATGTCTTCAGGAAAAATCCCAGCAAATTAATAGCATGTTATAATATTTTTAACTGTTGTACACATATACGTATGTAAACACGACAAGTTAATGAATAATACAGAGCATAAGAAACAACATACATTGAATGTTTTCTATCTCGGAAACCATTCGGGATAGGGCATAAATCCATATGGAGGGTTTTTTTTTTTTTTTTTTTTTTTTTTTTTTTTTTTTTTAACTGATCGTTCCTGTCATATCCATGAATACTGATCATTCCTCCTCGGACACCCTGTACAACCGGAGCAGAGACGGATGGGGAATCATTCTTGCGACGATACAGGCTGCAAGTGGGGAAATGTACAGACATATGCAATTTTGACAAAGGGCAGATTGTAATAGTCGAGAGTCTGGGAACAAGTATCTCAAAATCGGCGAAGCTGTCAATAGAAAGTGGTTGAAGGACAGTGAAACCACGAGTTGGCGACCAGGTGCTGGACATCCACACCTCATCACAGAACGTAGAATAGGAACCTTGTCCCTCTGTAAAGCAGAATAGGCAGCGGTCTGTGGCAGACCTGACGACAGACAATGCTGTTGCTCGCACAGCTGTTTCAGAGCATACCGTTCATCACCCGTTGAAAACGGGGCTCCGCAGCAGACGACCCATGTCGACCTGACGACATCGTTGATTACGATGAAGTGGACACAGGGTCATAGAGATTGGACCGTAGACCGATGGCACGTGTTACCTCGTCGCATGAATCACGTTTCTTGTTGCACAAGGTCGATTGTCGTATCCGTCGTACAGGCGCATGGCTGCTCGAAACGGGCATCGCGCCACGTACGCTGGCCGATGGGGACAGTATTGTGCTATGTGGGACATTCACAGGGGCTTCCATGGGATCTGCGGTAGTAATCGAAAGGCACCATGCCTGCTGTTGACTACATGAGCATATTTCGGACCACCTTCATTCCTTCATGCTTGATGTCTCCTCCGAAGTTGATGCTATCTCCCAGTGGGATTGCAGTCCTTGTCGCAAGATCAGGATCGTGTTAACATGGATTGAGAAGCATGATAATGAACTCAAGTTTGCTATCTGGGCCGCTAGATTTGCCGATATGAACCCGATGGAGCTTATCTGGGGTGCTATAGGGCACCTGCTCCGCGCCCACAAACGATCGGCCCGTAAGTTTCGTAGTAGATATCTGGTGCCACATACCTCCGAAAAGCAACCAAGAACTTTTCGAATCCAGGTCACACAGAATAGCTGTAGTGGCACATTCCAAATGTGAAGCAACATGCTATTAAGTAACTGGTAGTAATGTTTTGGCTCATCGGTGTATATCGTCTTCTTTGCTTAACATAGATAAGTAATATCAGAGCAGAACTGAAAGCAGCTACAGAGGTGCGTCATTAACATACCTATTCGTGGGAGATAGGTCCAATGTAGCTTTTGAACAACAAAATGAATAGCTGGAGGGTTAAACAACAGTGGGGCGAGCATCTTTACGCGGTGCTCTGCTGGAACTGGCTTCACTGCCACTGGAAGCTTCTCCGATGGTTGCACCGTAGTACCTGCCACATATTTTGCAGAACGTTGGCCTCGAACTCGTCCCAAATTTTTGCCCATACGTCGCCTCTGTTGTTGCATCTTGGGCTCTGGCGGAGCTTGCTGTGGGAATTGTTCCCGGTTTTTTTCCAGAGGCGTCTTTGGCCGCTGCGCTGCATGTCGAATGGATGAAAGACCTGTCACCTGTTCTGAAGACTGAGCAGGAGTTGTAGGTGCAGGCTGAGCACAACACTGAGCTGTAAGCTGTGGAGAACATTGTGCCGTGGACACGACTGAATATTGGGCAGGGTATCTTGCAGACCCTCTCCTGCAAGGTCGACCTCGGGGCCGCCGTGGACGTCGCTCCGACGGCGTTCCCGCAGAGGTTCCCTGCAGTGACGGCTCCGTTTCTGAAGTAAGATTACGTATTTTTTGTCGTCCCCTCTTTGGTACACATGTAGAGACAAGCTGCGGCATCACATCTGCAACGTCTGACTCGTGCCAAAACGGTATCTTGTTCGCCAACGACTTTGGCACGTATGTAGAGTTCGGTGGTGGCATCAGATTCGGCATGTGATCTATGTCCGGGGCTATCATTTGATTCAGTGATGGTTTTGAAATACATGTATGATTATGCATTGCCTTCAGTACTGTCTGTCTCGAAGCCAGGGGTATGAAAGGATTCATCACATCGGTGGATGTAATCTGATGCCCGTTTCTAGAAACTGACGGTGGCACTGTTTTCGGCATTTCAGGCACAACTGAGAATGATGCTTGCCAGGTGTCATGCGTGCCAGCGCGGTCCTCTGCAAAAATACCAAACAGTTCTACGGTCCAGGAGCGAATATTCTGAAGTATAGTGAAAGAAACATAAAGTAGAAGCGTAAATATAATTACTGGTGAAGTAATTATGACAGCAGCAATATAAGATCTTAAAAAAGATTTTCCATTAATTATCACGTTAAATATGAGGTGTCTAAATACAAAACCTGATATTCTTAGTCCTCAATGAAAATAATTTCATATGCCCGCTACGTATACACGCCAGTACTCCGATTAAATTGTTGGTAAACATTGTAAAAAAAGTGTTATAAAATGTGTAAACTGTATGGTAAAGCAAATGTAATGAACATGAACTTATTTTCTACACAAATTAAAAAAAAACAGTCAGTATAACTTTTTTTCTGGTTTGAAAAGACTGGAAAACGTGCTGTAATAAGCGCAAACTCTATAGCATATTTTACCATACAAAGAAGTAATACGTTTCTATAACCAATCAACGTTTTAAAAACATAAACACGTATTTTGAGCAACTGTGCTGTAGTTCTCAACTAGCTGCTTCGAAACTGCATTATGAGTTACCTTTAAAAATACTTGTCGAGAGATGGATCACTTAAAAAAATCATTTTCTTAAGGAACTTCTTTTCTGCCTCCCAAAATTGGAACTGTTAATGTAAGAATTTCAGGATTGCATTTAGACGCCGAAAATTCAGTTTATATGTGATATCTGCACGAGTGATAACGTCGTTTTTGCAACCATAAAGCAAGTGTGACACATACATACAAACTAGCGGAAATTGACACTGAAAATTAGAAAAGCTAATTTACTTTCGTGAAAATGCAGCTGACTTGAGAAATTAGCTGGCAGTATTTAGTTCGTCATCACGGCCGCAAGGGAGATAACGAGTTACGTCCTAATTAAGAGGACTGTGATCGTTGCATCAAAGATTTCTGATACATTGGTGTGGGATACTGCACCACTTGATTCCAAGTGTGGTCATATTCCTGGCAAAAGTATGGCGTGTGTGTAGTGTGTAGAAACGCATTATGTTCGATTTTGTTGTTAGATGGGAACAGTAATGCGTGAATAGAGATTTGTATATAACGTTGGTTTCCGAATTTCCTTGGACACACGCTTGAAGCAAGTAAACATTATTGGAAATCACAAGTAATGGCGTCACGGGACGAAATGATCAAATGTAGAACTGAATTTCACACAGTGGATGTTCCTGTTCAGTATCTGCTTCACTATCCCTGTAATCATTTGTTAACGTCAATCCAGCCCTAAAAATCGTTGCAGTTGTGTTCGGGTGCAGTGGTTCTGACTGCCCTTTATTCTCGACGATACGCTAACCTTCTCATGAAAGTGCAGCACGGTTGGCCGACTATATTGTGTATCTCTCCTTGAGCGGATGCAAGAACTGTGGATATTGTCCTCTTCACTGATGAGTCACTGTTTACTCTTGAGGGTATGTCTCACCTACGTTCATCTGGCGCGTCACTGGGATACGTTAAAACCCCAACATCATTTTGAGAAGGGACTCATATGGCGACGCCATTTTCTTGTGTGAGCCGGTATTCCGTTAGGAGTGTGTACTTATATGAATGTCTTTAGTAGGAGGTTGGCTACGACTGCAGTCTGTAGGAATATCACGCCACAATATGTATTCATGGTGCAGATGTACATGGGATCCACATGATGGATGATAATGTCCTGCCACTCAGGTATCTGGGAAATGAGCACGTCACGCATCTAGAGCTCTAATTTCACGTCAGACCGTTTGTAAGAATACGAGACAAAAATTTAGTCACCCGTAAGAGTCATCAAGCTAAGATTATGTAACACCACCTCTACCCTTGATAATGGCCTCAATTTGGTGAGGCAAAGTGCCTAGAAGTTTCTTCAAGTCTGCCATTTAGAGCTGATGATTAGATGTTGGTTGCTGTGTTTCAATCACAGCTCCAAGTAGTCCATGACACTTCTAGGGGATTATAACGGTTGATACATCGGGCCAGCAGAAATGCGGTAGGATGACTGATTGCTCACCGAACACCTTGTCATCTTGGAAGACGGGACGTTCATAGAATACTCATAAGAGGATGTAAACAAATGGCTACATTTCGTAATCGTGATTGTTGACACAAATAACCTGACACATGTTCATGTTAATATGAATAATTGAGCCCAGGTCATGGTACGAAAATCATCCCCAAAACATCACCGAACGACCTCCGGCCTGATCTATAGCCACCGCACATGGCGGGTTAAACGTCTCATTGGCCGGAAGTGAACTCGGCGCATCGTACATTTGAAAAGAGGGAAAAATCACGACTCGTCGGCCCACACTACACACCTCAAATCAGCTTCTGTCCAGTTTCAGTATTGTTTGCCCCACTGAAGGTGAGCAGCGTTATGTGCTGTTGAGATCAACGGCCTTTTGCGAGGTACCAGAGTCCAAATGTCCAAAGCATGCCGTTCCCTTCCCAACGTTTACTCGGAAACTGGTTGAGATGAACTCGCATTTGCCGACAGCCAGTGGTCTGGAACCGATTTTCATTGACAAGGCTTGACACTCGTGTCCGGTTCCTGACGTTTAGGTTTTCTTTACGAACATTGTTTTTAACGTAATGTGAAATGTTTACTAGTGGAACATCATTCTGCATAGACACGTTGGACAGAATGCGTTGATACAACAACAAATAGAGTACTTCCTTGCTGTCACTCTGTGACGTCTTCATGTCTACACATCTTACTGGACTGATTCCTTTATGGAATCACGGAGTCATGGATTCCTGACTGCATAGGTACATACCTTCAACATCGTGACATTCGCCAGCTGTGGAGGGTCACATGATCGCTTGGTACCAGTGCTACACCAGCTACAGAGTTCCAAATCGACCACTTTACTCTTTTAAGTGGATGACTAATATTTTGTTCTGTGAGATTACACATGTGGGATCCATAGAGCGAAGAATTCCAGCTCTAATAGCGCCGTAGCGAACCATTTTCGATTTCTGAGTGTCTCTTGTTATGCTGTGGTGAAACTACTGCATCCATGATAGAAACCCTGATCCAGTTTGGAAGCGTTCTATATTTTGTATTGCCATGCGAGTACATGGGACTCCATGCTAACATTCTCTATACGATTGGTGGAGCGACACAACACCGAGGAAGAGTCCCCGGGGCCCACTGTTCATTTCCGGTATACCTCGCACACTGATGAGCAGCACGTAAGGACGAAAGTAACTTCCGCATGATGTGTCATCGCTAAGTAACATAGCTCGATTAAACTTGGACCATGCACAGAAATAACTGCTACAGTACAAAGTAACTGAAAGAAATGCGCAATCTGACGGACAGAAATGACGCTGTAATCCAAACACAATAATTACGGTGAAGTCACCACGATCGTTCCCTGGACAGTGTAAAAGGCGGGAGATAGTTCTTAATAGGGTGTATAATCACCACGTACGGGACTGCATGCTCTGCAACGTGCTCCCATGCTGACCACAAAATAAGTAAGAATTCTTGTGGTAGGGCGTTCCATTCCTTCTCTAGCGCGGCTGACAACTACTGGATGGTCGTTGGTACATGTGCAGGTACTGCAATAAGTCTCCCCAACGCATCCCACACGTGTTCCATACGGTTTAAGTCGGGGGAACGGGTAGATCAGTCAATCCGTTGAATATCTTCTCGTTTCAAGAGCTCTTCCACCTGCACTTTTCGATGCAGTCACTCATTGTCATCCACAAAAATGTAGTCAGGGCCAAATGCAAACGTAAAAAAAGGCACACAGTCTCACAATAACGTTGACTGATGAATTTGCCGTATTCAAAGATTTGGAGGTCATTACGCGCATGCAACATTATTATTTGCCACACCTTAAAAACAGGACAACCAAAACGATAATGTTCGACAATGTTACTGGTTGCATTACGTGCTCACACCACTTGCCATATGAGGAACAGTGTCGAACATGATCATTTTGGTGGTTTTGGTGTTATGGTGTGGGCAATTACAATGTTGTTTGGGCATATTTAATCCCGTAGACCACGAGTGGAATGCGCTATGGAGACGCACTGAAGCAGGTCCACACCCACAAATGACCATCCAGAAGTTTCCAACGCGCTGGTGGGGGAATGGAACGCTGTACCAAAATAACTCCTTACCGACCTTGTGGCCAATATGGGAGCGTGGTGACCACACGCCCTATTACGTACCGTGTCCCGCCTTCTGTAATGTCTAGAGGATCATCGCAAATTGCGGTGACCTCAGCGTAATTATTGAATAAAGTCCCCCCCCCCCCCCCCCTCCGTTAGCTGAGTCGTCAGCGCGGCAGAATGTCAATCCTAAGGGCTGGGGTTCGATTCCCGGCTGGGTCAGAGATTTTCTCCGCTCAGGTACTGGGTGTTGTGTTGTCCTAATCATCATCATTTTATCCCCATCGACGCGCAAGTCGCCGAAGTGGCGTTAAATCGAAGACTTGCACCTGGCGAACTGTCTACCCGACGGGAGGCCCTAGTCACACGACATCTACATTTTTTTTTATTGAATAAAAGTGAAAAGTGTAGTTTCTGTTAGTCTCATTGCATATTTTTTCAGTCGCCGTCTGTGCTAGAGTGTTGCAGTTGTTTCTATGTACGGAAAAATTTTAATGTGCTATGTCACATGGCTGTGACACATCATGTGAAAGTTACTTTCGTCCTTAAGTTTTGCACTCACGTGTCACAGTTTTAGCAGGCCACATTTTAGTGTGTACAATTTCATCGTTTCTCATAATGTTTCGTCTGTTTAAAAAATGCCCTCACAAACATGAGTGAACGTATTGGTTCCATAGAACTAATTATTTGAGTGACTGTTAACTGTCATGGGACATCAAATCATAGCCCCAACTGAAGTCTTCCTTGGTTCTTTGTTTCTGTTTTCCGCTAGTATATGTATGAGTTTTTCGTTACAAATGACACATGTCGACATATTTATCACTCAGGCAGAAACACTCATTTAGTTTTGACAAGGGCTGCGAAGAATTTGACCACGCATTGGCTCAAGAAACCATGCTGACTGACTGAAGAGATTTAGGACTCTATAAGTGAATTCCATTAAATTGTCAGGAATGTCATGTTTTATACTTACACAGTTATCCTACCGGAGACATTTGAAGTGCTTACTATCAAAAGTTACTTACAGATGAGGTTCAAAGTGAGTCTCATACACTTTGTTGCACAGAGTGTGCTAACCTATTGGATTTCAGTGCACACAGTCAAAACTGACACGGAATAAATAAATTTCAATTTCTTGAACTGCTACTAGAATCTGAGCAACCAGCGAAAAATTTGGTCAAGCATTAGTCAGGCTTACAAATGGCCAGCTGCTCACTTCTTTGAAACCTATATTATTTGAGTTAGGTATTTGTGTTAAAGAATTTATCATCAATGGGATGTTGATGAGCCACCACTATATTTCACTCACTTACTGCGGGACAATCTAACTAATAGTAATTGACGGGATGGTTTTGTTATGAAGGTACAACTTTATGCTTTCCTTAAGAGCTATACTGAACCCGGCTGGATTAGCTTCCTTAAAAGTACGCCTGGCATGTTTATTATTCAAATGTAAACAGCGACTAAAATTTGGTTGACTAGATTTTGGCACAGCTTAAGAAACCGATTCCGCTGCACATGACTTTCAATGAAGGTCCAAACATACGGAATAGGTTCCTAGATATGTGAGTGGCTCGAAGACATTTTAAGTAGTATAAGGGGCAGCCCAATGAAAACGAAACAGTTGGGAAAAATTAAGCAAACAGTTTATTATTTCGAAAGTAATCGCCGTAACAGTTCATACATTTTCCCACTGTGAGACGAGACAGTTAATGTCTTCATGGTAAAATAGCTGCGATTGTCTACCGAACCGTGATTGTACCCAAGCATGCACTTCTTCATCCGAAGTAAATCGGTGGCCACGAATATCTTTCTTCAGGCTTCCAAAAATATGGAAATCCCATAGGGAGACATCGGGTCCACATGTTGCCATGATTCTTTCGACTAAGCTGCAGAAATTTCACTGGGAAGCCCTTACACATCATCCATACAGTCCCGATCTCTCACCACACGATTTCCATATTTTTGGAGCCCTGAAGGAGGACATTTGTGGCCGTCGATTTGCACTCCTGGGTACAATTATGATTCCGTAGGTAACAGAAAAAAATTTTTTCATGAAGGCAGTGACATTCTTCACTCGCAGTGGGATAATTAAATTAACAGTTATGGTGATTACTTTTGAAATAATGAACAGTTTATTATTTATCTCCACCTGAGTCGTTTTCATTAGACTGTCTCTTATAGAATCCAGTATGTTGTCCTCGACGGTGAGTGTTCATTTTAGGCAAAAGTGTCGTCAGGACTGCCCCAGAAAAGTGTGAGAGGACCGCTCTAGTTCTCAACATACATAAATGATCTGACAGTTATGGCGAGCAGCAATATGAGAATGTTTGCCGATGACGCTGTAGTACGTGGGAAAGTATCGAAGCTGAGTGGTTGTGGAAGGATACAGAATGACTTAGGCGGAATCTCTATTTGGTGTGATGAATGGCTTCTTCCTCTAAATGTAGATAAATGTAAGTTAATGTAGATGAGTAGGAAAAACAATTCTGTAATGTCTGCATACTGTATTAATGGTGTCCTGTTTGACGCAGTCACAACGTTTAATAGTATTGACGCAGTCACATCGATTAAATATCTAGGAGCAACATTGCAAAGCCATGTGAAAAGGAACGAAAATGTAAGGATGGTAGCAGGTAAGGCGAATGGTCGACCTCGGTTTATTGGGTGAATGTTAGGAAAGCGCACCTCATCCGGAAGGATACCGCGAAGAGAACACTAGTGCGACCCAGTCTTGTGTACTGCTCGAGTGTTTGGAATCGTCACTAGGTCAGATTAAAGGAAGCCATAAAAGCAAATCAGAAGCGAGTAGCTAAATTTGTTACCAGGAGGTTCCATCAACTCACAAATATTATAGAGATGCTCTGTGAACTGAAATGGGAATCGCTAGAGGGGAGATGACGCTCTTTTTGCGAAACACTATTGAGAAAGTTTAGAAAACCGACATTTGAAGCAGACTGACTGTATTGCTACCAACACACACTTCGCATAAGGGACGCGAAGGCAAGTTAAGAGAAATTAGGGTTCTTAGTCGTTTCCCCGCACTCTATTTGCGAGCGAAACAGGAAAGGAAATGACAAGTTGTGGTTCAAGGTACTCTCCGACATGCACCAATTTTCAATTGTTACTACCAGATATTCTCATATGGATTATGTTGGGATATCTCAGAAAAATGTTCAGATATGCTGAATTCGTAATATATTGAATAGGTAGAGAAATTTGAAAATTTTTGCCCGGCCACAAGCCGAACTCAGAGACAATGCTTATTGCAACCAGTCAAATTAACCATTAGGGCACATGAAAACGCAATGGCCTAACAGAAAACCACAAGTAGAACTGACGTAAGCAGCCGCCTCAATCGTTAAGCAATAAAGACATGCTACACGGACTACAGAAAACCTAAACTGTCTTGATGATTCCACTAACTATTTGGGAATTAGCACTACTGTGAGTAGTTAGTATGTTGAGGCTGGGGCATACCATGCAACAAAGTAAATACAATGTTGTGCAAAACTTAAGGACGCAACATGGAGCGTGCATAGAAACAACTGCAACAGTAGAGTGTAGAAAGAAACTGAAAGAAATACGCAATGAGACGAACAGAACTGACACCGTTATTCCATCACAATAATTACACCGAAGCCACGGCGATTCATGATGGTCCCCCTGTACGGGAATGACATAATGTATACGAGTGCAGGTTGTGACGCATGAAAGACGACATATTGAAGTTTGGATCTTGCCGCAATCGTGCACAGATAGCCAAAGCAGTTAGGTGACCGCTCTCGTAAAGGGGAAAATCAGCGTTCGAATCCAGGTCCGGCACAAATTTTCACTGTCGCCATTCCAATATACAGCCTATGGTATCCCATATTCGTAACTGCCAATAAATTTCATTTATTGCACGTCGACCGTAGTCGCCGTTGAATCTTACTTCTTAACAACATGGGCATTGAAATATCGCATTTGAACCTGTTTACTGTACTCGTCTCTTGGTCTCCCTCTGCAGTTTTTGTTGCCGACGTTTCCTTCCAATACCAAACTAACGATTCCTTGATGTCTTAGAATGTGCCCTCTAACCCGATCCCATCTTCTGGTCAAGATTCTTTTCATCCCAGTTCTGTTCAGTACCTCATCATTACTTCCATGCTCTACCCATATAATCTTCAGCAATCTGCTGTGGCACAACATTTCAAAAGCTTCTCTTCTCTTCCTGTCTGAACTGCTTATTGTCAATGTTTCACTTCCGTAGAAGGCCACATTCCCGAAAAATGCCTTTAGAAAAAACTTCCTAACACTGAAATTAATATTCTGTGATAACAAAATTCTCTTTTTTCTTGCCATTGCCATTCTGCACTTCATTCTCTACCTCGGCCTTTATAAATTATTCTACTACCAAAATAGCAAAACTCAACTACTACTTTTAGTGTCTCATTTCCTAATTTAATTCCATTCACACTATCGGTGAAAAATTGCTGGAACAGTAACTACCGTAAAATATCTGAATCTGAAAGAATCTTAAGGAAATGAATTAATCCACGGAAGAAGTGGCTTACGAAACACTCGTTCGACGAATTCTTGATTACTGCACATCAGTCTGAGACCCTTACCAAGGTGGATTAATAGACTAGATAGATAAGGTACAATGAACAGCGGCTCGTTTCGTCACGGGGTCGTTCGGAGCGAGAGCTTAGGGACATGCTCAATAAACGCCAGTGGCAGACGCTAAAAGAGAGAAATTGTGCATCACGGAGAAGTTTGCTGTTGAAATTTCGCGGGTGTAAGGTGCAGGAAGAGTCGGACAACGTATTACTTCCTCCCACATACGACGAGAAAATCCGAGAAACTAGAGCTACTACGGAGGTCTACCGAAAAGCAAGGAAGAGGGGATCAGACAGTGGTAATAGGAGTACTCACCGCCATTACGTGGCTTGCGGAGTATAAATTTAGATGAAGATATGAGAAGAGCGTGCATAGTTGCTGCCTAAAATGAAAATTAAAAAAACGGTTCATATAAAGTGACACATATCTACGAGAGCGAAACGGAACTTAGACAAAAATACTGAACGAGACCAGTAACTGCTGTTTCTTAGAAGATTCAGGCAATTGCAAGAATACAGATATACGTTTTTCGTGATTTCCCTAAATAGAACAGGGGAAATGCCAGTGTGGTTCCACTGAAAACATCATGGCCGATTTCGCGTCTTATTATTCCTATTCCGAGCCTGCGCTCCGTTTCTAATGACATCGTTGCTTATGGGAGATTAAGTCACTATGTGAGTGTGTGTTTTTAATGTTCTGTAGATCATACATTCGCGAGAACTCATCATGTGTAAGTAATCTATAACAGAATTTGATAAAAGTAAATCAACCTTATTCACACGTCTCTGGAATAAAAAGAGTTGTCAACTAGAAAGGATTCGAGACTGTTTTTAAAATTTTCATTAGGGAACTGGTTAAGTACTTTTATGGCCTTCCCTTCCTTGTTCACAGGGATGTTATTAGAGATTTTATGATAGGGCTCTAATTAGGACTAATTTTCTAAAATTGCATGGACAGAAACGGGAACTGAAAAGGGAAATGTTATGTCTGACGGAACCTGTAACACCTCATGATGACCCTGCCGAGTAACCACGTGTAATTGATAAGTGGTTTTCAAGTTTATAAATTCAGAGGGAGACTGATTATGTCACGACTTTTTCCGAAATATATCACAGTAGATATGCTGTTTAACATGTAATTTAATATTTAGGAGGTTAACCGATTCAGATGTTGTGGAGCTAATGCGGTAAACTCGTATTATGGAGGGCTGGATTTCGTATGTAATACCATGGCCAAATTCTTCGCAGTCCCTCCTTTGAAACAGTAAGGTACATACAAAAAAATTACACATGAATAACAATTATAAAACTTTCACGATGCAAGACAGATTTCTGCTAAGTTAATTTGGAAAAGCAGATAATGTGCCACGCCTGCTCTGCCAGTGGTGAATACTGAAAGCGGGTTAGCTCTAAATTAGTAGTAAGCGCATTCCAGGACTAAGCGGGACAAACACGAGGGAATGACTCTTCAAGTTCTAGAAGCATAAGTAATGAATCATGCACAGTCATGCAAACATTATGTAATGATATGTACTACTTGAGTCACTATTACAGAACAGAGACTATATAAGTTCACACTGTGAATAATTCCACAAAATCTCGAAAGAAAATAATCAGCATTGGAAGATTATGTGTCAGACACCTGTCCACGGGAAAATGATTCCTTACACTTGTTGAACACCTCTGTCAGCTACCTTGATTTGGAAAACAGGAGCACGTCCTGTCAGAGATGGGAAAAAATCTCTAATATAGTTTTCGAAAACAAGGAAACGAAAAGAAAACATAGTTTCAACTTTTATGCTCACGTAGGCCGACGGGACGTTATACACAATAACAAATATGCGAAAGTAGAGAAGTTACATTCAGTCTGCACCACTTTCAGGGTAATAATATTGCAACAGGCGAATAAGGTTCATTATTACTATGTTCCGAATGTTGTCTGATGAAGTGAACTCATTATTAGACTCTTCCTTCATTAAGAAATGGTCAGCCTCGTGGATGGTGATAGCTGCGCATACGCAGGTTACTGATCAGATGAAGAAATGTGTAAGTGGTGTTCGACAGCCACAGAACACAGAAACACAATCAGGGACAAGTACTATCGAAAAGCAGTGATGTCTGTAAGAACGACTGAAGTGCTGTATTGCACCGCAATGGAAACACATGTGATTTACGTGTTCAACACAATCATATGAAGTAATATGCCACTCTCCGGTAAAGAAAGTCACCTACACCTTAAATGCTTAACTTTCGGCAAAAGACGGGCCTGCAATATTGGTAAATAATGTACAATGACAACAGAAAACTTGATAATAATATTTGTTTCCAGTAACTTTTCAAAATGTGAATATTTTAGAAAACATCATCAATCCTCCATAAGTTCGAGAACAGTTTTCATTTGGAAAGGATAGCTAAAAAAAGACTGGAGAAAATAATCCCTAGAGTTAGCATAGCGAAAAAAGTTATTGTCCCTCTTACAAATACGTCTACATATGTGATAGTAAAATAAAAACGACAGGAAAGAGATACTTCAATTTTGCACAGACGATTACATGCAGTCACGAGATGACGAGTGGTTTGAGCATCACCAAGCACCGCTGGGTATTGTTCTCCCGAAGACAGTATGATCTTACTTTTCTCTTGTTCAGAACTGGCTCATACAATCACTTATAACAGGAACTATATTTTAATGTGGTCTTCAAAGCAAACTGTCGCTTGAACTTTCATTTACACCAACACCGCCGAAATAAAAAGCCACGTTAATTGAGAAAAAACTGAGCATCAACAGGGGATCTAACAATGAATCTTTACTATTATAACTGATCAATTAACTGCGAATTCACTAATCTCACTGTCTTTTCATTTTAGCATAAAGAAGATCCTAAGCAATTCGGCCATGTTAGAAAGAAAAATACACAAGATTTTTTCAGTTACTAAAAACGATATGAAGGTTAAATTTTAGTTGTTAGCACTACACATGGGTGTAAAATAGTATTTGCAACAAAATAAAATACACGTAGCTTGAGATACTACAATAATTCGTTACTATTCGACGAAAGATATACACGAAGACAACGTCCGTTACAAAACGTAACTTACGACTGTGTTGCAGAAATTATAAAATGTGGGAAATTACTTTAAACAAGACTAGCAACAAAATTTAGTAGAAGCAAAGTTTATAAATCATGCAACAGAGAAGATTTTGTTTGAGGTACAGATATTAGTGTTTGTATATGAAAAAGGATGATTTACTCGGCTACTGCATTAAAAATGCTGTTAATTAGTTTTCGCTAAAGGTTGTAGCCAGAAATGCAAGAGTTAATTCGTGCACAAACCACTGATGTAAGCTGCTACGTTAGGGAGCCTTACCTCGGCGCCGCCTCTTAGAACTCTGTGCTCTGAAACCCTCCATATCGTCCAGTCACTTCGGGTGCGCTACGCCGAATGCGACCGATGGCGACAGTTGAGGGCTTATCAGTGATTCGCAAGCAGTAAAAAACACGTCCATCCTTACGCGCCCCGCCTCCCGTAAACGGAAACACAGACGCGCTCTGCTGTACGGAGTGCCAAGCGCTATCCTCCACGATACAGATCTGTGCATACTTCTGCTTGGAGACCTAATAGTGGTGACGGGTGTAGTTCACCCGCTGAAAGACCGGTATTCGAGTCTTCTTGCGTCCACCTACCTTCAGAATTTCAACAAAGACAAATTCCGGGGTTTCTTTTAAAGTCCTTTTTGTATTCGGAGAGGCGTGACTAATTCAAAACATCTTAGAACAACGAGTATCGAATTGCGTGACAGACAGTAAGTGACATCCTTTCTTTTTGTCATTTAAGTTTTGACGTAATAAAACTAAAATTATGTGCATGTGAATATCGTTTTATTGCAAGCCAAGCATCATATTTCCACCACTACAGACACACAATTGCAGACTAGGTGAGGGAAAATAAAGAGAAACAAATCCAGTCATGCTACATAAAGAGCACATATGCCAATTTTTTTTTTCTTAATGACTTGCCGTTGTTTCAACTGGATTTTTTAAAATTCTGTACTTCTTTGATCCAATGTATGTTTGTACTCGTTGTTACATCGACATTATTATCTCGTACTTGAAATAAGCATCATCTCTGTACGAAATGTTCCTGCAGATTCCAGTAACTATTAACGTGTGACACGTCTATAGGTAGACACATAACAAAGATGCGTCGCGTTTTCGTCAGATTTATGTTATTATTACAGTTGATGGCTCTTGTTTATATAAGAAAACTCAGTTTAAAGTACATAGAAAGCAATAAACAAGTTATTTTAACCAATTATCTGTTCCAAAATATAGGTTTCATTCAACAAACTGTATTGAAAGTAATTGCTGACCATGCGGAAAGACAAATGCTTGAATGAGGCTATGAGATGATTATTGGTGTGCTATTAACTGTGCTTTTCAACTAGGCACAAGAGACCTATGGAAGAAGTTCAGGAATCGTGACGCTTAGGATAATGTCACAGGTGCGCTACGTCTGACTGACATTTTTGTGTCTTGATGTACCCTAGCTACCGACAGAAATTTTTATTTTTCGACTTAACGTCACCTACATCTACATCTACATTTATACTCCGCATGCCACCCAACGGTGTGTGGCGGAGGGCACTTTACGTGCCACTGTCATTACCTCCCTTTCCTGTTCCAGTCGCGTATGGTTCGCGGGAAGAACGACTGTCTGAAAGCCTCCGTGCGCGCTCTGATCTCTCTAATTTTACATTCGTGATCTCCTCGGGAGGTATAAGTAGGCGGAAGCAATATATTCGATACCTCATCCAGAAACGCACCCTCTCGAAACCTGGCGAGCAATCTACACCGCGATGCAGAGCGCCTCTCTTGCAGAGTCTGCCACTTGAGTTTATTAAACATCTCCGTAACGCTATCACGGTTACCAAATAACCCTGTGACGAAACGCGCCGCTCTTCTTTGGATCTTCTCTATCTCCTCCGTCAAACCGATCTGGTACGGATGCCACACTGACGAGCAATACTAAAGTATAGGTCGAACGAGTGTTTTGTAAGCCACCTCTTCACGTTGAGGTTAGTACAAGCGTGTTAAACTAAGCGCTTTTAATCGAAAGAATGTAGGGTAAAGAAGAATTTAACTGATGTAGGAGTACCTCACTTCGACAGCGGAGTCATTAGAGGTGGAATACTTACAGGAAGATCTGGTAAGATGGCTTTGGTGTAGAAAAGATTCCAGCGTTTACCTGAAACTACGTGAGAAATCACGGAAAAGCCAATAGAAAACAACCAAATCAATATTTTAACTTTACCTCTCACGACTACACCTCCATTGTCCTCCCACTCCACAATCTAGCTATATGTTCATGTACAATATGGGTTAAATTTTTACGTTTGTCAGCAGGTTGAGGTGGAGAGCCCAAACGAAAATATCGAGAAACGCTGTCGGGAACGAGCTGACCCACTGACTGCCAGTAATGTACAACAGAAACTGCCGAAGAGAGTAATAACTTCATATACATAGCAGGACATGCAAATGACGGTAGAGAGTGCATCACCTGGCTAGTGATTTCCAATTTTGATCCGAGATTACTCTATAGTTATTTCTGATTTTTAACTTGTATTGTCATTCTTTCATTTGGCTGCGAAAATATCTCAGTTTGAATGACGTACATATCAGGATTACAGTTAATCTGAGTAGCATTACATTCCGGCAAACAGCTGCTACAATGTACTAATTACTAATCCCCACGTCGAAGGCTTTCGATCGATTTTTCCTTAACTGGCCAATTAAATTTTTTTTCTAGTATCGTGTCTTGTATCAATCACGTTGTTCAAAGCCGGCCGGGGTGGCCGAGCGGTTCTAGACGCTAAGGTCTGGAACCGCGCGACCGCTACGGTCGCAGGTTCGAATCCTGCCTCGGGCATGGATGTGTGTGATGTCCTTAGGTTAGTTAGGTTTAAGTAGTTCTAAGTTCTAGGGGACTGATGACCTCAGAAGTTAAGTCCCATAGTGCTCAGAGCCATTTGAACCAATTTTGAACGTTGTTCAGATAAAGCAAAACGCCACATTTGTCAATGACGGATAAGGCTAATGTAAGAAACACTTGTCATCTAGGGAAATGAGCTCAGTAACAATACTGACTGCAATGACTGCACATCAAAAATGGGGCTATATCCGAGTGATTTTGACTGAGTACGCAATAAAAGAATCTCGAGGATGAAACTTCGTTGTCAATGTGATGTTTAACTCCAATTTTAATTCCTTCCTTTTTTTACCCTCTGCATAGTATTTTGGTGCCCTTCCAACAACCATTTTTTTGTACATTCGCTGAATTGTCATTCTCGTTGGACACCATCTGTATGGACAGCTACGTGCGTACATCTCAACTGTTCCCATCGCGTACTTTCTGCAGTCTTCATAAAGGATAAGCATATCGAAAAACATTCATTTTTTTTCGAGTTAGACAGTACCCGACAAACGTGAACTACATACAGAATGAAAGCTACATTTCCGCTGTACCCTTTTACACAGGTATCGCGGTGCTGCAGCACCCTATCCTCCAATCTTCCTCCCCCCCCCCCTCCCCCCCCTATCTGAGGTGATGTATTTTCTTATTTTTATGTGAAGCACAGTCTAAAACAAATAATAGACCCACCATGGAGGAGTTATCCGAACGGGATGGAAATTGTTAGATGTGATGTAAATGTACAGAAAAACAAATGATTACAGTTTCAGAAAAATTAAATGAATTATTCAAAAGAAAGAGTTTCACAAATTGAGGAAGTCAATGATGCATTGGTCCACCTCTGGCCACTACCAGCAGTTATTCGGCTTGACAACGATAGAGTTGTTGGATGCCCTCCTAAGGGATGTTATGCCAAATTCTGCCCAATTAGCCAGTTAGACAGTCAAGATCCCGAGATGATTGGAGGGCCCTTCACATAATTCTCCAGACATTCTTAGTTGGGCAGAGACTCGTCAACCCGCTGCCCAAGGTAGGGTTCGGCATGCACGAAGACAAGCAGTAGGAACTCTCGCCGTGTGCGGACAGTCATTCCCTTGGTGAAATGTAAGCCCAGAATGGCTTGCCATGAAAGGCAACAAAGCGACGTGTCTAGTATCGTCGAGATACAGCTGTACTGTAAGGGTGCCTGAAAAAAAAAATAGACCCCAGACCATCACTCTTGACTGTCGGCATGTATGGCCGGCGACAGTCAGGTTGGTATCCCATCGCTGTTCGGTGCGTCTCCAGAAACGACTTCGGCCTGGAACCTCATTGACTTGAGTGTAATTGTGTTCAGTGGTGAGTCCCGATTCGAACTGAGTTTCGATGACCAGTGAAGACGTGTCTGTAGGCACTCTGGACTGCGGTTGAAGTGAACTCGGCCGCCATACGGTCGACAATCAGGAGTGACGGTCTAGGGTGCCACACCATTTCATATCAGCACCCACCCCTTTGGCTGCCATCCAAGGCACCCTTACAACGTTGCGGAACATTGACGATATTCGAGACCTCATTTTGCTGTCCTTCACGGCAAGCCGTACTGGGCTTACATTTCAGCAAGATAATGCCCACCCGCACCCGGCACCAGTGCTCTTCAAACGCTACCTTGGCCAGCAAATTCGCCGGTCTCGCACCAACTGAGCACGTCTGGAGCATTATGGGCAGGAAGCTCCTACCACCTCGAGATTTTGACGATCTAACTCGCCAATTGGACAGAATTCGGTACGATATCCCTCAAGAAGACACCTAGCAACTCTATCAATCAATGTCAAGCCGAATAACTGCTTGCAAAAGGGCCAGTGTTATAGACTTGCTCAATTTCTCAAGCTCTCTCTCTTGAATAAATCATACAATTTTTCTGAAGCTGTAATCATTTGGCCGGCTGGTGTGGTCGAGCGGTTCTAGGCGCTTCAGTCTGGAACCACGCGACCGCTACGGTCGCAGGTTCGAACCCTGCCTCGGGCATGGATGTATGTGATGTCCTTAGGTTAGTTAGGTTGAAGTAGCTCTAAGTTCTAGGGGACTGATGACCTGAGAAGTTAAGTCCCATAGTGCTCAGAGCCATTTGAACCATTTGTAATCATTTGTTGGTCTGTACACGTACATCACATCTACCAATTTCCGTCCCATTCGTATAACTCTTTCGTGTTGCGTCTTTTTTTTAAAATGCAAATCGTGTTCAAAACAAATAAATCTTAAGTTCTAAATATTGTAATTTCTCCGAAACTAATAATCTTATTTGGAGGAGTTAAACCCAGCAGAATCCGCCCTCTTTCGGAACTATGAACAAGCAACAGAAATTAATATAGTTCCATTTGAAAGTTCTACGTAGATACCGATATTTCTGTAATTTATTTCGATAAGAAAATATACTGTAAGTCGTTTAGTGAAGACTTCCTCATAAATCAGTAGGGTGAAAACAAAATTGCGTTTACGTTGAACACTTCTGGAAATTATAAATGAAAAATCCAATGTTGTGTATGTTCTACAAAGAACAGAGCACACCTAACATTGTTCTATTCAATTGTAATTATGTTGTTGTATCAAGAAGGGATGGAAGAATCAGTTAACATGGTTCCGAAAACATGCGAGTTGAATAGCTTAGCTGAATCACGCTGCATAGAACAGGCTAAGTAAATTACTCCCCTTCACTTGCTTTAAGGAAATGATGTGTGTCATAATTTTGAGGAACATTCAGAATCGTATCAAAACTTGAATTTTACTTTAAATTTCCAGAGAGATTTCTTCAGTTGTTATTGTGTACTGACTTTTCAACTCCTTTTCATAGTACAGACGACAACCACATAATCTTAGTGGTTGCACAGCATACCGTTGTAGTTATTTGTTTCTGTCGGTTATTTTATGATAGCATCTATGGTGGCGTGTCACAGTAAAGTGACGTAATTTTTATGACACAGTTCTCACATTGGGAAAGAGCAAGGTTTCACTCATGTATGAGTCAAGTTACGTTGAAATGTCATCGACGAAGAAATCATCTTCAGGGTCGCTGAAATTAGTAGTCAAGTGCGTATTTTCAAATATTTTGCTTACCTATGCAAAGACCAAGTGAAAATGATAAGGTTTTCCATTACATTAATTGCCTAACATACTTAATAAATCTACTCTCTTCTTAATAATGTGTTTTTTCTTGGCGATGGCATTACTTGCTCTTGCTATATTGTAAAATGGGGTATGAACCGCTGCAGACACATGTCAACATGAATAGTTGTCTTTATGAAACTTAAACCACGAAACAGTGGGGCACAAGGGTTCATTTGTGTCATGACTTATTTTAGCCTCAGAAAACATGCTGGTGCACCTACCAACAAGTCATGGTGCTTTGTTCATTGAATGTATATGTAGGTCCTTACTCAGCTTCTGCAGTTTCACAGTTTCAAACAAGCCCTCTATCTTATTCACGTTATTTGTTTTATCAAAAAGCATCGCAAGCACCCCCCTCCCCTGCTCGCCCTGTTGTCTCGTTTGTCAGTACTTAATTGTCGTCCACTTTCTTTTTTAATTTTCTAGGAATCTGCGCTTCTCTGTTACACTCATGTTTTGACTGTAACTACATTTTTCCAGGACTCAGGGACAAATCTGAGAAATTGACAAGTCTATCTGCAAACTGAAAAAATTGTCCTTGGTTGACAGCATGTTCTGGCTTTACTGTAGTTGACTTAATTTTTCCTTATGGGTGATGTACATACTTTGAATTGAAGCTGACGTTGTTTACCTTCTTGTACTGTCTAAACATGAAAACTCAACCGGCCGCGGTGGCCGAGCGGTTCTAGGGGCTACAGTCTGGAACCGCGCGATCGCTACGGTCGCAGGTTCGAATCCTGCCTCGGGCATGGATGTGTGTGATGTCCTTAGGTTAGTTAGGTTTAAGAAGTTCTAGGTTCTAGGGGACTGATGACCTGAGAAGTTAAGTCCCATAGTGCTCAGAGCCATTTGAAGCATGAAAACTCACAGAGATGCAGGGTGTTAACTGAAGGTGTTCTAATTTTAAATGTGTATTCACATTGTTAAGAAAAAGATAAAATTCAAGCTAAAACACTAGTATACGCACCAATAGTGCACGAAATGATTGGCAGAGAAAGATCTGTATTACAATTTATTTAGCATTTATTGATAGACTGTGTACCAAAACAGAGAATATTCTGAAGAAAAGGATACATTCTGACTTAATATGCCACAGCGGCAGTAGCTGAAAATTGGTTTAACTGCAAATAGAAGAGGCCCCAATGAACAAAAGTGGAGTGTGTAAGATCAGTTGTATAGAGTGTGACTTATGTTACACAGGAAAAACAGATAGAAACAGATAGAAACTTCACAGGCCTTGGAAGCTGCAGAAAACAGGCATCACCATTTCGCAGCATTGTCCATAAACCAGACACAATTATGTAGCAGATGTAGAAACAGTCCACTCTGGTACAGTGGGCAAAAACTGTCACTGTTTGAAATACTGGAAATCAAGATGCGCCACAAACAGCTTCCGAATGGGTAAACAGATTTCACTTACTCTTCTCTACTTGATTTTGGTAAACGAAGGAAGGAGGGATGAATAGAGGTTAACGTCCCGTCGCCGGTGCGGTCATTAGAGACCGAGCAGAAACTCCGATTACGAAAGGATAGGGAAGGCAATCGTTCGTGCCCTTTTGAAGGAAACCATCCTGGCATTTGCCTTTAGCGATTTAGGAAAATGATGCAAAAAGTAAATATGGATCGCCAGAGGAGTATTTGAAATCCTTCCGAATGCGAGTCCAGTATGATAACCAGTGCTACACCTCTCTCACTATTCGTAAACCAGATAGAATGGGGATTAAAATTTTGCTACACTGTGCCCCACTATAATTCTATTGCCACTTATTTATTTATTTATTCTAGTGTTCTTCAGCAAGCACGAAAGAAAGTTCAACAAAAATTTGGAGAAGGAATTAAAGTTCAGGCAGGAGAAATAAAAACTTTGGCGTTTGTAGATGACACTGCAGTTCTGTCAGTGACTGTAAAGGACGTGGCAGAGCAGTTGAACGGAACGGGCATTGTGTTGGAAGGAGGATATAAAATGAACACTAAAACAAGCAAAACAACGGTAATGGAATATAGTCTAATTAAATCAGGCGATACTGGGGAAATTATGTTAGCAAATGCGACATTAAAGTGGTAGATGAGTTTTGCTATTTGGGCAGTAGAAAAATGATGATGGTCGAAGTACGGAGGGTATACTATGTAGAGTGACAGTGGCAGGGAAAATATTTCTAAAAAAGATAAATTTGTTAACAACGAACATAAATTTAAGTGTTAGGAAGTCTTTTCTGAAGGCATTTGTCTGGAGTGTAGCCTTTTCCCGAATTGAAACGCGTACGATCAACAGTTCAGCAAGAAATGAATAGAAGCATTTGAAACATAGTGCTACAGAGGAATGCTGAAGATTAGGTGGGTACATCGCGTAGCTAAGGAGGAGATACTGAATAAGACTGGGGACAAAAGAAATTTGTGGCTTAACATGACTAAAAGAAGGGATCGATTGATGTCTTCTGAGACATCAAGGGCTCACCAATTTAGTGTTTGAGGGAAATGTGTGTGTGTGTGTGGGGGGGGGGGGGGGGGGGGACAGGGAGAGGGATTGCAAAGGGAAACCAAGAGACGAGTACAGTAAGTAGGTTCAGATGGATGTGGGTTGCAGTAGTTAGTAGGTGATGAAGAGGCTTGAACAGAACACAGCAGCGCTGAGTGCCGCATCAAATCAGTCTTCGGACTGGGGGGCACAAGAACAAGATGATTAAGAACGTATTATTTTGCTTATTGAGTATTAACAGTTTATTTCTTTGATGAAAAAAATTCTTTGCTCTTTACGTGTGTACCTTTACGAACGACTACATTTTTGCTAGTATTGCTAGACAGTTGGTTAATAACCAGAAACTGAGGTGGCAAACAAGTGTGTTTTCTTTCTCATAACAATGTTTAATTAATGTCTAGTATATTTCAATTACAGTTTTTCTTTATTATTCGCATTTTATATCTTTTACCAATTCACAGTAATTCTTTGAACTATCTACGTAAAATTAGTTGTTTGTTTGGTGGACTCGATACAAATGAGGACCTTGTAGAATGACAGAAGCTTTCATGACATGAATAACGGCATCGGTATTGCTGGAGCATAAAGGAACGCATAAATCTGCAGCTAATGTGCATTTTCAGTGTCTGTGACTTGCGTCATGACCCGATTTTGGAAGCAACAAGTGTGATGAACGATGGGTACTGAATACGACGAATCGTACATTGATTGTCAGCAGTCAATCATAACGTTCGTTCTTAATTTCCTATTGTTCGTAAATAAAGTTAGTTTTGTTGTGTTTGGTTATAATTGAATCACATCGTCGGAATTTTCAACAAAATTGTTAATAAGACACAAATATCAATCTGTCAGCACATCTAGTTTTTTTCGTTCATATCAAAAAAATTTCTTATCTTCGATTAAAAGAAATCATTAGATTCACCGATTCTCATTGACTACTCTATACTATCACCCAAACTGGAAACATTAGCACGCAGCGCAAGACCTGTGGGCACCGTAAATACACGTTATACAGTTAGCCACTTGTGTTTCAAGATGTGTTCTTTTCAGAGCATTTGCCGGACGTGCAGTATATGAAAACTCGGTATGTTGACAGTGTTATTAGTAGTGTGCCCTTCATTAAGCGAAAACAGATTCTCTTCTTTACCGCCTGTAAGCGCAGTGTGATGAATAAACGCCTATCTGTCTCCTTTCTAGAAAAGGTAACCACTATGGCCTTTAGCGTGTAATTTCGCAAATTAACTGAGAAGCTGAATCAGGATGCCTAGCGAGGAAATCGATATCGGTTTGCGAGTGGACATGGAGAGAGTAATTTCCATGAATATAAAATTTAGTGCACAGTACAGCTTATGTCACCCAAACGGAAGTTTTTCATTATTTTCCTACTGGTTTTTGTGCTTAGATATTCTACTGGAGGAGGAAATGCGATTCATTTACATGCCACTGCGCAGTGTTTGGCGTCGACAGCTAAACTTGCCAGTTAAACAACAAACGGTTCAAAAATACGTATGCGTTTCAACACCGTTACACACAATTTTCAATATCATTTCGACAAATCTTGTGCCATGGTCTGACAATGTTTCATTAGTTGCTCTCATGTTAGAACTTTTTCAAGGTATTTTACAATTTGTTATTTTTTCTGGTATCGAGAAACATGAAGCCACTTGCCTACTTCCCGGTAAAAGCACTTTATTTCGTTTCTAAGAGCTACAAATAGTATATTAATCTTAACTCAAGTAATCTAATGTAGTATCAAACTTAAGTCAACCTTTTAATTTGAGAATTAAATGGAATAGTCTACGCGCACACTTTCAACAGTTTTAATGGACTGTGTGAAAAAAGGCTTTCCGTTTCCTGCATTGTAATATTGCTAACTGGTGCAGTTCCGATGTAATTTCTTATACTGAGACAAGTTTCATTCGCCGACTCGAGAGCTCACCTGTTCAAATCCCCGCCCGGCAATCCTGATTTTGGTTTCCCTTGATTTCCCTAATTCGGCAAAAACCGGGATGACTCCTTTGAAAGGGCATGGTCGATTCCCTGCCCTATCCTTGAAACATCCTTGCTTGTGCCCTGTCACTAACGACTTCGACGCCGACAGGACGTTGCAGCCTAATCTTCCTTCCTTCTTTCTTTGGCCATTACGCATAATGATTCTGTCAACGTTATGGATAATTTGTTCACACACATAGGATTTAGGTATCTGATATTCGTGGCTTGCAATGAAAGAAGGCGAGAATGAGCGTGTTACAAAACAGGAAGATGAGGCAGAGGATACTTAGTAAACGATTCACGGAAAACACTATAGGATGCTGGGATTTATTTCACGTTTTCTGTTGCATTACGTTAGTACTACAATTTTTACAATATTTATTAAACCGTTAATTTAGTTTTAGGTTTCAAAAAATACTTCAAGACAATAGAAAGACGCCTCACGAAGAAATTATCCGAATGGGACGGAAATCGGTAACATGTACAAACAAGCAACTGAGTACAATTTCGGAAAAATCAGCTGATTTATTCAAGAGAAAGAGCTTCACAAATTGAGCAAGTCAATAATGCGTCGGTCCACCTTTGTCCCTTATGGCAACCGCTATTCGGCTTGGCATTTATTGATCGATTCGTTGATGTCCTCCTGAGAGATATCGTACCAAATTCTGTCCAACTGGCGTGTTAGAGCGTCAAAATATCGTGCTGGTTGGAGGGACCTGCCCATAATGCTCCTAACGTTCTCAATTGAGGAAGGATCTGGCGATCTTGTTAGGCAAAGCAGGGTTTGGCAAGCAGGAAGACAAGCATTAGGGTCTCACGCTTTGTGCGGGCGGGCATTATCTTACTGAAATATTAGTCCAGGATGGCTTGCCACGAAGGGCAACAAAACGGAGCTTAGAATATCGTCGAAGTACCACTGTGCTGTAAGGGTGCCGTGGATGACAACCAAAGGGGTCTTGCTATGATAAGAAATGGCACCCCAGACCATGACTTCTGGTTGTCGAGCTGTATGGCGGGCGACAGTCAGTTTGGTAACCCACCGCCGTCCGGGGCGTCTCCAGACACGTCTTCGCTGGTCGTCGAGGCTCAGTACGAAGCGGGACTCACCACTGAAGACAACTGCACTTCAGCCAATGAAGTTCCAGGCCGAAGACGTGTTAAATGTACAATCTTGCACAGACGCCCCACATAGACACTAGACGGAATGTAGGGACAAAACACTGGGTTGGCTAAGGATTACATTGTCACAAAAGTCATAACAAGTACAACCTACATAGAGCTTCGGCTCCAGAGTCCTAATATAATAAAGTTCTGTAAACAATGAGCAACTAAAGCTTAACTTTCAAGTCGTCTCGAGCACAAAGGGCGGTGAATTTGTGTTTGTAACATCTTTTACAAAGTTTTCGATATCGAACCTCTAAAATAAACGGACTGCAGAGGTTATGCAGTTATTTCGTGATCAGAATGTGTCAGAGCTCCCTTTTCGTCTCCACTCAGAAGTAATGTCGAACTTCATTAGTTATTTACAATGCATCGTGTATTAGTGAAGACCATGGACAAGCCCTATAAACGAAAACACGTAGCTACTGAAATAATCCTTGAATCTGTATTTGTATTAATGTTTCTAAACGTCAATTAATTTATAAAACCCTTTGGAATGCTTAGCTGTGAGATGTTGAAAGTCTATCACCTTCATTGGTTTTGTGAAACAGAAGTATGAGATACGGTGTTGCACATATTTATTTGCTTAGGTCAGTTGTATGACTCACAGGTGTTGTAGCCTGACACAGACCAAAAGTAGAAACAGCTTAATAAAACTTGACACAGTTAAATATGGAGCACACCGCGATTATAAAATAACAAAAGTCTTAGTTTCTCAGTACTGAGCGCGAAATAATAACTGATTACCAGTGTGATGAAACCGAGAGTCAAGGTTGCTCTTTTACGAACAAGACAGGGAAACAAAATGCATTGCAGAAACAGTTACCAAGAATGCATTGTGTAAAAAGTCGGAATACTTTTGGACTGACTTTTTAGATTAAAATAGCAGCTGTGGCATTGTAACAATCGTCTGTGTACTCGAGATCGCTTGTTAAGGTTAGCACATTGATCCTTAAAGGGGAGGTATCAATTTATATTTCTGGTGGTGAAAGATATTTGGGATTTGGCCCCCAAGAGAATGCGGTGGTGACGCTTAGTTCCAGACAGCCAGATTGTGCGCCATTTTCCTGTGCTAGATTTGCAACTCTCTTCCCAACGTCTCGTGGGGGATGTATAACAACGACAGTAATAATGCGAATGATTTACGGGTACCATGAAAAACCTAAACCTGAATACGCGAATGGGAATATGAACACCAATACCACCCCCTCCTCACCCCCCGCCCCCTCACTCATCTTTTCCCACCGATACGAGTCGAGTGGTTCGACCGTCTTGCAAAGGACACTCTGTGCGATGCAACAGGTCTTACGCGTCCAATACTGCAATGTGAGGATAACACCTGTTGCTGGGAACACGTTAACTGGGCGCTGGCGAAACAGCCACGCAGATAGCGTGGGGTAGAACTGGTAAAGCTGTTTTATCGTAGATCCTTAGGTAAAACAGTATTTTATACTCTTCATATCTTGGAAGCTTAACTGGCGGTACGAATGTTGTACCGCACGTCGTCACTACCCTGTGTTGCACCGTATCACAACTATCAACGTTTGCGATGAGTTTTATTAAGAATTAATACGCTGTCAGAATGAAGTATGCGACTTAATAATGTATATCTGATAATTTATTGAGCCAAGATCGCCTAATAACTGCAGTATTCATATTACTGGTTTCCGAAATTTATTGTAATCTTCAGATATGCTTAATCGACTAAAAGTTTCCTCATGAAACATAAAAACTCACGTTATGCTCTTTGAAAAACATTAGGTGGTATAAAATATGTCATTGAATTATGTATCAAATCGTTACACAGTAAAAGAAAGCTTTATAAGCTGCTTCCAGGACACCATGCCGAATAGACATAGGTTAGTTGTAAACACAAACAAGTACAGATCTGTAATCCACTTGCTAAAATAAGGATTCTTTCTCAAATGACCCGTTGTACAATGGCACGTTGCATCATTCACATTCTTTGAAGTAACTCTAGAGGAAGCTATTTATGGTCATTTGGCAGTAAGTAATAAAAATGAAGAGAATATGGGTGAAAACTTTGCAGTACGCATACATGATCAGATAATGAGGAGAACTGTTTGAAACCTGGTAAAACACGGTCTTCAGAACTTAGTGATAACATTTCAGACACTGAAATCCACTTGGTTTCTCCAAACTGGCTCCAAAGGACACAGATATTGAAAGTGATCATACGAGACAAATAATTAATAAATTTAGATAGTATCCAAAAGGCTTTTTATGTTAAGTTCTACATCTTGGTCAACGTACACCACTCAACTGCTACATTCCCCATGCCCAGTGCCACAGCCAAATAAATTTTATCAGCAGCTGCCTGTTATATTATGAATCTCAATATTTATTCCTAGGTATTTTGCTTTTAACATTTGTATTCCTTCTTCTGTCTACATCGTAAAAGCTGAGCAGACAGTTTCCTTCTTCCTTTAAGGTAAGAAGTATGCAAGGTACAACGATTATTTACTCAATAACGTTATCTTTTTTTATTTTAAAAGTATTACGAGACCAGAGGTAGGTGAAAAGAAGCCAGTGTGCTCTTTTGTGCGAGAAGTAACAGCTGCATGTGCTAGAATAATCTGATTGCACTCATCTTATACCACTGATGGTAAACACGAAAAGTTTGATTCCTGAAGAAATTGCATAACTGGAATAGTTTTGAAATACAGAGAACTAAAGTATTTAGTTTCCTGCCTCCCAAGGGAAAAGGTTGCTGTTTTCAGTTCCGATCTGGAACAATGTATTAATTTGCCAGGAACTTTCTGTCGCGCGGAGTGGTCGCGTGGTTTGAGGCGCCATGTCACGAATTGCGCGGCCCTCCCGCCGGAGGTTCGAGTCCTCCCTTAGGCAGGCGTGTGTGTGTGTTGTTCTTAGCATAAGCTAGTTTAAGTAGTGTTTAAGTCTAGGTACCGACGGCTTCAGCAGTTTGGTTCCTTAGGAATTCACATATCCACCAGGAACTTTTAAATCAACGTTCACTTCGGCACACGGAAAATTCATGCTGGTAATGTACTATCAATGTCAACGGCCTTGTCGCAGTGGTAACATCGGTTCGCGTCAGATCACCGAAGTTAAGTGCTGTCGGGCTTGGCTGCCACTTGGATGGGTGACGGTCCGAGTCTGCCGAGCACTGTTGACAGGCAGGGTGTACTTGGCCCTTCTGAGGCCAGTTGAGAAGCTGCTTGACAGAAGTAGCGGCTCCGATCGCGAAAACTAACAACGGTCAGGAGAGTGATGTGACCCTCCACTTACGCATCCAGTGACGCCTTATGGACCGAGGTCGACCCGGCGGTCGGTCGGTACTCCTGGGCCTGTCAGTTGACTGCCGCATGAACGACCATTCATCAACAGACTATGCTTCACAGTAAGGCAATTCGTGTTCCGTAATGTGCTTCGTACATCATTTCGTCAGACGAAAGCTAGCGAACAGGCGTCGTAGTTTATCATTCGAGTGAAGGACGGATGATTTACTGCGCAGAAATGCGTTATCAACCAAATGTTGTTACAGGCTGAAGTATATTATCATGGTACACGGCAAATTTCAGCTTGTAGCAGTGGAATTAATTCTCTGAAATATGTCATGTATAAAGCTGATCAAACAACTGCAATTCGATGAAGGAATCATTGAGGACCAAGGAACGGTTGGAAAATTACTGAATGAATTAAATTTCAGGCCAATACTCTTACATCATTTCCATAAAATTAAAACTTAGTGAAACTGCTATGATGAGAAAAAAGACCTTCTGCTGTTACAGACTCCAGTTCAAAGAGTTTTTGGGCGACTGTATGCCAGTTTGTTTCGAGCTGAGCCCACATTTGCTGCTGAGGTACGCATATACGGCAGTTACCAAGCGATCGTAAGCTATAGGTCGGCGAAATTTCTTGTAATCTACAAGGTCAACGATGAAGCTTTTCTTTTTGTGCTGTGGAGGAGACTTCGACAGCCTGAGTACCATGGCGTTCGGTGTTATCTTGTTGGAACAAAGCTTGAGGACTGAAATGAAAGCAGGACATGAATGTGACCGTTTCAACTATTCTAGGAAAGGGTTTGCTCTTGAGAGTCCTCCAGGGGCTACCCATAGGTCATCCCCTTATTATGCCCAATACGTAGCCAGTATAACCCATAACCTGAAACCAATCATGTTTGGTTTAGACGATGATAAATTTCACATTCGGCGACTGCTATATTATCATGTAAATTTTAGAACTTCGTAGGAGAAGAACGGCTAGATCTGCGTTGCATTATGTGGTAAATATCATGGGCAGCGACGGCTATTACGAACTGATGATGCTTCGCCACATTTATTACGGCTGCGAAGCTGGCTAGTGAAAATTTATTCACGCAGTTAAGCATATATCTGAGACTATTTTTCAATAGGACAGCACCCCGGCAATACTTCACGGGCTTCGGATACTTTTTCTTCCCTGACTTTTCAGTTGGTCTAGCATATCATTACTAGAAATATAGGGTATAAGGTAATGTAGAAAGGAATCAAATACTGTCCGGCGTAAGTACGCACCGACTTGAGAATCAGACAGAAAGAGTGTGGAAAGTACTTAATACGCAAGAGACTTAATTGCAGCTCAACATGGCGTCATATAATATTCCTTTACGGCAGCATTATATTTGTAATGCCCTATAACTATAATCATGTGTTTACACTTTAAGTATGAATTTAATGCTTTTCCGAAGAGAAAAATAAGTCAGATATTCATAACAATCATTAAAAATATACGTCGACTGCTTCTACACACTTACGCAGTCATCAGGTCATAGAAGGCTGTATCCTTTAAAATACCTCTAGATCGAGTCACTGGTCACACAACCTCAATGTTGAGCTACATTAAACCGATCAACAACAAAATCGACGACTGGATTCACAGGCTTCTATAACAATTTCGTGAAGTGTCTCTGCGTTGGGAATGTCTGCTGCATGAATCAGTTAATAATTATCTTTCACGGCGCACAGATAATGATAAAAGAGATCGAGGTCGGCAAAACATACAGGCCATAAATTATCCTCCTCCACTCATCCATTTGTCGCTATAGATATCATCCAGCGCACCTCTAACAGCGCGATCGAAATTTGATGGAGCCCCATCATCAATAAGCCATATACGTATTGTTTTCTGGGACACATTCTGTACCAATTCTAGAAGAGGAGACGGAGGAGGTTAGTATTTGACGTTCGGTCGACTACAAAATCGTTAGAGACGGAACACAAGCTCGGATTAGGGAAGGATATGGAAGGAAATCGGCCGTGCCCTTTCAAAGGAATCATCCCGGCATTTGTCTGAAGTGATTTAGAAAAATCACGGAAATTCTATGTAGGATGGCCATATGCGGGTTTGGATCGTCGTCCTCCCGCATGCGAGCTCAGCGTGTTAACCACTGCGCCACTTTCCTCGGCCAATTTTGGAAGAATGTCGTGTATGAAGTTCTTGTAGACAGCAACTGTGAACCAAGCTAGGAGAGTATATAATCCTACCAGACAGTCCGCTACAGTTCCAACCAACGCATTACCCATAAACTTTTGCTGGTGTCTAACCTTAATTGCACAACGAGGATTTTCATCCGGTCACAAATGCTGGCTGTGAAAGGTCACTGTTCTCTCTCTAGGAAGTAGCGCATAACTTGAAAACAAAGCTACGGATACAAAGAACAGACTCACAGTTTGTATAACAAAGCATTGGGAAAAAATAATCTCGCGATCGATGATCGGCAGGCGAAAGATCCTCCACATACTGGATGTGATAATCATACAAAAATTGTCCTTGAAATATCGCACGTGAGGTATTATGAGATGAATTAGACGCTTTGGCGACGTCTCATGATCTCATACGTGTATCTTCTGAGACAGCCTGCAGAATGTTTTCTTCGTAGTCAGGCCTACAAGCGAATCGTAGTACATCTAAATCCATCATTTGTTGTGCAGAGGAAACTGCCCAATCGACGTGACAACAAACAGCGGAAAACTCGACCGTTTTCTGCCTGGAAACGCGTCCTGATACAGCCGTACTGCCTTGTGTCCATTATCATTCACGCCATCACACATAAAAATCATATCTGTCTGCCTAGGAAATGAGTAGCTTGCTGTTGGTAAACGGATCACTTACCAGGTACCTTAGTACTACCACACACGTGAAACGATGATGATAGATCAGCCACAAATCGAAGATACAATGAGTTCATAAGCCGTCTGACAAGTATCGACAATAACACTACTTACAAAAATTAACTCAGTTGTTAGAGTTTACGTCGAAATGTGCTGAACGTAACCTTTCATTAATAACATAGAAATAGGATATTCAGAGATATTTTTATGTCGACCTTTTTCCTTGTTTCTAAAATTCGTGAAAGTGTATAGTATATACAGTTCGCACCATAGGATGAACTCACAAAATTAAGAGAAATTTGTTGTAAGAACTATCACATATCCTACAGTGAATATTTAAACAATATTTGAAGACCATTAAAAACCTACAGTGACAAGGAAACTGCTGTACGCATGGTGTCCACGTCTATCTACTTCCTTTTGCTCTTATCACATAAACAGAATGTAAGTTAAATATTAGCATAAACATAAAGAACGTGTAGTGCAGTGACCATTACGGTTCGACATGTAGTGGCGGTGTTGAACATAGTTGATTTAGCCAATTTATGGAAAGCGTGGGCACTTATCGTGTGTGTTGAAGAGCGGACAATACGGTGCACTGCTTAACACATCAGACATGCATTCAAGAGGTGCAGGGTACGAACCTTCGTCTAGCCACTCAGACTGAAGTTTCAGGAAATCAGTTAATGTAAATACCAGCTTCGTTCCTTTGAAAAGAACAAGATCTATTTACCCTATACTTTATCATCTCGTCGTCCTAATTTTCTACCTTTTCTTTTCTGGAGAGCAACTTTCCCTGATTAGTTACGAACCGGCAATTTTTCTGTTAATCTAACTGCCCTTGCACTGTTCCACAAATGTATTGTTCTACTACAGAACTTTATTATCTGTGTAAGACTGTAAATAATATTCTGATGTACAACTTCCTCAAGGCCCCTGCCATTTCATGAAGCCGTTTCCGACGTGAAACACCCAGGCATTTGCATTTTTCGCATGGAGTCCAGATAATGGATTAAAACCCGTAAAATTAAGCACTATTTCTGTGCGTCTGTAGAAGTGAATAATTCCAGAACTTCTTCTCCATCTTTGTCTCGTGTCCCCACTACGAGCACCGATAAACACGCCAGCTTCGACCATCCACAGGTAATGTAATCCCCCCTTTCCCCACCTCATGCCCCTCCTACTACACTTCTCTCCCCACCACGTGGCTGTCTTGTCCATGCTACTCGTGCCACTTCCTCACTGTCGATTAGGTGCGTCCATGCAGTAGTCGCCGAACCATGAACTGCGTGTATTGTAAGATACGCCAAAAAAATAATAAAAAATAAATTAAATGATCGTATAGCATTGATGGCCGGCGGGAAATGCGGCCGCCGAGTTGTAAGTCATTTCTGTTGACGCCACATCGGGTGACTTCCGTGTCGATGATGATGAAATGATTATGAGAACGACACCCATTCCTGGAGCGGAGAAGATCTCCGATCCGCTCGGGGATCGCATGCGAGCCTACTGCATGGCAATTAGACGCGCTGAAGACTCAGCCAAGGGGGTGGACATACGTTCCAACAACAGAAAAAGAGCGAGAGCCAAAACATAAAATGACAGAGACAGGGTGAGTGCGTGAGAGAATCTACAAATTTAATGGACTTTTACTAACTCTGAAGGAACCGCGTGATCCAGAGAAAATCTGATATTGTAGTTAATAGTAAATGCTAAATCATTATGTGTTACATGAGGAATAATGCCCATATCGCATATCCCTGGAGCACACCTGACATAAATTAGTATCTGCGTAGAACTCTGCTTTTGACATAATGTAGGGCACCGTGCCTGCGAATAAGTTTTAAATTCAGTGCTAACTTGTGTGGTTATCCCAAACAAACGTGTTTTCTTTGGTAGTCGTCGGTATGATGCTGAAACGAACGTTTCTGAGAGTCTATTCACTTTATTCGTGGCTCTTAGGATACCACGTGTGGATTCGAATTAGCACATTTTTTTGTTATACGGAGTAAGTCGTTTTATTCACGGGAGATCTTAACTTTGGGACTCAAAATAATTTTAAAAATGGCGGTAAGTGATACATGGTAGTAGCTGTGTGGTTCTGTTGATTTTCTTGTGTGACTTAGACAGTCACTTGAGAACATGTCGAAGGGTTTTAGACTTAATCCGGCCTCCGATTAAAAACTCAAAATCTGATTAATAACGTTCAAGCAGCTTTCCTTTTTCTTTTTACTAGTTAAGCTTTAGAATCATGGTACAGTGATCTGACGAGCATAGTAGTGAACTCAGGTAGATGTCTTGGTCACCAACGTCGTCTGATTTGAAGGCGATGAAACACATCTGGGATGTTATTTGGCCCCAGCTACGCGTCACATATCACCGGTCCGTAATTTACGGGAATTGCATGACCTATGCGTGGGCGTCAAATGCCACATACCTCTGTAGTCACTTGTCGAATTCGTGCCATGCAGAATCGCTACTGGATTGTGTTCCATTGGTGAACTAGGACGCTATTAAACAAATGGTTATGCGTTTTGGCTTCCTATGTATTATGTCGTCTTGTCTCCTTAATTTTTTAAACGTTTATAGCAACTTTCTATGAATTATATAGTTATTCATTCCATTACCGAGTAGCTGTATCTTGGTTACAGGAATAGGAACAGAAGTTTAAAAATATGAAAGACATGTCCACTGATTTATCATCATTTACCGGCAGCGCTGTGAGTTGTCAGGATCAGGGGAGTGGTCAGCGTCTCCTGAGTGCCAGAGATCGATAACCGGCACTGCAAACTCTATTCCAATAGCTAAAGGACTATTAGGGACTCCCTTCACCTTTGTGACAAAGACTGGAAACTGCTTGAAGGAAAAGAACTGGCGCTGCTTCCTAGCGTTGGCGTAAACACCCCGATCCTGGTGCACTAATGCACCCGTTGGTTAGAATATGAGTAAGCATGCTGTTACGTCGTTCTTTCATTAGTGCACAGTGCCGTTATTAAAATAACGATGCAACGACGTCACATTTCCTGACATTTTTGGACAATAAATCGTACCAAAAATCGGTGCGCTTTCCAGAGATCTTTAATGTGGTGCTGCAATTAAATATTGTATTTTCTTAACACACGAGTAAAAATACGAAAATGAACAAATGCGCCACTCTAACTTCACAACACACAAATCAATATGGAGCCTGTTGGATTTCCTTCCATCATCCACTTACAGCGCAGGACATGTGACTTTACGTAAACGTATTTCTGGAGGTACGACAGAATACTGATAATATGCACCACCGTATTTATTCAGTATTAGTTCTACTATTTTATGAAATGAAGTTTGTGATGACACTTAACCCAAGGTCTGCGCTAGGTTAAATGTGATATTTTGGTTTTGGTTTGGAGAAGCCAACGTATGTGATATGACAAAAATCTGTGTATTGGATTTGTGATGACAGATTGATCTGTAGAGTAGGCTGAAGTCTGGCTTAAGCATAAATGCTATAATCTGGTTGTGAATTGGCGCAGCCGATGAATTTGATACCATACAATGTGATCACACTATTCGTGCAGCACGAATTAATTTAACTTCTCATGGTTGCGATTCACAGTTATGTGAAATTTTTTAAGAGACACCATAGTCGTCACTAACTGTAGAAATGATGTATTATGGCGGTTGCAAGTTGGGCCTTAAGGTCATTATCACGTTAAAGACTGCCAAAACCTGTGATTTACCACACAAAGAAATTTAAAAACCTCCGATATGTATCCATGTCTTGGTCGTATTAGAGCCTTTTAACAATGCTAACATCTTTAAGATAAATCCCAAGAACAGAGAGTGGATGGATGTTAAAGGTGGTAACATTCTTAAAAGGCTCAGATACCACGATAGCATGTGCACATGTCAGAACATTTTTAAAGTTTCACAGGTGCTAAATCACAGTCTTTTGTAGTAAACGACTTGATAATGGCCCTTAGGTCGAAATTTCACTAGTGAAAATGAATTATTTCTACAGTCAATGACGACTATGACATCTTTTAAAATTTTTTTTATAAAAACACGAATTAAATTCATACCTCCATCGTAACTGACGATAGTGACCTTTGTGAGAAATCACGCAGTCTGTCCTTTTATTGGCTGGTGAAGTCAGGCTGAGAAGGCACTATGTTGGTTCAGCTGTTTGTGAAGCTGAAGTGTCCTGTTTGATTGTTGTTTTCTATACACTTGCGTACTGCGAAAGAGTGACGTGTAACTGCAGCACAGTATTTAAGATCACTAAAAAAAACTTGTCGTTTCTGGTACGAAGTGTTGTGAAGAAATCTCGGAGAATTTGACGTCGGGGTATCGTAATGTTACCGAGTTATCTGTTTACGACGTCAGTTGGTAGCAGTTAACCATTTCATAAGTTATGGAGAAATGTTTCTTTCAATGCTATATTCAATAACGAAATTTCCACGACTTACTACTCGAAAAACATCTGTTCATTCCTGAGGCATCTGCAGATATAAACTCCTGAAATACTGTAGGAGGCTGATAAGGAGAAGCCAGGAGCAGAGAGGAGTGAAACGAATAAAAGGGAAGAAACATGGACCACACGCATCGTGGAGGAAATAACGAAGGAATGTGCTGTGATACTTGTATTTCTCGATTTTTCCTTCACAAGAAAGAAAACTGCAACGCGGAACCACACGTATCACAGAAAACAGCCAAGAGGGCGAAAAAAAAAAGGAGTTCATTAGCATCGTCTCGTCTCCCTCAACCCCCCGCCCCCTTTCCTCCTCTCTCCCCACCAGCGGCTACGATACACAGAGGCGGCACAAGGCGTCAAACGTGCAGCCAGTGCACGGCGGCCTATGCCTCAGCTGGAATGCGCCTGCGCCAACACCGACGCGATAACACTCTAGCTCCTCCTCCTCCTGCCTTACCAGTTTCACGTGTTCGCTGCGTTGCGAAACCAGGCAAACATTTTTCGACGCGCGGTTAGAGGCGTCATGTCACGGATTGCGCTGCCCCTCCCGCCGGAGGTTCGAGTCCTCCCTCGGCATGAGTGTGTGTGTCGTTCTTAACATAAGTTAGTTTAAGTAGTGTGTAAGTCTAGAGACCGATGATCTCAACAGTTTGGTCCCTTAGGAATTAACACACACACACACACACACACACACACACACACACACACACACATTTAGCTAGAAAAATATCAGAAATTTACAGGGGTCGATAAAAATATGGAAACACCAGAAACAACACACAGTCATGCCTAATACGGTGTAGGAAAACCGTCAGCACTAAAAACAGCTTTCAGTTGTCTGAGATTGGATAAATAGGTTGAGAAACTTCACCATTCTTCTTGCAAGGTAGTAACAACTTCAGGTAACGATGATAGAAGTGGATAGCGATCACACACCCTTATCTGCGAAGTAGACCACAAAGTCTCAATAATATTAAGATTTGGTGACTGTGGTGGCCACGTGATATGAGACAATTTGTCCTCGTGCTCAAAAAACCAGTCCTGGACGATGCGAGTTGTGAGCAGGGGCTCGGTCGTCTGGAACACAGCTTCATCACTGGCAACAAACATTGTGCTATAGGATGGACCTGATCAGCCACAGAGATCACATTTTTCGTGGTAGTAATGTGATCTTGCAGAGTAACCATGGGGCCCCCGGAATTAACATGATATGGCTGCCTAATTCATCACTGAAGCCCCGCCATACTTCATTCTTTGGACGTAAATTCGGCCAAAAGTTTGAAACTGTGTGAAAGGCACTCCCATTGCTCCATAGCCCATGTTTTGTGGCTTCTGCACGAAGTATCACTGATGATTGGTTTTCAAATTCCAGCTCACCCTGCAATTCCCTACTATAGAGATCCCTGTGCGTTGTTTTGGTGCTGATAAGGTTGGCGAGTACGATATGCAGTATTGGTGATAACTTTGGTAGCTGCTGTCCCCTTATTTTCGGCACAATGTTCTTCAATGAGCGTCTGTCACGATCACTCAACACACAACTTCGTCCTCGTTGTGACTTAGCGAATGATGGTTTTTCGATTTCCCTGTGTGCGGCACAAATCTTCGATACGGTGCCTCTTGAAACACCAAACACTTCGCTACCTTGGTTACGGAAGCACCCACCATACGAGTACCAACAATTTGGCCACATTCGAATTCACTTAGCTCCGACATAATGCACTCACAACAACATAGAATACTGTTGTGACCACGGCTCATTCCTACAATGAACTGAGGATATTCCACAAGTGCCGTTTATAGTCAAACACGACAGAGAAAACTGCAGGATTGGATAGCATTTGCATTTATATTCAAGTATGCATTGCTAGTGGTGTTTCTATATTTTTGTCCAACCCCTGTAATTCGAAGTTGAAATTCAAGCTTGGTCGTTATGGGTTAATTAATAACGCCTTATAAGTCTTAAGTGCAGGTTTCAGAGCCTGTGCCTATGAGGTAAAAATTTTGCCCAGTAAGGCAAGGCAAATGGGTTAAAAGTTAGAAAGGAGAATAAAAAAATAACACTTGGTAAAAGTTTTGCCTTTGAGAAAAAAGATTCTGGGTTCAAGTCTCTGCCTGCCACACTATTATAATTTGTCAGAAAATTTCAGGACAAAGTTTATATCCTGGAAGATAGCTGAAATAACGAGAACCTCCATATAAAACTGAATAACTCGAGATTAGTAAGGAGTATACGTGACGAGTCTACCGTAGTCAAAGGAAAACTTGTGTAACAGATTCCAGGAACATTTTAACAGAAACAACAACAAGAACAACTTTATCCGTACAGGCCTCGGAATGCCCAAGGTTCCCGACCGTCCAGCGTGTCATCCTCAACCCAAAAGGGTCACTAGATACGGATATGGAGGGTCATATGGTCAGCACACCGCTCTCCCGGCAGTTGTCAGTGTTCGTTTCCTTCTCAAACAAGTGGCTCCTCATTTGGATTCAAAAGGACTGAGTGCAACCCGCTTGCCAATAGCGCTCAACAGACGCAGGTGGTCACCCATTTAAGTGGTAGGCAAACCCGACAACGCTTAAGTTCGGTGATATGACGGGAACCGCTGTTACCATTGCGGCAAGGCCTTTGGCCCTCCGGGAAAAATACTTATTGTTAAAACCACGCTTGGTGGTTTTTGTTTTGTGGACATTAGGCCGTGATCTAAGGCATTTAATTGTGCCTAATATTTCGTCTCTTAATGCTGGAGGAATCTTGAGGCTATAAATAAAGCAAACAGCGCCAGTCCTTCATCATTAAAGCACCATAACACGTCGGAGGGACGCCGCGATCTTTAGCAGCGGTCTTGTGACGTCACGACCCGATCGTTGCGCAGTTACGCATAAACAATTCCGCTTGCTGTACTTGTTGTGTTTCAGAAGTAACCAACTGTATCTGTAGTCTGCTTACTTAGCTGAGTGGTCAGCGCGTCTGACTGCTATGCGGGGCCCAGTGTTCGATCGCCGGTGCTGCTAGAGAATTTTCCTTGATGGGAGGACTGGGAAGACAGCCTCGGGAGGCCAACTGTGAAGCTACTAGACTGACTAGTAGTGGTTCCAAAATCAAGGAACCGCTCAGACCGGGAGATCTGTGTCCTGTACACATGCCTCTCCACACCGCATCCGATGACACCACTGGCAGAGGATAACGTGGCGGTCGGACAGTCCCGTTTGGCCCGTCTAGTGCCAAAGTGCGTTGGTTAACTTGTCATTACAAATATGTCTGTCGCCTCTGAGGGTATCTCTAAAATGAAGAGATGGTAAATAAGACAAGTGGTGCAGATGAAAATGCCAGAAGATACATACTGATAGCTTCCGCTCTCCGGGTCGATGTCACACACACAATCAACGGTCACTGACACCAAGGCGGAAGCTATTCTTCTCACTGAACTCAACTTCGCGCTATTCATCCTTTCAGATGCGTCTCCCGCTATGTCATCGAAAGCGGGATGCGAGCTGCAGGCTTGCGCGTATCCCATCTTCTGACAATCTATCCCTAACGTTCCTGTCTGACACTCCGGTAAGAAATTGCTGCTGAAGTTACCGTGCCGTCGGCAAAGCTACCCGTCTGATACAGTGGTCAATGCGTGACTGTGCATGCCACTGCTGTCTGTAACAAAGGTGATGAGTACCTTCCTTAGACCACTGACACAAACATCAGCCCACAGTTCACGTATTCGCCACGAAATTTTCCGGTACCACAGCTCAGCCTTCTACAGACACATGCTCTCAAAAATCTAGTTCCTGCACCAACTGTGCTCACTGACTACGTCGGACCTTGTATACAATGTTTCCTTACTCAGTGCTGTGTTCGAGACAACAGATCACTGTTCAGCAAGTCAAAAGCACTTGTTACAGGTAGTAACATATTAGCTGAGTACCCGGCGTTGCCCAGTTATGTCATTATTCCAATCAGCCAATCTCCTCCTCCTCTCCTCCTCCCTCTCTGTTTATCTCGTCCTCCTACCTCTGTCCGTGAATCTCCTCCCCTTCTCTATACATCTCCTTCGCTCCCCCCCCTCCCCCCCGTCTCTGTCCATCTCCTCCCTCCCTGTTCCTCTGTCGATTTCCTCCATTGCCACACTAACTGTCCATCTCTTCCTGCCTCTCTCTCTGTCTATCTGCTCCTTCCGCCACTCTCATTCCATCTGCTCCTCATCTCCTCCCTCATTCTATCTGCTCCTCCCCCCTCTGTCCATTTGCTCCTTCTCCATCTCCTACTCATACCCTCCAAGTCCATCTCCCCCTCCCCCATCTCCATCTCCTACTCTCCCTCTCTCTGTCCATCTCCTCCTTCACTTCCTGTCCGCCTCTTCCAACCCACACTCTTTGTCCATCTCCTCCTCCCCTTCTCTCATCCATCTCCTCCTCCTCTGTCTCTCTGTCCACGTCCTCCTCTACCTCTCCTTGTACACCTCCCCCCGCTTTCTCTGTCCATCTCCTCCTTTTCCTTTCTCTTTCCAATTCCCCCTAACCCTTCTTTCTCCACATTACCGCACTTACCCCAACAGGAGGCTGCTGGCTCTTACTCCCACAGTGTCTCTTTCCAGGTAGTAACATGTGCAGCAAGTTTGTTTGAAGCTGATACAGGGGTTTAGGAGGAGCTTTTTCCCGCAGCTTTGCCCACGTGCGCACTTGTCACATGTATTTCACATATATTTAACATATTTCACTCATATTTGTACACATATTTCATCCGTATCTCTAGCGAATTTTGCCCTGAAGTTTCGTTTTCACGAATCGCAGTATTTATGACGTCATATCTCCTTAACTATGTATCGTACAGTCATACATTTTCGCATGTACATTCACTGGAAATAGTGGATACTGTCTACACAATGTGTTGCGAATAGATTTGTAATAAAGGAGTAATAAATCACAACGTCATTCCTGATGTGGTAGTTTTACTGCATAACCAGCGAATATGTAGTAAGCGATAAACATTTTTCCTTTCATCATTTAATTGGAAATTTCAGTGAGAAAATGTCTCACAAAAGTTTGAAATTATGTTTAAAGTTTGTTGCAAGTCACTAAGTGCTCGCATTTTCAAATCCTGCGTGAATATAGTCTCCGATTTGCACGCCGTGAGCTCCGATGCTTTTTCACCCCCAACCCTTTGAGAGGGTGGTGGTTCTTACCACCACGGTGGTTCTTTCCAGACAGTAAGAGATACGTACCATGTGTGGTTGGAATCGATCCAACGGTGTAGCAGGAGATGTGGGACATACCCAGACTCACACATCCCTTTATATAACATGTATGGATTCTGAGTTCAGACTGGAGGTATCTCAAATAGAGTGAGCATTAGAGCTGCCTTACGTATTAAAATGTAGCCCATAAAATAAATACACTCTGTCATCAATCCTCCCGTGCCACTGAATCTCTGTAATTATAAAAGAGATTATCGAAGTCAGAATCTGGTTGATGACAATTGTCACTCAGCGTTTACACGAGAAAGTACACATACACGCAATTAGCGACACCTGAAAGGTAGAGTTTAATATAAACGATACAGTAATGACTTTTATTTGTAACACTAAGTTTATAGCACCAAAATGCAATTCAAAACTCAGTTTTTATCACCTCAAAGTGTTTTTTCTGTGTTGGTCGGAGGTTAGACGTTGCATCCGAACTGATGTTCCGCACTGTTCTAGTTCGTATTTATGTGAGACTTCTTTCTCGTTAGCGAATACACACTCCTTGAAGATTCAAAATGTACCTTATATTGTTTCCAAACTTAGTAGAAACGACGTTGTAGTTTCCTTTGGAGCTTTTAATTACGGTCATCCACACACTCCTGCACCAAAAAAGAATGATCACGAAAAAAACCATGTATTTTGTACAGTCATTCCTTTCACAGTCTGTGTTGTCATTGACTACATCAATTTCCAGCGGTTGCTTCACACTTAACGTAAGTTCTTACTACAGGTTAACTATAATACAAACAAATTCTTAAGGAAATATTTTCATAAATAGCGTAATTTTTCACGAAACACAAAAAATGTAGACATTACGCTCTCGGCCTACAATTTTATACTGTGAAAGATGACCTACATAAATCTGTAGCCGATAGGTTTTACGTCTGTCTATGGGTATTTCACACGAACGTCACTATAGTGGATAGCATGTCTCATGAGAGTATCATATGAACACCCTGGATAGCAAGGAAGATGCCTAGAACGTAGTCCATTCCTCCCCAGATGTGTCCCATCTTGTCTCCCGTTCTTCGCTTCAGTGCAAGTGAAATGCAGTTGCACGCATCTCGTGGTCGTGCGGTAGCGTTCTCGCTTCCCACGCCCGGGTTCCCGGGTTCGATTCCCGGCGGGGTCAGGGATTTTCTCTGCCTCGTGATGGCTGGGTGTTGTGTGCTGTCCTTAGGTTAGGTAGGTTTAATTAGTTCTAATTTCTAGGCGACTGATGACCTCAGCAGTTGAGTCGCATAGTGCTCAGAGCCATTTGAACCATTTTTGAAATGCAGTTTTTCCATCCATCGAGTTGTTATGGTACAAGAGGAATATAAACAAATCACTTATTGTGTCGTTACAACAAAAAGAGAGCACTGGGTCGAGCAAGGTGATCACACCGGCCAGAGTAGCATCTTCATATTCCTGGCACTCGGGTAGAGTAGCAATAGGATGTTCACAAACACAGATGCGAGGGAATATCGTATCGCTGAAGGACAGAAGTAGCACGTCCTCTTTGTAGATGATTCGTTCATAGCCATTCTGTTGACATGTCCGGGTAGGTGAGGTAACTGACATTGGTCTCTGTAGAAAAGAGGGATCCGTAGGTTTTCCCTCTTTTCATTGTGCAAATGAAGTTCACTTTCTTAGGTCTCTATTACGCAACACAGGGATAAGCAGGCTTCCTCTGACTCACAATCTAATCCAGGGTGTATCATAATTGATGACATAAACGCATACACTTCAGGGAACATGACATCATTAGCAAAAAAGTCCAGAAGACATGGGTTGTAAAATGCGTACCTGAAGAACTAAGGGAACTTTTGATCTTCGATACTGTGAAACACATCTATTCGACTGCAAACGCTTTGCTTTCCACATTTTGAGATGAGGCAGTATGGGTCAAAGTAAGAAAACATTCTCTAATAAACATGGGCTCCAAAATCCATACCTTAAGAGCTATTCGCACTTGTTCAGTACAAGATATGTGTTTAAAGTATCGAAGATGGAAATTTGCCCATAGCTCTTCAGGTATACATTTGAGAGCCCACGCTTACAAGATGGTTCAAATGGCTCTGAGCACTATGGGACTTAACTGCTGAGGTCATCAGTCCCCTAGAACTTAGAACTACTTAAACGTAACTAACCTAATGACATCAAACACATCCATGCCCGAGGCAGGATTCGAACCTGCGACCATAGCGGTCGCGCGGTTCCAGATTATATCGCGTAGAACGCTTACAAGACTTTTTTCCATGCGTTTACGCCATTAATTATGAAACACCTTGTATATGGTACTTGCACTGTGTTGGTATCTCGTCATTGCAGACTAGCCTACCAGGGAATCCACCGCATTTCAGTGCAGAAGTAGCGCTAATTTCAATCTCTAATCCATCTGCAATCTATATGGGTATAAAACAGACGATTTAGTAGAAAAAAAAAACATTCAGTGGGTTGTGGTATATTTAACCTGCGACTAGTCAAGCTCACCGATTTCTTTGCGTTTCTGAGATACGGAACTCGGATTTATCTCATTTGTTCTCTCGATATCTGTCAGAGACGATAACTTTTCACAGGGCACAAACATATAGCAAATTCCAACTGTTGTATTGCGCGTCATACACAAGGTCTTTCAAAAAGATTCTTCTGTTTTCTAAAGACTATATCTTCTTTGTAAGTGAATATAGAAACTTTCAGGTAAATTTCAGCTCACGCATCGAAACTAAAAGTTTACCTTGAAGCCAGTTGTACGTTTTCCATTAATGTGACTATTGCTAGGTGTCCCATGATACAGCTTGCTTGCTCTTTAAGTGCTCGATGTGTCGAGATTTGCGTTGAGAGTACAGCGCTACACCTCTTACAGCTCAAAGCATGCAACGAAGGCATCAGCATTTTCAGTATACTGGTTGTTTCTGTAAGAAGAAATCTACAGTTCCGTGGGCTCGTTCAAGACGTAAAGCCCATTCAACACAGCTTTGCGCGTAGTCCACAAAAGTCTACACGTTATCTAACTTAGAGTTAGCCACTCCTCATGAGTCTGGCGTGTTTTGCTGCAACATTTGTGATTCAGCTCATACAATATTCACTTGCTGCAAGTCCTTAATGGCGGTGAAACCAGCAACGTGTAGAGTTTTGTGAATATGTTCGGGGCATAGAGATTGAAAGTAAAATTTCCTGTCGCATTTAGTGTTCGGCGATGAGTTTAAATTCCATTTAGTCGAAAAGTGAATAGCAACAACGTAAGAATATTGGAAACACAGTAGCCACGTACCATAACCGAAAACAGGAGGAACTCTCCGAAGTTTCATGCGTTTTGCGTATGAAAAAGACATTTACAGAAAGATACTTGACATCTGGCTGTTTCTAAAGCTACGAAAACGGGCTAAAAAAATCTCATTTTTTAATATGACGGAGTACAACCTCACTGGAGCCTGCAAGTAACATCATTTCTTAACAGTGTACTGCCTCTGTGATAGATTGCCGTAAGAGTTGTTCGGATCTCGCATTGCAACATTGGCGTCCAAGGATATCTGATCTCGAGGTATGTGATTTGTTTCTGTGGGTGTTTGTGAAGGACGCCGTTTGTGAGGTTCCGCTTCCAACAACTTTGGGTTAACTGTAGCGTTGCAGAACAACAACAGTGAATGAAATATCTGCAGATACGCTCCCAAAAGTATGAGGCGATTTTGACTATCGTCCGGATGTTTGCGTCTGGCATCGAGTACGTGAACCACAGAGACAGACATGAAATATATCGATAACAGATCTGTGATGGTCGCCAGTCTCTATCATTGTTGATCTTAAATATCATACCAGTAGGAAATAAATCAACTTCACTTTTGCAACAATCTTGCTGAATATTATTGCGGGTTGACAGTGTTAAATATCCTAGGTGCAGTAGGTGAGTCGCTTTTGCTGGTGCCCACCGCGCAGCGGGGACGCCTCTCAGTGAGCGTATGCTGGGATACGAAAGCGACACGTGGCAGTATGAGGCACACAGGCAGCGAGGCTGTGTCTCTGGTTATCTACTGCTGTTTTCGTCGGTCACCCGGTCGGCACGACGAAACCAGCGTTTATCGCTATTGTTTTTAAATATAGACACCAATCCAGTCCACTATCCATGATTTGTAATTTTACGCCATAGTTGAGATTGATTTCGGGTAAAAACGCTCGATCTTTAGTAATCTAAATCCAAGTAGCAGATGTTATTAAAGTTTACGAAACGACATTAACAAACACTGGAACACAAGCAACAACTGGCGTGATCAGTGGTTCTGCGATGTCCATGGAGACGCGCTTTTACATACGAGTCAATGATACGCATTTGTATTTACGTCTACATAAAACAGAGTTTTCCTAGGAGCAGTAATTCCGTGCCACTCGAACTGGACTGGGCGTTTTTCGTCAGCAAGTACGGAAAATTTAATAACGTTGCGCATTTGCGTTTTCTCAGAAAATGAAGCCACTGTCTAGCCCACACGTGCTGTCTGTGAAGTGCGTTAAAACGAAGTGTTGTTACACATATTCAAGCGACCCGCCGGATACAATCAGTTGTTCTTACAGCGTAGATGATAGCGCACGAGACCGCTCACCCTTTGGCTCGGGTTCGATCCTTACTACCGTCCAACGTCCAATATTTTTATCGCTGTCTTCTTCGGTTTTATGAAACCACACGAAGGACACATTCAGCGACACCGTTCCTGGCAAGCCGCTTGATTTGCGCGCAACGGTCTGATGGCTAACTTCAATGCTAATTAACTTGGAATCAGCACAACGTATCGAATTTATTTCTTAAGAATTATTTCTCAGAACAACGTAGCCTGCAACGTCCTGACAAACTTTTCATACTGTTTCTGAACGCCCTGAATAATGGACGATGAGGAAGAGGATTATTTGTTCCAGACTTACGCAAAGCTCAGAGAACCAGTTAGTAATCGGTTTTTGACACTCTGTCAATTAACAGTTCATCTTCTTCTGCACTGAAACATACTATTAGCTCCTTTGCACACTTGTTAGCCATTTTACACATGAAATTTACCCGACTTGTAGCAATTGCTTCACTAAAACGCAGCGCGCAATGCAGACTCGTCCAGAACCAGTTGGCCTGTCACACCTGACGTAAGGCGTTGGTGCACTACGGAATGCATTCCTTCACTATTTTAACAGATCTGAGAGGACCACGCACTACGCCTGGCGCATTACGCACAACACGGCGCCAGATTCCTGCTCCTAGGGAAATCCGGCTTAAGGGTCGCCAAGAGTAGCGTAGTTCGCTCGCATTTCAGAGAAATCGCGATAAATAATTGAGGAGTTCACCATACATCTAGATTCTCTAATTGTAAGTGGAGTACTCACCCAAATACGGCAGTGGCCTCGAACTCAGCGAGTAATGAGGAGGCAGGCTGTCTGATTTCTTCTGAGACGCAGATTCACCTGAAAAGATGGCCTCTGGCGGCACCATTTGGGCTGCCGACTCTTGTGTCGTAGTCCACGGCCATGAGACCTGTGGTGCATCGTCCCTTGGATTCCAAATCTCCGTCCTTGTCGCTCTCGGAGGATCCGTGGTCGAGTCAACTTCAGTAAGCAGCGGTGATTGGGGACGTCCTGATATAGGCTGGTACCAGGCGCGGTTATCAAACTGACCACGCACAGAACTCGCTGCGCGGGCTGCCGTGCCGTGTGGGTCTTCCCAGGCGCGAGCAAACGCTTGCTTCTCTTTTGTACCTACATCAAGAATAAAACTCGATCAATGCTTCGACCAGTCTCTTTCAAATTAAAGAGTAAGTCTGTAACGTTCCTATTTATTTACATAGTTAGGTTAGCTGACGGAAAATTATTCTGTTACGTAGCCCTGGTACATTATTATGTGAATTTAAATAGGAATTTTATTACAGAAGCTATCTCGGGTCGCCACCCGACTTGACTTACCACTTAATTACCCTGAATGTTTGCTAGGAAAGAGAAAACAGTTAGTGGATAGGCTTCAGTTCAGGAAAAATTAATGACAATTTAATTACCTCGATAATTCTTGATTAATTCTGTAGGAGAATCAGCTTGGGAAATGCTCTTAAATGTACTAAAAAGTATTCCAAGTGTGACGAAGCTTACCTAGAAGTGCCTGAGTAAATAGCGATCGGGTTATTGAACATCAAGAGTGGCTTTTACTATACACATATTTCATGATTATATCTTTAAGAGTGAAGCACATGAACAAACGCATATTTAACAGAATAATCTTAACCTACCATGGTGTTTTGGTTCTGAATGTTATTTTTGAAAAGGTCCGAAATGTATACGTGAATAACACGATTGTTTGAAATCGGGAGTCCCACGGGAAAGATGGATTACACACGCACACATTCAGACTAACCATTCATCACAGGGAAAGAAGTAGTTCAATAATTTAATATGGGAGACAAGATCCACATTGGGTTGGAGAGACAATAGTCTCGATGGTCGAATACTTTAGCAGAAAATTATTCCCAAATTTATACAAAAAAAAGTTTACACGAGATTGCAGTTAAGAACAATGAACAGGACTAGGTCCTGTGAGTAATTATTGCAAAGTGTAGAAGCCACCAAAAATTGATAGTAACCACGTAGCTACCCACTACAAAGAAAATTCCATAAAATATAACAAAAATTCGCTGTAAAGAAGATCACGAAATCAAACAATAAACGCGAGAATGTACTTAAGCAAGGAAACTGGTTTAATTCCTAGCAAAGAATATTGAAGCACAATCTCACGAACAAAACACGTTGTAAAGGCTACCAACCATGCACCAAGAAAACTCACTCGTATCTGTACAAAACACAGTAGCTCTTTTCTTAAAATAACTACCGAATGCTAAAACCACAAGCACTGCTCAAATCAGTTACACGATTTATTCAGGAATCTAGTCATACTCATAGATCAACATGGCCTCTTGGTTCAAATGGTTCAAATGGCTCTGAGCACTATGGGACTTAACATCTATGGTCATCAATCCCCTAGAACTTAGAACTACTTAAACCTAACTAACCTAAAGACATCACACACATCCATGCCCGAGGCAGGATTCGAACCTGCGACCGTAGCGGTTACGCGGTTCCAGACTGAAGCGCCTAGAGCCGCACGGCCGCACTGGCCGGCTCAACATGGCCTCTTGCCCCACAGTCACAAAGTTATGGAGCACAAAGAAAACACTTTGACCTACTGATAACAAACAGACCCGAACTTTTCGACTCTGTAAGCGCAGAATAGGGAATCAGTGATCGTACGGCCGTTGCAGCATCCCTGAATATGGAAGTAAATAGGAATATGAAAAAAAGGGAGGAAGATTTATCTGTTTAGCAAGAGTAATAGGAGGCAGATTTCAGACTACGTAACAGATCAAAACGAAAATTTCTGTTCCGACAGTGACAATGTTGAGTGTTTATGGAAAAAGTTCAAGGCAATCATAGACAGGTACGTGCCGAGTAAAACTGCGAGGGACGGGAAAAACCCACCGTGGTTCAACAACAAAGTTAGGAAACTACTGCGAAAGCAAAGAGAGCTTCACTGCAAGTTTAGACGCAGTCAAAACCTCTCAGACAAACAGAAGCTAAGCGATGTCAAAGTTAGCGTAAGGAGGGCAATGCGTGAAGCGTTCCGTGAATTCGAAAGTAAAATTCTATGTACCGACTCGAGAGAAAAACCTAGGAAGTTCTGGTCTTACGTTAAATCAGTAAGTGGACCGAAACAGCATATCCAGACACTCTGGGATGATAATGGCGTTGAAACAGAGGATGACACGCGTAAAGCTGAAATACTAAACACCTTTTTCCAAAGCTGTTTCACGGAGGAAGACCACACTGCAGTTCCTTCACTAAATCCTCGCACGAACGAGAAAATGACTGACATCGAAATGAGTGTCCAAGGAATAGAAAAGCAACTGAAATCACTCAACAGAAGAAAGTCCATTGGACCTGACGGGATACCAATTCGATTCTAGACAGAGTATGCGAAAGAACTTGCCCCCTTCTAATAGCCATGTACCGCAAGTCTCTAGACGAACGGAAGGTTCCAAATGATTGGAAAAGAGCACAGGTAGTTCCAGTTTTCAAGAAGGGTCGCCGAGCAGATGCTCAAAACTATAGGCCTATATCTCTGACATCGATCCATTGTAGAATTTTAGAACATGTTTTTTGCTCCCGTATCATGTCATTTCTGGAAACCCAGAATCTACTCTGTGGTAATCAAAATGGATTCCGGAAACAGCGATCGTGTGAGACCCAACCCGCTTTATTTGTTCATGAGACCCAGAAAATACTAGATACAGGCTCCCAGGGAGATGCCATTTTCCTTGACTTCCGGAAGGCGTTCGATACAGTTCCGCACTGTCGCCTGATAAACAAAGCAAGAGCCTACGGAATATCAGACCAGCTGTGTGGCTGGTTTGAAGAGCTTTTAGCAAACAGAACACAGCACGTTGTTCTCAATGGAGAGACGTCTACAGAGGTGAAAGTAACCTCTGGCGTTCCACAGGGGAGTGTTATGGGACTATTGCTTTTCAAAAAAAAAAATGTTCAAATGTGTGTGAAATCTTATGGGACTTAACTGATAAGGTCATCAGTCCCTAAGCTTACACACTACTTAATCTAAATTATCCTAAGGACAAACAACACCCATGCCCGAGGGCGGACTCGAACCTCCGCCGGGACCAGCCGCACAGTCTATCACTGCCATTGTTTTTCACAATACATATAAATGACCTAGTAGATAGTGTCGGAAGTGCCATGCGGATTTTCGCGGATGATGCTGTAGTATACAGAGAAGTTGCAGCATTAGAAAATTGCAGCGAAATGCAGGAAGATCTGCAGCGGATAAGCACTTGGTGCAGGCAGTTACAACTGACCCTGAACATAGACAAATGTAATGTATTGCGAATACATAGAAAGAAGGATCCTTTATTGTATGATTATATGATAGCGGAACAAACACTGGTAGCAGTTACTTCTGTAAAATATCTGGGAGTGTGCGTACGGAAAGATTTGAAGTGGAATGATCATATAAAATTAATTGTTGGTAAGGTGGGTGCCAGATTGAGATTCATTGGGAGAGTCCTTAGAAAATGTAGTCGATCAACAAAGAAGATGGCTTACAAAACACTCGTTCGACCTATACTTGAGTATTGCTCATCAGTGTGGCATCCGTACCAGGTCGGGTTGACAGAGGAGATAGAGAAGATCCAAAGAAGAGCGGCGCGTTTCGTCACAAGGTTATTTGGTAAGCGTGATAGCGCTACGGAGATGTTTAGCAAACTGAAGTGGCAGACTCTGCAAGAGAGGCGCTCTGCATCGCGGTGTAGCTTGCTGTCCAGGTTTCGAGATGGTGCGTTTCTGGATGAGGTATCGAATATATTGCCTCCCCCTACTTATATCTCCCGAGGAGATCACGAATGCAAAATTAGAGAGATTCGAGCGCGCACGGAGGGTTTCCGGCACTCGTTCTTCCCGCGAACCATACGCGATTGGAACAGGAAAGGGAGGTAATGACAGTGGCACGTGAAGTGCCCTCCGCCACACACCTACACGATCACAAAATTACAACACTAAGGACTAAAACTAGTCGTTAGCTGATAGACGACACCCAGAGCAGAGACATTGGTCGCTGCTCTCTACTCACCACGGACCGGAAGCCGGCGCACAGACATTATCCATATTCTACCTGTGCCAGCTTAACAAAACCGACGAATATTCCTCGCCGATGTCTCTCTGAGCCAGAAGAGTTCCCTCTTGCTACACACTAAAGTTGGCCAAGCTGACCCCAAGTCCAAAGACATATAGAAACGCCAGCAGACGACAAATACTCTTTCAAATAGACAACCAGAATGATGGAACAAGGAAAATATAGGGTGACAACGAAAATATATGATGATTTGCTTTTCTGCATCAACTTAAACTCTTAATATACATCTAGCTAATGTGGATGGTGATTTGGATATAAAATACAATTTATATATGATTATTTAATGTTGAAATGTCACTATGGCTGCCAGATGTATCACCCAGCTGACCGTCTTTCTCTCAGTTTGAATTTATATGAGCACCGACAAATAAGCGATGCTGTTCAGAAATGTGAAAGTGGGTATCAACGCAGAAAGTCAATGAAATTGCTTATATAGAGACTCCTCAAGATATGGCGACTGTACCAGATAAGAGGATTTTCTCTGATAAGAGTGCAAAAAATATGTTCGACTTTTTATCTGTTTCTTATCCACAAATACTTTCACAGGGAGTTAATGATGGTGACGATCATACCAATGTTTGTGCGCGAGACAGTGAAGCCGACTCTAGAATCTTACTCTTGTAGTGGAGGACGTGTTGCGTTCAAGCGATTTTTCTTTTCTAGGTTAGGAGAACCTGTCGATTACGAATTACGTACAATAATCGAAAAACAAACACTTCCATCATTCACATTAATTACGCATGAGAGATTCAATAAGTACAAGTGCCTGCTCGGGGACAGCAACATATTACTGAATTGGTGCAACGTAGTCCAACTACCAAAACACGGCGACCTTGTGCATGTATCAGTATCCGACGAACACTTGCATGGCAAACATTACATCCAGAAAACCTGTGCACGTACAGCGTGTCCACAATCTTCATACTGGTGGCAATGCCACACGACTGGTTGAATAAAAATCGTCACTTGCTTCTATTAATACTGATGAAGCTACGTTTGCACGGAATTGAATCAACAGCACACGCAATTACCATCGATGTTCGCATGAAAATCCACACGTTACAGTGGAAATAAATTTCCGAGTTCTTTTTACGATCAGTTTTTGGTGCGGAGTTGCCAGGTCCAGTCTTTTTAGAAGAGCGAATGACGGGACAGAATCACTTGCACTTTACGGAAAATTTGTTTGTTGAACACCCTGAGGACGTCCCTTTGGCCACGACGATTGCAATATACTTCCAGCATGACGGAGCCCCTCCACATTTTACCAGGCGTGTGAGGGAACATCTCAACAGCACTTACCCTAATTGTTGGATTTGTCGTTTTAGTACAGTTAACTGGCCATCAAGATAGCCAGACCTTATGCTATTAGATTTTTGTTTATGGGATTGGATGAAGCCTGAGGTGTACAAACGAAAGGTGAATATGCGGGATGATCTGCTTGGTCGCATCATGGACGCTGCTGTCATCATTAGGGTACGTGCAGAGGCACTCAGACAAGCAACACAACATGAGCTCCTAAGAGTGCACAAATGCGTTGAAGTTGACGATGGGATATTCGAACATTTATTGTTAATTGTACAATAGCTACAATGTGACATGTATGATAATGTTCGAAGGGGCATGTGTTATAATTACGCATTTTTCAATAGATACTTTGTGAAACGCATGTTATAATGTTTATTAATTGTACATGTGTATATGTGAAAACTAGACTGTTGATATTTTTATAAATACCGATATTTAAAAAACGTCATTGATGGCACTCTATATGTCGAAAAACGTATCGATATATCGATATGACTACGGAAAAAATATCTACGTGCCTGCCTATAAAAAATACCGGCAATAGAATGAGATTTTCACTCTGCAGCGGAGTGTGCGCTGATATGAAACTTCCTGGCAGATTAAAACTGTGTGCCGGACCGAGACTTGCCCGCTTAAGGCAAAGGTCCCGAGTTCGAGTCTCGGTCCGGCACACGGTTTTAATCTGCCAGGAAGTTTCATACTGGCTATACATTGTAAATATACTGCCAGTTTAAGAGCTGCATATTTAAGTAGTGATTTATTATAAGATATTCTGTACATCAACAAGCTAGCAGCCTGCGTATCCCCCTTAGAGCATGAATTGAAAGGAAAACGATGTACGTTCACGCTTTGCGACAATCACTTTGCTAACAATGGTAACTGTATGCATGTGGCACAATAAAAAGTGTTCGATGGGTCAGTCATTCGGTTTCCTCACATTTCGGGTTTGTTTGGAACACTTCATGTCGACTTACCTTTTTTTCATTTCTGCCAACGCCAGCGACCTAGCAGTTGTAGTGTCAAAACTGCATGGTGAAACTAAACATTGCAGTTTCTGTTGGTAAGACAGAGGCCGATTACGTCAGTGTTTCCCCTCACACGTCTCCGCACACCATATAGACCAATCTTATAATTTACATTTTTGTTCATAATTTTCAGCAACTGTTTTCGAAGAATGCCGATATGAAGAAATAGCACACAAATTGCGTTAAAAATGCCTTTTAACGCAACTGATGAGTTATTTCTTTACATCGGAAGTCTTGTTATCAAGAGAAAAATTTCAGGTGATCAAAGCTCAAAAAGTAGTAAGATTCCTTCACACAGTGAAAATAAAATTATGTTCTACTGCGATTTCAAAAAAACAACTTCAAATATTTACCGAAAATTGTGAAAAAAAATATAAAATAAAAATATCGGCTTTTGATATTGCCATGTTGATATCGATGTATCGAGTTATCAGCCGTCGCAGGTCGCCGACGTATATCGATATTTTCTGATAAAAATTCGATATATCAGTAATTTTTATACAGCTCTAGTCTAAACTTGAAAATGTATCGAACAGTGCAGAAAATGAATAACAAACACATTAAATGTGTTTTCTATCGCAAACCATTCGCAATAGAGCGTATGTCAATATGAAGTTTTTTGCTTCAAACTGTCGTTTTTGCCATATCCCTGAATACTGACAATTCCTTCTGGATACCCTGTGTATGTAGCAAGCGACATTCTCCGACGATGTACAAAATCTTTATTTCGTCTTCCACTTTAGTCTTCGCCGAGACCAATCGCTTTACTCTCTCTCTGTTGTTTACTTATTAAGGTTCACGTACTAATGAACAATTCTCAGGAACTTAATATACAAATGTTTCATAAGATATCTCCGTCATGAGTATATCAGCTCCGTTTGGATTCTTCGGATAAATCTATCTGGAATCTCGCTTCCCTACAGCAACATTTGTCTGGTGGTTCCACCTTCAATCACTTCTACATGGTTGACCGCTGTTACTGTTTCCATGTACTGATAAAACGATATCGGCTAATTTTGTTTGTTTACAAGTAGTACGTTACATGTATTTGTACTTAGGTCTGTCAGTCTTTTCACCATTTGCTGAGTATCTACAATTCTCCCCGTATTTTGTATCACCGTCTCACTATTGGATCGGCTAACCAATCGTAGAAGATAATTTTTGCTAATGACGATTGATTCAATGTTGCAAGTAAAATTGTCTCGTATTAAACGATTGCATCTCCCAGACTATAGTTGCAAAATGAAGTCTCCTCTTAACATAATGACATGATTAGAGAATGTTTCTTAGATTTCCGTGTAATGGTTACGGTGATTGCTCACCATTTTTCCTCCATTATGCTTCATATCTGGACGGTAATGTATAATCAATAAATATGATTTAAGTTCCATTACGTACGATCGCGAAATACGCAATTTGGAACGTATGACTGTTGGAGCGGACTTACCAGAATCTGCTTCTACAAGCTGAACCGATGAGTTGTCGGACGGAAGCTGAGAGTGTGTCGGCGTGGCTGACGCCGTACGTAACTGAGGCTGCGGTAGTAGTGAGTTGCCAGCAGTTGTGGGAGGCTCCAAATACCGTCGGAAACTTGACACTTTTTGAGTTTGTGGCGTGGACTTCCGCGGCGGTGGTTTCGGGAATTCCGTCGTTGCAGCGGTACGCTGTGTTTCATGTTTGTGTAGTTCCAATAAGCTAGCAGCTGCCGCTAAGGTTTCTAGAGAGTATCCGCTCATCGGCTCTGGTTTGTTCACAAAGGTGGATGTTTGTTGTTGTGTAATCAGCGAATCAAACGTTGGTGGCGCTGAGTCTGTAGCCTGTATTTCAGATCGTTTTGATACTGACTGTTGCATTTTCACTGCGCAGGCAGTTGCAGCCAATGTATCTAGCGAACTTGTCACTCCTTCGTTCACGAATCTGGACGTCTGCTGCTGCGTCGTCGGTGATTCAAGCGTCTCTGATGTTGGACTGGAACGACGTCTTTCAGATCTTTGTAATTCTGGCAGCATGTCTGAGACTGTCTGCTGCTCCGTAGGTGGGGAATCTGTTACCAGTGGTGCGCGTAACATCCACTCAGTTTTCGGTTTTCTGTATCCTTTACAGTGCGGGCGTACATTGCTAGTAGCCACAGGTGACTGTATTGTGCTCTCTGATGCCGGCTTAGCTGATAGCAATGCACGCAACAGCGGCTGCCTCTCCTCCTGTACTGCAGAAGCGAAAGGCGCTCTTTCAGTCGTCGGGTCATCAACCGTCGCAGGGGCACGCGGTTGGATTCGTTTGGCATCTGCCAACCTTAGGTGGCGTGCTGGCCCATCGGCGGCGGCTGCAGTGTGGTGCATCTGTCCAGCATTCCCTGGAGTTCCCTGCACCCGCACTAACGGTTTCTGCTGCTCCATTGCCCGACTGCCTTTGCCCAAACCTGCAAGAAATTCAGTACATTTCACATATGTGGTATACATAGAGTTTCGCTGTACCAAAATTATGGTTCGGTAGTTTTGATACACTAGCTAAATGACTTAGTAAAAGATAGGATTACCGGTAGCACTGGTAGAATTGGTATGGAAAGAGACATAAATGAATGCGTAAGAGAGAAAATGGGAGCCGACGACTTCTCCGTTTTCTTTTTTTTTCTTTTATGTTTGTTTTGTAGATAATTAGAAGTGCACGTCATTCATTGTTCGTCCAGTGTGAATTTTATATACTTACAGAATGTAACCTTTATTTCATAAGTAATAAAAATTAGTTGAGCGAGTAACTTCTGCGTTTTTGTGTAACAATAATTTACACGCAGAAGCATAGCATAAAAAATACGTATATAATAATAATTGTTGTTGTTTTGTACTGCTGGCCGGGGTGGCCGAGCGGTTCTGGGCGCTACAGTCTAGAACCGCGCGACCGCTACGGTCGCCGGTTCGAATCGTGCCTCGGGCATGGATGTGTGTGATGTCCTTAGGTTAGTTAGGATTAAGTAATTGTAAGTTCTAGGGGACTGATGACCTCAGAAGTTCAGTCTCATAATGCTCAGAGCCATTTTTTTGTTTTGTACACAAGAAAAATTTCTTCATCACGAACAAAGGCAGAAGTTTCCTGTTTTTTTGATACATGCGGAAGTTGTTTATGAATAACAAACACATATTTTATATAAGTTCGACAAAATACTAAGGTGATGTGTGACATATTTTTGTGTTTCGTTTTGTTTTATATTCCGTTTTTGTTGAGAAAATTGCGTTTTCTAGCGCTATATGATAAATCTGTAGCCAACGCTCTTGCCGCAGTGGTAACACCGGTTCCCGTCAGATCACCGAAGTTAAGCGCTGTCGGGATGGGCTAGCATATGGATGGGTGACCATCCGGTCTGCCGAGCGCTGTTGGCAAACGGGGTGCACTCAGCCCTTGTGAGGCAAACTGAGGAGCTACTTGATTGAGAAATAGTGACTTCAGTCTCGGTAACTGACATACGGCCGGGAGAGCGGTGTGCTGACCACATGCCCCTCCATATCCGCATCCAGTGACGCCTGTGGTTTATGGACTGTTCGGGAGGAGTTTAGTTTTAGTTTTATATGATAAATCTGTATTATTTTCTTTATTTTTACTACAACATCCCTCTGCTTCATGTAACAAATCAACGATTTTCGAATAAAACCTGAATTAAGAACCAAAAGTTTCAATTTTGCCATAAATACCGCTTATTCTGAAGTAACAGAGAGGAGGATACCTATGTACAACAAAAGTGTTCTGCAAGTTACCTGTCCCTTTGTGCATCCTCACTCAGTTTATACAAGGTTCACCACTTCCGGCTTTTAAGGGAATCCAGAGAGACTATACACAGGAAGAGAGTGGCCATAGGTGAAATCGCATGTGATTAGCTGAGCCGGTGCGACGCCATGTTTATGCCACAGATCTCTCGAGTGCTATTGCTCTGAGCACTATGGAATCCTGCCTCGGGCATGGATGTGTGTGATGTCCTTAGGTTAGTTAGGTTTAAGTAGTTCTAAGTTCTAGGCGACTGATGACCTCAGAAGTTAAGTCGCATAGTGCTCAGAGCCATTTGAACCATTTTTGTGTTTGCACTTTACTTGGAGAGCTTTTTGCACAAAATTTACGCGTGCGAGGTTTAATATGTGATCAAACAAGAAAGTATTTTGTAAAGAAATGAGTACTGGTATGAAGTAAGCACAATATCAGTGGTACAATATGTAGCCGGCTGGAGTGGCCGAGCGGTTCTAGGCGCTACAGTCTGGAACTGCGGGACCGCTACGGTCGCAGGTTCCAATCCCGCCTCGGACATGAATGTGTGTGATGTCCTTAGGTTGGTCAGGTTTAAATAGTGCTAAGTTCTAGGGAACTGATGACCTCAGCAGTTAAGTCCCATAGTGCTCAGAGCCATTTTTTACAATATGTAGTTGACATCCTTTAATTCATTCTGCAGACATTCAGATGTACCAACAGAGGCGAAGGTGGATTTCGTATGTTTGTATTTCCGCAAAATGAGGAAAGAAAAAAGCAGTGGGTAGCGCAGTTAACAGGGGTGATGTAAAACACATAGGATCCTTGTGGAAACCGACGAACTACTCTTATCCATGCGAAGTAAGTGGTTTTAACTTTACAACTGCATACAACTTGAGTTGTAAGCTAGATGCTATTGTGAGATATGACACATGGTATGTGTATTGACAGTGTGCAATTTTCAATAGCACATCTAATTCTTATAAGCATAGAATTAAAATGTAGCTATGCACCAGATGTCGACAGATTCTTGTCATTCCAGATGACTGGACTATTTGTTTATCAATTTATTATTACTTCTGTTTGGGCAGGAAGCTTCACAGTCTTTTTAGAGTTTGTGTCTCTCTGTTTTCTCTCTAGTGTATTTGTTCAAACATGTTTTTCATATATCACTTTACCACAGCTCCTTTCATTTGCTTCTTTATTATAGAAACATTTCACTGGTGACCAGTGGGAGAAAGTGAGGGTTGATGGCAAGAGGAAGCTCTAATCCAACGCCATACCAACAGTTTTTCTCACATAGTAGCAAAAGTTGAAAGACGGAAAATTAAACTATGCCATTAGCATCCAACTCAAGAAAGGGAAAGCAGTAGTCCCATAGCAGAGACTGTTGCAGAAATCCAGCAGCAGTGTAATGAAGATTCCATGTGTAGTGTACAAGATAGTGATATAAGTGAACCAGTAGAATGTGAATGCACAGAAAAAATTACATAAACTAGAAAGTTACGCTCATGTACAACAGAGACAGATTTCAGCTCTAAAGAAGGTTAGTTGTCTTACTTTCAGGAACACAAGACTAAAAAAGAAACTCCGCAGTATGTGTCACTCAGTTCCACATAAACTAAAAAACTGTTTAATGACAATCAACTGGAGAGTTTAAATAAGAAAAAACTGAAATGAGCAGCGAGTAATGTGAAAAAAGCTCTTCAGTTGAAATTTGCATGTGGTAGCAAAGGATTTGATTTTTTAATTAGTTCAAGTCTCCCATTGCCATCACAGCGTACACTAAGGAGGAGACTTCAAGATTTGAATTTCAGTATTCTAGACCATGTCTTCACACTTCTCAAAGAAAAGGTGAACGTATGAGCGAAAAAGAACGTCACTGTGTTCTACTGCTTGATGAAATGTCAGTTACTCCCAGCAGGGAATTTGATGTGGTAACAGGTGAGTTTCTGGCCAAGTTACCCTTTCAAACAATGAAGGTGTTACCACACATGCTTGCGTTTTTCTTTTGGGCGGTATCTCTTCCAGATGGAAGCAAGTAGTGATATATCATTTTGCTGGAAGTAGTGTAAGTGGTAAAGTTTTGTGTGACATTGTTTTACAAGCAATTAAATGCAGTGAACATGTAGGACTACGTGTACAGCATGTGACATCAGATATGGTTGCTGCAAATCAAAGCATGTGGAGATATTTTGGAATTGTTTCCGGAAAAAACTCTGTCATTCAGAATTACATTCTAAATCCTGAAGATTCAGTAAGAAGAATATACTTTATTGCAGATGTGGCACATCTTTAAAAAAAACATTAGATAATGTTTACAGTCCCACACTGTTACAAACATTTTCGAGAGGATAATGATTTGAAACTTGTTACCAAGCTAACAACAGATGTAATGGAATCACCACCAGTTTTTTACGAAGCCTGTATCCGCAAGTCCTCACTGGTAACGAAAAGTTTCATCAAATGCTTTGCAGTGGGCGTCCGAATTTGTGACGTCAATTTGAGGTTCATTTGCGAACCAGAACACGAGGCATTTTTTGTGTTTCACTATTATTATCGCCTGAGTGTCGACATGTATAAATTATTAACACATGTTTTTCGCATTTGTAGTTCGATGCGTCAGCACTGTTCACTTGAAAACTTTTTGCTGAACTTGAAAACTTTTCCGTTCTGTGGCGTACCGCGTCAGCAGATTTACTGAATTAGGTTTCTTGTTATATTTGTTCGTTACTGCAGGGCATTTAACATCGCCTGATATCAGTAAAGTTTCTTAGTGGTGAATTTACCCCATGAGAAGCATTCTGTCTGTGAGAACGTCTTACGAATACTTTTTGTCGTGTCTTCAAACATTTTTGCGCCTTCAAGTGACACGCTGCTTATGATTTTATTTTATCAGATGTAATGTGTGGTGTCACCGCCAGACACCACACTTGCTAGGTGGTAGCCTTTAAATCGGCCGCGGTCCGTTAGTATACGTCGGACCCGCGTGTCGCCACTGTCAGTGATTGCAGACCAAGCGCCGCCACACGGCAGGTCTAGAGAGACTTCCTAGAACTCGCCCCAGTTGAATAGCCAACTTTGCTAGCGAGGGTTCACTGACAAATTACGCTCTCATTTGCCGAGACGATAGTTAGCATAGCCTTCAGCTACGTCATTTGCTACGACCTAGCAAGGCGCCATTATCAATTGCAATTTATCTTGTGATGCATGTACCGTCAGATCGATGTTCACCAATTATGGATTAAAGTTAAGTATTCCAGAAGCTACGTACTATTTTTGCCACTATAAAGACCTTGTCATTTTCCAGACCTCACGCCAGCCTGCGTGAGTTTAAACGCGTGCCTTTCGGCTACCTGTCATAGTGAATTGGCTGTCTTGCCAGTCCACAACATAATGTGTGGTATATTTTTCACGTTTTGCACTTGAGATGGAAAACAAATCCCACAGTGCCTATATTTGTTGTTTACGTTCTAGTTATTGCCGTGATTTGTCTTTCAAACGAGCTTTAAAGCAGAAATATCTAGGTGCCGAATAGTTGTCACATTCACTGTAGGAAATTGTACTACTAGAGATATGTATTACTGATCCGGTAAGCATCCAATCGTTCGAAAAACGTTTACTTGATTATTTTTCGCAACTGCATCTCGTGTTTTTGTCTCACGGACAGAGGTGTTTCCGCGGACTTTGCACTCCACCATTGCACGTTCGAACTCTACGCCTAAGTTTGGCAGAAACGTGGCTGCCGTAGCGGCGTTGGCCCTATACAGGCTCTCTAGGGGAATCTAGTAAGACACTGATCGTATATGTAAGGAAAGCGTTCGTTATAAGGTAACGCCCAATACGTATGCAACACACTCAGTGTGTAGGTAACGCAGCTACGACCTTAACTGACCAAAGCTACTAGGAAAACTACCGTAGTCTATGCTTACTTGTTCAAATGGTTCAAATGGCTCTGAGCACTATGCGACTTAACTGATGAGGTCATCAGTCGCCTAGAACTTAGAATTAATTAAACCTAACTAACCTAAGGACATCACACACATCCATGCCCGAGGCAGGATTCGAACCTGCGACCGTAGCGGTCGCTCGGTTCCAGACTGTAGCGCCTAGAACCGCACGGCCATTCCGGCCGGCTGCTTACTTATGATAGTCTACGGAAGCCTACAGTAGTTTTATAACTAAGGGCATACATAGTCGCGAAGTAACCGTCCTTGAACTGACTTCCTGGAATGTCTTGTGGTGTTTCAACCTTTCAAGTCTGTCAGTGACGATAAACAAATAGTTATGGTAGTATCCCAGAAACGTTGCGACAGACTTTGAGGGGCAGTAGAGACGGTCTTGAAGAACAAATCGAGGATAGGAACCCGTGTCAGGAAACGTCATCCAAGGACGCTGCAGAGCGTGTAAATTATAGGTGCTGGTGCCTATCACTAGGCTACCCCTCCGGCTGCTAATACGACTTTGTACGTTGACGGACAGTAGGCGGAACGTCTCGCAGTGTTGTTTATTATTCATTGATAGCGACTGATTGCCACGGTTGCCAGTGGAGAAGATGGAGGCAGCTGCTGCTTAGAAAGGCCTTGTTCTCTATGAATGCGATGCTCTGCTGCCTCGGTGTATGAAACTTTCCGACACGGGTTTCCATCCGCAGTTTATATTTCTCCTGTAACTCCCTAAAATCTCCAAGGCTTTTCAGTATTCAGGAGAAAAATAAAACGTTCGTGGTCTAATACAACACTGCAACTTGGAGGATTGCCTAGCATCTGCTTTTGTGTTCAAGCATGCACTCCTAGAGGTGTTCCCATATTTTAACCCAAATCCTGTAGTTCGATCACAGCGAGGCTATCTTGATGAGATTTTGTTGAGCCCAACCTACATAGGTAGGAATGATCATCAAAATGAAATAAGAGAAATCAGAGCTCGAACAGAAAGGTTTAGGTGTTCGTTTTTCCCGCGCGCTGTTCGGGAGTGGAATGGTAGAGAGATAGTATGATGGTGGTTCGATGAACCCTCTGCCAGGCACTTAAATGTGAATTGCAGAGTAATCATGTAGATGTAGATGTAGACACTAGGATAAACCTTGTCCTCATCTCTAAGATTGTTCAAGATGACTTTCAGGATCGGGAGATTTAGCTCTATTCTGGATCCATACGCTATCTCTATAAAAAGTCTACTATGAAAGTGTATTAACAGTTTGTACGGGGAACTGGGTCCTCGCCAGCCCCGCCAGTGCTAATCTAAAAGCATAAAATTCGAACTCTGTGCAACCTGTAAACTCCTGTTCTACAATAGCTCAGGATATCACTCAGCCAGCGCCACGTTACGTAGAAGCATTTGCTGGTGCTCGAGTCAAGTTAACTTATCAATAATCCTTTTTCTGAGCTCTTTTGCAGCGCTGAATACTATATGTGGTACTTTTTTTATAGAAATAGTAATGCTCACTGTTAATCTTCTTCCTGTGATTACTTTATTCAACTTATTCCCAAAACAGGGAGCATACGCTACGTTTAATGTAACAAAAATTATGGGATTGTTACATAAAAATGATCAGAAAAAAACATTACAAAAGTTAGGAAAACTAGTGTTCGACCGTTATGTAACTTACCGCCACTCTTTGACCTCGTGTTTTTGTAAGGTCCCCCCTTTCTGGAGGTTGCCGGCGCTCTGGAGGGTCCAGCTACTGCGTAATCTGTTGTCTGCAATGGGATATCGTTCGAGGTCGAATCTGAAACATAAGCATATCTTACTGTTAGAAAATGTTATCGTACTGTTAACAGTTGTCGGGAAGATGAAACCTGCAACTCAAGACGAGACGGAAGTGCCGTACTACAGCTACTGCCTACGTAGAAATAAGCAAAATACTCCGGCATGAGTAACCGCTCACGTTCTTTCAGATATCGAGCATTTCCTCATTCACTACATCATGTTGATATCATCAGTTTATAGAACTCAAGCGAATCCAGTAATGTTCATTTACCATCAGAAGAAAATAAAGTTTTCATTCAAAAAAATAACTTGATGTCTTTCACGAAGACTGAGTGTAGCATACTACTACGCCTCGAGAGGAAACCTTACGCCCTTAACTGCGAATTCTGTACAAAAACCATAAGCAATGGCTGCTGTAAGAAAACGTCCACTGGTCTCAAGTATTTATTAATGTATAAGCATATTTGAATAAAAGATTACATTTCTCTCAAATAGCAAACTCTTCAATGTACTCAGATCTTCTCGAGTACATATCAACTATTTCGCTGTGAGAATCAAATAACGTTTCATTATTAGTCCACTATCAATAAATCTACTTTGTTTTTGATTCCTCTCCCATTTTGAGCCAACTACCTCGCTGACACTATCTATCCTATTTCTCCATTTTGTGAAGCGATTTCAGCCTCCTTTAAAATTATTTTTTGTGCTTAGATATTTCTTGTTAATATGCGCATAACTGCTGTTAATAAGGGAGGTGAATTATGTGATCCCATGCAAATGGAGTTGTTCATGATCAATGACTGTGATAGATCGGTTTAGAGTACAGAGAGTATAGTGCTATGTTCGTGCCCCTTCTGATGGACTTATCTCCAAACGATGAAAAGGCCATCAGCGTTTAATGTTCTACGCCGCAAAGACTAGGAATAAGTTTAAGGCTTAACATGAGAAGGAGGCATATAACACTGATCAAGTACATTGCGATACAACTCTTGTGGCTAAATTTCCGTGATAAAAATTCGTTTATCTCTGAAATTACATCCAGATATCTGCGAGTTTAGCGTCACTGAAAAATAGAGATTCAGCGACGAGAACACAGAGTCGCATAATGACCTCGTTTTACTTCTATAGAAAATACGCGTCCTGCCAAAGTGGAAACCGAATTTAGTTTCTCGTAGCATCACAAAAATTCCAGTCACTGCACGGAATGCCATTTCCTCTTGCTTGGTCGTCCTTGCTAACGGTTGAATTTCTAGGAAATGCTTGGGCTGGCGCGCCCAGAGGTTCAGGGGTTGGCGTGGCCGCACGGCCAGCGTTGGGTAGGAGGAGAGTGCAGCGTTCCGTGGGAAAGACCAAAAACAGTCGTCGCTACCGCCTGATCCACGTACTTCTAAGGTGCTGCGTATGACCTCCAACACTACACGGAGCGAAAATGGGCGTAGTATGGCAGCTGCAAGAAGGCAGACGACAGCTCCAGTCTTCCATGTAACAGAAAATTGTCCAGCCTCTCATCAAATATTTGCCTGTAGTCTAGAGATACAAAAAGGGAACCAATAACGACGTTAGCTGCGTCTTCACAATATTCAAAACATTACAATGGCCCACATGCATCTGAGGATCCATATTTACTGGAATGTCTTTGTTTGTATTAATGTATACTTCACCTGCGTCAGTTTAACTGTTAACTGTGAAAAACATTGCGTATATATGCGTGTATCCGAGTTCTCTTCGAGGGATACCATGAGTCCCTTGGCAGAATGCATGGTAGTTACCTATAAGCGGCATGTAACTGCCCCGTCCCTGGTTTCCAGAGAAATGGGTGTCCTCAGCCAGTATAAGATATGCGACAGAGGTTGCTTTTATTGTGGGACTGAATATACTGACACGAGTAATAACTAAATTTGACCCGCCAGGTTAGCCGAGAGCGCTAATGCGCTGCTTCCTGCACGGCGCGCTGGCCCCGGATCGAATCCGCCCGGCGGATTAACGACTAGGGCCGGTGTGCCAGTCAGCCTGGATGTGTTTCCACATCCCACTAGGTAAATATCGGGCTGGTCCCCACGTCCCGTTACACAAGTCGCAGACATTTGCAACACGTTCACACCGTTTCATGATTTACTTTAGACGCAGACACATGGGGTACACTGATTCCGTCCCTGGGGGTACGGGGTGGCGGCAGGAAGGGCATCCTGCTACTCATTCAAATTAACCATGCGGAATCCGATTGTAACCATGCCGACCCTGCAAAAACTGCGGGACACAGGCGCAAGCAAAGTAAGAAGAAGAAGAGTAATAACTGATTTTACAGCCTTTGTTGGCGGAAAATGGAACAGAATGTACATACAAATACACAACAAAATACATTACAGAACTTAGGAAAACTTCTGTGTGGCAGTACTGGAACTTACCGTTATCGCAAGACTGACGGTCATTCGGCTCTCTGTAGCGTCCCCTCTTTCTGGATGGTCCCAGCACTCCGGAGGGTCCTGCTACTGCGTAATCCGGCGGCTGCTTTGGGGTATCGCCTGAGCTCGAATCTGTAACATAAGCACATCTTACTGTCAGAAATCATTAACGTACTCTTAACTGGTGTCGGGAAGACGGAAACTGCAGCTCAAGATGACTCGGGAGCATCCTGCGACAACCACGACCCACGTACAAATAAGTGGAATGGTCCATTATGAGTAACTGCTCACGCTCTTCCAGAATTCGACGCTTCTCTCATCCGCTACATCATGCTGATATCATAAGACTGTTGATTAGAAGGCTCTTACGAATAAATTTAGAAATACTGCCACCACATTTCCAGACTGCTTTATTCAGATTTCTGAATCGCAGTTTGAGATTATCTGGAACAAGGTTTTCGATTACAGTACCAGTTTTTTGTCTTTGTCTTTTTTTAAATGCAAACTGTCTCTGTATCTTTAAATTATCTATTTATCATTTTGTGTTTTGTCTCAGTCATGGATCATCACAGTGTTGGTATTTGTGGATAATGTTGTAATAAACTATTATGTATTTTTGTAAGAGTGGCCCTCTTTCGAATGATTCCCAAAGATGTATGGTAAGATTTAGGCCCGAGGACCTCTCAGGACATGCCACTGTCTACCATATCGCGTGACTCATGGGAACGCACGTTGTCGTTTGCACAAAGAAAAGAAATTCCAATGGCACAAGCTCGTGGAAGAACAAAGCATTGGTATATCTTACGCTGCACCTTCGATACGTCAACGAACGTTTTCGCACGACGTGATGTTCCTTTCATTTGTCTGCTGAAATTCCTGCCCGCCCGACCACTTCGCGACTTTGGTATTGTAATGCTCGCCACACTACTGTCTTTAACGCTCTAGCCAGATGTAAATGCTTTTCGTTTAAGTCACGTGTAAAACTGTAGTGCCCTGAATGCAACATACTGACTTCTATCCAGCTGTTCAATTGAACTTGTCGAAAAACGACAGTTACGTATGTTTTCGTCGATTTTGTAATACACAATTAGAGACGTAAATTCTTACTTGAGCCAAGGAGCAGAATGTTTTTTTCTGTTGTCATTGGATAACATTACCGATTTCAGCGGATACACACAAACTGATCGAACGACTGAACGCCAATCGAAATGTTGTTCGGAGTGAGATACAGTGAGTGAATAAAAATACAAAAATATGGATACACCAAAAACAAAACACATTACCATGCATAGTATGGTGCAGGAAAACTGTTGTCATTCAAAATAGCTTCCAGTCGTCTCGTAATTGATAAATACAGGGCCCGTATGGCTTTAAAGGGAATCTTATACCATTCTTCCTGTAAAATAGTGGCACGTTCAGGTAAAAATGATGGAAGTGGGCAGCGATCAAGCGCCCTTCTCTGCAAAGCCGACCTCAAAAGCTCGATAATATTTAAATCTGGTAACTTTGGTGGCCTGAGGAGATTCGACAATTCACCCTCGTGGTCACAAAACCAGTTCTGGAGGGTCGCAGGGCTCTGTCGTTATTTAACAGCGCATCACCAAGGGGGAAAAAATGTTGTAACATGGGATGGACCTCATCAGCTAAAATGATCACCTAGCCCATGGAATTAACGCGACCTTGCAGAATAACTATGGGGCAGATGGAATATCACGATACAGCTGCCCAAATCATCACCGAACCCCCGCCATTTTTCACTCTTGCCAGCGAGAAGTCTTCATCGTAGGTTTGGGAGGGCGAAAGCCAGACGTAAACTTGGCCAGAAGTTGGAAAGAGTATGAAACAAGACTCATCCGACAAAATTACATTCTTCCATTGCTCAATGATCCAAGTTCTATAGCTTCGGCACCATGTTTTCCTGTTACAGGTTCTTGCGTCAGTAAAGTGCAGTTCACCTAGCAATTCCCAGCTTCTGGAGCTCGCTTCCTCTTGTTTTGATGCTGACAGGTTTCGTGAATGCGACATTCTGTTCTGCAATGGCATTTTGAGTCGCCGTCCTCTTATTTTTCGTCACAGTCCTCTTCAATGAACGTCCGAAACGATTACTCAACGCACACTTTCAACCATGTTGTGACTTTTCGGATGATTTTTTCCGCTTTCTCTGTACGCGGTACCAAGTCGATACCGCTTTCTTTGAACACCAAACACTCCGCATCACCCACCATACGGGGACCAACAATCTCACCATTTTCGAATTCACTTAGTTCCAACATAATGCACTCACAACTACACAAATACTGTTCTGACCACAATAATACTTGCAACATACTGAAAAGAATAGATAATTGCCGTTCGTGGTCAAATACAAGAGTGCAACCGGGAAGCTTGGCTAGCATTTGCATTTAGTTCAAGAATGCATTCCTCACGCCGTTTCCATGTTTTTGTCAAACTCTATAGTTCGAACACTGCGAAGCTATAGTGGCGATATATTACAATAGGATGAACAAAGCTCCGTCTCCACGCAGGTTCGAATCCTGCATGGATGTGTGTGATGTCCTTAGGTTAGTTAGGTTTAAGTAGTTCTAAGTTCTAGGGGACTGATGACCTCATATGTTAAGTCCCATAGTGCTCAGAGCCATTTGAACCACTTTCTGAAAAAAATTTTCATGAAGACATCCTGGATCGGGAGATTTAGCTATCCTCTGGACCCACATGCTTACTCTGTAAAATGTTTTCTGCGATTGCATATTAGTTGTTTGTACAGGGAATGGTGCCCTTCGCAGCACCGCCAGTGTTCACCAAAATGCAACAATTCCGAACTCTATGCACCTGCAAATGTCTGCTCTAAGAAGGCTCAGGATATCACCCAACCATTGCCACACGACGTGAAAACATTTGTTGCTGCTTGAGCCAACTTCCTGTGCTACGCTGAATACTACATAAAGTAGCCTTTTTTATCAGTAGTATTTTTTACTGTAAATTTTATTCCTATGGTTCCATTATTTAATCTATTTTCCGAACGGGTAGAATACACTACCTTTAACATAACAAAAACTCCGGAGTAATACATCCAAATAAATTGAAAAACACATTAGAAAACTTAGGAAAACTTCTGTGCGGTAGTACTGGAACTTACCGTTATCGCTTGACTTGCGGTCATTCGGCTTTCTGTAGCGTCCCCGCTTTCTGGATGGGCCCGGCACTCCGGAGGGTGCTGCTACTGCGTAATCCGGCTGCTGCTTTGGGGTATCGCCTGAGCTCAAATCTACAACATAAGCACATCTTACTGTCAGAAATCATTAACGCACTCTTAACTGGTGTCGGGAAGATGGAAACTGCAACTCAACATGGCTCAGGAGCATCGTACGACAACTACGACCCACGTACAAGTTAGTGGAATGGTCCATCATGAGTACCTGCTCACGCCCTTCCAAAATTCAAGGCTTCCCTCATCCGCTAGATAATGCTGATACCATCGAATTGTTGATTAGGGGGCTCTTACAAGGGAATTTAGAAATACCATCATCACATTACCAAAATGCTGTATCCCAGTTTAAGGTTATCTGGAACAGTTTTTTTAATGATGTTATGAGTTTATTATCTTTATCTTTTTTTAAATGCAAACTGGCTCTGTATCTTGAAATTATCCGTTTATCATTTTGGAATTCATCTCAGCCATGGCTGCCCGCCGTGTTGGTATTTGTGCGTAATGATCTGATAAAGTATTCCATATTTTTCTAAGAACGTGGCTCTCAGCTGACGAACAGTCTGTGAAGATATTGTCAGTGTCAGTGTTACAGTTACCCTGAACTTCGGTTAGAAAGTACTTTGTATCAGTTTATGTGACTCAAGAGCATCCATTAATATACATTTCCCTTGAGAAGATAATTTAGTCTTCATTAAAAAAGAACTTGATATCTTTCATGAAGACTGAGTTTAGCACACTACCACGTCTGGAGAGGAAAAGCTTACTCTCTTAACTGGGGAATCTATACACTGTCATAAGCACCGGCTACTGTGTGAAAACGCCATACACTTGTGCACAGGGCTTCAAGTATTTATTAGCATGTCAGCATATTTGAATAAAACATTACATTTCCCACAAGTAGCTAATTCGTCCATGTACCAAGAACTCTTTGAGTAGATGTCGACTAAAACAAATCCCTTTTTTTTTCTTCTCTGCATGAATTATGCCGGGAGAAAAAAATGGTTCAAATGGCTCTGAGCACTATGGGACTTGACATCTGAGGTCATCAGTCCCCTAGAACTAAGAACTACTTAAACCTAACTAACCTAAGGACATCACACACATCCATGCCCGAGGCAGAATTTGACCCTGGGACCGTAGCGGTCGCGCGGCTCCAGAGTGTAGCGTCTAGAACTGCTCGGCCACTCCTGCCGGCTATGCCGGGAGAATCAAATAAGGTAGCATTAGTGGTTCAGCATGAATAAGTCGATTTTATGTCAGATTCCTCTCCCATTTTGAGCCAATTACCTCGTTGACACCAGCAACCTTTTTTCCCCATTTCCTGAAGCTATTTCCGCCATTAAGAAAATCGCTCTTAAGCTCTGAGCCGTGCTGGTTTTAATTTTGTCAGCATGGCTTTCTGCTGGCGCCACTAACTACTTTGGTTGCCGATATCAACATGATCATATGTCTGAAGTTAGGATCTTTGGTCGAGGCGTGTGCTGTTGGTATGGCGGGCCCTGGAACGGAGGGCACGTGGCTACCAAGTTGTGGCTTTTGGGGGACTCCTGCTGTGCGGTACGTGCCCCGAGGAGCCGCAAGTAGTAAAATCGGTCGGAGGCAAGCCTTGCCGGCACGCTTAGGGTTTGATAGCGACGATTTGCGGGAAGAGTAGTGGACGTAGCATGCAACCTGGTCGCCAAGTTACCGGCCTACTCTGCAAGCTTAAATTTTACGGCACCTCGAAGGCCGCGTGTACGGATTGAAGGCAATAACACCCCGGCTTAGAATCCTGGAAGTCACGGCTCCTTCAAACCTGAGTTGAGTTAAGCGTCCTTTTTTAGGTAATTTTTATCTTAACGCCACGTCTGAGTTAACGTGGAATTGGACCTATCGCATCTGAGTAATTATGTGTATGAACATCGGTCAGTGTAACTGACGGTAATTTGTTGTTCCAGGCCATATTCCGTGCACGTGTACGAGAATTATCTATTATAAATTGACTTATTGAAATTAAATTTGTAGCATAGTCTGTGTTGTAAATGAGTATGCCCTAGTCATTGCATTGACAGGTGCTGATATTTCGCCTTGTCATTTATAAGTAATTTTAAGGAGTGTTAAGTTTGTAACCTGTATGTGTAGTAGCTTCCGCTATAGGTCAATATTCTCTTCGCCTTAGGCATTCTCGTCTCTGGCCTTATTTGGGCAAATTACTGTTCCCTTCTGATGTGTGGTGGCAGACCTTAGGAAAACTTGCGTGGGGCAGTTATGTAACTTACCATCATCGCTTGACTGGCGGTCTCTAGGCTTCCTGGAGGGTCTACGTATTCCTGAGGGTCCCGCTACTGCGTAACCCGCGCTCTGCTCCAGTGGCTGCAAAGGGATGTCCTCTGAGCTCCATTCTGCAACGTAATCACGGCTCACTGTTACAAAACATTATCGTACTGTTACCTGGTGTCGGCAAGATGGAAACTGCAACTCAAGATGAGTCGGAAGTGTCATACGACAACCACGACGCACGTACAAAAGTGGAATGATCCATCGTGAGTAACTGCTCACGCTCTTTCAAAGTTCGAGTACTGCTCATCCGCTACATCGTGCTGATATCATCAGACTATCGATTAGAAGGCTCTTACAAATAAATTTAGATATACTGTCACCACATTCCGAGACTGCTTTATTCAGATTTCGAAATCCTAAAACCCTGCTTTACTTCTATTGAAAATACGTGTATTGACCAAGTGGAAACCAAATTTACGCCACCTCCTCGCACTTGATCTTCCTTGCTGACGGCTGATTTTCTAGGAAGCACTTGCGTTGGGACTACCACAGGTTCAGAGGTTGGCGTGGCCGCATGGCCAGCGTAGAGGGAGCGACCAAGAAGCGTCGTCGACACCGCCCGATCCATGCACTATGAAGCTGCTGTGTAGTGGAAGGACGGGACTGGAGGCGTAGTTTCTTGGAAGAAGTCGCGACAGTACAACTACAAGAAGGCAGACGACATCTATTTCCGTCCATGTAACAGGAAATCCTCCAACATCACATCAAATATTTTCCTGTAGCCTAGAGACACAAACAGGGAAACAACAACGATGTTAGCTTCGTCCTCACGATATTCAAAACGTTACATTGGGCCACATGCTTTCGTGGATCCAGATTTTCTGAAACGTTTTTGCTTGTATTATCGCAGATTTCACCGGTGTTAGTTTTCGCTGTTAACTGTGGAAAACCTTGTACATACACTCGTGTATCCGAGTTCTCTTCGAAAGATACAATAAGTCCCTTGACAGAACGAACGTTGGTTAGCTATAAACTGCATTTAGGCCGCCGCATCCCTAGTTTCCAGGCAATGAGCGTCTTCAGCCGGTATGAGATGTGCGATAGAGGTTGCTTTTAGTGTTCTCGGCGGTTACTGTCATACGTGGTGGGACTAAATATGCCAAAGCGACTAAAAATAGAGTTTACAACCCCAGCAATTATAGCTGCATTGACCCATGATACAATGTATATAAAATAATCTAATACCCTTATCCTCAAAACGACACAAGGGGAGCTGCCTATAACTGTAAAAGATGCTAAACTGAACTTCTTGTCAAATTTATGTATGCGACGACTTAATTTCAACTTCATACCTAGCTGGGCTCTATGGAATTTCACATACAGTACTTCATTTAGTGAGAGGCTATTGATAACCTATCATTGGGACGTCGTGGATTACTCGGATAGTTTGTACGAGTGTTTGTGCAATAGGACAAAGCTCACCTCGTACATCACGGTACGTCGATCGAAGAACTCAGTACCCTCCAAATACTGCGCTTTTGTTATGATAATATAACAGGAAAATTTATGCACTTGCGGTCGCAGCACTACCAAATAACTGACGAAAAGTAGCCAGTGAAACAGTGAGGCAAAATCCGCAGATCTACCTAAGGCACTTAATGTGTAAAAACCAAACAGTTTCAACTCGTTTTAAGTCAAGAAATACCTTTATCCAACGGACAGAAGCTGAGGCCCGCCGCATTATCTTTATGGTCGGACTCTCTGAACATTCACAACCTCCACCCTAAAGAGGAATTAACACAATGGTGGCAACCACAGCACGCGGAAGTTACTGAATATGTTAAGAACAGAAGTCGTAAAATGCAAACTAAATGTGGTTAAGCCTGGCTGCTCTGAAGATGATCAGCGCAGATGCGGAGAAAAATAGATGACTCATGTGAAGGTTGGAGTTTTTTGCACAGCGGAAGTACTATTTTTATGCAAAGACAGGGCCATTAAAGCTGCAGTATTTTAGAAGAAGAGAGCTTAAATGTTGTCTCGTGGTCAAGCAAAGTAACTAAATGGTGTAAGCATATCACCGAAAATCTCAGAATAATTTTAAATAATTCGTAAAAAGACCTTCGGATTTCTTAGTTTTGTTTTAAGGATGCTGTCTTATTACACCATGAAGTTAATGTACTAACCACGACAATATACCAACAGGTATATTCGTGCACACAAACGGATGGTGACTTTTCATCTGGAGGTACGTTCAGCGAAACATTTCTGGTTCTTTACGAACATAAAAGCGGAAAGCGTTTGAGTTTTTTTTCTTAATATGTTGGATATGTAATATGGAAAATATGTTTTGTAAGTTATAAACGATGTGAATAAGGCAACACATGAACTCCAAGCCAAGCATCCTTCGGAAGAATATTTCCATCTTCATCAAAATTTCACGCTATGGCTATCTGGTCACATTAAACTGAGTTACCACGTTTCTTGCTGTGTCTGCAAGAGTAAAAGTTAATGATCGAGAATTAAATATCAGAAGGTCAAAAATGTGCTTCAGTCAGGAGTAGTATAACTGAAGAAGTGTGATAATGGCACTGTCTGATCAAAAGTATCCGGACAACTATTAGTGGACCGTAATATAAGGTGTGTTTGCCCCTCGAATTTATGACGGCTTCAACTCTTTTGGGGACACTTCAAACGATGTGTCTGAATGTGTGTAGAGGAATGGCAGTCCATTCTTCCGTATAGCTGAAACCAAAGAAGGTAGTAATGGTGGACGCTCTTGCCTGGAGCGAAGCCGAATTTCGAACTCATCCCAAAGGTGTTATTTGGGTTCAGGTCAAGACTCTGGACAGACAAGTTCATTTTAGAAATGTTATTGTCTACAATCTGTAGTGTAACAGATGCTGCTCGATGACAGGTTGTATCGTCATGCTGATGCAAACGAAGTGTTCCTTTACTGTACATAGGACACAATGCTGTACAATATATTCATATCGTTCCGCATTTAGCGTTTCCTTAAGCGCCGTAAGGAGACGACACGCTAACGGCGAAAACCACCCTCATACCGTAACACTACTTCTTCAGTACTTCACTACTGGGACTACACATGAAGGCAGGTAACGTTCTCCGGGCATTCGCCAAACTTGTACACTCTCATCGGATTTTCACAGGGTATAGAATGAATCAGCACCCAGTTCTCTCGTTTCCAGTCATCCACTGTCCAAAGGTGTCGCTCTTTACACCACCGCAAGAGTCGAATTGTGTGACTTATGAGGAGCTGTTCGACTATTGTACCCCATTCCTTTCAATTCCCTACGCACATTCATTGTGCTAGCTGGACCTCTGTTAGCACTTTGGAACTCACAATGATTCTGGGTTTAGCAGTGGTTGTTCCTTAGAGTTTCCTCTTAACAATAACGTCATCAGTAGTGAACTTGGGCCGCATTGGAATGGTTGAAATTTCCCTGACGGATCGGTTCCTCAGCTGACATCGGATAAACAAACTACTTTCGAAGTCGCTGAGCTCTCGAGACCAACCCATTATGCTGTTGCTGCTTTTTTACTGGCAACAGAATACTCCTCACGTCCTTTTATATTGCCGTGTCTGTCTCTCATGACATCTAGTAATCAACTCCGCATTACATAGGGATGGCGGATATTTTTGATCAGATAGCGCACATAATCCTTGCTTCAGCTACTTTTGGGTAAATAAAGACATTCAGCAACTGATGTATGTGGCAGTATGGTCTGTGATCTTAAAACAATAAGAATATGAAATAACTCACGTCTAGGTCTTCCAGGAAGGGCCCAGGTTGAGCGGGTTTGGCGATTTGGCTGACAATCTGGAAGATACAGTTGGATATCCGGCAACTTTACAGCACCTGTAACAGTTTTCACTCAGCGTCAGTTGCCTCATTCTAAATAAAAGTGATGTACGGTGGCACAGATGACCTATCGATATTTGTCGTGGACTCATTTACTCACCGCTGCTTCGACGTGGTCTCCCTCTGCCGCGTGAAGATGTCCCCGGTGTCGGTTTTGTTGTACGAGGCCGCAATACTCGCGGCTCCAGCGGTGGGGGAGAGTACTTCGGTGACTGTGGAGGAGTGTGCTGTGGAGAAACAGATGGTTGATCGGGAGGATCTAAATCCTCTGTTTGTTGCCCTTCGTTCTGCTGATAAGTATCCATCTCTTGCTGTGGAGAAACAGATGGTTGATCGGGAGGATCTAAATCCTCTGTTTGTTGCCCTTCGTTCTGCTGATAAGTATCCATCTCTTGCTGAATTATACTCATTCTTTCCTTAAGTAAATATATCTTCTGCTGAATTTCCCGGCAGATTTGCGATTTTCGTTTAGGCGCACTCACATTCAGCTGCAGTTCATTCAGTCGCTGCTGAAATGAAATCATTTGTTCCTGAAGCCACTGAAATTTCTGCTGAGCTGAAGATGATGTTTCCTCCTCAGATGATGTGTCTTCTTCATCTTCAGATGAGGACGACGACGTTTCCCTTCGCATCCTCTTTCTTGAGTGTTTCGAATGCCCCACTGTATCTTCTGTGAAATGAAGAACAAACATCAATTTTCTTTTAATAGTTAAGATTTTATATTTTACTCGCAGTATAGTCATCAAACATCAAGCTTCCTAGATACCATCACGAGGAGGAAGCCCTTTGCAACAGGTAACAGCTATGATGAATTGCTTCTTTTTACTATATTAATAACGATCTTTAAGGGTGAGCTGTATACATTATCTGTCAAAAGTACTTGTCACACTCGATTTCACAATTCTGAAACACAGTACATACATATTAGACGTGGGGTGGTATATTTATAACGAAAAATGGTGCAGATTTCACCTTGTGGGAAAGCAGGATAAAAGATGTAAATATCGTTCATGTTTGACACAGGTCAGAGTCGCAAAACAACGGTGGATATCCGAGTCCCAGTGAGGGATATGCCCTCCTCGGGCACTAACACACATCTTGCGTCTGTTATTCATGCTGGCCTACTCTCCCCCCCCCCCCCCCCCTCCGCCACCCATGAACCATGGACCTTGCCGTTGGCGGAGAGGCTTGCGTGCCTTAGCGATAGAGATAGCCGTACCGTAGGTGCAACCACAACGGAGGGGTATCAGTTGAGAGGCCAGACAAACGTGTTGTTCCTGAAGAGGCGCAGCAGCCTTTTCAGTAGTTGCAGGGGCAACAGTCTGGATGATTGACTGACCTGGCCTTGTAACACTAACCAAAACGGCCTTGCTGTGCTGCTACTGCGAACGGCTGAAAGCAAGGGGAAACTACAGCCGTAATCCTTTTGGGTAAAATATTCCTGAGGTAAAATAGTCCCCCATTCGGATCTCCGGGCGGGGACTACTCAGAAGGACGTCGTTATCAGGAGAAAGAAAACTGGCGTTCTACGGATCGGAGCGTGGAATGTCAGATCACTTAATCGGGCAGGTAGGTTAGAAAATTTAAAAACGGAAATGGATAGGTTAAAGTTAGATATAGTGGGAATTAGTGAAGTTTGGTGGCAGGAGGAACAATACTTCTGGTCAGGTGAATACAGGGTTATAAATACAAAATCAAATAGGGGTAATGCAGGAGTAGGTTTAATAATGAATAGGAAAATAGGAATGCGGGTAAGCTACTACAAACAGCACAGTGAACGCGTTGTTGTGGCCAAGATAGATACGAAGCCCACGCCTAACACGGCAGTACAAGTTTATAAGCCAACTAGCTCCGCAGATGACGAAGAGATTGATGAAATGTATGATGAGATAAAAGAAATTATTTAGGTAGTGAAGGGAGATGAAAATTTAATTGTCATGGGTGACTGGAACTCGATAGTAGGAAAAGTATGAGAAGAAAACGTAGTAGGTGAATATGGAATGGGATTAAGGAATAAAAGAGGAAGCCGCCTAGTAGAATTTTGCACAGAGCATAACTTAATCATAGCTAACACTTGGTTCAAGAATCATAAAAGAAGGTCGTATACATGGAAGAAGCCTGGAGATACTGGAAGGTCTCAGACAGATTATATAATGGTAAGACAGAGATTCAGGTACCAGGTTTTAAATTGTAAGACATTTCCAGGGGCAGATGTGGACTCTGATCACAATCTATTGGTTATGAACTGTAGATTAAAACTGAAGAAACTGCAAAAAAGGTGGGAATTTGAGGAGATGGGATCTGGATAAACTGAAAGAACCAGAGGCTGTAGAGAGCTTCAGGGGAAGTATTAAGGAACGATTGACAAGAATGGGGGAAAGAAATACAGTAGAAGAAGAATGGGTAGCTTTGAGAGATGAAATAGTGAAGGTAGCAGAGGATCAAGTAGGTAAAAAGACGAGAGCTAATACAAATCCTTGGGTAACAGAAGAGATATTGAATTTAATTGATGAAAGGAGAAAATATAAAAAATGCAGTAAATGAAGCAGGCAGAAAGGAATACAAACGTCTCAAAAATGAGATCGACAGAAAGAGCAAAATGGCTAAGCAGGGATGGCTAGAGGACAAATGTAAGGATGTAGAGGCGCTTATCACAAGGGGTAAAATAGACACTGCCTACAGGAAAATTAAAGAGACCTTTGCTGAAAAGAGAAGCACATTCATGAATATCAAGAGCTCAGATGGAAACCCAGTTCTAAGCAAAGAAGAGAAAGCAGAAAGGTGGAAGGAGTATATAAAGGGTCTATACAAGGGCGATGTCGAAGCAAGGCCCCGGGAATAGACAACATTCCATTAGAAATATTGACAGCCTTGGAACTGCCAGGCCTCACAAAACTCTACCATCTAGTGAGCAAGATGTATGAGACAGGAGAAATACCCTCAGACTTCAAGAAGAATCTAATAATTCCAATCCCAAAGAAAGCAGATCTTTACAGATGTGAAAACTACCGAACTATCAGTTTAATAAGCCATGGCTGCAAAATACTAACACGAATTCTTTACGGACCAGTGGAAAAACTGGTAGAAGCTGACCTCGGGGAGATCAGTTTGTATTCCGTAGAAATGTAGGAAAACGTGAGGCAATACTGTCCCTACAACTTATCTTAGAAAATAGGTTGAAAAAAGGCAAACCTACGTTTCTAGCATTTGTAGACTTACAGAAAGCTTTTCACAACGTTGACTGGAATACTCTCTTTCAAATTCTGAAGATGGAAGGGGTAAAATACAGGGAACGAAAGGCTGTTTACAATTTGTACAGAAACCAGATGGCAGTTATAAGAGTCGAGGGGCATGAAAAGGAAGCAGTGGTTGGGAAGAAAGTGAGACAGGGTTGTAGCATATTCCCGATGTTATTCAATCTGTATACTGAGCAAGCAATGAAGGAAACAAAAGAAAAATTCGGAGTAGGTATTAAAATCCATGGAGAAGAAATAAAAACTTTGAGGTTCGCCGATGACATTGTAATTCTGTCAGAGACCTCAAAGGGCCTGGAAGAGCAGCTGAACGGAATGGACAGTGTCTTGAAAGGAGGATATAATATGAACATCTACAAAAGCTAAACGAGGATAACTGAATCTAGTCGAATGAAATCGGGTGATGCTGTGGGAATTAGATTAGGAAATGAGACGCTTAAAGTAGTAAATGGGTTTTGCTATTTGGGGAGAAAAACAACTGATGATGATCGAAGTAGAGAGGATATAAAAAGTAGACTAGCATTGGCAAGGAAAGCGTTTCTGAAGAAGAGAAATTTGTTAACATCGAGTATAGATTTAAGTGTCAGGAAGTCGTTTCTGAAAGTATTTGTATGGAGTGTAGCCTTGTATGGAAGTGAAACGTGGACGATAAGTAGTTTAGGCAAGAAGAGAATAGAAGCTTTCGAAATGTGGTGTTACAGAAGAATGCTGAAGATTAGATGGGTAGATCACATAACTAATGAGGAGGTATTGAATACAATTGGGGAGAAGAGGAGTTTGTGGCACAACTTGACTAGAAGAAGGGATCGGTTGGTAGGACATGTTCTGAGGCATCAAGGGATCACCAATTTAGTACTGGAGGGCAGCGTGGAGGGTAAAAATCTTAAAGGGAGACCAAGAGATGAATACACTACGCAGATTCACAAGGATGTAGGCTGCAGTAGGTACTGGGAGATGAAGAGGCTTGCACAGGATAGAGTAGCATGGAGAGCTGCATCAAACCAGTCTCAAGACTGAAGAACACAACAAGCATTGCAGGCTTGCGTTATAGGGTTTACATCCCGGAGGGAGGGGGGGGGGGGGGTACATAGGCCATTCCATGTGTTTAATATCTTCGTTTTTAATTGTTTCCGACACCTCAGCTATCCTATGTGAGCGGGAATTGTCATCCATAAAGAGAACGTTGTGATCTACCACACCTCTAAATAAACGGACATGATCCAGAATAATCCCCCCGCAATACCGCTGTGCTGTAACGCTACCAAGCCCAAAGATATGCAGTTATGTTCGTCCATTGTGCATAATGCCTACCCACACCATAACGCCTGGGCCACACCGATGACGTTCATGAGCATTCTGTGGTGTGTAACGTGTTACCCTGGTGGCCAAAATCACTCACCACATTGAAGCGGGATTTATCGGAGAATATCACTCTGGACGACTGTTACTAACCCCAACCAACATGCTCTCTACGCCAACGGACTGTTTCTCGACGATGTTATGGTTGAAATGTGATGGATTTAACAGGCTTCCGAGCATAAAAACCTGGCTCATTGACTCGCCGTGAAATGGTTCTGGCAGAGACACGTGTACAGGTAGCGGTTGCATGGTCGGCAGCGATCTGCCTCGGAGTAAGATGTCTGTTCTTTTTCTCCACTAGGGCTACGTATCGACCTTCTTGCTGTGTAGTGGTCGTCTACGGCCACCGGTATCGTTTCGCATAATATTTCTTCCTACAGTGGTCTTTTATAATCGCGGTATGATACTTTTGGATACACCCATCACTGTGGCAGCATTTCTCTGACTGGCTTCGGGCCTTCCAAATGCTCGCCCATGATTGTAAGCACTCAAAAGATGTCTTGCAGACATGTTGCTGGACCACACACAGCGTCGCACTAGTCGGTTCCACCACAACCTTCGTCAAACACCGTACTGCATGAACTGTCGAATGCTTACAGAGCGTTCGCGCACAGATTTGGCTGCAGTTAACACGTACCACTCTCTTCATTTCTTTTACTCTCATTGGTCGGGTGTTCCTTAGCAAGTATCAAGTGTTCCTTACCAATTTTTAAGCAGTGTATAATTAGCAGGAAAAGCGAACAAGCAGATTCCTTCATTATTATAATTTTCAGCTGGTTTTCATCTACGTCTACAAACGTTAATATTCTACTGTGCAAGGAACGTTTATTTACAATGAACTTTATTTCCATCAGTGCTACCGGTGGGTTATAAACTCACAATTCTAATACTCAGGTTTACCATTGCAGCACTGACTGAAATGTTCTTTAATTTAATTTTGAGCTTCTGGAGACTTCTAGCTTGTGTGGGTAACTTGTTGAAAAATTTTGCACCACATGAAATGACACGCCTGTATACCTCGGACTAAATGCAAAATCATAATGGAAAATATTCTTAAAGTTGCACTGGTTTAGTTTAAATAGAATTATGTAAGGATTAATTTTTGACTGTTTTGGCATCTTTACGAGATCTGCATACCTTTACCTACAGATAACAAGGGAAACCAAAATTAGAATGACTAGTTTAGAATTAGAGCCACAATCCACAAGATATTAATTCAATTTTTTGTTGATAGCTCTCTCAGCTGACAGTAAAGAATTCTTCCTTGTTGCGCTATAATGGTACTGGAAACAACAACTAACCCAAATCAAGACAACCAACGAAAATTCACATCGTGCTTATGAGTTCAGAATTTTATTACTGTTTCCTGTCTCTTGGCTGATTTCTTACTTGAATAACGGAATAAATGATTAGTGTTTGAAATGTTCTCGAATTCAGTATCAGTGGTGAACTGCTTTCAAAAAGGTTTAGGCTGACACTCGTAACTGGCAAAGCTTGAATTATGTTCAGAAGTACGAGTACATCATAGTGATCGTGGTTATCAATTCAGTATAAGTCGATTGGTCCTCCCCTCCGTCCTACATATGCTGGCGTCATTGAAAAACACCTGTAGGAGAGATACGAAGGAAGGCAAAGCCGATCCTCCTACACGGACACGAACTTTCTGCAGACTGTACTATATCATTTCTTGATACAGTGTTAACCATTGCTGTGTACTTAAATGCTGTATGCTGCTCATCTTAATACATTTCATTACAATCTTTCTCTTCGATCGTTACTATTTTTTACTCGCCAACATCGTTAAATTTTGCACATTATCTCTGTTAAAATATTTGATAGCCATACTGGCAGATGGGTATTAGGTATGTAGGTATTAATGAAAGTGAAAACTCCCTAGTTTCAGAAGTCAGGGAGGTTAAACAGCAGTGTATGTCTCAGTCTTATCTGGGACCGATACTGAAGCAAAAAAAAAAGTGTGTGTAATCTTATGGGACTTAACTGCTAAGGTCACCAGTCCCTAAGCTTACACACTACTTAACCTAAATTATCCTAAGGACAAACACACACACCCATACCCGAGGGAGGACTCGAACCTCCTCCGGGACCAGCCACACAGTCCATGACTGCAGCGCCTTAGGCCGCTCGGCTAATCCCGCGCAGCAACGGAAACAGATTTCGTTATGTTACTCGTGTGTGAACACACGTTTTACCTACATTGTTGCAGACGTTGCTCATGAAAAGTTAAATTTGACTATGCACCTACCTTCAGTCTAAAAGTTCCAAACTCGATGGTACTATTGAATGAAGTTTGTCTTTGCCATTAAGAAACTGTACTAAGATGATCTGAGTAATGCTGAGATACGTCATTCTGTGATGGTTATTTACTTAAATATATACAGAACTGAATTTCTCTAACGACTGTGGAAGTTCGGTTCCTGGGAAGATATAATTTTCCAATTGAGGTTTTCGACAGCGCTAGCACACAGCCACAGTCTTGGGTAAAAATTAATTTTGTGAGAAAAAGTAACATAAAATCCTTGCGAAGTTCTTAATCAAAAAAATGGCTCTGAGCACTATGGGACTCAACATCTGTGGTCATCAGTCCCCTAGAACTTAGAACTACTTAAACCTAACTAACCTAAGGACATCACACATATCCATGCCCGAGGCAGGATTCGAACCTGCGACCGTAGCGTCTTAATCATGTAATAAACATGACATGGGAGTTAGTGGCACCATAATGGCAAAATTCCCGTAAATGAGAAGTTCCACTACTGGGAAAATGCAAGATTCCGTTCACGAAATGGTTTAGGAATTTTCAGCGTTGTTTCATATTTTGACAGTGTACAATTTTGTTCCTGATTTTTTAAAGATGCAACAGACTTAGTTATTAATAAATTATTATAAATGACTAAGTTATTCTAATAACAAAATGCAATGCTGCATCATGTTAATATAGGTCATTTTAACTTTAAACTTTAGCAAAAGCTCCATTTTCACAGTTACTTCAACGCTCCGAGATCGCTTCCCGGAAAATGGAATGTTTATATTGTAATGACTAGGAATTCATCTGTGATGAATGGAAACCGGGTAAACTTAAGCATTATGATTTTCGTTCGAATATCTCAGCTTTGCTTACCGTATCCAAAATATGACATTCTCAGGAAAGATTTATTTATTTCAGCCTCATGATTCGCATGCGTTGTGCTTTTTTTTTTTTACTGGGAATCTTTTTCTAAGTTCTCTTTGGACTGCACGAAATTGCAGTGCACAGCCACCTACGCAGTAGTGTTAAAAGTAAACCTGCATCCTCGCTCATTTCAGAAGACCGTGGTGTGTATTCAATCATGAAAGGAGCAACGTAATTTAGACCTATGGGAATATCACTTCGAGGCATGTTGATAGACTGAACAGCATACATATCTTTGCGAAGACCATACTATATAATTTACGCCATCCTTGAATTATTGAATTAACTATCCTAAAAACTTTACTTATAGAGTGGTTTTCGTAGGACGTTTCCTGACGTCTGCTGCTACTTAAATACACTACTGGCCATTAAAATTGCTACACCACGAAGATGACGTGCTACAGACGCGAAATTTAACCGACAGGAAGAAGATGCTGTGATATGCAAAAGATTAGCTTTTCAGAGCATTCACACAAGGTTGGCGCCGGTGGCGACACCCACAACGTTCTGACACGAGAAAAGTTTTCAACCGATTTCTCATACACAAACAGCAGCTGACCGGCGTTGCCTGGTGAAACGTTGTTGTGATGCCTCGTGTAAGGATGAGAAATGTGTACCATCACGTTTCCTACTTTGATAAAGGTGAGATTGTAGCCTATCGCGATTGCGGTTTAGCGTATCGCGACATTGCTGCTTGCGTTGGTCGAGATCCAATGACTATTAGCAGAACATGGAATCGGTGGGTTCAGGAGGGTAATACGGAACGCCGTGCTGGATCCCAACGGCCTCGTATCACTAGCAGTCGACATGACAGGCATCTTATCCGCATGACTGTAACGGATCGTGCAGCCACGTCTCGATCCCTGAGTTAACAGATGGGGACGTTTGGAAGACAACAACCATCTGTACGAACAGTTCGACGACGTTTGCAGCAGCATGGACTATCAGCTCGGAGACCATGGCTGCAGTTACCCTTGACGCTGCATCACAGACAGGAGCGCCTGCGATGGTGTACCCAGCGACGAATCTGGGTGCACGAATGGCAAAACGTCATTTTTTCGGATGAATCCAGGTTCTGTTTACAGCATCATGATGGTCGCATCCGTGTTTTGCGTCATCGCGGTGAACGCACATTGGAAGCGTGTATTCGTCATCGCCATACCGGCATATCACCCGGCGTGATGGTACGGGGTGCCAGTGGTTACACGTCTCGGTCACCTCTTGTTCGCATTGACGGCACTTTGAACAGTGGAGTTACGTTTCAGATGTGTTACTACCCGTGGCTCTACCCTTCATACGATCCCTGCGAAACCCTGCATTTCAGCAGGATAATGGACGACCGCATGTTGCAGGTCCTGTACGGGCCTTTCTGGATACCGAAAATGTTCGACTGCTGCCCTGGCCAGCACATTCTCCAGATCTCTCACCAACTGAACACGTCTGGTCAATGATGGCCGAGCAACTAGCTCGCCACAATACTCCAGTCACTACTCTTGATGAACTGTGGTATCGAGATGAAGCTGCATGGGCAGCTGTATCTGTACACGCCATCCAAGCTCTGCTTGACTCAATGCCCAGGCGTATTAAGGCCGTTATTACGGCCAGAGGTGGCTGTTCTGGGTACTGATTTCTCAGGATCTATGCACCCAAATTGGGTGAGAATGCAATCACACGTCATTTCTAGTAGCATATATTTGTCCAATGAATACCCGTTTATCATCTGCATTTCTTCTTGGTGTAGGTATTTTAATGGCCAGTAGTGTATTTATTGCCCTACAGAAGCACATCATTGATAACCCGACTTCCACGTCCCACGGCAGCATAAATCACTACATCTTGTTGACGAACTCAAGCGTTTAGCATAGGGGAAGGTGTTTTTGGGGTTCTGTATCTCATTCGGTAGAAACGGAACACTTATTGGTTAACTTTGTTGTCTGTCTTTTAAGATCCCTTTCTCTCAGGAATGGGCAGAGGCATCAAGTTTTGCATCAAATACTAAGATCTACGGTTCCTTGGCGGTGTATAAAATGTGAGCTTATGAGTCAATACCGCCTAAATACAGTTAATACAGACAAAATATTCGTCTATTTACGTCATACATTTTAATGCAAATGCACCCATCAAATCCTGTAGAAGAACTACCTGTACACATAATTAAGTTTACACGGAATACTCAGAGCGTGAATCCTGCTCGCACTTTATCAAAACGAAACGCATTTTAGAAATTATAACACTACTACGCTAAGTAGCTTCAGCCTCCATAAGAAGGGTGACCCTAATTGGGAAAGACCAAAAGATGGTATGGCCACCTGTAAAGGATCTTCACAAATTCTCAGCTCCCTGCCTCTCCTCCAAGCTACAAGCAGCAACTGAATTGATGCATATACACTACAGCACCAAAGAAACCGGTAAATGCATGAGTATTTAAATACAGAGATATGTAAACAGGCTGAATACGGTTACAATGTCAGGCTATCAAGATTTAAGCGAGTTCGAACGCGATGTTACAGTCGGCGCACGAGCGATGGTACACAGCATCACCGATACAGCGTTGAAGTGGAGATTTTCCGTAAACCATTTCACGAGTGTACCGTGAATATCAGGAATCCGGAAAAACATCAAATCTCAGACATGACTGCGGCCGCAAAAGATTCTGCAGCAACGGGACCGACGACGGCTGAAGAGAATCGTTCAGCGTGACAGATGTGTAATCCTTGCGCAAATTGCTGCAGATTTCAACGCTGGGCCATCAACTAGTGTCAGCGTGCGAGCCATTCAACGAAACATCATCGATATGGGCTTTCGGAGCCGAAGGCCCACTCGTGTACCCTTGATAACTGCATGACACAGAGATTTACGCCTCGTCTGGTCCTGTCAACACTGACATTGGACTGATGATGACTGGAAACATAATGCCTGGTCGGATGAGTCTCGATTCAAATTGTATGGAGCAGATGGACGTGTACGGGTGTGGACACAACCATCCCGCCCGGCTAGCCACGCGGTCTAACGCTCTGCTTCCCGTGCGGCAAGGTATGCCGGTCCCCGGCACGAATCCGCCCGGTGGATTAATGCCGAGGTCCGGTGTGCCGACCAGCCTGTGGATGGTTTTTAAGGCGGTTTTCCATCTGCCTTGGCGAGTGCGGGCTGGTTCCCCTTATTCCGCATCAGTTACACAACGTCGGCGATTGCTGCGCAAACACTGTCTCCACGTACGCATACACCATCATTATTCTACCGCCCAAACACTTGGGGCTATACTCGTCTGGTTTGAGACGAGACGTTTCCGGGTGGTGTGGGGGTGTGGGGGTGGAGAGGGGGGAGGGAATCTACTGGTGGCCGAACCGCACAATAACACCGAGTTTGGTGTGGGGCGGCGGAGAGATGGGTGGACTGCAGTGGCCTGTTGTGGGGTTGTGAACTACTGAGGGCTACGGCGGGACGAAGCATTTCCGTCGTTTCTAGGTCCCCGGTTTAATACACAATACACAATGGAGACAACTTCCATGGACCCTGCATGACAGCAGGGAGCCGTACAAGCTGGTGGAGGCTCTGTAATGGTGTGGGGCGTGTGCAGTTGAAGTGATATGAAACCCCTGAAACATCTAGATTCAACTCTGACAGGTGACACGTGCGTTAGCACGTACCTGCACCCATTCATGTCTATTGTACATTCTGACGGACTTGGGTAATTCCAACAGGACAATGCGACACCTAACACGTCCAGAATTGCCACAGAGTGGCTCCAGGGACACTTATGAGTTCAAACACTTCCGCTGGCCTCCAAACTCCCCAGACATTAACATTATTGAGCGCATGTTGTATTGCTTGCTACGTGCCGTTCACAAAAGATCTCTACACCCACATACTCTTACGGATTTATGGTCAGCCCTGCAGGACTCATGGTGTCAGTTCCCTCGAGCACTACTTCAAATATTGGTCGAAGCCATGCCACGTCGTGTTGCGGCACTTCTGCATGCTCGCGGGGCTCTACACGATATTAGGCAGGTGTACTAGTTTCTTTGGCTCTTAAGTGTATATAACAGAGTAGTCATATGTTCTCCATATCTACCCTTCATGAAGTTCCAGACAAAGAAGTTCTTTCAGATCCCACTGAAAAGAGTTGTCATAATTTTTCCTTTGAAAATTACTTCGAAAATAGGATGTTGGCACAGCTTCTGACCCAGGTCTCGAGATATGGAGCATCTTATCGTGTCAGAAGTGATATATCCTATGAGCCTGATGCATATCACGCATTCGGCTCTCCTATTCTTATAGCGGAGCCAAGGTAAGCCCCTGAGGGCCGGCAACCCATATTACACCACAGAGGACGAGCTTGTCTATGTCAAAGGCGTACCAAAAGCACCATGGTAAACACCCGCTATTTACATACAAGATAATGGAAACAGACATTCCGAGCACTACTTCCTGCAGGAGGAGCTCGAGCCACGGCCTGCAGGAAGTATCACTACGTCAAAACTTGATTGACTGGAGACTGCTATTTAGAGGCTAGAACCAGCCCCGAAGTTTGCCTCCCTTCTCCCCCCCTGAGTCATTTTGTCTTCCCATCCTCTGCTTTCCCCACTTCCTGTCGCGTCTGCCCAGCACCCTCCACCTCTCTTATGGGTCCTCATCCTCCACTGGCTCCTTTCCCCCTCCCACCCCCCCCCCCCCCCTTCGCTTTTCCTCACCTTCCCCCCTTTTTTATTTTCTCATCATCTGACCAGTTTCCCCCCACTTGCTCTCGGCCGTGGTATGCCATATTTTAGTGTAGTGTTCCAGTGACTGTTAAGTGTTGTTTCGTCTTTTCCCGTGTTGCGAACAGAAACCATGCTGTCGCTGGGTGTGAAATTTATGTCTTTTGCGAACAGGAACCAGACTGTCGCCGTGTTTTTTAATAGTCTGCCTATTATTTTACCTGTATGCTTCATATGTATTTTATTAGCATCATCATCTCTTTGTTCTCTGTTTTAAGTTCCACGATTTTTTTCTCGATGTTACCCTTTGTCTCCGATTTTGTCGCCTGTTTTTTATGATATATTTTCTTCTCCTTATTTTAAAACAAAGTCTGTAGGCTGAAGAGCGGCATACTAAGCTGCTGCCAGCCCGCCCCCTTCGGGGGAATCGAAATTCAATGAAGAAAAAAAAAAAAAAAGAAAAAGAAAAAAAAACCGAAGTTCAGTGCACTCCGGATGCCAACCTCGCGTACTTCGGCTGTTGAAGATTACGTGTTCGTCTCTGAATTGGACTGTTACTAGTGTGTGTGTGTGTGTGTGTGTGTGTGTGTGTGTGTGTGTGTGTGTGTTACCACGAACCTTTGTGGAAAAGTAGAAGTAAACTTTTGTTTGCATTCATTAGGAGACTATTCCTGCCATCGTTATTGTTGCCTTCCGTTTGTTGTTCAGTCATCAATCTTGTGATCTTACATCAATAAAAGTTGTGTTTGTGAAAAATTGCGAATTGTCAGTCACAACACCTATGTAGGTCTTGACCTCCACCCATATGTTGTTATAAAAGTTTTGCGCTTTTAGATCCTGGTGGATGGAAAATGGCTAATGATTCGCGCTCCAGTCACCAACTGTTGATATGCGACCTCCTATCAGCTTGAACGAGATTACGCAGTGATTAACAAACTGGACATTTGTCTCGGAAGGACGAGTTTCAAATGTCCTCGAAGCTATTCGCAGTTTGGTTGCTCATGGGTTTCTTAAATCGTTTCAGGCGGATGCTAAGATGGTTCCTTTTATTTCAGCATTTTCAGTTAGCTTCCGCAACATGGTCCAAATGAGCAAGTACCCCGTCACTATTGAGACGCATAATCCCAACCTTTTCTTCCACATGTCAGAAATAGCAATCCACAAAAGAAAATACGTTTTGCATAATCAGTTAAGTCTCTCCAGACATCGCGATAAGGATGGAGGAATGAACGTACTACATTAAAACTTTATCAATAGCATCGCTAGAGCGTTCTTTCTTCTATCCTACACGCTGATGTGCTGACATACTTCTTATTGGTGTAGCGAAGAGCTTCGTTCTATTATCTAATGCGGACGCGTGGCACCTCAGAGGATTAGATGCCAGACAGCTACACAGAACCTCTAATCGTCAGGCTCGCATATTGGGATATTGTTAATGAATTCGTGAAGGCACAGTGTCGTCGATTTCTGAATGAACGTAAACCATTCCACCGATGATGTTAATGTATGAGAGACCAGGCGGAGGATTTTCGGGAATATTTTGAGATAGCCGGTTAGTCTTGAAATGGAACATGAATGTTTCGAATCCCAACAGTGGCGGAACACTTACCGATAATAACTGCAACCGACCTATAGAAACCAGCCTTCCTTCCAACAGCGTTTCCTGTTTCATGTGGGAGCTAGATTCTGTATTGTCACTGACTATTATGTGGTGGCAGCAGTATCCATTATCACAAGTTTCGGCATCTTGCATGGACAGCCGAAGAAATTCTCCTTAACCTCCCTAATTTTATCCGAATGACTGGATGATTTCCTGACCCATGGAACGAGGGACTTTTATTCCTTTCCTCAATGTTGTGAAGAACCGTATATTCCCGATTAGGTATCGTTGTGCTGTCTACACAAAAGTTATGGAGAGTATGATACCACATCTATATTCATATAGTAAGGCAACTGGTTGGTAGTTTTCAGAGTGAGTTTTCAAGATGTCATTCCATGACTGATAACATGACTGTAGTGGAGTCGGTAACGCAATTACATATTTCTAGGATCGCGGATCCGAGAAGATATATGTTCCTGCTTGCATAAAATCTTCAAAACAGATCTACGACTGGAATTTCCGGGAAAATAGTTCCCATCTTAACATAGTTTCTGTCTGGAAGGTATTTTACGAATCGAATCGGTGATGCCTCGTTTAAAACGAGATAATGGGGACGATGAAGTTGTAAGCGTCATCCCCACTGCATCTAACAATCACAGTACAGAGCCTAGTTCAGTTCTCCTTGTCCGGCAATGTCCGCAGCTTGTTATCTAGTGGTTGCTGCCTGTACACCAGTGGCCGTCCAACTTCGGCCCGAATTAAGTATTCGTGCAGCCGGCGGCTGTTAGCCGTATTTCATAATAGTATGATAACACACTGTCGGAAAAAATAGTAACAACAAAAATAATTACTGTAGAGTAATGTAATTTCCGGAATACTTTTATCCGGGTAACATATGTAAGTTATTAATATTGCAAGATCACAGAGTAATGTAAGCAAGAGATAAGCTGTTGGAAATGTGAAGTGCTGGTACATTACTAACTCATGTACCGTCCAGATTAATGAACGCAAACGTGCGTGCATGGTGTTGTACAGGTGCCGGAAGCCCTATTGTGGGATGGAGTTCTTCGCCTGTTGCACTTGGTCGGTCAATGCAGGGACGGTTATTCTGTTACTGGAGTTATCGTCCGATGATGTCCCCTACGTGCTCGATTGGAGACCGATCTGTAGACCGAGCTGGCCAAGACAACATGTGGACACTCTGTGGAGTGTGTTGAGGTACAACAGCAGTATGTGGGCGTCCGTCATCCTGTTGGAAAACACCCCGTGAAATGCTGTTCGCGAACGGCAACACAACAGGGTGAATCACCAGATCTGCTTCTAACCAACACACGGCCATTACTGCCACCGAGGCGGAACCGGCTTTCATCAGAAAACGCAACAGACCTCCAACCTGCCCTTCAGTGAGGCCTCACTTGACACAACTAAAGTCGCAAATGGTGGTGGGTTGGGGTCAGTGGATTGCATGCTATAGGTCGTGTGGCCTGGAGATGTACTTGAAATAACCGATTTGTAACAGTTCGTTGTGTCACTGTGGTGCCAACTTCTGATGCAGATGCGATACGATGCAACAGAGCCGTGTGCCATACATGATGGTCTTCCGTCTCGGTAGTGCCACTTGGGCGTTCGGACCCGGTCTTCTCGTGACCGTACATTCTTGTGACCACCGCTAACGGGAGTCATGTATAGTGGCTGCTTTCCTGTCAAGTCTTTCTGCAATATCGCAGAAGGAACATCCAGCGTCTCGCACCCCTGCTACACGACCTCGTTCAACTGAGTTGTTGATACTAGCGTCTTTGTCGCCTTAAAGGCATTCATCACTTCGAATCTCAAAGGTAACTAAAGCTCACGACCATTATAGCTTGTATTTAAAGAAAACCTGCTTTCTGTTCCCGTAGTGACGCTACTAAAGCCACCTTCATGCGACTGGTGCAAAAATTTGAATAGACATCAACCTTCAAATATACAGGGTGGAAAGTATTTAAACCGACAAACTCTGGAAGGTTGTAGGTGATATCAAAACAAATATTTTTCCGTAATGTCATTTTTTCCTATGAGGATTATTTAAACCGGTGGAGGCCATATTACGCTCTTCAGTTGTTAGAGGCCGTATTACGATCTTCAGTTGTTCGAGGGCGTATTACGCTCTTCAGTTGTAGGCAACTGCTGTCCACCAGTGTAGTAGTGCACTGTCTGTGTTTACTAATGGAGCGATACACCTGGAGTGAGTACATTGATATGGTTGGTGCATACTACGTAGCGCACCACAACGGACAAGCTGCACAGCGGGTTTATCTACAACAATATCCTAATCGCCGTATCCCGCGTCATACGACCTTTGCTGTTGTGTACCAACATCTGCGTGAGACCGGGTCATTTAACAGATTACCTGGACAGGGACGCCGTCGCATGGTAAGAACGCTGCAGTTTGAGGAAGCTGTCTTGCAGCATGTGGAGCGGGATCCTTCAATCAGCACTCGTGCAATTGCACGTAACATGGGGACGAATCAGACGAATGTAAGAATAGTCCTTCGAGAGCAATTTTTACGTCCATTTCATTTACAGCGTGTCTACAACCTGGAACCAGTTGATAATCCACCCAGAGCACAGTTTTCGCGGTGGTACGTGGAATAGTGTGAAATGCATCCTACATTTCCATCCTGTGTGTTATTTACCGATGAAGCAACGTTCTGGCGTGATGGAGTCTTCAATATGCACAATTAGCATGTTTGGAGTGAGGATAACCCACACGCCAAAGTTACTAGGGCTCATCAAGTGTGGTTCTTCGTTAATGTGCGGGTCGGTGTTGTTGAGGACTATTTAATTGGGCCATATCTGCTACCTAGGCCATTAAATGGCAGGCACTATTACAATTTTCTCGCCAGAGTATTGCCAGAATTGCTGGAAGACGTCCCGCTCCCTTCAAGACAACGCATGTGGTTCCAACATGACAGGGCGCCGGCACATTTCAGTCGTCGTGTGCGTCGATTCCTGGACCGACGGTTCCTAGAAACGTGGATGGGCAGGGGTGGTCCTGTACCATGGCCTGCTCGATACCCAGATATTTCCCCTCTGGACTTTTTTGTGTGGGGAGAGATGCATAACCTTGTTTATGCAACTCCTGTTGCATCAGAAGAAGATGTGGTTGCACGGATAGTAGCAGCAGCAGGAACAATTGAGGATACTCCTGGGGTTTTTGCCCTGTCAGACAGAACATGATCCGACGGTTTAACCTTTGTTTGCGTGTCAATGGAGGCATTTTTGAAAATCTAGTGTAATGGAAATTGTGCTGTGTCAATCTGTTGCCTCTTTGTCATAAAAAAAAAATAGAAAAATGTTTGTTGGTTTAGTTAATTTGCCACCAGAGAAATTTTCCTCTACCGGTTTAAATATTCCTCATAGGAATAAATACTTTTCACCCTGTAGAAACACGTCTACCAACTTTCGTTTACGTCGCACAACACCTTCTTGGCGTTGTATTTTTATTTTCCATTAGTGTACCAGCAACCCGCCTCGGCTTATCACTCGTTCACACTAGAGATGGGCAAAACTGTTCTTTTCAGAGATCGGATCAGAACTGTTCACTCCCTGAAATGAATTAGCTCTTTTTCATGACTCACCACTCATTTACAATAGAAAATAAATGGAAGGCACGTTGCCCTTTAAACTTGGATTATTCCACTACTATACCTGTATTTTGATCTTATTTGATCCTATTTTGAAGTAACACAGATAATGAGTAAGAATTTTGTATTGTTTATTGAAATTTCCACGATATGACAAAGTTTTTGATTATTGATTTATTTTGCACTATCGTGGTTTTTTGGGTGATCGGAAAATGTTGTAACTTCAGATTTACATTAACAATATATTTGGTTACAATGTATTAAAATTTCATTAACCTCATACAAATACATCGCAAGCCATATATTTTTAAAGTGAACGTACCAGAATAAGAAAAAAACTATAAATTTGACTGTAAAACGAAAGTGCTGCATATAGCCTTACGCAGAATAAAACAAGGAAAATATTGGTGTATCACATTTTGCGATACGTTTATCGGTTCGCTCGTAATTAAAGCGTTAATTCGAGTGTCCATAATAAAAATCCTATAGTAAGAGGAGTCGTCAGGAACCTAATCTAATCAGTTTAAACAAATAAAAATAAAATAAAAACAAATGATGTATACATAACATAATAATGTAATATACGTAGCGGTATTACTACGAAGAACAATATCCAGTAGAGACGAACTCCGATGCAGAGCCGCTGAGTCGAGCAGGTCGAGCCGCGAGCTGTATTACTGCGTGAGCCGAGACCGCAGAGACCAGAGTGACACCTGAGTCGCTTTGCTCAACGCTCTGGCTAGAGTCGAGACGGTGGAGTGAGCGTTGAGCGGGCGAGTTCCGAGGGTGGGGGGAGCGGTGAACTCACCCGCTCCGAGACAAATCGTCTGTTCTCTTGCGAGCAGGTTGTTGCAAGTAGTTCCTATGTTATCCGCTAGGTGGCTCTCTGTCCTGTTGCTCTCATCAACTGCCCAGAGGGCAGGACGTGCGACTGAAACGATCGCCGACAGAGTGCGATGCGAAGTCAAGCTGCGCCAGACACTGCGCGGGGCAGACGACGCACAGAGACGGCACGGCATATGTGAAACACAAAATCCAATGGGGCACTGCACAATGCAGGCAGCCAAGGTAGAAGCAGGGCAGAGGCCGGCGCTGGCTGTGTTGTGTGGCGTGCACTGTGCCGTGACCAGCAGAGGCGCCGCTGATATGCTCCGTCTCTCTCTCTCTCTCTCTCTCTCTCTCTCTCTCTCTCTCTCTCTCTGCCGTCGGAAATGTTTGGAGCTACCGTTCTTTTTTTCTGAATCACTGATTGTTCACTCCTTTGAAAGATTCAACTCTATGAATTAGTTCAAGAGTGCATCCCCCATCTCTAGTTCACACCAGCTATCTACTACCAGACGATTCGTCTGCCGTAGCGGCAATTTTGTTTGCAAGACACTACGTAGAGCTATAATTAACAATTGGAAAAGAACGTTAGGTAACTGAATACTATAACTTCCGTCTAAATTAAATGATTTAAACAGCAGATGCGACTTGCCGGCGTACTGCAGCACCTAAAGGTGTGAGCGGACTGGCAGACAGCAACCCGCTAATAATTCCAGCTGTGCATAAAAGGCGCCGCACCTCCGCGGCGGGGCGGTCGCTCCAGTCCGCCGCGAATATCCACATCCCTACGCTATTTCCTGAGATTAGGCCATACAGACAGACATCAGCGTGCTGGGAACTTCAATTGATATACTCTGAGGAGACAAAGTCATGGGATAGCGATATGCACATATACAGATGGCGGTAGTATCGCGTACACAACGTATAAAAGGGCAGAGCCTTGACGGAGCTGTCATTTGTACTCAGGTGATTCATGTGAAAACGTTTCCGACGTGATTATGGCCTCACAACAGGAATTAACTGTCTCTGAACTCGGAGTGGTAGTTGTAGCTAGATACATGGGACATTCCATTTCGGAAATCGTTAGTGAATTCAATTTTCCGAGATCCATAGAGTCAAGAGTGTGCTGAGAATACCAAATTTTAGGCAGTACCTCTCACCCCTGACAACCTAGTGCTTTACGGCCTTCGTTAAACGACCGAGAGCAGCGGTGACTGCATAGAGTCGCCAGTGCCAACAGACAAGCAGCACTGCATGAAATAACCGCAGAAATTAATGTGGGACGTACAACGAACATATCTGTTAAGACATTGCGGCAGAATTTGGCGTTGATGGGCTATAGCAGCAGACGACAGATGTGAGTGCCTTTGCTAGGAGCACGACATCGCCTCTAGCGCCTCTCCTGGGCTCCTGACTATATCGATTGGACTCGAGACGACTGGAAAACTGTGGTCTTGTCAGATGAAACCCGATTTAAGTTGGTAAGATCTGATGATAGGGTTCGATTGTGATGCAGATCCTACGAAGCCATGGACCCGTGTTTCCAACAAGGCATTCTGTAAGCTGGTGGTGGTTCCATAACGGTGTACACGGAATGGAATGGGTTCGCGGATTCAACTGAACCGATCATTGACTGGAGATGGTTATGTTCGGCTATTTGGAGACAATTTACAGCCATTCATGGCCTTCTTGCTCCCAAACCACGATGGAATTTTTTCGGATGACAATGCTCCATATCACCGGGTCTCAGTTGTTCGCTATTGCTTTGAAGTACATTCCGGATAATTAGAGCGAATCATTAACCACGCAGATCGCCCGACTTGAATCCCATCGAAGGTCTATGACGTATAATCGAGAGGTCAGTTCGTGCACAAATTTCTGCACCGGCAACACTTTCACAATTATGGACGGCTATAAAGGCAGCATGGCTCAATATTTCTGCAGGGGACTTCCAATGACTTTTTTAGTCCATGCTACTTCGAGATACTGCACTACATCGGGCGAAAGGATGTCCGACATGATATTAGTAGGTATCCTATGACTTTTGTCACCTCATTGTATGTAGACAAGAGAAGAGATGCATACAGCAACTAGTAGCCGAATCAAAATACATACAGACAGAGAACAGGGCCGTGGTCTTTAATTTATAACATGTATAGAAGGAGAATGTAAGTACTTGTGTATAAATTTTGGTAATAATAATAATAATAATAATAATAATAATAATGTAGTGTGGCTCGATGTCCTGGTGCAAGTCCTTCAATTGGACGTCACTACGCTGACTTGCGTAACGAAAAAATTGTCACTGAGATAGTAATATTTTAAGATGCTCTTAATTTTAACTGACGTTGGTAAATTCTGCCGTGAGCTAAGTAAAGCTGGTCGCTTACTACAGGAGCAGTGGGATAAGTAGTGCAGCTAATGTTGGGTTGAGGGATGCGAGAGAGGGAATGTTTTATTGTTTGTCTTCCAGTACTGACAACTCGCAGGCTTGCGGCATTCGCGCTGAGCAGTTGCTATGGCATACTTCTTGACACAGATGTAGCACTAATTCGTGAATGCACTATACAGAGTCCGTCATCTTCAAATGTAGTACACACTGTATTTGTAGCAAGGAATATGAAATAAAATTAAGGCTGTTCCATCAAAAAGCAGTGAGTAGAAGAAAAATGACCTTCAAAACATTCACTAAAAGATTTGTGATCTTGCATCATGTTGCACAATGCATTTAAATAACAGTGCAGTCACACACATTAATCAATTAATCATCCGTTCACAAAGACAACATAACAATTCTTCTTCAGGCAATTACAGTGTCGCAGTTTTGAGTTGGTACGGGGGCAGTAATCTACAACAGAGAACAGTCCACACGAAGTGTTCTGAGGGTGTCGACTTTTAGCAATTAGTACTTGGAGGTTAACGGCAAACCTGTAGCTTTCTTGCTATACCCAGTGTATTGGGTGCTCATTACCTACTAATTAATGTAGGTTATCTATTAATAATAAGATCGGTACATATGCGGTCGTATCTCAGGAATGGATCTTGAACAAAAAAGTTCGATGATCACTGCTCTGGGTCATGCGGTCCTGGGTTTGGTTCCGGGCGGCGTCGGGGTTTTTCTCTGCTCGATAACTGGGTGTTTGTGTTGACTTCACGATTCCCTCCCGTCTCGTCGTCTTCATCGACGCGCAAGTCGCCAAATTGACGTTAATTAGGAAGACTTGCACTAGGTGGACAAACTACCCCAGCCAATAACGCTACGCGACCATTTTAGTTTTTTGTCCAGGAATGAGTTTTCTGCTCTCCTTACAGTCTTGCAGCTACCACAAGTCAGTGTATTTGACGACTTGCATGCTGAAGAAGTGGGAAGAAAGAGCTTATTTTTAAGGCTTCAGCTGAAAACTCAGTGTCATCTTTTTAAATGCTCAAATGTAGTTTTTATTCGTTGAATTTTGTGCAAGGGATATTATTTTGAATTTTATAGTTTTAGTAAGAGCTTTCTGTTTCATTTACAAACAAAACACTTAATTCATAGAAGCATTTCACTTTGTGATGTGAAGTCCTCATGTCACGACTGTCGTTAGTTAATCTAAGGGAGGTAAGTCGTTTGCGCCGTCTGTGCATTAGTCGCGTAAACATTTGTCTGTGTGATATTGTACTTCAACTCTTTGTGTACAGTATTTTATGAGGCAGAGGTAGTAGTCGAGCCCAGCATTTACCTATACGAGCGATGTAAATCGACGAAAACTACATTTACGTTGGCCGTTGTACCACATCAATAGACCGACGCGTGGATTCGATCCAGGTCGGTCTCACCTCGCTCTCTCGCAAGATAACGCACTGCGCGGGCAGGTAACGAAATTTTCTGTGTTACAGAATTGAAAATACCTAGGTGAAAGGAAATTATAATAAATACACTGAAGCGACTAAGAAACAGGTATAGGCATGCGTATTCAAATACAGAGATATGTAAACAGGTAGAATACGGTGCTGCGGTCGGCAACGCCTATATAGGACAACAAGTGTCTGACACAGGTCGGTTACTGTTGCTACAATGACAAGTTATCAAGATTTAAGTGAGTTTGAAAGTGGTGTTATGGTCGGCGCACGAGCGATGGGACACAGCATCTCCGAGGTAGGGTCGAAGTGGGAATTCTCCCGTACGACCATTTCACGAGAGTACCGTGAATATCAGGAATCCGGTCAAACATCAAATCTCCAATATCGCTGCGGCCGCAAAAAGATTCTGCAACAAAGGGACCAACGACGACTGAAGATAATCGTTCAACATGACAGAAGTGCAATCCTTCCGCATACTGGTGCATATTTCAACGCTGGGCCATCAACAAGTGTCAGCGTGCGAACCATTCACCGAAACACTATCGGTATGGGCTTTCGCAGCCGAAGGTCCACTCGTGTACCCTTGCTGACTGCACGACACAAAGCTTCACGCCTCGCCTGAACCTCTCAACACCGACGTTGGACTGTTGATGACTGGAAACATGTTGCCTGATCGGACGAGTCTCGTTTCAAATTGTATCGAGCTGATGGACGTGTACGGGTATGGAGACAACCTCATGAATCCATGGCATGTCAGCAGGGATTGTTCAAGCTGGTGGAGGCTCTGTAATGGTGTGGGGCGTGTGCAGTTGGAGTGACATGAGACCCGTGAAACATCTAGATACAACTTTGAAAGGCGACACGCACGTTAGCATCCTGTCTGATCACCTGCATCCATTGATAACCATTGTACATTCCGACGGACTGGGGTAATTCCTGCAGGACAATGCGACACCCCACACGTCCAGAATTGCTGCAGATTGGTTACAGAAACACTCTTCTGAGTTTAAACGCTTCCACTGCCTACCAAACTCCAGAGACATTAACATTATTGAGCAAATCTGGGATACTTTGCAACATGCTGTTCAGAAGAGATCGCCACCTCGTCATACTCTTTCGGATTTATGAACAGCCCTGCAGGATTCATGGTGTCAGCTCCCTCCTGCACTACTTGAGATATTAATCGAGTCCATGCTACGTCGTGTTGCGGCACTTCTGCGTGCTCGCGGAGGCCATGCACGATATTAGGCAGGTGTACTAGTTTCTTTGGCTCTTCAGTCTATATGTCCATAGAATCTAGGCTTCAGAAAAAACACCATTTCAGAAAATAAAAAAAATATTTACAACAAGAAATGCCTGTCTTTGAACTGCAGAATCCGACATTATACAGCAACGATTAAATCATACGTACTATACGCATTAGAGACATACGTCCTCCAACATCAATTCTATAGGCAAATTCTTAAAATCACGGTTGCTATACGTGTGCAAAGAATCCAACACATGGAACACTCAGAAAGGACAGACCTAGACAGACTAACCTATCAGATTCACACATTCTTAGGAAAGACAGCAGCCTATGCTCAAAAAAGGCCTTAAGGTATTATGATCACCAAATCTACAGGACTGAGATGTGACGAGGTAAGTCACACAAACAAGGGGTTTTGATGAATAAGAGAGAAGTACTAAACAACATACGAGGACGTGCTGAAAAGTAATGCTTCCGAAATTTTTATCTGAAAACTCGTACAGCTTTTTAAAGAAAACGAACGTTATTAACATTCTGCATCTTTAATCTTCATGTCTACATATTTATTTCTCAGCAGGGTCACCTTGGCGACTAACACATTTCTCCGAACGAGAGGTTAGTTTGTTAATACTGTCATTGTAGAACGTTTGAATTTGTTAATGGAGACAGAACCCCATCTCTGCTTGCTCCGCTTCATCACTATCAAAGTGAAGTGCTCGAAGATGTTCTTTAAGTTTTGGAAACAGGTGAAAATCGGAAGGGGCCAAGTCAGAACTTTATGGATGATGATCGATGGCAGTGAACCCAAGGCGTTAGGCTGTTGCAGATTTCGCAGCGCTCACGTGTGGCCTGGCGTTCTCATGCTGAAGGTGAGGGTGTTCCATGTGTGGACGAACTTTTCGGATTCGAAACTCGATTTCAGTACGCTGTTTCCCACGCGCCGGTGTAGTTACGTTCGGCACCGCCATGTTGCACACTAGAATTCGGACACCACTAGCGGCAGAGGAATGCAACTTGTGTCAACCAAGCGGGAAATTAGACCAGATAATATGCTTGGCATGTGATACCTCAATGGATATTGGGAACAGAATAAAAAATCTGAAGCCATTACTTTTCAGGTCGCCCTCGTACATTGACTAAACAATGGATATACATTGACCCGTTGCATAAGGAAAGGATATTGGGCTCAAAGAAAGGCCATAAAATATTGATGTCGGGTGGTCTTAAGCAATCCATTCGCAAAATAAGAAGAAATGATTAGGATTACAGAATTAGGCATGATTTTGAGTCTGATAATTCATTATAGATGAGGTTCCCTCCTGCCGTAACCTGGACCTCTGAAGTTCTTGAAAGCAAAGAGAATCGGTTTGACTTCTGGAAAATCTGCATCCACGCGTTTTTTGTATGAGTTCACAAAGCATCAATAGTGACTACCAGAGGAATGTGTCGAACAGCGGAACTGTAGGGCAGGGAAGCTGTAGTGTCGGTCGCTCTTCGAATAAGGCCTGTGCATTACTCAGTATACGTGATCACCCAATAGTCTGCTGCAATATGATATGTGCTGTTGCCTCAAAGAGGAGCGGTACCTTTTATTCTTGAGCCGCCATTATGTAGTGACTACTGTGCAGATTCCGCTCTGTACATAAGAACCTTCTAAGGCAAAAGCTGCTATCCATAGGACAGGTTGAAGAGGAAGTCGTCCAAACTGGTTCACTTGACCACTCAACGTTCTACGCGTGTCCATTGACCACAGCGGCGTTTGCGATTTCTTGATAATGGAGACGGACGAAATTACGTATGTGCCACCATTTCGCTCTGTAGTTGACGTGGAAGCCCAGACAGGTCCACATTATTCAGCACCTGTACAACATTGTGTGTGGTTTTTTACAATGACATTGACAACATGGTGGTCATCCTGTGTTATGGTCACACTGCGTGCTCCACAACCTGCTCATAGCTGTGTACTACCCTTTCCTGCCCACTGCGTTCACATGCGTTTCACTGTTGTAGCTACACGCTATGAATGGCCCGACATGATACTGTTACGGGAATAAAGTCAAGTGCCGGTACGCCAGTCGGGAGCGATAGAGAAGAGAAGGCTGTGAGAAGAAGTCAGCCAATAGCACGCTCACCGACCTGCCTTCCAGGATGACAATGCGACAGTAGAGGTCCCTAGGTGAAGAGGACATAAGCGCCGCGCTCGACTGTTGGAGCCCGACTTGGATAGCAGCGTCAACTATAGCCAATTCGATTGCAATTCAGAACAGATTTTTGTTAGTTTGAGATCAGCAGTCATTGCAGTTCAGTTAATTTTGTTTGTCGCCCTTAACAGCCGCCACGAATTAGTCTGTGTGCCAACCTTTCCATCCCAAAGCAGCAATTGCAACCTACGTCCTCAATTATTTGCTTGATGTATTCCAATCTCTGTCTGCCTCATTAGTTTTTACCCTGTTTTACACTGTTTTAGAATTCTGAATTTTGATTCATTTGAGCCAATTTAATGGCTGTATCAATATTTGCCAACTGCGTGCACCACTAGGTCTCCCAAATACACCGACGAGCCAAACCATCAAAAGATCAGTTCCTTAATAGCGTGTTGGTACAACTTTGATATGCAATAACCAGCAGCGCTTCTCAGTGGTTCGACAAATCCTTGGTAGTTTTTCGGAGGAATGTGGCACCAGATGTTACGCATATGTCAAGCAATTTCCATAAATTACGGGTGGAAGGTTTGTGGGCGCAGAGATGGCGTCCGATATAGTCGCAGATGTGTTCCATCGTGTTCAGATCAGCTGAGCGTTTTCACCGAGTCATCAACGTGCGTTCACTGTATTGCTCCTTAAACCACTGCCGCACTATCCTGATCTTGTGACAAGGACAGTTATCCTGCTGGAAAATGTCACCTCCGTCAGGTGGTCAGAAACTGTATTCATGTACTACACAGTTGTCACAGTGCCTTCAATAACTACCGCAGGTCCCATGGAAGCACAGTTGAGTGCCCTCCATAGCATAAGACTGTCCCTCATCACCATGCATCCACTGCAGGTGTATCTTTTGGACAGCCATTCACCTTGACTACGGCCTATCTGAACATTATCAACATGGTTTAACAAGAAAGGTTAGGCATTCGACCAGGCGACACGTGTTAATTGATACGCAATTAAAGTTGATTGTTTCGAGCCCACTGCAATCATAATTGATGACATCATTGGACCGACATGGAAGCACCTAGGAAGATAGAGGGTTTTTGCTGTGGACCCCGATGTTCAACGATGTCCGCTGAACATCCTCCTCCGAAACACATGTGCCTACACTTGCATAATACTCTGTCATCAGGTCTTCCACAGATCGCTGCCTAGTCTGCTTTTCAGATCGGAAAGTCTCCAACCACTGTGTACTGCGATGAGGCGTTAACGTACAACACGTTGTCGCCTGCTCGTGGTTTCACCAGCTTTCAAACACGTTCCATATATCCTCACGATAGTAGTACGAGAATAACCCACCGTCTCTCAGATGCTATTTTCCAGGTGGCGGGGCAGAGCAATCTGCCATTTTTCGAAGTCACTTACGTTAGTGGACTCACCCAACTGCGGCTTGTATCGTTGCTAGAATTATTCGTCATTCAGTTCTGCACCGCTCATATACACTGAGGTGGCAAAGGTCATGGGATAGGACAGTGCGACGAAATTTGGCGTTAATGGGCTATGAAAGCAGACGGCCGACGCGAGTGCCTTCGCCAACAGTACCACATTACTTACAGCGCCTCCCCTGGGGCAGTGACCATATTGGTGTGACTCCAGACAACTGGGAAACCGTGGCCTGGTCAGATGAGTATAGATTTCAGTTGGTAAGGTCTGATGGTAGGGTTCGAGTGTGGTGCAGACACCATGAAGCCATCGGCCCAAGTTGTCAACAAGACACTGTGCAAGCTGGTGTTGGCTCCATGATGGTGTGGACTATGTTTGGATGGAATGGACTGGGTTTTCTGGTCCATCTGAACCGATGATTGACTGGAAATGGTTATGTTCGGCTACTGGGAGACCATTTGCTGTCGTTCATGGACTTCATGTTCCCAAACCACGACTACATGTTACTGGGCCACAGCTGTTCGCGATTGGTTTGAAGAACGTTATGGACAATTAGAGCGAATGGTTAGCCACCCACATCGCCCGACACGAATCTCATCAGACATTTATCGGACATAATAGAGAGGTCAGTTCGTGTACAGAATCCTGCATCGGCAATACTTTCGCAACTATGGACGACTATAGAGGCAACATGGCTCTATATTTCTGCAGGGGACTTCCAACGACTTTTTGAGTCCATGCCACTTCGAGCTGCTGCATTTAGCCGGGCAAAAGGAGGTCCGACTCCATATTAAGAGGTATCCCTAGACCTGTCACCACGTACTTTCCTTTCCGCATCATGTGCCTGCAACACTACCAGGCGCCTACTCTCTCGCGTCAACTGTTGCCGTAGCATTTTGGATTATCAGCGTTCATTACTCGCTCAGCAACCGCATGGACGTTAATTTGATCCAACATCTGCTGGATCAGATCAACTGTCATGTTCACGCTCTTACTCTTTAAGTAAGCACTCTTCTGGAAGTTGTGGGAATCATTGTTGACAACAATGCGCGAGATATCTTTTGAAACCTACAATTAGTCGGTTGGGTTACTTCCAGAATGATCTTGTGTGAGTTGTAAATAGGAGTTATTCTGGATGCCCGTTAGTACTCTCCAATGTTCGTCGGTGTTAACAGTGGAGAGGAGAATCATTCGTTATTCGGTACATTTTTCTGATCATGCTTTTAGACATCACTCTGAAAACTAAGAGGAGGTGTTACAGATAGACAATGTCATCAGACCAAATGTATGCACAACAGGAAAAGCTACAAGACTCAATGTTCTTCTTACGTTTTTACAGCATTAATTTACGTCATCATCATCATCATCATCATCATCTTCTCCTTTCTTGCCTTTTTCCGCTTCCCTACAGGGTCGGCGTTGTTATACGGGAGTTGGCAATGTTAGTGACACTTGGTGGCCTAATGTCCTTCCTACCGCCACCACCTTCACCCTTCATCCCCCCCCCCCCCCACCCACGGCGGGACCACGTTATTTATCCAGGTGGACGTGGGAAACCGTCTGAAAACAACATCCAGGCTGACTGGCTCACTAGTCTTCGTTATAAACCAGCCAGGCGATTCGATTAGGAGCAGTCTCGTCTCCCCGAATCCCGGAAACGGCGCATTAACACGGTCAGTTGAGTCTAAGAGTATCTTTCTGCAATAGCACTGGAGGGTATATAAGCTCGTTGGAATGGATGGAAACGAATGTACAGTGTGGTCAGAAAGAGTATGAAAAGCTTGTGAGGGTGTTGCAGGGCAGGTTGTGCTGTGAAATAAATCAATACGTTGCGCCGTTCCCGAGTTAATTAACATTGAAGTTAGCTAATCAGGCCTTTGTGTGTGAAAATTCAAGCGGACCGGCAGACACGATGTCGTCAAACGTGTATTTCGTTTGATTCCCTAAAACTGAACAAGAGAACGATACAAAGATTACACTTGGGATGGTAGTAAGGATCGAGCCCGTGTCAAAGGCAGAGCAGCAAGCGATCTGATCGGCTAACTTCAGTATTAATTAACTCGGAAACGGCGCTATGCATCAATTTTTTTCTTAAAAATTATTTTTCACCACAACCCACCCTGTAACACCCCTACGTGGTTTTCAGACTGTTTATGACCACCGTGTATCTGTATAGTGGGCCAGTATGTCTAAGGAGGATTATGTGCTACTCAGTTTATCATTACAGTGCAATGATTCATCCTGATGTTGAGTCTGACAGGTACGCAAGAGTGCCAAGAAGAGTGGCTGTATGAGAGGAACAATAAGCTATAATTGGTTTACAGATAATTGACTCACACAAACGAGTTGAAGCCACCCTTACAGTTCCTAGCTTAGGGTGCTGTCCGCTTAGTCATGACCTTATCATCTGGTAAAAAGATGACCTTCATCATCTCCCATGCTCGTTCATGACTTACGAATAACAGTTTGCAACATTTTACAAGAGTACGAATGGCGTGCACGTGTGGCTTTTTAGGAGAGAGTAACCTCTCCACAGTCCCAATAGGATTTGTTCTAATTTAAGATTAATGAAACAGAGTAATACACGTCATGGCAGATCGGAGAAGCTAAATGTTAATATAAGGTGTTTCGAAGTTTCTATTACAGACTTCTAGGAGTTGTAGTGGGGATATACTAGAAAAAGTTTTGATGAAGAATCCATGTCCGGAAATTAGCTGTGGTTCGACAGGGGTGTTAGAAAGCTGCTTTTAAAACCAAATTTATACGTAGCCAAAGAATCTGAGCGAAACCAAATTAGCGCAGAGAAAGTCATGCGTGAATCGTTCGGTGAAGTCAGAAGTAAAATTTACATCTACCAGTTAAACAAAAGTTCCTTAGAAGTTTTGGTCTTTTCGTAAATCAGTAAACGGATCGAAACTCTGTGGTTAATGGCAAAGAAACGGAGGATAACAGAGCCGAGGCCGAACAACTGACGTCTTTTTCCAGCTCTGTTTTACTAAGGACGATCGAATTCCAACTCTTCCTTTAAATCGTCGTTATAGAACAATTCCTTTTCACCACATACGGGGTGATTCTTATTAACGTTTAAAAACCCCAAATGTGACGTAAATGACGCTGATACAGTTAGTTTAATATGAGACACATGGGGCCGCAAATGTCGGGAAATACTCCAAAAGTGGATAACTAATGTTGAAGATGTGACGTCACCAGATTGAGCTTGTCCCACCTACCCTCACCGGTAAGGGGGGGGGGGAGAGGGGGCAGTGATATACATCACTCCACCAGGCTACTCTGTTTTCGAACACCTTTTGTACGTGTAATATGTTGTAAACGTAGAAGTTACAAAATTATTGTCCTCTCTGTACCCAAGCAAAAGCTGTTATTATTTTGCGTTTCTTTCCTTTTTTCCCTTCTTTTATTTGCAGACTTTGCTAAGTAAAGAACAAGTAGATCATTTACTGGCGGCGCTGCAGTTCGGAAGCTTACACCTATTTACTAGCGACGCAATATGGTAAGTTTTTGCTGCAGTGTACTTTGCAATTAACCAGAGAAGACCGCGAGACCGGTGAATAAAATAATAAATTTTAACTCAACGTAACCTCACAATTGTCTAACGCAATGCAAGAAAACACTGTCTGCCAGACGCAAGCCTCGAACTCTGAGCCCCACACGGTTAAGTCACACACGTAGGCCGCCACGACACCGATGTAATACACGACTTGGGTTGGGATGATTAGTTGCGACAGACCGGTACCCTCCACCACTGCACGTGTGGCGAAGTATGTCATCTGGTGACCTCGCATGTTAAACATATGTCATTCAGTTTTGGGGTATTACCCGACCCTTAGGCCCCATGTGTCCTTCGCTAAATTACTTGTCTCGTCGTCCTCTACGTCGCCTCGGGATTTTTAAATGTTAGAAAAAATCACCCTGTATATAAACGACCTAGTTGATAACGTCCGAAGTCCCACGAGGCTTTTCGCGGATGATGCTGTATACAGAGAAGTCACATCGCCAGAAAACTAGCGAAATGCAGGGAGACCTGTAGAGAATCAACCCTTTGTGCAGGGGTTGGCAGTTGATACTGGTGGGGTCCTGCCCACTCGTCACTTATAGGGTGCCTAAAGGATGCTGTGTTCGCGGAATGCTATACAACAATTCAAGCAATCACGCTAATAGTTTTTATTACAATAAAGAAGACTGAAAAAACTTAACTTTGAATTTACAAGAGTTTCCCAAGCGATGGTCGACATGCAAGCAATCAAAGTCCTTTGCTGTATACAAGATCCATGTAAGCAATTGGTATGGATCACACGTCACTGCTATCGTAGTGCTCCCCTAGTATTGTGCTAATACTGTCCGGCCGAGGCTGGCAGTAGCGGTGCTTATATTCTCTTCGTCTAGAGGGCGCTCCTGTCGTGTTGAGGTCCTGGTCAGCGGGCTACTGGCTGACGTCGTCTCACCGCCTTCTTTGCTCTTGCGATCTTCGTCTTAGTGCCAGCGCTTGTCGATACGCCGGAACAGTCCTCAACACATACAAATGTAATATATTGCGCGTTAATAGGTAGGAATATCCGTTAATGAATGACTATACGACTGCATAACAACAACTGGAAGCAGTCACATCCATAATAAGAGCGTACGGCGCGATGTAAAGCGGAACGGCCACGTAAAACTAATCTCAGGTGAGGTAGAGGCTAGACCGATATTCACTGGGAGAATCCTCAGGGTGTGTTGTTCACCCACAAAGGAAGCAGCTTACAAAACCCTTGCTCGAACAGTACTTGAATATTATTCGTCAGCCTGGGATCCTTACGATATAGGATTGATAGCGGAAATAGAGAAAATCCAAAAATGAACAGCGCGTGTCTTTACAGGTTCATTTAGAAAGCGCGAAAGTGTGATGCAAATGCTCAGCCAACTCCAGTGGCAGACGCTGCTAAACAAGAGTTGTTCATACAGTGTAGTTTACTGTTCAAGTTCTGAAAGGGTGCGATCCTTAAAGAGTCAGTCAATATGTTGTTTCCTTCTACTTATATCTAACGAAAAATCCATGAAAGTAAAATTAGAGTGGTTGGAGCTCACATGGAGGTTTTCCAACAGCCGTTCTTCCCGTGAACTATTCGCGACAGGAACAGAAATGGGGGTAAGTGATAGTAGTGCACAAAAAATCCTCCGTCACGCACCGTGAGGTGGCTTGCGGAGTACAGAAGATGATGATGCAGATGTAGCCGCTTCACACGAGCCACCGCGAAACGCATCTCTGCAGCGCACCGAGCCTTCACACGGCGCTGCGTGGCCCAGCGCTACTGGAAAGAGCAGTGGCTCCTTTGTTACGCTGCGCCACTTTGATCTGCCGCTGCTGCCTCGCCGCCGTGTTTCGGTTCCAAAATGGTTCAAATGGCTCTGAGCATTATGAGATTTAACATCTGAGGTCATCAGGCCCCTAGAACTTAGAACTACTTAAACCTAACTAACCTAAGGACATCACACACATCCATGCCCGAGGCAGGATTCGAACCTGCGACCGTAGCAGTTTACTAACAAGGCAGTCAATTTACCCAACTGTGTGGTGGGTACAAACGGTAAACTCATACATTTCAACAAGGCAACTGACTGTGGGTCGTTATTACAACAAGAAAAACATTTTCTCGGTATGGTTTTGCTGGCCATGTGTGATTTCCACCACAGACTGGTATTCGTTGACGTTAGAGCAAATAGAAGATCGCCAGACTGATTCGCGTTAAAGAATTGATTGCTTTAGAAGAAGTTAATTGACAATGAAACTAAATTTTCTTAAAGAAGGCAGTCGTATGAAAGGTGTGGTTACTTTTCTCTTGTAATCCTTGATGATTAAGATTTCGGCGTATCATTTTTCCTACTTCGTTAATACTGAAACAATTTGTTTCCAAAGAGTTCTCAAATACAGTCTCTGTAGGACTAGGATATATGCTGAAAACACTTTTGACATGCTTGATAAAGGGGACAGGATGTTTGGCCGGCCTTCGACTGTATCGCCAGAATTTGCTGAAAATATTATAAGAAGTTGTTACACCCTGCACAGTTTTGTTCATGATCGAGACGGATACAGATTTGAAGAGACTGTGAAACAGACCCAACACAAGAGGGAAGTAATGTGGGTGAGGCTCATCAATTGTCGTCTTCTCTGAAGAATGTTTGCCTCCAACGTTCGGTGAAAACGTTTGTTTTCTGCAGTTTATCTGATTATTTCTCGTACTCCATGTGGCATAACGATGGATTTCAGGTTCACAGATGAAATCTTCTGTATTGACTTCTATTTATAGCCAACAGTATGATCTACACAACCGTACTAGTGAGCAATCTCAGAACGTCGTGGACCGATGACCTCAGCAGTTTGGTCCCACAAGATCTTACCACCGTCGTGAGCCGACCGTTAAAATGCGGCGTTACCCGCCGCTTGACTGGTCAGCAGTGCCACCTAGTAGAGTCGTGTAAAGGCCGCTTTGGAAGCAATGGCCCAGTGGAGCTTCTGCAGTAGCCTGCCGCTGTCCGCCACAGAAATGCGGTGGCGCTGCACGTCAAGGCGCCTATTGCAACCAATTCTTTGACAGCGCAAGTACCACTGAGAAGCGCTTGTGTGTGAAGGGGGCGTAAATGTATGACTGCTGATTGCGGCAGCGGACAGAGGACGGACCGCCACACGAAACGCGATGGCATATCGGTCCAGGAAGACGAGGAGAACAAATATTATCCGATTTTTGGTGCCTGTTGTTGTTACCAACTGATCGAGAGCACAGATATCCCAATAGTCATACAGCTTGGTACAATTATCAGTTTCTTGCCGTTGTGTGATTCCGTCATGAACGTTCCCGATTTCCCCAGTACTGGTTCTTCTTCATTTTTTGCTGTGACTGTTGATACATTCAGTAGACCGCGTATCGCAGTAGAGTATTTTAGAATCGCTCAAACAAATGGGCACACGAACTTCTCCTTTAAAACATTTTAATTGTAACGGGACATAACAGGCTTTTTCCATCGACACTGGACATCGCAGTATTTGTTTGGACTGACTCCATCTGTTCAACGCAGAAACGAATTTGTGGCCTGCCGGAGTGGCCGAGCGGTTCTAGGCGCTACAGTCTGGAACCGCGCGACCACTGCGGTCGCAGGTTCGAATCCTGCCTCGGGCATGGATGTGTGTGATGTCCGTAGGTTAGTTAGGTTTAAGTAGTTCTGAGTTCTAGGGGACTGGTGACCTTAGAAGTTAAGTCCCATAGTGCTCAGAGCCATTTGAACGAATTTGTAAATGTCTGCTGAAATCCGAGAGAAAATGAACCTGATGACTGCTATGAGTGTCAGACGATGTATCCAGGATCAGGCAGCTAAAAGAGACTGTCTGAAATGAATGTAGAAAATGAGAGGGCTGGCAGAGCATACTTCACATAGCAACCATTCCTTTAGCGTACGGCGCTATGAGTCGTTGAACAGTGCCGCGCGCTGCCAAGAGGATAGGTACACAATATGCCATCCAGACCGTCATGCTATCAGGTCTGCAGGGCAACAATTACATTGTATTTGTGACATCAAGGTAGAAGAAACGTCGGGTTGAATTTTTATGACCTTTATTTGCAAGCGCTGTAGTCGACAAAGTTGTGGATATTCCAGACGAGACAACACTACGAGTTTTCCGACTTTTACACGGACGTGAACGCGTTGCCTTTGCCTGTGCAAATGCGTCTTTGATAGGTGTTGCATAGAGGCCAAAATCAATGCACACTACGGAGTTTGGTTCGCCAGTTTGTCATCAAATGGGGACACACTTATGTTTGTTACTGGGTGGAGCGGACAGGCAATGGAGCACTATTATTGGGAGGAAAGGGCAGCCATGCATTGTGCTCACGGGGCGGAGGATGGAAGTGCTCCCGCTGTCCAACGTTTGTGCTTCCGTCGGTTTTCGATTCGTCGGTTGCCAGATCCACGTACATTTACTGCCATCCACAGGTTCCCACGACAGACAGGTTCACTTGACGTACGTTTTCCGCTGACATGTTTTTGTAGTAGTACATGTGCAATTAAAGCCAACTTCGAAAGCCGGTGAATTCATTTCGTGTTACAAGTGCGAAGGACTGACGGCCGCGGTCGGCAACGCACAGTGCGTACACCAGGGTTTTGTTTGGATTGGTTCAAATGGCTCTGAGCACTATGCGACTTAACTTCTGAGGTCATCAGTCACCTAGAACTTAGAACTAATTAAACCTAACTAACCTAAGGACATCACACACATCCATGCCCGAGGCAGGATTCGAACCTGCGACCGTAGCGGTCGCTCGGCTCCAGACTGCAGCGCCTAGAACCGCACGGCCACTTCGGCCGGCACCAGGGTTTAAAAAGACGTTAGCACTGCTCGAAAACACACCCTCAACTCATGAAGATGATTTGACCCCTACCTCCTTCAGAATGTTTTCGCCCTTAACCTAGACCATTTTCCACGGCGAACTGAATTCTGCCAGTGGTTTGAGCAAAGGTCTGGCATTCAACCGGACTTTTCGAACCGTGTACCTTTTACGGATGAGGCATCCTTTGCGCGAGAGGGTATGTTCAACAGCCAAAATCAACACGTGTGGGCACGGGAAAACCCGCACCCCGCCTTTGTTAGTGGTCACCAAGATCGCTTCGCTGTCAACATTTGGGCCGGCTTGGTAGACGATAATCTGTTCGGTCCATACCTGTTCTCCTGGCGACTGAACGAGATACTAAATCTTTTTACGAGAAACTCTGGCAGAGTTCTTGGAGCATGTACCACTCAAAGTGCGACAGCGAATATGGTACCAACACGACGGCTGACCTGCGCACTTCGCTCACGCAGTGCGAATGCATTTGGAGGGAACCTTTAACGAGAACTAGATAGAGCGCGGTAGGCCGGTATCATGGCCTGCACGTTCTCCCGACTTGACGCCCACTGATTTTTCTTTTTGGGCCAGCTGAAATCTGTTGTCTATGAAACACGAACTGAGACTGATAAAGAGCTGACAGCGTGCAAAATGGCAGCCTCCGATGCCATTTCCACATTGCCAGGAGTGTTTGAAAGAGTGCGACAGTCACTCCACCGTCGTTGCGCAGCGTGCATTCGAGCAGGAAGGTGTAATTTCGAGTACTTTTGTAACTGTTTTGAAACACAGGTTATAAAACCTCATCCAGACTTCTCATTTACCTTGATGCCACAAATACAATACACTGAAAACGTTCCTCTGCAGACATCTCGGATGTCAGGTTACGTGCCTACTCTCATGGTGACGCGCGTTGCTGTTCAACGACGACTACTGCCGTTCGCTAAGGGATGCGGACATGGGCTGCAATGTGAAATACGCTTGTTTTGACACAATCTAAGAGCCGTCTCATTTTCTACATTCATTTAAGATACGCTGTGGTTTTCTTTAAGCTATAGCGGTCATGTGTGATCGGTTTATTAATTTTATCCGCTCTCGTCTCTAAGATCTCGTATTTCCTCATATTTCTGCAACAGGCGTATATAGATGTGTATCCGAAATAAATGTAGAACATGAGAGAGCTGGCATAATGGGTCATAATAAGCATATTTCACACCGTCAAGTTGGTTCTACATTCATTGTCGCATATTGAGTGGAACATGCTACAAAAACTCTGGCAAAGTGTCTCGTAAAATGATTAAGTATCTGCTTGCATTCAGTTGCCGGGGAAAATCTATAGACCGAACAGATTATCGCTTACCAAGCCGACCCAAATGTTGACAGCGAAGCGATCTTGGTGACCACGAACAAAAGCGGCATGCGGATTTTCCCGTGCCCACAAGTGTTGATTTTGGTTGTGGAGCATACCCTCCCGTGCAAAGGATGCCTCATCCGAAAAAGGTACACGGTTCGAAAAGTCCAGATTTTGCTCAAACCACTGGCAGAATTCAGTTCGACGCGGAAAATCGTCTAGGTTAAGGGCGTAAACATTCTGAAGGCGGTAGGGGTCAAATCATCTTCATGAATTGAGGGTGCGTTTTCGAGCAGTGCTAACGTCTCCTCTTCAAGCCCTGGCGTACGCACTGTGCGTTGACGACCGCGGCTGTCAGTTCTTCGCACCTGTAACATTAAATGAATTCACCGACTTTCGAAGTAGGCTTTAAATTCACATGTACCATTACAAAACTGTGCCAGAGGAAAACGTACCTCAAGTGAACCTGTCTCTCGTAGGAACCTGTGGATGGCAGTAAATGTACGTGGATCTGGCAATCGACGAATCGGAAACCGACGAACATACAAACGTTGGACAGCGTGAGCACTTCCATCTCATGCTCCGTGAGCACAATCCATGTCTGCCCTTTTCTCCCAAGAATAGCACTCCATTTCCTGCCTGCTCCACACAATAACAAACACAAGAGTGTCCCCATTTGATGACAAAATGAAGCAGGGTGAATTAAACTCCGTAGTGTGCATAGGCGCTGCCCTGTATGCAACACCTATCAAACGGGCATTTTAACACGTTCACCTCCGACTAAGAGCCGGGAAACCAGTATGGTTGTCTCGCCTAAAACATCCGCAACTTTTTTCAACACTGCATTTGCAAGTAATGGTTATAAAAAGTGAACCCGACGTCTCTTTCACCTTGATGTCTCAAAAACACTGAAATTGTTGCCCTGCAGACGTGGTACGATGACGCCTCGGATGGCATGTTGTGTACCTGCCCTCTTGGCTACACGCGACGCTGCTCAACGACGCCTAGCACCGTACGCTAAGGGATGCGAAAATTGGTTGTTATGTGAAAAGGTTTTTTTTTACCCACTCTAATAGCCCTCTCATTTTCTACATTCGTTTGAGTTACGCTAAGGAATCATTGACAACAGAGGCGGAGTCACCAGTATAAAAGGAATCAGGGAGTATTTTGTTGTCAGCAGAGAACCAGTAACAACAGAATATGTCGGTCCGGAGATCTCAGTGGCTTCGAACTTAGACTAATCATTGGATGCCACTAGGCTAACAAATCCATCAGGGATATTTCAACGCCGGCCGATGTGGCCGAGCAGTTCTAGGCGCTACAGACTGGAATCGCGCGATCGCTACGGTCGCAGGTTCGAATCCTGCCTCGGGCATGGATGTGTGTGGTGTCCTTAGGTTAGTTAGGTTTAAGTAATTCTAAGTTGTAGGAGACTGATGACCTAAGAAGTTAAGTCCCATAGCGCTCAGAGCCATTTGAACCATTTTTTGATATTTCAACTCTCCTAAAGCTGCTGGAGCTGTTATTGTGAAGTGGAGGCTCGAAGAAGCAACCAGAGCTAAATGGTAACCAGGGAGACTTAGTGTACTGACGGGCAGGAATCATCGAAGGAAGGAAGATTAGTGTTTTAATGTACCGTCGACAGTGGGGTTATTAGAGAAGGAGCACAAGCTCGGATTACGCAAGGATCGGGGAGGATATCAGTCATGCCCTCTGAAAGGAATTGTCCTGGCTTCTGTGAGGAACCCGGAAAACACGTAAACCCTAAATCTGGATGGCCGAATCGGGATTTGAGCTGTCGTCCTCCAGAATGCGATTCCAGTGCGCCAACCACAGCGCCACCTTCCTCGGTGGGGACCGTCGAGCATTGCGGAGGATGGTTATAAGAAATCACATGATATCGGCTGAAGGGACCAGTCGTGAGCGCCAAAGTGGTACCAGTAGCTCAGCTATCACAATCACCGTCGAGCAGGTCCTCATTAGCTACGCATTCTGTAGTCAGTGCTAAGCGACGCATGATGTGGTGTGAGGGGCGACGGCAATGGATAATGGATGACTAGAAACGTGTAATTTTTAGTGACGAATTATGATACCGTATTTTAGGGACTATAAGAAGCACTTTCTTCTTCTAAAAATTGCCTCCAAAATTCAGGTGCGTCTTGTACTCGAAATTAATATAAAAATGTCCAGTGCTTCATTTAAAATTCCCACCGGTCTTAAAAATAGCCATAAATTTGGTGCCGCGGGAAACCTATCTTTATCTGACAACACTGGATTCGACTGGCCGCAGCTGTGCACCGATGCGACGAACGTGAGTAGCGGGGATTCACGACCTTGCTAACACTGTCTTCCTCCCTCCCCGCCATCACAAACCCAGAACACTAGATAGCCTATGATGCGTCATTGCAGTTTACAGTGCCAGTGAATTTGAATTGAAAGTGACTTCTGTTATCGGTAACAGTACATTATTTTTGTTAGAAGCTAATTTAATAATGGAAAAAAAGTGAAGGCATTCGTCTGATGGCTGCTATAAATTGAAAGTAATAGCATATCCAGAAGAACAGGGAAACAGAGCAGCTGAGCAGCATTTCGGCCCTCTACCAACAGAAAAAACCATTCGCGATTGGCGGGCAAGTAAAGAAGAAGTGAAAAAAAAGTAAGACTAAGTGGGCAAATGGAGGACTGAATGCGAAATGGCCAAAACTAGAAGATGACGTATTGAAACAGATTCAAGGACACCGTCGAAATGGCAGTGGAATTACAACAAAATTGATTCAAATACACGCTCGTAAGCTAGCGCTACAATGAAACTTAACAGACTTTGAGGATGGAGTTGTTTGGTGCTACAGGTTTAAGAAGCATCGTGGACTTAGCACGCGAACCAAAGCCGAAATATCTCAGAAGATGTCACATGAGTATGAAGAGAAAATTTTATCTTCCCTTCGTTTTATTATTCAGTAACGAAAGAAAACCAGTGTGGAGCGAATATGGGCGAAACTCCTCTGACATTTGATGTGCGGAGTAACAAAACTGTTGCCATGAAAGTTGCTAAAGCTGTAACTATAAAAACAAGTGGACATGAAAAAATGTACTACACTGTTGTCCCTTCAGGTTGAGCTGACGGTACATTTTCTAGCGCAAAACAGTTCCAAAGCCTTCTGAAATACTGCCAGGTGTTGTTCTCCACGTACACGGCAAGGGTTGAATGGACAAGGCTGGTATGAAATTATGGATTAACGGAGTGTGGGAGAGAAGGAAAGGTGCTTTACTGATGAAGAGTTTTCTTCTGCTATATCAGTTTAGTATTCATTTGAAAAATTCTATGAAAGAGAAACTGAGACAGGGTAACAAAGAGCTTGCTGTTATTCCGGGACGACTTACTTCACAATTACAGCCTCTTGATGGTTCGACAAATAAACATTTTAAAGTGTATATGCGAGAGGAACGGACCAAATGGATGATGGATGAAACCTAACATGAATTCACGCCAAATAGAGCCGACCTACAATCAAACAAGTGTCAGTGGATAAAACATTCGTGATCTAGAGTGAGAGAAGACATTATTGTTAAATGTTTCAATAAGTGTGGCGTAAGTAACGCTCTCGATGGCAACGAAGACAATCTTATATATGAAGAGCACAACGATGACTACTACGCGGAAGAAGAAGAAAGTCTGGATGACGATTTTCAAGGATTTTTAAGGTCAGTTTGGTTTTATAAACAAAGAATTTTTTTAGTCTGGCTTTGAAGCCTGACAATAAAAATGGTAAAAATGTTATTTTGTCGAAAATTGTTTAAAAATTAAGGTACGTCTTACAGTCCGTAAAATATTGGATTCCTTTATAAAACCAATGTAAGTGTTTGGGTTTTGCGGATGCCTGGAGAACGTTACCTGCCATCATGTATACTACCAACAGTGAAATACGAAGGATATCTGTGTGTTTTTCTTTTTCGGATGTGGTCGCTTAATTGCGCTAAAGAAACGCTAAATGTGTAAGGATATGAACATATTATACTGATTTGTATACTGTGTACAGTAGAGAATTGGTCTGGAGATGATTGTATCAGCATAACAATGCGCCCTGTCATAAAGCAGCATCTTTGAAGCAATAGTTCGTGGGTAATAACATTCCTGAAACGGCCTGCGAGCCCAGAGTCCCGACCTGGAAAACTGCTGGGATGAGTTAGAACATCGAATCCGCTCCAGACTCCAGCGTCCAACATCACAACCCTTTCTGGTTTCAACACTTGAGGAGGACTAGACTGCCGTTCCTCAAAAAAATGTTCAAATTTGTGTGAACTGCCGAGGTCATGGGTCCCTAGACATACAAACTACTTAAACTAACTTAAACTATCTTATGCTAAGAGCAACACACACATCCTTGCCGGAGGGGGGACTCGAACCTCCAACGGGAGCGGCCGCCCAATCAATGACATGGCGCCCTAGGCCGCGCGGCCACTCCGGGCGGCTGCCGTTCCTCCACAGACATTTAGACGCCACACTGAAAGTATCCCCAGCAGAGTCTAAGCCCTCATAAAGGTGGAGTGGAGACGCATCTCACAGTAAAGGTGTCCGTATACTTTTAATCAAATATACAAGGGACGATCCAAAAGTTTCCGTTTGAGGACATTTCTGCTGCGTGTTTGCAACGTAGCGCGACTGCGATAAGGTGTATAGGCATCTACATGTGGGCACGGGATTAGTGTGGCATCCGTGTCTTTCCGATGTGTGTACCGTAAATCCAGAACCGTGATCTATGGTGACGTTATTATCAAATCCTCCTAAACAGGACCAACGTGCTGTTATTCTTTTGTTGGCTGCAGAATATCAAAAATTTGTAGACACACACCGGTAAATGAAGAATGTGTATGGGACAGCATGTCCGTTGAAGATCGTTGATGGAATAGTGCGCCAAGGGATGTTACTGCTTCACGAAAATGCACATCCTCATATCGCAAACGGCCGGCCGCAGTGGCCGAGCGGTTCTAGGCGCTTCAGTCTGGAACCGCGCGACCGTATGGTCGCAGGTTCGAATCTTGCCTCGGGCATGGATGTGTGTGATGTCCTTAGGTTAGTTAGGTTTAAGTGGTTGTAAGTTCTAGGGGACTGATGACCTCAGATGTTAAGTCCCATAGTGCTCAGAGCCATTTGAACCATTGAACCATATCGCAAATGTCGTAACTCAGAAGTTACACCAACTCAAGTGGGAGTCACTCGAGCACTCGTCCTATAGTCTTGAACTCTCTCCAACAATTATCACGCCAATGCTTCCGTAATAAAAGGCCCTGAAGAGTCGACGATTCCGTCGGACGAGGATGTGCAACAAGTAGCTACGAACTTCTTCACGCAGGAGGTTACGGTGTTTTACATAACGGGTTCTTCAACCTGTTGCGTTGGGGGGATGATTTCCTCAATACTCGCGGTGATTTTGACTGATTGGCATACCGATTCTGGACCGTACGGCCTTCGAACGGAAACTTTTTGCTTCGCTTATATAAAAGGCAGATGAAAATTTTGATCCTAAACGTTACTGTAAAAAGTACCGCAAACATATTTGTGGAATGCTTTTAAGAGATATAGCCTTGTAAACTCGAACGTTTCTTTCGAGAGGTATCAACGGTCATTTAAAAACAGAAGGGAGCTAATTATGTTCTGAGTGTTCAGTGGGAACTGTAGTCAGGCTGTCCCGTGAGAGCCGGCCGGGGTGGCCGAGCGGTTCTAGGCGCTTCAGTCTGGAACCGCGCGACCGCTATGGTCGCAGGTTCGAATCCTGCCTCGGGCATGGATGTGTGTGATGTCCTTAGGTTAGTTAGGTTTAAGTAGTTCTAAGTTCTACGGGACTGATGACCTCAGAAGTTGAGTCCCGTGAGGCTGTATCTCTGATTCCACCGAGTAAGGTTATTTTTCCATCCAAGTTTGAAACCGCCATCTGTGGTCACGCTTCTATATAAACATCACTTATTATTCGGCTAACCAATGAAGAACACGCAATGCTGGATTGAATTGTGCATAGCTACTACAATCTTTTGCAAGAGCTTCAGGTACGTAGTAGGGAATAGCAACTATTTGTCATTTATAATGTCAAAAGAGTCCTCTACATGAGTGAAAAATTTCGTTTATCACGACACTAATGCCAGTAAGGAAATTTACTCTAAATACATTCTGAAATAAAAGCTTGAACCGGCGCTCGTCGTGTCTCAGCGAAAACATTAAAAGTTCCCTCTCACGCGGCAAACGTCTCCAGTTAATCTTACAGAACTTTCTGCTTCTGTTATTTCTATCCTTTTGTTATTCATGTTAAAGAAATTCTGCGCTTTTCTGCAGCTCACTTGATGGTATTGGCACATAACGATACGTAACAATACTATGACGAAATGGGAGCGGTCGGAACGTAGGGGAACTGACAAACTGTTTATGCAAAGTTCGATTCATGTTGCCACTGATATAGGGAACGATCATTTCGAGTTGATAGAAACAGGTAATCATCAAGCTTCAGGTTAAGTATTTCGATACTTCTTCATTTGCAATTATGACAGTTCTCCAATAACTGGCACGTATGAGACTCGAGAAAGTAAACAGTGCGATTGCCTTCGGAAGGTACGCAATCCGTTCAGCACGCTTATCGTAGGAAGAGCGTGGTTGCCAAGAATAATTCCAGTGTTGTAGGTCGTCAGAGCCTGGACAAACTGACGCTCTTACAAGTATTTTCATAGTAATAAAAAGTCCTCAGTCACAAATTTTCAGGACAATCTGTATAGGGCTAGGAATCTGTATGGGGCTAGGAGATAGCATCTTATACTTTTTAGCCCGATTAAAAACGTGTAATACTAAAAAATTATTTTAATTTGAATAATTATTTACTTTTATAATTGTTGGCTTCACCGTCTCACAAACAATCAAATTCCAACCTAGCCTATATCGTGTGCGAAGCTACAAATCAGTCTGTCAGCACGACCAGGTTTTTTGCTTTCACATTCGTTGGATTCGCCAATTCACAACCAGACTGTCACCTATCAACCTAATCTAGACCTCGGGATAAGTGACAGATCGGTCTGTTACCATAACCACGTATTTTGCTTATTTGTACTTATTTATAGAAATCGCTAGGCTGCCTAATTTGCGTAATAATCATTAGATGCTGGTTGGTTGGTTGGTATGAGGGAGGGGACCAAACAGCTAGGTCATCGGTCCCATCAGATTGGAGATGGGTGGGAAAAGAAGTCAGCCGTGCCCTTTCAAAGGAACCATCCCGGCACTCGTCTGAAGCGATTTAGGGAAATCACGGAAAACCTAAATCAGGATGGCCGGATGCGGATGTGAACCGTCGTCCTCCAGAATGCGAGTCCAATGTGCTAACCACTGTGCCACCTCTCTCGGCCTTTAGACGCTGGTAATCGGAAGTTACAGCATGACTACTGATATAACCATTTGTATACTATATAGCTACTGCGTACTGAGAAATACTGTTTTCAAAGTCAATAGTATTATAAGTGAACTGAATTGTAAAGGAATTACATAACTCCATGCCTACTGACTTGTTAAAAAGCCTGTCAAATTACTCTGCACTTCATCAGTCATCGGTCCCTGGGCTTACACACTACTTAATCTAACTTAAACTAACTTACACTAAGGGCAACACACACACACACACACACCCATGCCCGTGGGTGGACTCGAACCTCCGACAGGGAGGAGCCCCGCGAACCGTGGCAAGGCGCCCCAGATCGCACGGCTACCTCGCGCGGCAACAGTAAAGAAAATAATTGTTCATAGCAGGTGAGAATATGCCTTCTCAAAACGCATCGTGGATGACACTTCTAATTGGGTTGCATTGAAGAAAAGTTTTACTCAGTTGCAGTATTTCGTCAACATGCCATGCGAAACATGGGTAACGCAGAGAAATTATGAAATAGGAGTACACAATATCTAATGCTATCAAACACACTCGCACTTGTTTTGTTTCTGTCCCATCGGGCTTCGCACGAATTTAAGTAAAAATTTAATAATCTCGAAATATTTTTACTTCAACGAAGGAATATTTAAGAACACGTATTTTAGTGCAGTGGCAAAATATTAGTCCACTGACGATGAGAAGTTATCTTCTCAAAACACGTCGTGAATGACACATCTAACTGGGTTGTATCGATAAAAAGTTTTACTCAGTCACAATATTTCGTTAATATTCCTTGCGAAACGTGGGTAACGAAGAGAAATTATGAATTACGAGTACACAGTATCTAATGATACCAAACGCACTCGCACTTGTTTTGATTTTTTTCCATCGGAATTCATACGAAATTAGATAAAAACTTAAAAATCTCGAAATATATTTAACTCTATGAAGGAATATTTAAGCACATGTATTTTACTGCATCGGAAAATGTGTCATCTAACGTAACATGCCCTACATTTAGTCGGCTCAGTATCGATTTAAATAGCCTGAAACGTGTTATTCCACTTTCAGACATCATCACCCAAAAGGAAAGAAAATAATAATCCACTGAAAATGAGAAAACACTTTCACAAAACGCATCGTGGATGAGACATCTGTGTTGCATCGATAAAAAATTTTACTCATTCGCAATAATTCGTCAACATTTATCGGGCGTCGCACGAAATAAGGTAAAAATTTAAAAATCTCGAAATATATTTAATTCAACGAAGAAATATTGAAGCACACGTATTTTATACAGTGGCAAATGTGCCTTCTAACGTACCACGCCCCGCGTTTAGGACGCTCAAAATCGATTTCAATATTCTGCATCCAGTCATCAGCACCCAAAAATAAAGGAAATAATAATCCATTGAAAATGAGAATACGCGTTAGGAAAACCCGTCGTGGATGACATTTCTAACTGGGTTGCGTCGATAAAAAAATTTACTCATTCGCAGTATTTCGTCAAAATTCCGCACGAAACATGTGTAACGAAGAGAAATTATAAAATACACAGTATTCAGTGATACCAAACACACTCGCATTTGTTTTGTTTGTGTCTCATGGGGCTTGACACCTCGAAATGAAGGAATATTTAAGCACACGTATTTTACTGAAGTGGCTAATCTGTTACCTAATATAGTACGCTCCTCTGTTTGGCCGCCGAATCAATTCGGTTAAAAAATGAAATCATAAAACAGCATGCTTAAAATGTATTTTACACCGTCGCACAGAGCCTGTTGCATGTTACAGTACAGGCGTGAATAAGAACACTAGTGTACATCTGAAACGAACAAAATAAAAGCAAAACTCGTTACAAGTGGATGATAAAATCACTCGTGAAAAGCTGTGTACAAAGTGCTGCAAGAAATACATACATGTCAACAAGTAAGAATTGTTTCTTACCTCAGTACCGCAGGCGAGGTCGATGTCAGCTGATGGTGGCCTCACAACGCTCTGCCAGCTACTGCGCTCGGTGGGCACTACTCCCTTCCACTTTTATATGCCGTGGTGACGTCGTTGATGAACTGTCGATTATGATGGCTGACAGTACAGCTGTCTCACAGAGGTTCGGTACCGGCAGGCGTAATTGCCCCTCTGTTTCGAATCAGACCCATGATTCACGGCCTCACGACAACCGGATTCCTCGTCGGAAGTCAGCTGATTTGGCTGTTCCGTAGAGCGTCTCCGACGCACTACTGACAGCACACGCCCCTAATCGCTGCTACAGCCGTACGGAATGCCTACACGCAACGAAGAATGCCTCATTTCTAGCCGGAGTTGCACGAGCAGTACTGCGAGCCGAGAGCTCAGCACTCCTGGTTCCTAAGCCACGGGCGTCCAGCTCTTATCACTACCCGGCCCGGCGCGTTCCCGCTGACTTCTGGAGATTCCGTGAAAACTGTCGACGTTTCTGCGTGAGGCTGGATTTCTTCGTTTACGATGTATAGTGTCCGGCAGCAAAACGTCGCTTCAGTGACTTCGTCCACGCACTGACCGCCTACGGCGCTGGAATTCTCGGAAACCATGTCCTCCTGACAAAGGACGTGCTACACGGATCGCGTTCTTCCCGAAGGCGACCGCGCTTTTTACTTTTTCCAGCCTCGTTCTTGCCAGTTATTGGAAAACAGTCGTAACTGTAAATGAACTAATAGATAGGAAAGGAACTGTTCTCTGGTTTGCCTGAAGTTATTCAGAAAAGCCAGGAAAATTTTGCATTTACGGCTTGTCGGGGATTGGAACACCATCCTTCTCGAACGCTAATACAAAAGTCTGAGATGCTGATTAAAAATCTCAAAATCAGCAAACTTGAGCTCTACATGTTATGAAAATTAATTCTTGAAAATGAGAACACTGTGATAGACACACTCCATATTCTTCTTCTTTTTCTGATGATTAGGGTTTCTCCTGTTTATTGGGTCCCATCTTTTGGGCGGTCGTCCAGTAGTCGTTTCCCTTGAGGTCGTTCTTGTGGAGTCTTGCTAGTCTTCATTTGTTTTTTTATATCTTATGTTCCACAGCGTTGCCTTATCGATACATGTTTTATGCCTACCTACATGCTAGCTCCTTGGCTTTTTACCTTCGTTTACACTGCCGTTAGCCTTTGTTTTACCTTTTTCGTTTCCGCTCTAGTTCTACTGCATGTATCACAACAGGGCGCACCATTGTTTTACATACATTTATTTTTCCCTCAGCTGTCATAAATTTGTATCTCCATACAGTATTGTGCAGGCATCCGGCTACTTTTAATGCCTTTTCGACTTGGTTTTTCGCTTCCACCATAAAGCCTTTATAGCTGGTGTTAACGGTATCTAGATAATTTAAGCTCATCACTTGTTCAATTGACACACCATCTCTTCTAATTTACATCTTCTCGATATCACCGTACTCTTCGATTTTTTAGGTGAGAATTGTATGTTATATTGCTTAGCTGGTTTTTTGAATTGATGAAGTAATCTTTATACATTATCTTCACTATTTGTTATCGGTACAGCATCATCAGCATAATATATAATAGTTCCCATATTATTTCTCATTTTATATCCTTAGCGCTTGGCCGAATTTCGCCATAGCGAGCAATGCACCATAAAATGATTGCAGCTCTTATCATCCGGCACCAGAGACAATGCTTCAGAACATACGGGATGTTCTCGTCCTCCTGAAAAGTCATGAAAAGACACACTCTTTCTGTTACTTCTAATGGCACTTGAGAATTGGGCAAAATATGAGAGCTTTTCATCCCCCCCCCCCCCCCCCCCCCCGACCCTCTTTGTGTACCCTTAGTGGGTAGAGAGCTTATGGCTCAAATGGCTCTGAGCACTATGGGACTCAACTGCTAAGGTCATTAGTCCCCTAGAACTTAGAACTAGTTAAACCTAACTAACCTAAGGACATCACAAACATCCATGCCCGAGGCAGGATTCGAACCTGCGACCGTAGCGGTCTTGCGGTTCCAGATCGCAGCGCCTTTAACCGCACGGCCACTTCGGCCGGCAGAGAGCTTATGCAAAGTGCCCACTGCACAGGGTGACCTCCATATTCTCCACGTGGCTGTAACAGACATTAGATGTTCGTTCACAGCGTTACATCGCCGCTAGAGCAATGTACAACCTCATCTACGTACATACTCCTCAAGCCACTGTATGGTGCGTGACGGAGGGTACCCTGTACCACTACTTAGTTATTCCCTTTCCCGTTCCACTCACAGGTAGAACGAGGGAAAAACGACTGTTTATATCCCACTGTACCAGACATAATTTCTCTTATTTTATCTTCGTGGTCCTCACGCGAAATGTACGTTGGCGGCTGTAGAATCGTTCTGCGGTCAATTTCAAATGACGGTTCTCTTAATTTTCTCAATAGGTTCCGTGAAATGAAAGTCGTCTTCGCACCACGAATTCTCACTTGAGTTCACGAAGCATCTCCGTAATTCTCACGCTTTGATATAACCAACCGGTAACAAATCTGGCAATCCGCCTCTGCATTGCTCCGATGTCGTCCTTTAATCCGACCGATTGGGAATTCCAAACACTCGAGCAGTTTTCAAGAATGGGTCGTAGTAAAGTCCTGTACGTGGGGTCCTTTGCACATGAACCTCAGTTCCCTAAAATCCTCCCAATAAACCGGATTCTAGCATTCGCCTTCCACAGTACAATCCTTACATACTTGTTCCACTTCATATCGGTTTGCAACTTACGCCTAGGTATTTAATCGACGTGACTGTGTCAAGTAGCCCCCTAGTACCGCTGTATTGGAACATTATGGGATTGTTTTTCGTACTCATCTACATTAACCTACATTTTTCTACATTTAGAGAAGCTGCCATTCATGACACCAACTAGAAACTTTATCTCTCATCTTGCATCCTCCTTCCCCTTTACCACAGCATACCCATCAAACAGCAACAGATTGCTGCTCACCCTGTTCGTCAGATCATTTGTGTGTATAGAGAATAATAACCATCCTGCCACACTTTATTGAGACACTCCAGACGATACCCTTGTCTCTCGCCATCATGGACATCGTACCGGGTTCTATTACTTAAGAAGTCTTCGAGCGACTCACATATCAGGGAACCTATTCCATGTGCTTGTAACTTCGTTAACAGTCAGCAGTGGGGCATGGTGTCAACGTTCTCCGGGAATCTAGGAATACGGAATCTGCCTGTTGCCCTTCGTCCATGTTTCGCAGTATATCACGTGACAAAATAGCAAGCTGTGTTTCGCACGACAGATGATTTCTAAATCCTTGCCCATTTTGTACAGAAGCTCCTCCTTCTCAAGGAAATTTATTATATTCGAACTGAACATATATTCAAGAATTCTGCAGCAAACCGATGTTAAGGATATTCGTCTGTAATTTTTCAAGTCCGTTACTTCACCCTTCTTTTATACAGAAGTCACCTGTGCTTTTTTAGAGTCGTTTAGTACTTTGAACTGGATGAGAGATTCGCACCAAATGCAAGCTAATTAAGGGGACAATGGCGTAAAGTACTCTTCATGCGGATCTGGCAACTTACTTGTTTTCAACTCTTTCAATACCCTCTCTACACCAGGGATACTGCGTCCTCCATACGGGAGTCTGAGCGATGGTCAACCGACGGTATGCTTATACGATCCTCCAGCTTGAATCATTTCTTAAACGTGAAATTTAAAACTTATTTTTTCCTTTTGCTGTCTTCTATTGCCAGAACAGATTGGTCAACGAGTAACTGGATAGAAGTCTTCGACCCGCTTAGCAGTTATACGTAGGACAAGAATTTTCTCGGGTTCTTGGCAAGATCCTTTGCTAAGTATATGGTTGTAGTTATATGCTTCTCTCATCGATGTGAAAAAGGCTGCGTGGAGTGTTTGACGTTTTGGGCTGGACTGCAGCATGACACGACATTGCGTCGATTTCCTTCTGCAGAAACAACTGCAGTGGCAACGCTGAAGTTCTCCCTAGTTTTTTTTATTGTGTTACAAGTAGGATTTTTATCCTGTGTTACATTTTCGTCTAGTTTATCTGTTTCAGTATACTGTAGTTGTAAAGATTGTTATATAGCGAAATCAGTCCTTTGTTAGGCCTATGTAACTTCGTACCAGAGTACGATGTACACTAATGTCTATTTTGAAGTGTCAAAACAAACTGCAATCTATAATATAACATTTTCAGTGTTTAGATGGCTGTATGGCCACGTTCCGAAAGCCATTAAAAATACTTCTTCCCAGCACACATAGAGGCAAAACGTAGCGTTTAGAAAGAGTCCTGTCTTACGGCGGTGGTCGCATACTTGCTTGACGCTAACATAATATATACACTCTGGCAGTCTGTATTGATAGCTGTAAGCACTATGAGACTTAACATCTGAGGTCATCAGTCTCCTAGACTTAGAACTACTTAAACCTAACTAACCTAAGGACATCACACACATCCATGCCCGAGGCAGGATTTGAAACTGCGACCGTAGCAGCAGCGCGGTTGCGGACTGACGCGCCTAGAATCGCTCGGCCACAGAGGCCGGCTGTCTGTATTGATGAGCGGCACTGCGTGCTGATACTTGGCACCGTTAAATGTCACATGCGATCTCGACTCCTGTGTACTAAGTGTAACCTGTACAGTTTTCATTAAGTTATTGAATGTATTTGGCACACCAATAGTGAAAATCAAAAATGGAAGCCAAAGTCAGAATCCTTTAGAGTACATAACCAAAAACTATTTTCACTATTTTTCCCATTTAGCTGCTTTTCCACTAGAGGTATGAATTATGTAGATGTTATTCCAAATGGTACTATAATCTGTTAAAACTCAACAATTTGTTAATTTCCTGATTTACGTTTCCTGTGATTCTCCTGAATCCCTCAAGACGAAAGCCGTATTGGTTTCTGTAACAAGGTCAAGGCCATCTATACTTGCGATACGTCTCTAATAAACTGGAAGTCAACTTGACGTTAAATGAAGACTTACATTCTCCCTTTGTAGAGGAAGATCATATATGTTCGCGCCGCGCCAAGGAATATTAAAGAACAAACGCCCGTTAAGCTTTCCGGTATGACTTTAAGCCTGAAAGAAACTTGTTATTTTGGACAGAAGATCAGCCAAGAGAAACAAGTAAGATGAAGTGTGCATAGGGGTCATTAGAAACTAATTACCAGGGGCCAATAATAAATAGCATGATTCGTAAATTTATTGATAAGCTCACAGCTTCTCAACGACAAACATGCTGCTAAACATGTGCAGTGCGAGTTAGAAGAACTCCGGCGCTTTGTCTGTCATTTTCAGTGTTTATTGTCTGATCATAAGTATTGAGAGTCCCCTATGTAATGCGGCATTGGCCACTAGGCATAAGGAGAGCTGACCCACCAGCATAAAAGGAAGCAGGGTGTGTAGAGTTATCAACAGAGAAACAGTAACAGCAGAATGGATTGGTCAGGTGAACTCAGTGACTTCGAATGTGGATTTGGCATTTCACGTCATCTGAGTAACACATCCATCAAGGACATTTCAGCCCTTCCAAAACCGCCCAAGTTGACTTTCGGTGATGATGATGAGGTCCCATACTCCGAGGAGTGTAGGGAACGATACGCAGGCCGGAGTGGCCGAGCGGCTCTAGGCGCTACAGTCTGGAACTGCGCGACCGCTACGGTCGCAGGTTCGGATCCTGCCTCGGGCATGGATGTGTGTGATGTCCTTCGGTTAGTTAGGTTTAAGTAGTTCTAAGTTCTAGGGGACTGATGACATCAGAAGTTAAGTCCCATAGTGCTCACAGCCATTTTTTTGAACGACGCGGTAGACCCGCACCGCCAACTAGGCAAGGTCGTAGCGGAGGTGGTTTGCCATTCCCTTCCTCCGACCGTAATGGAGATGAATGATGATGATGAAGACAACACAACAATACCCAGTTATCTCGAGGCAGGGAAAATCCCTGACCCCGCCGGGAATCGAACCCGGGACCCCGTGCGCAAGACCGCGAGCTGCGGACACTTTCGATGGAGTGACTGTGAAGTGGAAAAACGAAGGAACAACTACAGATAAACGAAGACGAGGCAGGCCTTATGTACTAAAGGACAGGGCCGTCGAGCACTGCGGAGGGTGGGTATTGCAAACTGAATGAAATCAGCGGAATAAACCACTCATCCACTCGTGAGTTCCAAAGTGCTTTCAACAGTCCAACGAGCAGAATGATTGCGAGTAGTGAGTCAAAACGAACGAGGTACAACGGTCGGGCAGCTCCTCATAAGCCACACATTTCTGTAGTAGCTTGACGTGGTGTAAGAGTGACGCCACTGGACAGTCGATAACTGAAAACGAGCGATCTGGAGTGACGAATCATTCTATACCCATTGGCAGTCCGATGGAAATACCCTGTGGCAATCCGATGGAAAGGTTTGGATATGGCGAATGACTGGAGAACGTTATCCAGCCATCATCTGTTGTACCATCAGTAAAGAGCGGAGGAAGTGGTGTTACAGAAGGGGGAGGGGGTATTTTTCGTGGTTAGGATGTGGTCCCGTTAGAGTGCTTCACAAAATGCTAAATGCAGAAGGATATGAGCACGTTCTACAGCATTGTGTACTGCTCGCATTAACGGAACAGTTCGGAGACAATGCCTGATTGTAACAGCGTGACCATTTCCCATGTCATAAAGCAACATCTGTGAGGCAGTGGGTTTTGGCATTAACATTTCTGAAATCGACTAGGCTTTCCATGGTCCAGAACTAAACCCAGTGGAATACCTTCGGGTCGCTCCAGAGCCCAGCGTGCGACATCACTACCTTCTCTGATCTCGGCTCTCGAGGAAGAAAGGTTTGCTATTCCTCCATAGACATTCTGATGCCCAATTGAAGGTGTACCCAGCATAGTTCAAGCCGCCATAAGGACGACAGGTGGACACACGCCATGTTAATATTCACTAATAGGTGTCAGGATAGTTTTAATCAGATAGTGTATGTCAAATGATGAACAATGTTAATGCTCCTAAAAGGCATTTTAGGTCGTATTCGACGATTGGACGTTACGAAGAATACAGAAAACTGCGAAACAAAGTAAAGCATATACACGCAGTACCAAAATCCTGTATCCACATTCCACTGTGTGCAGCGATATAAGCTCTACGATTCTGTAAAAGCAATTCCGTAGCAAGAGTGATGGGTCTCGAGGGGAAAAAAGGACAAAATGTCTCTCAATTCTCAGTTCTGTTGTTGTGGGCTTCAGTCAAAAGACTGGTTTGATAAAGCTCTCCATGATACTCTATTCCGTGCAAGCCTCTTCATTCCGAATAACTATTGCTACACACATCCTTCTGAATGTGCTTAGTGTATTCATCTATTGGCCTCATTCTACGATTTTTACCCTGCACGCTTCCCTCCAGTACTAAATTGGTGATCCATTGATACCTCAGAGCGTGTCCTACCTACCGATCCATCTTCTAGTCAAGTTGTGCCACAAATTCCTCTTCTCCTGAATTCTATTCAGTACCTCCTCATTAGTTACGTGATCTATCCATCTAATCGTCAGCATTCTCCTGCAGCATCACGTTTCGAAGGCTTCTATTCTCTTCTTGTCTACTGTGTTTATCGTCCATGTTTCGCTTCCATACATGGCTACACTCCATGTAATGTACGGTCAGAAAAGCTTTCCTGACAGTTAAATCTATACTCGATGTTAGCAAATTTCTCTTCTTCAGAAACGCTTTCCTTGGTATTGCCAGTCTGTATTTTATATCCTCTCTACTTCGAGTATCCTCAGTTACTTTGCTGCCAAAATAGCAAAACTCATCTACTACTTTAAGTGTCTCATTTCCTAATCTAATTCCCTCAGCATCACCTAATATAATTCGACTACATTCCATTATTCTAGTTTTGCTTTTGTTAATGTTCATCTTATATCTTCCTTTCAAGATACCGCCGCGCAGGATTAGCCGAGCGGTCTTGGGCGCTGCAGTCATGGACTGTGCGGCTGGTCCCGGCGGAGGTTCGAGTCCTCCCTCGGGCATGGGTGTGTGTGTTTGTCCTTAGGATAATTTAGGTTAAGTAGTGTGTAAGCCTAGGGACTGATGACCTTAGCAGTTAAGTCCCATAAGATTTCCCACACATTTGAACATTTCTTTGAAGATACTGTCCTTTCCGTTAAGCTGTTCATTCAAGTCCTTTGCTGTCTCTGACAGAAATACAAGGTCATCGACGAATCTCAAAGTTTTTATTTCTTCAGCCTGGATTTCAATTCCTACTCTAAATTTTTCTTTTGTTTCCTTTTGCTGCTTGCTCAATATACAGATTGAATAACACCGGGGATAGCCTACAGCCCTGTCTCACTCCCTTTTCAATCACTGTTTCCCTTTCGTGCCCCTTGACTCTTATAACCGCCATCAGCTTCCTGTACAAATTGTAAATAGCCTTTCACTGCTCATTGTATTTTATCCCTGCCACCTTCAGAATTTGAAAGAGAGTGCTCCAGTCAACAGCGTCAAAAGCTTTCCCTAAGTCTGCAACCGCTATAAACGTAGGTTTGCCTTTCCTTAACCTATCTGCTAAGATAAGTCGTAGGCTCGGCACTTACCAGTTATATGCAGATTTGCTCCATCTTTATTGAAATCTCAGACCTGAAAATATGAGTACTGTCAATCGTCCTCGTAAATGACGAACTGTCTGCAGAGTTGAGATGGGCATACCTGGTCCTAAAAGAAAATTTAGAAGTATCAAGCAGTTTTTAGTATCTATTGAGAAGATGATCAGTCCTGAAAGAGGCGAGAAATGAATTCTATATTCTCGCTTTAAACTCGCCAGTGTGTACGGTGAAGTCATCTCCGTGACCCTTAGACTCGACGTGTCAGTCTGTGCCTCACTACACTCGTCGCCTGAGTCTGTACTAAGGGGCAAGAGAACTCGACTCGCTCAAAAAGGACAGCGAGTACACGAGTTTGCAAGTATAGCGGCGCACTAGAGTCATTCCCGTTACATACGCAACCGTTTTGAAGGAAATTCCCTCCAATAAACTGTAAATTACCATTCTTTTATTTCACATAGTCATCATTTCGGCTTTATAGCCATTCTCAAGTGCAAGTTGAAATGTCATAAAATGTCCGACCTACCTAACGACTAATCGGTTCTCTTTATACATACATTTATATAGATACACCACCTTCGAAGACTGCAGTAAATTTATTTTAACATCTAATTTCTATTCGGAAGATGTCTAACTATTACGTTGACATATACTCACTTTCGATCCGTTACCGAGTCTGTAACGACAGAGAACACGGCAAATTCCCTTCACAGTCTTTCCTAGTCTGTATTTGTGCTTCGTCTCTATTGGTCTTATCGTAGTCTGGAAGTTAAAACCTGCTCTTTCTCCAATCACTTTTCAGTTTATTGTCAGAACTTTGGAAAACTGCAGTTTGTCTGCAAAAGAAGATGCTTCTGAAACACTCGTACAACGTATTCTGTTCCAGTATGTGAATACATACCATGTTGGCCAAAGAGAGGACAGACTACGCAGATATCAGAGCAGCTGGATTGGTTAGAAATTTATTGCACTTGCCGGAAAATGTAACAAAAATGCAGAAATATCTAAATGATTTACGTTAAAATAAAATCTTCCAACATCGCGGTGACTGATGTATGAAATTCCGAGAACACGTTTTAAGGTAAAATACAGAATATCATTCAGCCTCTCACATAAGGTGCCCTTTCTGTCGCCACCACTCACCTCCACCCTGTCCCCCTCGCCCCTCCCCACACACACCTCACCCCACCCCAACTGAGGCTGAACGTGAGACCAGACCAGTATTCACATAGTCGGATGTGAGAAACCGCCTAAAAATCACATCCAGTAAGGCTGGCACACCGGCCCTCGTCATTATCCGCAGGACGGATTCGATTCGGTGCCGGCTTGTCTCCCCGAATCCCGGAAGCGGCGTGGTACCGTGCGGGGCTATCCGGTTGGATTATATAACGTTTCATTTGAGACTGTGCGAATAAATTAAGTCAAACTACTATTCGCGGAAGCGTGCGAAGCACTTTTTCCGACATCACACCCACGAATGGAACTTAAAAACCAACACACGACAGTTTTGTGCAGAGCTTGTAGGCAGACGTGGTTGCAGACGACGAAACTCCAGTCGTGACCGCTGGTGGCCGCTCACGTGCCAGAACCCCGGTCGGCGTCCCACGACCATGTTATCTCCGCTTTCTGACCAGAAGCCCGCCTGCAGTTCGGTCTCCATGCTGCAATTTCGTATTCTTCTCATCTCTGGTATTCTTTTCCACTTTGTTGCTACCAACAGCACCCACTGCAACATAAAAAAAGCAAAACATTAAATAACTTCGACAAGAGTATACAATTCTAAAGGCTAGAATTTCACACTATTGCAACTACAAAACAACAATAACTTGGCCCGCATCTCGTGGTCGTGCGGTAGCGTTCTCGCTTCCCACGCACGGGTTCCCGGGTTCGATTCCCGGCGGGGTCAGGGATTTTCTCTGCCTTGTGATGGCTGGGTGTTGTGTGCTGTCCTTAGGTTAGTTAGGTTTAAGTAGTTATAAGTTCTAGGGGACTGATGACCATAGATGTTAAGTCCCATAGTGCTCAGAGCCAGCAAACAATAACTTGGAAAAATATAAAAAATAAAGCACCTTTGAGTATTTAGTTACCATAGTAGCGTGACCCAATCCTGTCATGTGTAAACTTGTCACGCTGTAGTTCACTTCAGTAATATCCACATGAATGTGACAAAACAGCTGGGATAATCGATGAGGCAGTGCAAGTATTTACGGGAGGAACTGCGGTGAAGTACAGCAGGTATTTTGAGGGTGTACAAAACTTCCAAAGCCAAGTGGTAAAACGCCTGTCCTTTTATTTTACAGCCGGCTGGCGTGGCCGAACGGTTCTAGGCGCTTCAGTCTGCAACCGCGCGACCGCAACGGTCGCAGGTTCGAATCCTCCCTCGGGCATGGATGTGTGTGATGTCCTTAGGTTAGTTAGGTTTAAGTAGTTCTACGTTCTAGGGGACTGATGACCTCAGATGTTAAGTCCCATAGCGCTCAGAGCCATTTGAACCATTTTTTTCTATTTTACATCATCAGTGTCCGCCTGCTTAGCTGAGTGGTTACGTGCTTACCTCCCATGCAACGGGCCCCAGTTCGATTCCCGGCAGGGTTGGAGATTTTCTCCGCTCGTGGACTAGGTGTTGTGTTGTCCTCATCATCATTTCATCCTCATCACGGGCGCGCAAGTCGACCAATGTGGTTTAGCCGGCACGGTAGCTCAGCGTGTTCTCTCAGAGTGTTCAGAATGGTTCAAATGGCTATGAGCACTAAGGGACTTAACTGCAGAGGCCATCAGTCTTCTAGAACTTAGAACTACTTAAACCTAACTAACCTAAGGACGTCACACACATCAATGCCCGAGTCAGGATTCGAACCTGCGACCGTAGCGATCGCGCGGTTCCAGACTGTAGCTCAGAGTGTTATCTGCCCTCTGTTATAAAAGAAGTGAGTGAATGGATCAGTGATGAACTTGAACAAGCGTCATGGGACATCCACTCCGAACAAAAAAATGTTCAAATGTATGTGAATTCCTAAGGGTCCAAACTGCTGGGGTCATCGGTCCCTAGACTTACACACTACTTAAACTAACTCATGCTAAGAACAACACACACACACCCATGTCCGAGGGAGGACTCGAACGTCCGGCGGGAGGGGCCGCCTGATACGTGACATGGCACGTCAAACCACGCGGCCACTCCTTGCGGCCCGAACAAATACGACGGCCAATAACGAACAAAATGAGATTGCCGGCTCGGTAATTTAGCGTGTTCGGTCAGAGGGTTAGTTGCCATCTGTAATAAAACAACTGAGTAAATGTATCGACGATGAACTTGAACATGCGTCATGGGGCGTCCGCTCCGAACAAATACAACGACCAATAATGAACAAAATGAGATCATTAAAAAAAAGTGGTTACTTGCTTGCCTACCCTGCAGTAGGCCCGGGTCGATTCCCGGCCGGGTTGGAGATTTTCTCCGCTCGTGGAGCAGTTGTTGTTTTGCCCTCATCGTCATTTCATCCTCACCATGGGCGCGCAAGTCGACCAATAAGGCGTCGACTGAAATAAGACTTGCACTTGGCGGACGAACTTCCCAGGGTGGGGCCTCCACAATGCCACACGCTCATTACATATTTACATCATCAGTGACAACAGTTTTCTAACTATAGGTCCGGCATCCATGGAAGTCAACCAAGGAATGTCACATGCAACCTCGCTTACCGATGATGACTGATATTTACAGTTATGACTCAAAAGAAAGAACCAAAATCCATCCTAACAATAGTTTCTCTTTGCAGCAGGCACCATATTGCCTTATCGTGAAATAAAGTGTGTTTTTTTTATGTGAGGCGACCAACGACGTGTATACTACTGACTCCTCTCCACGATTTACCGTGGCAATGTACACAGTATCAGTGAAGGGCCAACCTCTTCTCGTATAATGATAAGTAACAGTTAAAAAGTGACAGTAGACATGTTGTGACTATGAGAGATTTCCGAAGCTGTTATCGTCATAGGCCGTTGTCTTTCACTGGCTAATGTTCTTATCGAGTGTGCGATCGCTATAATCCACACGACTTGGTTGAAAACTTCAATGTGCCAGCACCTCTCTCTTACTGCTCAAGCCACTTAGATGTATATCTTGTAGAATCAGCACTGCTAAGAGAAAGATGTAGCGAAGAGCACCTGAACCAAAACCTATGCTTTTTTCAGAATTATCTTTTGCTGTGCAGGATAATGTACGCTGCGAGGAAAGTTCCTGACAGATTAAAACTTTGGTTTCGAGCCCGAACAGTCGTAAGATACTGGACTCGCATTGGGGAGGACGGCTTTTGAAATCCCCGTCCCACCATTGACATACAAATTTGCCTTGGTTTTCTTAAATCGCTCAAGCCAAATGCTTGGATGGTTCCTTAGAAAGTAACACAGCTGATCTTCCTGTTCATCTTTCGCCAGTCCAAGGTTGTGCTCTGTCTCTAATGACTTCTTCGTCCGCGGGACGTAAATGCTATTGTTTTAACCCTTGTCTTACAGGAAGAAGTACTGGCAGCTTGGAGTCGCTACCGTTACCTGATAGCGCAGTCACTAATAGCACTGTCACGTGTAGCAGGTTTCTCAATGGTACTAGTTTGGTCCTGGCAAACAGTTTTATTATGATACAAAATTTATCAAAAGTGTAAAGTGAAAAATTCATTCCATCTACTAAACACCTGTAAAGTGGGCGAGGCAGTGTCTGTGTGCTGTAGGTGGGCGCACATACTTGTTTTCCCGTACGGAACTACATCTGCAAGGACTGTAGAAATAATATCATTGATGCTTATGCACGCAATTGTGACGGCTCAAAATGGAAATTTGGAAATTTGTGGTAAGGACTACGGGACCAAACTGCTGAGGTTATCGGTTCAAATGGTTCAAATGGCTCTGAGCACTATGGGACTTAATATCTGTGGTCATCAGTCCCCTAGAACTTAGAACTACTTAAACCTAACTAACCTAAGGACATCACACACATCCATGCCCGAGGCAGGATTCGAACCTGCGACCGTAGAAGTCGCGCGGGAGGTCATCGATCCCTAGGCTTACGCACTACTTAAGCTAATTTAAAGTAACTTACGATATGGACAACACACACTCCCATGCCCGAGGGAGGACTCGAACCTCCGACGGGGGGAGCCGCACGGACCGTGCAAGGCGCCTAAGACCGCTCGGCTACCCCGCGCGGCTGTGACGGCTCAGTAAGTGATGAATTCACCTTAGCTAATGATACCACTTGCGGAGTTGCCAACTACATATCTTTATCTGAATACCACACCGCAAACTGGGGATACTATTGGCAGTCATGCTCACAACCCTGCTCCCAGATCGATACTACAGCAACAGTAGCACTGCAGACGAATGGTAATTCCTTCATAGGGGCTCCTAAACACCTTTATAAATTGCATCTGCAAGCAATATTGCTGCTCAGCTACGTATTAGACATTGCTTGAGGTACACCAAATTTCCACATTCATTTTATACGTTTTAAGTACGTTCGTAGTTCGAATATAAATGCTTTTTTCTAACTATGTTTTCGCCTCACATTTATCTCATAATCCTGTTCCACCCGTTAGATACATGCCAACGCATCAGAGAAGTAATTTAACCAACTACAATTTTAAGTTATTTATTCTTTTTTATGGAAATTAGTGTGTAAGATCTAAAAACAAAGGAAAAACACACGTTCTGTGACTGTTACTGAACTGCTACAAATCGTTTTTTTTTATCAGGGCAGGAAATGGGAGCTTTTCATGTATTTCTGAACTATTACTTGTCACGTTCTTCCTTGTAAATGCAGAACTTTTCTTATCTTACATGACAAATGAACTTACGGGACACCTTTCTAAAAGGCTTAATGTTAATCCAGTTTCCAGAACAAATATGAATCGGTATTTCCTGTGGAGTAAAGAAAGCTTGGAAATTCTTGGTGAATAGTGATCAAGCGTTATCGTGTTGAAGGTAATAACAAACCTATATGGAACATACGTATTTGAAACCAATGAAGTCTTAAACGAAAAACTACTGATCGAAACATTATAATACGTCGTAAATGAGAGTAGTCGTAATATTAACCCAAACGGCATTGCCACGTGTGCCATTAATCTTGCGTTATACATTAGTAAAATGCTTATGTGAACATCATATCATACAAGCAAGAACGGTCAGCCAACGATGCTTGTTGCCGAGCCGTACCTTATTCACGACTACTTCTAGCTGCTATCACTCTCTGAACTAGGGAATGATGCTGTCAGTCTTGTATCGTGAGAAAGAGGAAGGGTAGCTAGGGTACTGCGCGAAGGCACACGCAACGGGACGAATTCTAGAGACCTCAGCGAAAGGGTGACCGTTACCAGGAAGCGATAGCGTCGGGGCAGAGCGAGCGGGTGAAAAGTGCCTGTGTCTGGACGTACTCCACGAGTAATGGCGAGCAACGGCTGATAACAGGCAGAGAGCGATGCTTCGTCAGCTTTTCACAGCCGAACAGCCACATCACGTGGCAAGCACCCTGGCCGCCGCCCGCTGCGACCTTGTGGGAACGTTAAGGCGCAGTACAACAGACATCTCGGATCGGAGCGGTTTTAAATGCACCATTGCATTCTACGGCCTGCAAGAATACTAAAATATAATTGTAAATCTGTTAGAATCCTATCTCGATCTGCCGTGTCCTCCATAATCGTGTATGGCTGTTATCCCTTAAATTCATTGGACCTGAACTCAACTAAAAAAAGCTAAATTTTATATAAAATATTATGGTCTACAGGTATAGCGTTAGAACAAAAAAAGTCAGTTATTTACCACTAGAACGATGTTGACGCAGCAAGGTGTACAATATGGGGAGAAGCATTATAACAACTCTTCCATAATCTTTATATCTATACTATGCAAAATAATGTGACGTACATGGCGGAGGGTGGTTCCCGTTGTACTAGTTATCAGGACTTGCTCCCGTTCCTGTTACATATGGAGAAGGGAACAGTGATTCCTTACTCGCCAGTTCGCGCGCAATACTTAGTCTAATTTGCCTGCTAACACAGCTTCTGACAGGAAGCAAAATAAATTACAAACCTAAACTGAAATTGTTTGTCTTGGACTAGTCCTTGCTCAAAACCGTGCTGTAAGAGTAAGATGCGGTGCTCGCTCATGATCATCTTGTAAACATCAGTTTAAGTAGTTTGGCATTTTGACCACTGCTTCACAGATTATTTATGTATTCATGCAATTCCAAAAGAACAATAATTGACATTATTGCAATACCAGAAGAAACAATGACGCTCATTACGCAACATAAGGTTGTCTTTAGCACAAAAAGCGGTGTACGAGGCTGCAACTAAAATTTTTTGTTACTTGTCAAGTGATATAAAATGTCTGACACACAGCAAAGTAAAATTTTAAAATAAAGTGGAAAGGTTCTCCTTGACAACTCCTTTTATTCGGCAGAAGAATTTCAGTTATTGTAATGTGAGTAAAGTGGTGGGCAGGAGTTACTAAGTCCCTTCTATACATCTTTTATTAAAAATATTAAGTATGTTCAGCATGTAGCCATATTTACAAAATTAATTTTTGATGTGAATGTAAAATGACTCTTTCCACATTATTACGATTTATTGCGCAAATGATCCATGGAACATGAAACTATCCAACTAACTAACTGTGTACCAGGATATCTTATCCCGAGTAGCTGTTAATTTTATGGACAGGGATTCGGAAAGAGCGCAGTTCAAGTACCCGTCCAGTCACGAGCTTATGATTCTCCATGGTTTCTCTAAATTGATTAACGCTATTGTCGGACTGAATGCTTTAAATGGGGCATGGTCGATTACCTGCCTTATCTTTGTCCAATCCGACGTGATCCTCCAAGTCTAACAATCTATTTGCCGATGAAAAGTTAAATCATAATCTTCATTTTTATTTCTAGGAGTTCTTACTATTGGCAGTGAAGGAAAAAGTAAGAAGATAGAAGAAGGTTAACGTTTAACGTAGCAAACAGGACGCTATAGATGGAGTGGTAATTCTCTTTAAAGGCCGAGGGAAGGAACTGACCTTGGCTTGTTTTAAGGTACATTTCCAGCTCTGACCCAATGTTATTTAAACAAACAATAGAAAAAATAAGCACAGCTGACCAGACCGATATCTCAAACTTAGTGCCCAGAATTGTTAGATTCAGTAACTGAATTATCACATACCTTTAGAGATCAACAGCAACCGATTGTAAATCAGCCTTACATGAAATATATTATCAACTGACTCTCTTAGTTTGATATTTTGGTTTAAACGAAGACTTGTTAGGTGATATCACCAATTTCTCCTTTATGCCAGTAATGAGGTAATGTTATAATAACACTTAAATAATTTTAGGCTCGGTATTATCTACGTTTGGTAAAAATTCCATTTCCACAATGAAAATTCTTTGTTTTTGATTTTCTAGGGTTGCATTATTTAATAGTTGACAGTGTTTTCTTATTTTCGGTCAGATGTTGGTAGCAAAGCTAAAGGTTATCTGTTTTATTCGGGGACGGAAGAAACTACGTGGCAACTGCCAGAAAAATTGCATGCGCCAGATAATTATCAGCAAAACCCAGACAGACCGGCAGCGCATGAGGCTCGTCAGCTCTGCTGCGATAAGGGTGCGTGCCCGACGATACGCCTTCAGGCAGCAAAAAGCTGACAGGGAGTAATGTATGCCGCTAGCTAGCGACGTAGGGAGTCCGTCCTGGATCTAGTCCCCTTGCCGGGTTATCATAACAGTAACATGCGAGATCATGACAAAATATCAGCTTAGAGTAAAAATTAATTACTATTCTCAACGTAGAGAACATTAAGGTTTTGAACTTCACGAAAGGCAAAAATATACTGCAATTCCGGTATCTCAACTGAGAGCACCCATGGCAAAAAAGAAAAAAAAAAAAACCTCGGAAATTTCAGATAAGCTCTGGTGCAGGTAAAGTAAATGTCGTGCTTCGATTCTTCGATTTACTGGGAACATTCTGTTAAACTGAATTTGTCTACAAGATATTTATACGTTTAATACTGGAATAGACGCCAAATATTTGTGGCCTATATCAAGATCGACTAACAAGGGACTTCGACCCCATACGAAGAGAGGTGTCGTGAATGCTCACAAGCTTGTTCCATGTGTAACAGAATCTAACAGTAATGGCGAAGCGTTAAAATGGTGCACATTTGGAGAAATGCACTGCATATCTTGCGGAAGTCTGTTTTAAAAAACCAGGGAATGGTTTTCTGGGAGGAAACTACAATGTTCTCAAAAAATGGTTCAAATGGCTCTGAGCACTATGGGACTTAACATTCGAGGTCATCAGTCCCCTAGACTTAGAACTACTTAAACCCAACCAACCTAAGGACGTCAAACACATACATGCCTGATGCAGGATTCAAACCTGCGACCATAGCAGCAGTGCGGTTCCGGACTGAAGCGCCTAGAACCGCTCGGCCACAACGGCCGGTACAATGTTTTCACTTAGTATAACTTCTGTAGAGTTCGTGCAGATAAAATTAAACTAATAACGTCTTGTACAGGGGCGCAGAAGCCATCTTACTTCTGTGAATGGAATGGAAAAAGCCGTAATACATGGTACAAAAATGTACTGTCCGCCAAACATTTTACAGAGATTCGTAGAGAATAAATGTACTGTAGATACAGACCGTCAGTCTGATACACAAGCGCCGGCCGAAGTGGCCGTGCGGTTCTAGGCGCTGCAGTCTGGAACCGCGAGACCGCTACGGTCGCAGGTTCGAATCCTGCCTCAGGCATGGATGTGTGCGATGTCCTTAGGTTAGTTAGGTTTAACTAGTTCTAAGTTCTAGGGGACTAATGACCTCAGAAGTTGAGTCCCATAGTGCTCAGAGCCATTTGAACCATTTATCTGATACACAAGCAAACAGAATTATGATTTTTGGTGTGGTTTTCACCATTTTCTAGCCAAATGTCGTGCTGGTTTCCCAATCACCGCTCAACATATGCAGTACTCAAATTGTTAAAATATGAAGCCTCACAGACCAAAGTCTAAATAATTTATAGACACATGGTGTACCCCGCTTTGAGACCTAGGGTAACTGAAGATTTATGGTGGAAGAAAGGCATTTGCACACATAAGTGGTTTCGCCCTCTCTTGGGTGGGTAAAAGACCATATCACCGAGGGACGAAAGTAAATCTCGTGCTTCCCAATGTAGCCCACTTTCCCAACAAATGCGTTACGTCGCTCGATCTCGTTATTTGAGCGCAAATGGCATTAGACATGTACGTGAAGACTTCGCTCGTTGGGTATTTACAACATGATATACAATAATGTCTTGACGTATTTCAGCTCTAAGGGGATTGTTAAACAATATTAATAAGAACGACTCTCTTTACCTATATGCATACGTTTGAACTTCGAATATACAAACTATACCATAAAACGTATGTAACAGTGTCAGTGTCAGTGTCAGTAAGCTCAGAACGCCCCTCAACGTGTCTCCTCCAGCACTGCTTCTTCCCGGAAGAAACGCGTGACTGCTAACGCGCAGGCAACCAACTGTATGCCGTTGGCTGCAGCTGCCTACGCGGAAGGGTTCTCGGTGGCCCTGCAGTCCTATCTCTTTTCCCAGGAAAGGCAGACGTTAAATTTAGACCACCTGTTACAATGGACGCATGGCGCAGGTGCCGGGGTAGCGTGATCTGCTGTACGGCGTTCAACGAAACGTATCACAATTCTGGGAAGCGGCATAGACGCCTCAGAACAACAAGCAAAAATTTAAGAAATGTTAATTTTAAGATGAGTGTCTCCTGAAGTATAAATACGTGAATGGATCTCAAGTAGTGCATTAATAAACTAATAAAGAAAACGTTGATTCGCCATTACAGGTACTTGATCAGCGACTGTCGATTTTATGTGAAGTTTGATGATAAAAATGAGTCTCAAGTAACACTTACGTTTTATTTATTTGCACAATGTAAACTGAGTGACCCAAATGTGCGGGAAGGGCAGTCTCATCTGAAGATGAGCGCTGTATAACGCCTGAATATTGGGCGTAGACGTTGCGCATGACGCGAGAATAGGACCGACAACTGAGCAGTCTGTTAAATCTACATCTACATACATAATCCGCAAGCCACCGTATAGTGTAGGGCGGAGTGTACCTTGTACCACTATTAGTCCTTTCCTTTCCGTTTCTGTCGCAAACAGAGAGAGGGAAAAACGCCTATCTATATGCCTCCGCAGGAGCCTTAATTTCTGATCTTCGTTATACTTACGCGAAATGTACGTTGGCGGTAGTCGAATCGTTCTGCAGTCAGCGTCAGATACTGGTTCTCTACATTTTCTCAGTAGCGTTTCACAAAAAGAACGTCGTCTTGCCTCAGTGGATTTCCATTTCAGTTCATGATGTACCTCTGTAATAACTGCATGCTTATCGAACCTATCAGTAAGAAATGTAGCTGCCCGCCTCTATGTCCTTCCTTTAATCCGAAATGGAAATGGTTCTGAGCACTATGGGACTTAACTTCTGAGTCATCAGTCCCCTAGAACTTAGAACTACTTAAACCTAACTAACCTAAGTACATCACACACATCCATGCCCGAGGCAGGATTCGAACCTGCGACCGCAGCGGTCGCGCGGTTCCAGACTGTAGCGCCTAGAACCGCTCGGCGACTCTGGCCGGCTTTAATCCGACCGGGTGGAGATCCCCAACACTTGAGCAGTACTCAAGAACGGTTTGCACTAGTGTTCTATAAGCGGTCCTATTTACAGATGAACCGCACTTTCCTAAAATTCTCCCAATAAACTGAAATCAGTCATTTGCCTTCCCTACTACCGCCATTACGTGTTCGTTCCATTTCATATCGATTTGCAATATTACACCTACGTATTTGTTAGACGTGACTGCGTCGAGCAGTACACTAATAATACTGCATTCGAACATTACGGGTTTGTTTTTCGTACTCATCTACATTAACTTCCTTTTTGCTATACTTAGAGTTAGCGGCTCTTTATCACACCAACTAGAAATTTTGTGTAAGTCGTCTTGTATCGTCTTACAGTCACTCAGCGACGACACCTTCGCGTACATCACAGCGTCATCAGCAAACTGCCGCAGACTGCTGCTCACACTGTCCGTCAGATCATTTATCTGTATCTCTCGAATTTGCTTCAACTAGACCTCTTCATCCAAGTATGACACTTTCCTTGATGTTGACGATTTTTCTGATGGCTTCATAAAAATCTCAGTCCATATCTAACCCACTAACTATGAACCGTACCTCATTTTTGATAGTTACAATATCTCCGCACTAAAACGCCTTCTCATATTGTGTCGCTGCCCGCAGACAGCACATCTGCAGTTCCTGACAATCCCTTGCCCAGTATACTGATGGTCCTACTAAAGTATTCACAAAAGGCACTACCCTCCAAACTTAAAAAATGGATCTCCTTGTGTATACGGATACAGTTTCCCCTATAGACAGATGTGTAGTGAACACTGCAGCACGTCTCGAGTTAGTCGTCTTTGTACGTCGGATGATAATGGCCACAAGATGCACAGGTCATTGGATAGCGAAGGCTACACAGGAATTCGAGTTTTCGAGGTCGACAGCCTCTGTGGTGGATCTTCAGAACCGCGGCACAGCACCATCATAAGTGTTTGAGAAACGGATGTCAGGTCGTCTCGGCATAGACTGGGTAATCGATGGTCAATTGCCGTTCAAATCGCCGCCTATTTTAATGTGCGGTGAACCTATTTGTATCAGTTCTGTGGGGAGACAAACGCATCCCTCAGGCCTCAACACTTGACAACTTACTCGTGTCAAAGTGCTTTCCCATGGCTATTAGCCACTCATTTTGTTTGGAGGCTTGTGGCTTCATTATGCCGTGAAAGTAGGTGAAATTAAAAGCTTGTTCTACGGAAGAATAAGCCGACCGGGGTGGCGGAGCGGTTCTAGGCACTACATTCTGGAACCGCGCGACGGCTACGGTCGCAGGTTCGAATCCTGCCACGGGCATGGATGTGTGTGATGTCCTTAGGTTAGTTAGGTTTAAGTAGTTCTGAGTTCTAGGGAACTGATGGCCTCATAAGTTAAGTCCCATAGTGCTCAGAGCAATTTTACGGAAGAATAAGGTGATTAATCTACTATTTTCCTTCTTTGTGGTCATAAAGTACGTGTACTTGCTATTTTGGAGGAGTAATTTCCCAACCACCACCTGATAATTAAGTTACAGGCTGCAAAATACAGCATATTCAACGTACAACGTGTTTCAAATAAGGTATATTACTGCTTCATTTACAAAATAATAAGTGAATGAAATATTCACAGGAGGTGCTTAAAAATACGGAAATATCGCGATAAATGCATACCTGTATATAACAGCAGATGTCATGCAAGTCAGCAGGTTGCGCTGTATTATTTTTACCAATAACTGCACCTGTGTGATGTCCTCAGTACTCTGCACGTGCCAGTAGTAGGCAGAACAGTACTCTGTGTACTTGTGAGTGCATTATGTCGGAGCTCAGTGCATTCGAACGTGGGCAAAATGTTGGTGCTCTTATCGTGGGTGCTTCTGTTAGTAAGGTAGACGAAGTGTTTGATGTTTAAAGGGACACCGTATTGAAGATGTATACCGCACGCGGGGAAAGCGGAAAAACATCATCCGCTAAATCTCAACGCGGACGAAAGGATGTATTGAGTAATCGTGACGGACGCTCATTGAGGAGGATTATGACAAAAAATAAGAAATAAGAGGACGACAGCTGCAAAAGTCTCTGCAGGACTCGCGATCCCTGTTAGCTCCAAAACAACACGAAAGGTGCTCCGGAAGCAGGGGCGAGCTGGAATTACAAAACCGCTTATCAGTGATGCAAATGCTCTTAACTGGAAAACGTGGCCCTAAAGCCGTAAAACCTAAACTATGGAGCAATGGAAGAAAGTCGTTTGGTCGGATCAGTCCTGTTTCAGACTGTTTCCAACTTCTGGCCGAGTTTACGTCCCAAGAGTGAAAAATGGGGAGGGGGTGGGGGTGGGGAGGGCAAGGGGAAGGGGTCAGTGATGATTTGGGCCGTTATGTCGTGGTATTCGATGGGCTCCATTACGCTGCAAGTTCGCATTACTGCCAAGGACTATGTGACCCATTTGGCTGATCAGGTCCCTCTCATTGTACAGTGTTTGTTCCAGAATGGTGATACTGTGTTCCAAGACGCAGGGCTCCTGTTTACACAGCTCCCATCGTTCAGGACTAGGTTTGTGAGCACGATGATTAATTCTCACTTGTTCTCTGGCCACCACAGTCACCAGGTCTCAGTATTATTGCGCCTTTGTCGCCTACTTTGGAGAGAAGGGTACTTGATCGCAATCCATCTCCTTCATCGTTACCTGAAACTGATCCTATTTTACAGGATGTATAGTATAAGATTACCTTGAAAATAATACAGGTCCTGTATTTATCCATTCTGAGACGACTAGACACTGCTTTGAATGCCAACGGGGTTCCTAAACCGTATGAGGCGTGATAATGTGTTGTGTTTTTCTTGTTTCCATATTTTTGTCCACCCTCTGTGTTTAGATAGGTAAACTTCGGAAACATTACGCTTTCTGTGGAGTTATGAAGATAGTTCATTTATTTATTTTTCAGAGCCTTACAGTAACGCCGGCCACAGTGGCCGAGCGGTTCTAGGAGCTTCAGTCTGGAACCGAGCGACCGCTACGTTCGCAGGTTCGAATCCTGCCTCGGGCATGGATGTCTGTGATGTCCTTAGGTTAGTTAGGTTTAAGTAGTTCTAAGTTCTAGGAGACTGATGACCTCAGATGTTAAGTCCCATAGTGCTCAGAGCCATTTGAACCTTACAGTAACAAGTTATAATTTTTAAGCAGAATATTATTTTTGTTTACAAAGTAGCAGATGTATTTAAACCAAATAAGCACAAGTAAGTTTAAATCAGATTTGTATCAATTCTAGTTAGGAAGCTAGAAACGTTAAGAATGGATGCATAATGCTGCACTTTATTGGCAGTATTCAGATGGATGTTCTGGTGGTGAAATACTCATATATGTGAAGCGTGCAAACGATTGCTTATTCTCCTTAACGCACAACTCAGTGTACCTGTTAAACGACCAGCGGACGAGACGTTAAGTTGCTGGTCTTATGGAGCGACGAGCTTCCTCGGAGCCATAAGTTAAACGGTATTAAATATTTCCAGTAATAACTCACTTGGCCGCGAATGAAATGACTTTCTTACAAATTTACTGTCTGTAAATTGAAACCTAGTTATATCACGGTCAGTATTTGCGTCTTCGGTAAATTTTGTTTTATGAGAATTACGCCGCGGTCCAGTGCTTATTTCTGTGCCCAGTGTTTCGTATCCTAATGTTGGAGACATCACCACAAGCTCTAAAGACTTTATAGCCTCTCACCACAGCCAAATGACCATAAAACAAAATTCACTAATTACTACTAAAATACAGCATTAGTGACTAAGTTCGATATTTACGTTTACATTAGTTATTCTGTGCATATTTTGATTCTACTCCTATTGCAGAAACGTTAAAGCCAGTTACAGGACAGATGTTTAAACCTTTTTTACAGTGCCACACTGCCAAAGGCTAAAACAGTAGTCAGAAATGTCCATTAATGGATTTATCTACAAAGAATAACATGGAATTATCACAGTTTTTTAAAATTTTATCTCACTTCTCATAAAATTCGAGTTTTTAAGGGTTCCTTAACTCAATCGATAAAAACGGATCCCTTATAGGATCACTTTGTTGTCCGGCTGTCAGCCTGTTCGCCTATTAAGACCCCCTTATTCACGAACGGGTAGAGGTATCGAGTTGTTTGTTAAATACTATGATCTAGGGCCCCTTGGCGGTGGAAAACACTTAAGGTTCCAAGTCAATGCAATCAGAAGATTCGCCCATTAATGTAACGTATTTTGATACTCCAAAACTCACTCGTCAAAACTTATAGGATACTTCCCACTAACCTAGAATTATGACATTTGACAGGAAGCGAAGTTTCACAGTCAAAATGAAGGTGAATATTCGAAAATTGTTAATCTGTAGTCATATCACATTAAAATATATTTTTGCCGTTAGTTGTACGTTTGTCTGTCTGTCCATCTATTAAGACCCATATTTCTCAGAAATGAGTAAATGTATCAAGTTGACATTGTCGTCAAATACTAAGGTCTACGGTCCTTTGTCGGTGCAAAAAATATAAGCTTCGAAGTCACTGCAGTCAAAGACCCGACCGTTTATATCACAACTCAGCCTTCAAGACCCTTAGATTAACTATCCGTATACGTAATTAAGCTTGCACGGAACCCTCAGAGCGTGAGTCCTTCTCACACGCGTCCAGAGTTTTTAACTTCCTCAGTCTATGAAACATTTCCGATTTTCACCATATCCAGCACTGCTGTTGCAGGCAAGCATTGACACCGTTAATTGTATGTTGTCGCAATGAGGGAAGTGAGGGCGGACGTTAGGTTCGTGACAAATGAGGCTGGGCGGGTCGTCGATTCGTGCTGCGCAGTAACTCGGGAGGAATGCCTCAGTTCCGCTGCCGGGTATGAGTAAGAGCAGGCGGTTGACGTTGTAACTACATCTGCGATAAGACATGAACAGTAATTGTCCCTTCCTGGCCTGAGTTAATCGACCATGCTGCCCGGCATAACACTACGAAAGGATTTGACGGAACCGAAGATAAGAAAAGTATTTGTTGCGTTGTAATCACATGGCTCGCATTTGTTTGGACAATACTAGGAACGTTTCTTGTACGAATTACTTTTAGTATTGCTAGATGAGTGGAGAAACATTGGTCGAGGTAAATCAAGGAAATAATGAAAATCCAGAGCAGCTTGTAATATTTACAAATGACTGAGCCAGTACGAGAGTATTATAGAAAATCAGTGCCAGAGTGTTATGGAAATAGACAGTGGATCGTACCTGGTAATTGATGGAAGAGAGACGATGTACGTTCTGCAAAATGATTTGGAAGAAATTTAAAGACCCATCGTTTGAGAAGGGCTATAAAATAAATTTAGTGCCTCTATCGAATATCTCGCGGATGACGCTAAACCAACAGAATTAGGAACGATAGATATGGGAACAAATATACCTAAATTTGTCCCATAATCTATTTTTTGGTGGTAAACGGTATGAATGAAATATAGTGGAACAAAGTACTTACTATAGTGGAGATATCAACAGCTTGCTGAATATTTGTGTATATTAAAAATGAAAACTGACAAGGGTGAAAGAAAATATATGACAATAGGATCAAAAACGTTTTGGTAAATAAAAATTTACTCTCCCAGTTTATCAACAATATCAACGAGAGTGCTGTACACTTCGCTGTCGAGATGACCCCAGACAGAGATTTGAGGTCAAGTGATCTTGGAGGCACGGAACAGTCGTTTCTCGACTTATCCATAATGGACCGTATTGGCACGGTAGTTGTCGTCTTACATCAGCTGCAAACTGTGCCGGTGCCTCATCATGCGTGTACCACATTGGACCACGGGTGAAATTTGAGTCCTATGAGATGTCGAAAAGTTTACACTTCAAATACATTGTAAGAAAAAAAAAGACTCACTTCACTAGGGAATTATCACAATGGGACGGATATCGGTGGCTGTCATGTGCATGTACAGACGAACAGATGATTACAACTTAAGAAAAATTGGATTATTTGTTGAAGAGAAAGAGTTTCATAAATTGTGGCAAGTCAATAACGCGTTGCTCTACCTTTGGCCCTTATGCAAGTAGTTATTCAGCTTGGAATTGATTGATAGAGTTGTTGAGTGTCCTCCAGAGGTTTATCGTGCCAAATTCTGTCCAATTAGCGCGTTGGATTGTCAAAATCCAGAGCTGTTTGAAGGAACCTGTCTATAATGCTCCAAACGTTCTCATTTGGGGAGAGATCCGACGAAGCTGCTGGCGAGTGTAGGGCCCGCAAAAGGTAAAGGTCCTAAGCGCGAGCTTCTGTCAGGCGCACAATTTCAACCAGCCAGGAACTTTCATATCAGCGCACATTCCGCTGCAGAGTGATAATTCCCTTTGGCAACATATTTCCTTTCCTTGACTGTCACATTCTATAGCTAAGTAATTCTTTCGACACCAAGATTTAAAAAAAAAGTTCCTTAAGAAAAATGGTTCAAATGGCTCTGAGCACTATGGGACCTAGCATCTGAGGTCATCAGTCCCCTAGAACATAGAGCTACTTAAACCTAACTAACCTAAGGACACCACACACATCCATGCCGGAGGCAGGATTCGAACCTGCGACCTCCTGTAGAGACGTTTCCCTTGACTCTTCCGGCTAAAGTTCCTTAAGCCTGAGTGTCATTGCTGTTGCGTGTATTAGTAACTTTGGGTACAAAGATATATGAATCTAACAAAGTAGTATAGAATAACTGGTAGGTAATGGGAAGGGCGCATATTAAAATTTTTGATAATTCTGTGTTTCCGTACCAATTTAGACACTGGTTGCGCTCCCTGGTCTCGGTGTCACTTCACTGCCACTTGAAGCAGAACCGAGAGTTAAGGAGAATTGGTTAAAGCACCAACTTGAATATGAAACGAACAGAGTTCGAATCCCTGTCGAGCCATCTTGGTTTATTTTCTCCGTGGTTTCCCTAAATCTGTTTACTCGAGTGCTTGAATGGTTCCTTGGAAAAGAACACTGCAAGTTTTTGAACGTACGTGTATTCTATGACCTTTCTGGAGCTTCATCATTAGTTTGTGAAAAAACCTTACGTGATAGAGAGAAACCATTAGCGTTTCTGAACTCAGAATATTAAAAAAAAAAAAAAAAAAAAAACATTAGAATCACCTAAACTGGTTAAGAAAAAATTGCAGAGTAGAAATTTGTAGAACTGTGTTATTTGCTAGCAGCTTGCGACAGACTAAGTGCGAGAATGTTGCGTACTGGTAGATAAAATTTATGTTCAAGAAATACTTTCATTCGTAATTGTTTTGTTAGGGGTTTTGCTGAAAATCACCCTACATTTGGTAAACCAATTGTAGAGGATGTCATGATTTCATCTGAATTTGATAATTTCAAAGAAACTTAGTTTTTTTACGCTAAGGAATCAGGTGAAGAAGTGTTGGACTTTGTTTTGAAAGTGCTGGGATTCATTTTAAGCTGCAGCTTCATAATACTCACATTAATATCTGATAATGACCGGCTGAAAAGAAATCAGTTTGTTATATCACACAAACTGCTATAATTACTCTTTTACTTACAGTGCAAACCTTTCGAACGTGTATTCCAGTGTATTAGAAATAAGAGGTTAATCGTACAAGATTTTAAAGGAACTTTTTGTTCTGTCTACGTTCGATAAACCAGTAAAAAATATATAGGTATACGCAAAGTTTCCTCTTTACCGTTATAAATTTGAAAGAAACAAGGTGATTAAAGCAGAATCTGTACTAAATTATAAGTCTGTTTAAAAATTCTAAGCAATCTGAAATAAAGTAGCGGTGATTTAGGCGCACTGAAATTTCTAAGAGTAACTCACAAATTATAGGAATCTTTTAACATTGACAGTCCTACTACAGGAACAATAACGATGACTCATTTGGAACTGCCACATGCGTCTGTGGATGGGGAGCACTACAGATTCATCAACAAATTCTTAAAGTTGTTGTAACTGTAGATCATAAAGAGTTGCAAGTAATGGAGATGGTTTCTTGGCAATGGGCATAATTTTGGCAATGTATCATGCAACAAAAACAATTCAAAAACTTTACACTCCTTAGCTAAGCTTGACTGAAGGTTCCGTATGTTCTGAATAGCAACTTTGATTTTGAGGAGCCAGAAAACTGTATCAGTTTATGTCGACAGCTTTTATATCTAGTTACAATGTTTCAAACAAACAGATTTTGTTCTCTGGATATAAAAGTAGAAACAAAAAGTATTTTGGACTTCACTCTGAAAACTACAGAGGTGTGGACTTCATTCTCATCTCACTAGAGTTTGTAAATGCAAGGAAATGTGAGGAAGCTTTGAAGCTTTGAAAATAAATAAATTTACTTGGAATCAATTGTTACTGAACATTCACGTCAGATTTTGGTTTTGATTAATTTACTCTTAACTATGTAATTCGCACAGAAATTCCTTAAATATGGTGATTGTAGTTGATGCTTCTTGTTCACTGCCAGTGGCGCAACTACTGACATTTATCCAGTGACCTCGACGTGGGCTATTTATGTGTTCCAGCAAAAGTTAAACTGCTGTTAGGATAATGCATACTTCAGTATTTATTAGTCTGCAATGTGAACAACAGAAAATGTTATAATCTCAGCAGTTCTTACAACGTTGAAAATATGTAGTAGCCTGTACAAGCGTTCCTCACGAGGATGACACGGCAAGTGCCATAACCCGATCTCTCAGAAACTTCGCTCAGTCGAAGAGGGATAGGGACAGAAATAGGCGCACGCGTGTCCCGACTTGTCCGTAAAGAAACCTATTCGACTGTTTCTGAGAAAACGACGATCAAAGTTTTCGAGGTACTTTATGTGCCTTTTAACAAGTACATAGTTCAGCCGAATTGGTGGTGCAGTGGCTAGCGTCGCGGCTTCTCTCTGCTTCACCTTGTGTTCAAAACCCATTTACTACTTTTATTTTCGTTTTTTATTTATCTACACTCGTTAGTCGAAGATTACTCTACGAATGTTTCCCATGCCTACTGAAATAACGCTGTCCATATTCGTCTACTAATTTTATGCTTAGTGAATGAATTAAAAAAAGAAAAGAGAAACAATAAATTAATGGAAAAATTATTTGAAATTGTTTTCGGCGAAATTCTTGTGTGATATCTTGACTCATAATCAGTCTAAATAGCCAATTTCTGGAATGGTCATCTCTTATGCATGATTTGCCACGAAAGTACTGCCGACACGTGAAATCTTCAGCAGTGTTAACGACGATCCTTTTCTGAATGAGATTCATACGAAGAAATGTCGCTGTAGCAAACCTACCTTAATGTTATGTTCGTGGTGTTCGGAATTTCTATTTATCGAATGTTTCTACTATCGGTATCATCCAAGGGAAAGCACCAAATCTTCCTGAAGTATAAATATAAGAATAAAATATAAGAACTAATAATTGATGTAACAATGAAGTACAAGACTATGAGAATTTAAGAAGCTTGTATCCCCTGAAAATACCATACGCATATATGTTATGTAATAAATGTATGACACTTATTGTGAAACCCATTTGAAATTTTACAAATAATATAACGCCCTTGTATCCCCTAACTTGATAAGAAACGTTCGTTTAGTAACATTCTGCCGATATGGATAGATACATGAATAAAATTAAGTAAATAGAAAAAATAACCGGTTTTCGAACAGGGAAAGCAAAAGAGAGAGACCATGAAACTAGGTATTATGCCACCAATTGCGTTGAAAATTTTGGCAGTCGTTTTCTTAGAAACAGCCGAGTATTTACGGATAAGCCGAGGCACGTGTTCTCTTAGTTTAGCTCTTCTTCCACTAAGCGAAGTTTCTGGAAATTCAGGTTACGGCACTTGCCATATTCACTTCGTCAGTCTAGGAAGTTGGATTGTTTGTCATGGTTCAAAGGTACAGATATTCAGACTTCAGTTGCTGGTTCTTACTCATACTCGACCGTGGAAATGCTGGACTGCACAGTACAAGCCACTGAGTCACCCATAAGCATTTGTCACTAGCAGCCTGGCTGACCTCATCAACCCCATTTCGATAACGTATAATTAACGCAGACTTTGCGTGTGTGTGAGACATCAGCGTCGTGTAGGATGAAAACCGGAAACATACAAAAGAATACTAAGAGCGTTCACAGATATTGGCTTTTTGTGAAAACATTAAGAGTTTTAAATCAATAAAAAATTTCATTCATTTGCTATACGCGAAAGATACGGTTGCAGGTAGAGGGATGAATAATTGTCTCTGTCTGTACAGTCTCTGACACCGTTGAACAGTAAGGAAAGCCGCATACATCAGCTTTTTGGGGGATTTTCAGCTCAATCTCGTACTAGATTAACCGCAAAGCATGAAGAAAACGTTGATGTGATAGACGAATGCCGGCCGAAGTGGCCGTGCGGTTCTAGGCGCTGCAGTCTGGAACTGCGAGACCGCTACGGTCGCAGGTTCGAATCCTGCCTCGGGCATGGATGTGTGTGATGTCCTTAGGTTAGTTAGGTTTAACTAGTTCTAAGATCTAGGGGACTAATGACCTCAGAAGTTGAGTCCCATAATGCTCAGAGCCGTTTGAACCATTTTTGATAGACGAATGGAAATTTTTGCCTACGAACAAATTTAATATTTAAATGTGTCCCTATTAGTATTGTTGGGTGATTTGGGGGAGGAGACCAAACAGCGAAGTCATCGGTCCCGTCGGATTAGGGAAAGATGGAGAAGAAAATCGGCCTCCCCTTTCAAAGACACCATGCCGGCATTTGACGGAAGCGATTTAGGGAACTAACGGAGAAACATAAATGAGGATGGCCGGACGCGGGTTTGAATCGTCGGTCCTCCCGGATGCAAGTCCAGTGTGCTAACCATTGCGCCACTTCGCTTAGTTGTCCCTATTAACTGCAATGAAAATTATTTACTCCAGACCTGTTTTAATATCCATTACAGTTCTCTCCTCATACTTATTATTGCTCACACAACGTTTCATTATTTCCTTTATATCATGCGAGAACTTCCATAGTTTCCGGATCTAGAAGTTTGGTGCGTTCCGTATGGTGGGTTTCTGCACTGTAGGAACTTGATGTTTACCGTTTCAACAGATTTGTAGCTACTCTAAGTTAGTGCATTCCAGTTAGCGAGTTTCACTCACACGCTGCGTTTTGTTGAATCAGCTGGATAAAAAACTGTGCAGTAACATTTAAAAAAAGTATTCATTGGAAAGAATGTGGAAACTGAAGCCACACATTAAATTGCAATGTTCACACAGAGACCGTTGGTCTGCTTTTATTACTTCCCTGATTCATGTTTTAGAGAAGCATAATCTCACATGAGAAAATTGACGAAAAAAGGTTTTCATAAACTATTTGAGTATGGTTCGTATCATAGACGTAGAGGGTAGTTTTCGAAATTCTAGGATAATGAGGTAACAAAAATTAATTATTTAGCAGCAGTTTGACAGACTGTTGTAGTTACAAAACATCTTCTCGTATACAGGGTGATTCAGTAGCCCCTAGCGAAGTTATCTAATGCAGCTTAACAAACTTGTGAAGTCTTCATAAATTCGGTATTCCCCTCCTCGTTTACTGTATGGCACTAATGTTAGGTAAGCTAATGTTGCAAACGAACAGTCCGTTCGCAAAACGTCAATCCTTGAAATCATTTACTTATGTCCGTCCACCGTATAACTATGTTAATATGTCGTGCCTGGTGACCGAGTGTAAGAAAGAGCGAAATTAATGCTTAAAATGAAGTAACAGTGAAACAAATAATGTATTATCACTACAGAATATGTACCCTGATGTAATCGTAATAAAAGCATGTTCCAAGCAGTGTAGCGCGGCGCGTATGGTTGGGCGTTGCGGGTTGCATAAAACGAGATCGTTAGGGTCAGTCGAATCGCCCTGTGTACTTGACAACTAGTATGCACCAATAATACTTTTAATCAGTGAAATCTATGCCGTAACTGTCGATTAAATACTGCTTCAGTGAGTACAAGTTAGTGGAGATACATCCTGATGTCCATGTAGAATAAACGACATATTTCATAAAAAATATCAGAGTACGGTATACAATTTTTTAAATACTTTTTATTAGGATAGTTTATTGAGTCAAAAATTTCAGGAATCTACTTCACTGTAACTGATGAAACATTATTTCCAGTAGGCGTATGCAGTTTTGCAAGATTATTGCAGTTTTATCTAACAGTATTTTTGCTACCTGTTTTGATAAGCATAATTAATTGTGCTGCTTAATTACCACGGGGTTAACGGTAGTTAAGAAATGATTTGACGTGCTGAATATCAAAAAGATTGTGGAGCTGTGAGCACATAGTTATTTCTGTTCCACATTTGATACAGATACATGTACACAACTTTCGCTGAAAATATGAAACTGACCTTCCTATATCCTTCTGTAGCTAAGTGGAACCAATTAACCTCCATTTATGCCTGAGGATGGTCAAGTGTGATTTTGAAATCAACAGTAAGACAGCAGTACGAAAGCAACGAATTTCACCAGGCAGTGTGTATGCTAGGAAATGTATAAGGGGTATTCAAACGAAAACGAGACATATGGAAGAAAAGTAAGTAAACTATTCATTATTTCAGAGCTAATCGCTGTAATTGTAAATACATTTGTCCCACTGTCAGACGAGACGGTCAGTGCTTTCATGGAAAATGTGGTCGTCTACGGAAAGATGATTGTCCCCATGAGTGTACTCAGGCCCCCTCACATGTGACCATGGTTGTTTCGAGAACGCTGCAGAAGTTTCGCATAGAGGCCCTTAAACATCCTCTCTACAATCCCGAACTCTCCTCATGCGGTTTCCATACTTTTGGGACCCTGAAGAAAGACATTAGTGACCGTCGATTTGCTTCGGACTTAGACATGCAAGCCACGGCACAATTACGGTTCCGTAGGCTACCACAAACATTTTTGCATGAAGCTACTGACCGTCTTGTCTCGCAATGGGACAAACATATTAACAATGATGATGATAAATTCTGTAACACATTCATGTTCAAAAAAACAGAACACGTTGAACGACTAGACATCGGACGTTCATATTCACGGGACATGTACTTTACTATCTTCTGCAGAAATGATTAGCATTTGAACCACGTCGGCCGGCGGGTTCAAGGTCAACATCGATATCGCGGCGCAACAGTACCTACCGGTAAAATGTACCTGCGGCTCTCGTTGTCGCTATAAACCGAAGGTAATGGATCTGTGTGACTTGAGAAGACGTGCAGGATGCCTTGCAGATGTATGCGCGAACCGTACCGTCAAATCAGTGACTTTGAAATAGGCCGCATTATTGGCATGAGAGAATGTGATGCATCCATCCGGCAAATTGCTGCTGGTGTGGGACGGAGTGATTCGGCAGTGCAACGGGTGTGTGCAGAATGGTTCACCGAAGGCCTTGGAACACGACGAGATGATTCAGGTCGCACCACCCAGACCACCCCTCGAGAAGATCGACACTTCATCCGGATGGCATTGCAGGACAGATATGCGTACTTCTCGGCTCTGCGGCAACAGTGGAACTATGGAACACATCGTACACTATCGGGGGTTACACTCCGTCGCCGTTTATTACGCCACGGATTACGTTTGCGCCGTCCACTTTTGCGCCTACCTCTGACGAATATGCAGAAACATGCTAGACGGCAATGGAGTACTGAACAACATGACTGGGGACAGGAATGGCATCAGGTAGTATTTTCGGACGAAACCAGCTTCTGTTTGCTTGAAAATGATGGCCGCATTTTGGTTCGCCGCAGACAGGGGGAGCGGTATCACAGTGACTGCATTCGCATGAGGCCTTGCGGTGTGGGATGCTATTGAGTGCAACCACAAATCGCAACTGTGACCAGTGCGACCTGCGCGAATGACACCATGCGACCCGTAGCCATATCCCTTCTGCACAACACAACAGCCGCCATTTTTCAGCAAAACAATGCACAACCGCATGTTGCAGCACGAACACGTGCCTTCTTCGTGTCACAGGATTTCAGCCTTTTGCTCTGGCCCGTCAGATTGTCTCCAATCGAAAATATGGAGAAACGACGGGTGCAGTGCTGTGACCCAATGCCAAACACCACAGATGACCTTTGGATCCAGATGAATGCAGCATGGATGACTATACCACAGGACGCCATTCGCGCCTTATACGCGTTCATGCCATCATGCAAGGACCAAGTTACCAGCTCACATGGCAGACCCTACGCCTACAAGGCGACAGGACATATGCTGAACCGAGGTGACTGAAATGCTAATCATTTCTGCGGAACATACTAATGTACGTGTCCTGTGAATATGAACGTCCTGTCTCTAGCCGTTCAAGGTGTTGTTTTTTTTCTGAACCTGAGTGTAATAAACAGTTTACATACTTTACCTCCATCTGTCTCGTTTTTGACTTCCTGTTATAACACGATTATACTTTTCGTATGCCATTGGCAAATGTTTACACGTTACAGAGTTTTTTTTCTACTTCACAGAATCGAATTTGAATCTGAGGGCAGAAGAAATTATGATTTATGGAAGGAAGTCGGAATGAAAAGCTAAATTTCCTGGCATAAATTAGAAACCTGTCAACATCGACTTAGGGATATACTGTTGGCCCATTTTTCCCTGTAAACGAAGACGTTAAAGTCGAGAGGCACCCTTGTGCTACTAGAGAAGAACGACTGTGTGCCATTCACCTAATCTATTGTTTCCGTAGACAAAATTACAGTATAAAAGCACACTGTATTTGACATTCGATATCGTAATTTGCTAATTTTCTTTTCTCAAATTAGAGGAAGTTAAGAAATGACACAAATAAAAGCTTGAAAAAGATAAACTGTAGAGTAAAATATTTTTTTATATACTACTGGCCATTAAAATTGCTACCCGAAGAAGAAATGCAGATGATAAACGGGTATTCATTGGACAAATATATTATACTAGAACTGACATGTGATTACATTTTCACGCAGTTTGGGTGCATAGATCCTGAGAAATCTGTACCCAGAACAACCACCTCTGACTGTAATAATAGCCTTGATACTCCTGGGCATTGAATCAAACAGAGCTTGGATGGCGTGTACAGGTACAGCTACACATGCAGCTTCAACACGATACTACAGTTCATCAAGAGTAGTGACTGGCGTAATTGTGACGAGCCAGTTGCTAGGCCACCATTGACTAGACGTTTTCAGTTGGTGAGAGATCTGGAGAATGTCCTGGTCAGGGCAGCAGTCGAACATTTTCTGTATCCAGAAAGGCCCGTACAGGACCTGCAACACGCGGTCGTGCATTATCCTGCTGAAATGTAGGGTTTCGCAGGGATCGAATGAAGGGTAGAGGCACGGGTCGTAGCACATCTGAAATGTAACGTCCACTGTTCAAAGTGCCGTCAATGCGAACAAGAAGTGACCAAGACGTGTAACCAATGGCACCCCATACCATCATGCCGGGTGATACGCCAGTATGGCGATGACGAATACACACTTCCAATGTGCGTTCACCGCGATGTCGCCAACCACGGATGCGACCATCATGATGCTGTAAACAGAACCTGGATTCATCCGAAAAAACGACGTTTTGTCATTCGTGCACCCAGGTTCGTCGTTGAGTACATCATCGCAGGCGCTCCTGTCTGTGATGCAGCGCCAAGGGTAACCGCAGCCACGGTCTCCTAGCTGATAGTCCATGCTGCTGCAAACGTCGTCGAACTGTTCGTGCAGATGGTTGTTGTCTTGCAAACGTCCCCATCTGTTGACTCAGGGATCGAGACGTGGCTGCAAGATCCGTTACAGCCATGCGGATAAAATGCCTGTCTTCTCGACTGTTAGTGATAGGAGGCCGTTGTTATCCAGCACGGCGTTCCGTATGACCCTCCTGAACCCACTGATTCCATATTCCGCTAACAGTGTCGCGATACGAAAGAACCGCAATCGCGATGGGCTACAACCCGACCTTTGTCAAAGTCGGAAACGTGATGGTACGCATTTCTCCTTATACGAGGCATCACAACGTTTCACCAGGCAACGCCGGTCAACTGCTGTTTGTGTATGAGAAATCGGATGGAAACTTTCCTCATGTCAGCACGTTGTAGGTGTCGCCACCGGCGCCAACCTTGTGTGAATGCTCTGAAAAGCTAATCATTTGCATATCACAGCATCATCTTCCTGTCGGTTAAATATCGCGTCTGTAGCACGTCATCATCGTGGCGTAGCAATTTTAATGGTCAGTAGTGTATAATAAAAATTAAAAAGTAAACGTTCTTCAGTTTAGGAAATGCATTGATCGTCGTGGCTCAAAGTTACAGACATTCAAACGTCAACTGCCGGTTCTTACTCACATTAGGAGCGGAACTGCTGAAATGCACAGTACAAGTCTGTGAGTCGCCCACAAGCATTCGTCACGAACAGCGTGGCTGTCCTCAGCCGCCCGTTTTGGACAACTTGTAATTAACGCTGTCTTCTCGTGTGCGTAACCTTAATGTCTTATGGGATGAATATTGTTCTCAGTACGTTCCAGACACGCATCTTCCTCATCATCCTCTGATATGAGGAAGCAAATGTGTGGTGCCTCACGTTGTCACTGTCTGATATTTGTTTCATTTATTTTTAATGTATTTTCATTCTTGTCCAATCTTGGACACTTTATGGCTAGTTGCAGAGAAGTCAGTGATCACGTATTTCCTTTCTCTATTTCATCAATATTTTCATCTTCCTTTGCGCTTATTCCAGAACAAGACAAGCAGACAAACAATATGCCAACAGCCTTACTTACTGTGCTACTGCGTCAGAATCTAGAACTGCACCGTTTCACCTGTGGCCGTATCCTGCATGAAGAACAGTTTAATGCAATCGTTTTGAACTAATTACTTGTCCCGGAAGTATTAAGGAGTTTTTATGATAATTCCACACATTCTCCGAGATATTTTCTGTTTTCATCCTAAACGACTTTGATGTTAAAGAAATGCAAAGTCAGTGTTCATTATACAATGTGCAAATGGCAGTGATGAGGTCAGCTGTCCTGTTCGTGTCAAGTGCTTGTGGGTGCGACGTCGATTCTTATTGCGCAGTTCAACAGTTTCCCCGCCGAGTATGAGTAAAAAAAATGGCTGAGCACTATGGGACTTAACATCTGTGGTCATCAGTCCCCTAGAACTGAGAACTACTTAAACCTAACTAACCTAAGGACATCACTCACATCCATGCCCGGAGCAGGATTCGAACCTGCGACCGTAGCGGTCACGCGGCTCCAGACTGAAGCGCCTAGAATCGCACGGCCACACCGGCCGGCGAATATGAATAATATCCGGCTATTGACGTTTTGATATTTGTACTTGAAACTATGATAAATTGGCTTCATCGATTCAGTAACGCTGTTTAAATTGCTAGATAAATCAGTTGTAGGTAGTGCATACCGGCCAGTTACATTTATTGGTGAATCCAAGGAAAAAGTAGTGACCTTTAAAATGATATCAGGCACAGCGTTCTTGTACAATGTATTCAGCAGCGTTGATCAACAGTTTCTGCCCACAACATACCAGTTTAAGGGAGGACTTGGAAGGAAGTAAAACGCGCAGTATTATGTTTTTAGAGATGTTAATGGAAATACGATGGTTTTTTTCCTTAGAGGTAGCCGATTCGAGATCGGTGATGGAAAAAGAAAACATCATCACGAAATGTAGTCGGCACGGAGAGTACTGGTGTTTGCATTAAATTCGAAATGTCTTCACAGTTTCTTATGGAGATAAGGGTTAATACACTGACGACACCATTTCGTCAACGGACTTCTGGCAAGACATCTAGTGTTACTCGAGAGGCTTTATTCTAGAAACATGGCAGATTCACACCCGTCACATAATCGATTTGCTGGGGGTAGCAAATGACAAAGCAAGTCAATGCAATGAGCGAAGTGTGTGGTGTACGATCTCATCACTGTACCTTCTTGGTAGGGGAATGTGGGTCAAAGTGGCTACTCTAAGAGAAATAGAATTTTCACCATAGCATGATTGTTGATGAAAGCTTACCGCTTAAGCAGTCGTCACGCGGGACGAGGCAGCTACCGTTCGCGTGGACGAGGATGGGAAATCCAGCGTCACGAGAGACAGCGCAGTCGGCACATGGGACGAACTGATAAAAGTGATTTGCGCTCTCAGCTCTCACCAGCGGCAATGGCGGCTTTATTTGGCTCGCAAACCACGCAGTTTGATTACGCAAATGAACGCGCGGAAAATGCTTACGTTAGCTCTATTAAAACGCACATTTTCTAGCTGGTCCATATGCTAGTCATGTTGATCTGTTTGTACTATACATAAACGAAAACTTCAACATCAATGAACACGTGACAAGACGAAAACGAAATATACATGTCCAGTTAGTATGGATATCAGCTTATAAAACTTCACCAAATCGGACAAACTCACTCCTGAGAGACAGAGAGAGAGAGAGAGAGAGAGAGAGAGAGAGAGCATACTTATATTTACATAACTTCGAATATTACAGAAATTATTTCTATTAATTTATGAAGGAAGCCTCAGAACCTATTAAAATGCTCGAAGGTGAAAAAAAACTGAATACAACAGGACACGAACCCGATACCCACTGTTTCGTAACGTGGTGCCCTTACCAGCTACATTACGCCGATGATCTGCTATGAACGACCATGTTTTTTCTGTTGCACTCTTCTGAAAGCTTTAACCACCAATAAGTTATTGAAATTTAATTATAACAAATCCTACCAAAACGACAGGTTTTTGATGATTATTCAATGTACCGTTGCCTTAAAACGGCGTACTTAAATAGAACTTGATCTGTAACAAGAAAATACACAAATATTTTAACTACCAATACGACGTTTCTGTCATTTTATTACAACAGATAGTACCAATAACGATGCGGTCTCGAGGGATTCGATGTGCTTAGAAACAGCATATATTCAGAGGGCGTAATTTATGACACAGAATCCATGAAATATGAGCTTCATCTGAACATGACAAATACAGTATGGTGTCACGCAAGTTCTGCTTCTGACGTAGAGAGAGTTTTTGCTTCCTATTGGTTCTACTTTACGTGGAACGTTGCCGAAATATCGCATAACTTATTGTGTTTCACGTCACGGAATTGCACTACCAGTATAGATTGTAAGTATAAAAATGATGCGGTATTTTGTTTCGCTCTGCCAGCTGAAACGCTAATCTCCGTAGGTCGTTCAGTGTAAATTCATAACAACAGTTCTCCCTGTCAAAAATATAACTAAGGATTTATTGTTCTTGTTCTTCATTGAACACACTCGTTACGCTTCCCATAATCCCTTTATCAACTACCGTATCTTCATTATTTTCCTGTAACTTTTATTTTCAGTGTGTTGCATGTAAAATTAAATTGCTTCCCTGCTGTAAAAAAGGGCATCCTATCATTCTTAATGACCTCAATCGGATTTTCTATCGCAAGAGGATCCCATGTTTGTTGCTCTAATCCCTGGACATATTTTCAAGGCATCTTGATGCTCTAGCATCTACGGCAACACCTAGTGACTGCAGCAGACCGTTTTCCAACAGGATTTTTGCACTGCGAAAAATAGAACAGAGACAGTTTTAATTTGCTAGCAGACCTCTCTTCCGGCCGTTGTCAGCTTTAGTGACTGGAGCCGCTACTTCTCAATGAAGCAGCTCCTCAATTGGGCTCATAAGGGGTGACTGCATCTCGGTTGCCAACAGCGCTTGGCAGACCCGGACGTGGTCCCGGCGGGGGTTCGAGTCCTGCCTCGGCCACGGGCGTGTGTGTTTGTCCTTAGGATAATTTAGGTTAAGTAGTGTGTAAGCTTAGGGACTGATGACCTTAGCAGTTAACTCCCGTAAGATTTCACACACATTTGCATATTTTTTTTTTTTTTTTTTTTTTTTTTTTTTTTTTTTTTTTTTTTTACCGCGAGTGGTCACCCTTCCAAGGGCAAGCCAAGTCGACTAGCGCTTCACTTCCGTGATCTGACAGAACCGGTGTTACCACTTTTTTATTTGTTTACTTTTTACCACTGCGGCAAGGCCATAGGCATAAGTGAGATAACAAGAATAATACACACTGAAGAGCCAAAGAAAATGGTACACCCGCTAATACCGTGTAGCGCACCCGCGAGTGCGCAGAAGTGCCGCAACACGACGTGGCATGGACTCGACTAATGTCTGAAGTAGTGCTGGAGGGAACTGACACCATTAAGCCTGCAGGGCTGTCCATAAATCTGCAAGAGTACGAGAAGGTGCATATCTCTTCTGAACAGCACGTTGTAAGGCATCCTAGATACACTCAATAATGTTCATGTCTGGACGGTTTGGTGGTCAGCGGAAGTGTTTAAACTCAGGAGAGTGTTCCTGGAGCCACTCTGTAGCAATTCTGGACTTGTGGTGCGTCGCGTTGCCCTGCTGCTGTTGTCCCAGTCCGTCAGAATGCACAATGGCCATGAATGGATGCAGGTAATCAGACAGGATGCTTACGTACGTGTCACCTGACGTCAGAGTCGTATCTAGACGTATCAGGGGTCCCCTACCATTGCAACTGCACTCGCCCCACGCCTTTACGGGGCCTCCAACAGCTCGAAGAGTCCCCTGCTGACACGCACGATCCATGAATTCATGAGATTCTCTCCATACCCGTACACGACCACCCGCACGAAACATTTTGAAACGAGACTCGTACGACCAGGCAACATGTTTCCAGTCATCAACGTTCCAATGTCGGTGTTGACGGGCCCAGGCGAGGGGTAAGGTTGTGTGTCGTGCAGTCATCAAGGGTACAGGACGAGGCCTTTGACTCCAAAAGCCTATAGCGAGGATGTTTGTTGAATGGTTCGCCCGCTGACACTTGTTGATGACCCAGCATTGAAGTATGCAGCAATTTGCGGAAGTGTTGCACTTCTGTCATGTTAAACGATTCTCTTCAGTCGTCATTGGTCTCTTTCTTGCAGAGTCTTTTTCCGGCCGCAGCGATGTCGGAAATTTGATGTTTTTTCCGTATTCCTGATATTCACGGTACAATCGTGAAATGGTCGTACGGGAAAATTCCCACTTCATCGATACGTCGGAGATGCTGTGTCCCATCGCTAGTGCGCCGACTATAACACCACTTAAATGTTGATAATAGCTACTTTTCCTGCCCTGGTCACCTTACCCCACCCTCCCTCATTCAAAACGTCATTTCAGTAGATATTCAGAAAGAGATACCGACAGTAAAGGAAACTTAGAAGTCGAGGTTAATCGTAGCTCGAGCGAGCTGCCGAACCCCTTTGATACTGAACCGAAATGTCATATAGGAATTATGGCACGGAGTGTCTGTAGAATTGAAGGTTCTACGTCTCTTAAAGAGTAAACCAGTGTCGTTGTATTCTGAGGGGAATGTCATTACAACTGTTTTTTATTGAACTTCCAATCATGTATTCCCCCTGAAATATTAAACTTTATATGTGACTTGAGCTGTCTAAGCGTTCATCAATAAGAAATAAATTGTCCATAAAATGAATGACGAGCTTTCTACTCCAAGTTGGTAAAATGACTGCCATATTAAAATGTCTTACTAAAAATAGCGCTCTTTCTACGTGCAATATTTTTATTAATTTGATTTATTTTAAATTTATTTTCCTTCTGGTACTGAGAAAGATGGGGCATTGATGAGCACTCTGGATTCACATTCCGGGTACAACAGTTCAAATTCGCGTCTGGTCATTGTGATTCAGGTTCTTCGTGATTTCTCTATATCACTCGGGGCAAATGGCGGGATGATTCCTTTGAAAGAGCACGGCCGATTTCCTTCCGCATCCTTGCAATAATTCAAGATTGTGCTCGGTCTCTAATGACCTCGATATCGACGGGACGTTAAACCCTAACATTCTTTCCTTCCTTTCCTTTTGGAACCATGTTGGACACGTTGCAGCTATCTGCAGGGAATTTTGCAGTCATGAATTTCCTTTCGTTTATCTCATCAGTATTTTTTCTAATTCCTGTACTATTAATCTAAAGAAAGACTAAAAGCAGAATAGGTTAAAAGTTAGGATAGTAAACAGCTGAATTTAAGATAGGAGATTGAAAAAAAAGTCATAAGCATGCCGTTACAACTGTAGCCGACTGATAGTAAGAGAGCGTTATGGAAATACCAGCTGTCACCGAGCGAGGTGGCGCAGCGGCTAGCACACTGGACTCGTATTCGGCAGGTCGACGGTTCAATCCTGCTTCCGGCCATCCTGAATCAGGGTTTCCCTGATTTACCTAAATCGCTTAGGCAAATGCCGGGATGGTTCCTTTGAAAGGGCACAGCCAACTTTCTTCCCCATATTTCCCTAGTCCGATGACACCGATGACCTCGCTGTTTGGTCTCGTCCCCCAAATCAAATCAACCCAACCAGTTGTCCATCGGAATCATTATAAGAAAGATGCTTTTTTCCAGGAAGCATTATTGCATAAGTACAAACACCCAACAGCCAACGTCCTTGCTACAGTGGCAACACCGGTTCCCATCAGATCATCGAAGTTAAGCGCTGTCGGGATGGGATAGTACTTGGATGGGTGACCATCCGGTCCGCCGAGTGCTGTTGGCAAGTGGGGTGCATTCAGCTCTTGTGAGGCAAACTGAGGAGCTACTTGATTGAGAGGCAGCGGCTCCGATCACGTAAACTGACTTACGGCCAGGAGAGCGATGTGCTGACCACATGCCCCTTCATATCCGCATTCAGTGACGCCTGTGGGCTGAGGATGACACGCCGGTAGTCGGTACCATTGGGCCTCCCAAGGCGTGTTAGGACGGATTTAGTTTTATGAACACCCAATATCGAACCACGTTATCGTCTGTGTCATAGGTATCGCGGAATGACTCTAAGATCAACATAAGAGGGATCAATGTCGGTGTAGAACCATACAATAGTCCATTTGCTCTAATCGTAATCGAAAGTGAAGAAAATATATATCTACAAAGTGCTCTCCGATACGCTATAGGTAATGGCTTGGGGAATATTTGCGCAGATGTATACGATTCCCATAACGAAGCTACGCTCTCTTAATAAATCTGTTAGTGAGATCGGGTTGCTACTATCAACACTGAAATCGGAGAGCACTTTCAGCTCCACACTAGATTCTTGAGAAATTGGTACGGAGTGGTGCCAGGACAAGACAGGCTTAACCGGGCTGATATCTGGGAATATTGTTAACTCCACGGTTCTTTAACTATTGTTCACATCCAAGCAATCGGCAGCCAGACGATGAAGGGTTTTCACACTTTGGGGAATCATTTATCCTTCACGCACTTCGAGGGCGTGCTGAAAAACAATGCCTCCGAATGTTTTATGTCAAAATTTTCAAAGCGTTTTAAATAAAGCAAAGGTTATTAACATTCCACACGTTTAATCTTCTTGGCTACATATTTATTTCACAGCACAGTCACACTGGCAACTAACGCATTTCTCCCAACGAGAGACTAGTTTGTTGATAGCGTCACTGTAGAATGTTTGACTTTGTTGATGGAGCGAAAACTTCACCTCTGTTTTCACCTTTTCATCACTATCAAAGTGAAGTCCTCGAAGGTATTCTTTAATTTCTGGAAACAAATGAAAATCGAATGGGTTCAAGTCGAGATTGTAAAGACAATTCTCGATGACAGTAAACTCAAGACGTCGGATTGTTGCAGATGTCACTTCGCTCGTGTATGTTCTGGCGTTGTCATGCTAAAGGAGAGGGTGGTCCATATGTGGACGAACTCTTCGAATTCGAAGCACGATTGCAGTACGCTGTTCATCACCCACCGATATAGTTACGTTACACACCGCCATGTTACACGCTACAATTCGGAGCATTCGAGAGGCGGAGGGCTGCAGATATGTAGACATGATTAATAAAGATGTAAAAGTTAATAACGTTTGTTCTACTTAAAAAGCTATAAGAATTTTCACATAAAAATTCAGAGGTATTACTTTTCAACACGCCCTCTTGGATTAGTCTATCATAATGACCAAAAATGACACTACTAAATGTCTGAGTAAGCGCTATCTGAAGCAGGAGTTCGCTGAGTTTAGAGCATCCATCAAAATATAAGACACACCAGGTGAGTGTCAAGTGTGCTTACGTTTCAGCTGGAGTACTTAAATGAATATTTTTGCTATTAGTATGGATGAGTATGGATTGAAATAAAGACGGAAGTAGTAGTTTGGTTTCGGCAAGCATAGTAGCTAGGAGTGAGGCGGCATTAAAGTCTCCGTTCAGCGATGAAACACACTCAAAGAAACAGACTTTTTGTAGCTTGCTGTCTTTCAAATAGACTAACTCTGTTCATCATTGCATTAATTGTCCATACTTATTTAAAGTCTTTGGTTATATGAGTGACAAAAGATAAGCACCATCTCTTTCTCCCATTTGACATAACTCTCCTATCATTTACATAAATGGAGAAGTGAATCTGTCGCCAACCCACAAGATGATTATAACATCGCAGTGCTTGGCATTATTTCGTCTCTTTTACAGTGGAATTAGGAAACTGTGGTTGTTTATGGTACAGAAGGCAAATTAAAATAATTTTCTTTCACGACGCGTTTTACGGTCTTTCACCCTCGTTTTCGAATCTGTGTATATAAGGATTTTGAAAGAATTATAAGCTGGTAATAATCTTAGACTTACAAGGCAGATATACAATCTCTGGACTGTTTTTGGTTGCTGCTTATGCTCGATATTAAGCGATGCAAACGTGTGTACTTTTCATTGGAATATCTTAGTTATTGTTTACAATGTATGACTTCAGAGCAATACTCCGCTGCTAGGTCACTATACCACTCTGTGATATGTCACGTAGTCTACTACCACATCTTGCGAAAGATTGTATTGGTGACGATTAACATTGTGGCACAGAACAATATTCATACTGTGCAGCACGATCTACACGACATAACTAAGTTCCCAGGCGGGTAACCTACCACATGTGCCTGGCTACTGCACGAGCTGCATTACATCGTGCTCCATGGAGCACACGTGGAAGGACTTCGCTTAAGCCAACAGCACAGACTAAACTGTCGTTCTACATCGGCACTTACCAGCTGTAAAACAAGATTCCCAGGCGCTAGTCACAGATTCATAGTTGTCCACATTATCAGTAAACTTGGAAGTTCACAAATTGCCTCATCTATGTCTCCGCCTGCATGATTCCTGTGAAATTCACCTTACAGTGTTACACATCGTGAGAGAGCAGAATGGGGCGCTCCGCGGAGCTCACGGGCTTTGAACGTGGCCAGGTGAATGGGTGTCACTTGTGTCATACGTCTGTACACGAGATTTCCACACTCCTAAACATCCCTAGGTAAACTGTTTCCGATGTGATAGTGAAGTGAAAAGTGGAAGGTTTCGTACAGCACAAAAGTGTACAGGCCGACCTCGTCTGTTGACTGACAGAGACCGCCGACAGTTAAAGAGGGTGTAATAGGCAGACGTCTATCCAGACTATCACACAGGAATTCCAAACTGCATCAGGATCCACTACAAGTACTATGACAGTTAGGCGGACGGTGAGCAAACTTTGATTTCATGGTCGAACGGCTGCTCATAAGCCACACATCATGCCGGTAAATGCCAAACGACTCCTCGCTTGGTGTAAGGAGCGTAAACAATGAACGATTTAACAGTGGAAAAACGTTGTGTGGAGTGACGAATCACGGTACACAATGTGGCGATCCGATGGCAGGGTGTGGGTATGGCGAATGCCCGGTGGCCGTCGTCTGCCAACGTGTGTAGAGTCAAAAGTAAAATTAGGAGGCGGTGGTGTTACGGTGTGGTCGTGTTTTTCGTGGAGGGGACTTGCACCCCTTGTTGTTTTGCGTGGCACTCTCACAACACAGGCCTACATTGGTGTTTGAAGCCTGCCGAAGTGGCCGAGCGGTTCTAGGCGCTCCAGTCTGGAACCGCGCGACCGCTACGGTCGCAGATTCGAATTCTGCCTCGGGCATGGATGTGTGTGACGTCCTTAGGTTAGTTAGGTTTAAGTAGTTCTAAGTTCTAGGGAACTGATGACCTCAGATGTTAAGTCCCATAGTGCTGACAGCCGTATGAACCATTTGATGTTTTAAACAGTTTCTTACTTCCCACTGCTGAAGAGCAATTCGGGGATGTCGATTGCATTTTTCAACACGATCGAGCACCCGTTCATAATGCACGGCCTGTGGGGGAGTGGTTACACGACAATAACTTCCCTGTAATGGACAGGCCTGCACAGAATCCTGACCTGAATCCTATAGAACACCTTTGGGATGTTTTGAAATGCCGACTTCGTGCCAAGCCTCACCGACTGAGATCGATATCTCTCGTCAGTGCAGCACTCCGTGAAGATGCCGGTGGAGGTTCGAGTCCTCCCTCGGGCATGTCCTTAGGGTAATTTAGGTTAAGTAGTGTGTAAGTTTAGGGATTGATGACCTTAGCAGTTGAGTCCCATAACATTTCACACACATCTGAACATTTTGAACTCAGTGAAGAATGGGCTGCCATTGCCCATGAAACCTTCCAACACCTGATGAACGTATGCTTGCGGGAGTGGAAGCTATCATTGAGGCTAATGGTGGGCCAACACAATTTTGAATTCAGCATTACCGATGGAGGGCGCCGCGAACTTGTGAGTCATTTTCAGCCACGTGTCCGCAAGAGTTTAGGCCTTCGAAGGGAACCATTTTAATTGTCTCTTATACTATCCTGTTGGAATGTGCCATTTGGTACCCTGGTCATGAAAGGTATGATAACAGAGTGTACCATTATTACTACACACTAGCGAGTATTCACTCTCCCATCAACAATTACCAAATCTGTTCTATTGTCATATCCAACAGCTCATTCGCACCATAATTCCATGAGTTTGAGAGGTATAGATCCCTAGAATCTCTGCTTCTTGTGACCTTTCACCTGGTCGTCCATCGACAAGATCTGACCGCAAGAAAAAAAAAACACTACACTCATCACTGAACACTAAGGAATATCACTAAATGTAGCAGTTAGTTTTGGCTCTACACCATGGAAGTCTCTATTGTAGGTGTTATGGTATCATCCGTAACCCACAGGTGGCGACTCGATCTGAAGCCAGTTTTTAGTAATCTGTTCCCCACTATTTGTGGTGGCACTTCGCTTGAAACCTCTGTACGGATTTTCGTCTCATGTCACCCGTCTGTTAATCAGAGCCAGATGAATAATCCTACAGTCCTCTCATTGTGTAATCGTTCTGGAAGAATATATGACCACTTTGTTGTCCTGAGTCCTTCTCGTCACAATTCGTAGTGTGGTCATCACGCTACAGCTAACCCTTTGTGCGTCCTGTCGGGATGATGCTTCTATGTTCCTGATGCGAATGATACGATAATTCCAAAGTCCGAAAGACGCCGACAGATGTCAAGTGCACGTTTGCTGGACATGCTGTGCTGTGTTGTCCACCTGAAAAGTTCCAGTAACGTTAGACACACTCGATAACCGTCATGTGCTCCCATCATTCTTCATTTACTCTGCTGGGTGCAATCGGAAAGTTTCCGTTCGAGAGTGTTAATACAGCGTATACGCAACGTTGCGTGACTCCGATACGGGTATACAAGCACCGACATGTGGGCAAGCACTTAGTGTGACATTCGTGTCTTTCCGGCGTGCGTGTGGTAAATGCGAAAACGCCTAGCGATGTGCACATATACAGATGGCGGTAGTATAGCGTACACAAAATGTAAAAAGGTAGTTAATTGGCGGAACTGTCAGTTTTACTCATGTGATTCATGTGAAAGGGTTTCTCACGTGATTACGTCCTCACGACGAAAATCAACAGACTTTGAACGCGGAATGGTAGTTGGAGCTAGACGCATGAGACATTCCATTTCGGGAATCGTTAGGGGATTCAATACTCCGAGATCCACAGTGTCAAGAGTTGTCGAGAATACCAAATTTCAGGCATTAACCCCCATTATGGACAACGCAATGGCCGACGGCCTTTATTTAACGACCAAGAGTAGCGGTGTTTGCGTAGTGTTGTTACTACAAACAGACAAGCAACGCTGCGTGAAATAACCACATAAGTCAATGTGGGACGCGTGACGAACGTATCAGTTAAGACTGTGCGGTGAAATTTGGCGTTAATTGGCTATGGCAGCGGGCGACCGGTTGGAGTTCTTTTGCTAACAGCACGACATCGCCTGCAGCGCCTATCCTGGGCTCGTGATCACATCGGTTGGACAGTAGACTACTGGAAACCTGTGGCCTCGTCAGATGAGTCCTGATTTAAGTTGGTAAGAGCTAATGGTGTGGTTCGAGTGTGGCGCAGACCCCACGAATCCGTGAACCCAAGTTGTCAACAAGGTACTGTGCAAGCTGGTAGTGGCTCTATAATAGTGTGTGCTGTGTTTACGTGAATGATTGAGTTCTAGTTATGTTCAGCTATTTGAAGACCATTTGCCGCTATTCATGGACTTTACATTCCCAAGCAAAGATGGAATTCTTATAGACGATAATGCACCATGCCACTAGATCTGAGTTGTTCGCAACTGGTTTGAAGAACGTTCTGGCCAGTTCGACTGAAGAATCGTACAACCCACATCGCCCGAAATGAATGCCGTCGAACATTTATGGGACACAATCGAGAAATCAGTTCGTGCGCAAAACCCTGCACCGGTAACACTTTCGCCGTTACGGACGGCTATAGAAGCAGCGTGGGAGTTCCGACGACATGTTGAGTCCATGCCACGTCGAGTGCTACATTACGCCGGGAAAAAGGAGGTCCGACACGATATTACGAGGTATCCCGTGACTTCTGCCACTTCAGTGTATATGGGTCAGCATGTCTGTCGAAAACCGCCGTTGCGGTATAATGCGCCATGTTCCGTGCTGGAACGCACGTCCTCATTTCGCAGATGAAGTAACACAAAAGTTACGCCAAACCAAGTGCGAGTAACTCGAGCCCATGCCCTATAGTCCTGATCCCTCCCCATGTGATGGTCGCGCCCTCGGGACCTTAAAAATGGCCTCGAAATATTGACGATTCCTGTCGGAAAAGGATATGCAGCAGGAAGTTACGAACGTTTTTGCGCGGCAGGACATGGTGTTCTACCAAACGAGTATCTTCAACCTGGTAATACGGTGGGATGTTAATGCAGTGTTCACAGTGATTTCTCTTGATTGGCATACCGATTCTGGAAGCGTAAGGCCTTCGAACGGAACCTTTTTGATCGCGCGTTATAAGTAATAAACTCTCATAATGGTGAGTTTTAAATCAACGTATCGGAGAAGTAGAGTTCTGCATGAGCGAGTAAGCGAGCACAAAATACAAAATGGGGAGAGCACACCCTAACTAGATAGGCTGCCCGCACTAATCCTTGTGACCGAGCATAGATGCCGTGACCGAATACGTAGCACGTAACTTCAAACACATTACACGTGTCATTATCCGTGTGAGACTGCAGCCAGTACGGGCTTCGCATTTGTGGTGTGTCTCTGACTGTAATCACGCAGCGCGAGGAAGCCAGTGCAGTAAGACGTAGGATTGAAACTGATGTTTAAACATTGAAGAAACGGGAAGGTCTAAAAATCCAAGTATGGAGTAAATTTCTGTTGGGTGTAGACGAAAACAGTACGTCTATTGGGTACGTATCGTGCATAAACTGCTCCACTTAATGACTAGCTTCGGTTCAACAGTTGGATGGAAAATATGTGGAAAAGAGATATAAGTGGAGAACTGATGAGGGAAGGATGGTCGTCTACATCAAGGTATAGTGTTTCATAAAAGTCAAATGTAGGATCTCGTCTCATAGGTAGTCTTTATAGGGCATCAGCGTTAGCGTGTTGTTCTAGCGGCCGATAGTGAATTGAAAAACTGAAATTGCTAAAGAAGAGAGACCAGTGTGGTAAGCGTCATGCTGTTTTTTTCTGGAAGGCGGATCTTAGAACTGCACAAGGAAATTAATGGTTTATGGTCCGTTAAGAGGTGAAATTTTTTGCCACAAAGAAATGTATGGACAGATGACATTTTTTTTTGTAAAACACCGTTACTGCACACTTACCGCGCGAAAGAATGTGCTGCTTGCTATAGGACTGTAACGTTTGCAATGTCTGCTGAAGAAACGGATAACAAACCTGACAAGGGAACCTCCCCATCGCACCCCCCCCCCCCCCCCCTCAGATCTAGTTATACGTTGGCGCAGTGGATAGGCCTTGAAAAACTGAACACAGATCAATCGAGAAAACAGGAAGAAGTTGTGTGGAACTATGAAAAGATAAGCAAAATTTACAAACTCAGTAGTCGAGTTCAAGAGGACAACATCAAGGAGGGTGTGAGCTGAGGGCGCACTGGTCCCGTGGTTAGCGTGAGCAGCTGTGGAACGAAAGGTCCTTGGTTCAAATCTTCCCTCAAGTGAAAACTTTAATTTTTTATTTTCAGTTTATGTGACAAACTCATGTTTTCATCACTTTTTTGGGAGTGATTATTACATACACAAGAAAACCTAAATCGGGCAAGGTAGAAGAATCTTTTTACCCATTCGCCAAGTGTACAAGTTAGGTGGGTCGACAACATATTCCTGTCATGTGACGCACATGCCGTCACCAGTGTCGTATAGAATATATCAGACGTGTTTTCCCGTGGAGGAATCCGTTGACCTATGACCTTGCGATCAAATTTTTTCGGTTCCCATTGGAGAGGCACGTCCTTTCGTCTACTAATCGCACGGTGCGGTCGCAAAACACAGACACTAAACTTATTGCAGTGAACAGAGACGTCAATGAACGAACGGACAGATCATAACTTTGCGAAAATAAAGAAAGTAAAATTTTCAGTTGAGGGAAGACTTGAACCAAGGATCTCTCGTTCTGTAGCTACTCACGCTAACCACGGGACCACGGCCTCCTGAGCTCACATTTGCCTTGTGTTGCCTATCTTGGGCATGGACTACTCACTTTGTATATTTTACTAATTTTTTTCACGGTTCCACACAACTTCTTCCTGTTTTCTCGATTGATCTGTGTTCAGTTTCTCAAGGCCTATCCACTGTGCCAACTTATAACTAAATTTGAGGGGGGTGCGATGGGGAGGTTCCCTTGTGAGAAGAGGCTTCCTCATGCACAGCAGATACTGGTGAACCGGCATAAACAAAAATCTTGTTTTATTTCATTGTTGATCCTTACTGGGAAAGAAAACTTCTGCTGTTGCTCGCTGAAAGGGTTCAAATGAGGCTGTAGCGTGTTTAGGCTGCTGCGTCGTTGTCGACGCGACGCGGTACCACTTTTGCAAACTTCCACCACATGTCCTTATTTATAGTACTGCACACAGTGCGTTTCCCTGTACTGACACTGACTGCACTTATGTTTAGCAGAACAATCTGGGCACCCAGGATACGACTTCCTGCTGTTGTTATAGCGAGGCTAGACAGAAGGAAAACGACGTGATCACTATGAGGCTGATTGATTTGATTTACTTTTTGGACTTTGTCCCTAAATGGACGAGATGGAAAGAATGAGAAAGATGAATTCATTGAGGGGGTCCAATCACACTCAGTATGGTGTGAATGGGAATGCCGTTTTACGAAATCAACCTCACTTTCATCAAAGGTTTACAGTGCTGCATTCGATATTTTAGAGGTTTTACAGCAGACACACTGTTTTTCTCAAAACAGTGCTGCGCTTCATCTCATATTTCAAAAGATTTTGCTACTGTTAACATTTCCTCGAGAGTAGGGATTATTCATTTCAATACAAGACGACAAACTTATTCATCGGGTGTATTCGTAATTGCTACAATAATTCAACGAAAGATTGTTAGCAAATTTGATTCTCACACAAAACTCAAAAGTTGCAGTTTATGACTGATTCAACTGCTTGCGACAAAGAAACAATGCGAGTATAACTGCTAAGACATGTGTTTGCTGCTTGGAATGCTTATAAACTGTAGATTTCACACAAATATAAATAGTTAGCAATTTGTGTAGAAGGCACAGTATTTGGGGTTATTACAGGGCAGAAAAATACTCTGTTTAGCAACGTCTGCTATGCTCCTCGTCTCGAAGTGGAGCTCTAGACATCTGTAATACGAGTCACAGACTTTCTCTTCTGGATTAAATAGTGCAAATGATGCTGACGGATGCTGTTGCAGCCTGATGAGCTGCTGCGAAATGTGGTATAAGCTTTTGCTGGCGTTATTGTTTCAGAATTTGCTTTCGCAATTCTACTTCTCGTACATGGCGTTTCATCTCAAGTTGGAGCTGTTGCTTTCGTTGTTTTTCTTCTGCCTGCTGGTGCATTAGTTGTTGCTACCACAAGTTCATGAATTTTGAACCAGTGGTCACTGAACTTAGTCGTCCTCGCACATATGCTAAGTTTGAGTCCTCGTCACTAATGTAACACCTGATACAATGCAGTGCACTCTTTATTACGCAGATTCAGATGGATCCACTGTAAACACTGCACAATTGCCAGCCGGAGTGGCCGAATGGTTCTAGGCGCTACAGTCTGGAACCACGCGGCCGCTACGATCGCAGGTTCGAATCCTGCCTCGGGCATGGATGTGTGTGATGTCCTTAGGTTAGTTAGGTTTAAGTAGTTCTAAGTTCTAGGGGACTGATTACCTCAGAAGTTAAGTCCCATAGTGCTCAGGGCCATTTGAACCATTTGAACTGCACGATTCACAATTCCAGTCCGCGTCGGGCCGTCGTACATTGTAGAACACATCGAAAGAATAATCCAGATAGCCTAGGGTCCAGCAAACCCTTCAGTAATTAGTAGAATAACAATCCAAACTAGTCCAGTTGGTATCCGGTAAGCCGCGCGGGATTAGCCGTGCGGTCTGAGGCGCTGCAGTCATGGACTGTGCGGCTGGTCCCGGAGGAGGTTCGAGTCCTCCCTCGGGCATGGGTGTGTGTGTTTGTCCTTAGGATAATTTAGGTTAAGTAGTGTGTAAGCTTAGGGACTGATGACCTTAGCAGTTAAGTCCCATAAGATTTCACACACTTTTTTTTTTTTTTGTATCCGGTAAACATCTAGGTGACGAGTGTCTGTTATAACCGAGGCGGAGACGTAACCACAGCAAGATTGGAGGTGTCTTGCAGTCGCCCTGAGGACCCCTTTCATCTCCTGCTTTACGTCAATGGCCATGCCCACTGGCACCTATTACCGGCTGCCAGAGCAGTTGTCGACAGCGGACATCAAAGTGTATCAATCTCACCGTGGGATGACGGAGATATGAACTGTACACTTTCCTTTTGAGATGATCACAGAAGAATCCATACGACTGAGATCGGTGACCTCGGAGGCGAAAGAAAACGCTGTGTTAGGCCAGTTCATCTTGGACCATATTGGTGGATTAGACGTCGTTTTGAATCTGCAGCAAAATGTCCCTGTACCTATCATGTATGTACCACATTCCCCAATTTTGCTTAAGATGAGGTAAGCCATGGATAAATTTGGGCACGGTTAGATGGGGTCCTAATTGAATAGTTTACACTTAACATAAATTTGCACTAAGTAGGACAATATATCATTCTGAAGTCAGTGTCGGCTCATAACCCCACATTGGTAACTCTCTCGCGAATGGCTTGTTGACATACCTTTGTTTACTTGAATGTTTTTGCTTCTATTATCGTATACTTTCACATGTCAGTTTTTGCTGTTAATTGTGATCTACAATGAAGTATGTAATAAAATACTTACTGTCATGATTATAGATAATGGTTATTTAGAATGATGTAAACACTTTCAGGTGATTTAAAAAAATGATTGTGATGACATAAGGTACTATGTTATTACACGAGAGCTATTCGATTATTAAGGTCCAATTGGTGGAAAAATGGCATCCACAGTAAAAATCAGAAATTTTTGTACTTTCAACATTGCAGTACAGTCAGCAATCGTGATAGTCTAATATGTAAGAAACTACCAGCCTCGATTGCGGTAATGAAACCAACCTTTACCTAGGTTTCAGCCCAATTAATTGAGCCTTCTTCAGAAGATATACTTGGTTCTATAATTTGTCTAAGAGGGCATGGTCTAGAAATAAAACTAAAACAGCCTGAATAAACTTAATCAAATTTTAAAAATGCGGTACATAAGTACTAAGTCAACGCCAAGACCTAACTTAAGCTCTGGCGTGCACCTAGTCTCCATGGACGCCGTGCGGTGGGCCTCGGGAGCTCACGCGAGTCTCACCGGCGTTAGTATTTTGCGTTATTATTGCCATAATTGCGAGAGGACAGCGATAATTTTGTCAGCAGGTTGGTGCTCTACTGCATTTCCACAACGAGGTTCGTGAGCTCTTAGATAGTAAACTACTAGAACTATGGCTCCGTCGTACATTAGCTGGCAGTCACTGGTTGCTGGCATGGGCCCCAAATTCTCCAGATCTGCATTGTAAGGGTTGTACTTGTGGGTTTGCATAGAAAAGTTTTCACACCTTCACTTCCCCACAACACCGTTGAATTACGAGGACGTATCACAGAGGAGGACATGGATGCGGACACTTTAGGGCGGGTGTGAGCCACGTCACTTTAGACCGCACGTGTGCCGTGTGACTAAATGGTTCACACATTGAGCATTTGTGAAAAGGGCACAAAAATCTTCCTGAGTTACTGTTTTCATTCATATAATCATATATTGCCAAACATCAATACAAACAGGCGCCATTTCAGTGAGGGGCGTGTCAGATTAAAATGGTGCTGTCATTACTAATTAGACTTACGCCCACTGCGTGAAAAGCATTCATCTACGGAGGGGGATTGCTGCATTTATTACGTAAGTAAATGATTCTGATTGCGTATTTTAAAATCGGGACATTTGCACTAATTGCAGCTATTGTTCGCAACAAAATATCGAGCGCTTCGTCAAATGCTCTGTGATAAATAAATTCTTCACGGACATAGAACGATACGCCCTCGCCAGCTGAAGTGCTTCCAGCTTTCTGTACGTTAATCGTGATCTGCTGACGTGAGATGGCTCTTGAAAGTGTAGTATGTGATGGTGACAAATGTAACAGCAAGGGGAAGGAAGTACATGAAGAAATTTTGATATTAGCGCCCAGTCTTGCTGTTGAAAGCTTCCCAGAAACCACATTACCTTCTACTTCAAAAAGGAATTTTACTGACGTTTTCCACAATGCTTTTTTAAGCTTACGAATCTTCTTGACTTTACCTATATCTGTAGCTAATGGTTAAAGGGATTTTTCAAAAGTTAAGTTGATAAAGAAGTATCAAGTATCTTAGGACAAGACATTCTCAAGAACGATTTTGTGGACTGACAACTTAAGTCATTGAAAGCGACACCTTGCAGCCAATAGGTTCAGACACTGTTTTGAAACATTTTGATAAGTTAAAGGGTAGAAAAATTTCAACATGTTTTCATGCGGGAGAAAAATTGCCATTACGTATATGGAACAACTGTAGGAACTGCAGATGTCTTTATTAATAGAATAATTCACTTTAATGTCACAAAGAACTTGAAATTTCCCGTCAGTTGCATACACAAAAATTCTGAACATGTTGATCTATTTTCAATTACTTTCATGGCAGAACTTCATAACATTAACAACTTGCTGGTTAGTTATCTTCACATGAAACGTATATCTTACACAGTTAAACACTGTCGTATGTTTAATACGTCGAAAAAAATTAGATGATTTTCTGTTTCGTTTCTGTTCCGTTTTTTCGATGTGCAATGAAATAATTTTTGCCTTACAGAAATCAAAATGTAGATTATTAAACTAAAAAATAACAGGAATTTACATTTTCACTATTTCCACTCGGTTTGAAGGGTAGCACATCTTTACTGAAACAAGAACAATACAAAAGGTCTACTTCTTTCTTTTTTTCACTTAAGGCTTTCAGTGATCTCAGGAATTACATTAACTGGAAACAAATTGGTATCCTTTCAATAATTCGCACTGCTATAAAAATCAGAAGCTTTTTCTGTTGCAGTAAAACAGAAAGAGCAACTAAAAAAAGCGATAATTTCCATTATTGCACGATTTGCGATACATGTCCAGAAATTAAGTGTAGAGGAGAGAGTTGACCTATGAATACTTTCCAGACTTCCGCCTCTAGCCAGCTCTGTAGTCGAAGTTTAGTATATTTCATTATTCCTCCTTAAATTATGCGATTCACTTTTTGTGTTCTGAAGCCCTTTTCTGAATAAATGTTTCTAGGTATAAAATGGCCATGTCCCTAAGAACATATTCTAGTCAAATTTGAAAGCGTTGCAGTTGAGGAAATCTTTCAAGTACTATATTTAACAGTCTATTTGTTACATTATTACTCTACTACGCCCCAACAATCAGTAAATGAAGTCAAATTACGTAGATATATTAGCAGAAACCATTTACAAATTACATTCATTTTGAAATAGAAGCTATTGAAAAATAACACAGGTTTCTATTTTCAAGACAGGTAAACTTCTTAAGACATTAAAGAAATTTAGTTAATGTGGGAATATCACGTGCTCCGTTGTAGAAAACCTTTTTCCTATTACGAGGTACAAGGTGGTGCGCGACCGATGAAGTATGGCTTAACCCCATTCATCCATTGGTTGCAATTGTGTACGTTAAATTTTACTGCCTCTAAGTCGTAACAGAAATATGCTTCTCTCATTTACACATTTGTGAATGTTCAGTCTTTTTATCAGGTGCCACCTGTAGGGCTTCATTACAAAATATCAACAAGTCTAAGTAGCAGTGCGCTGCAGCTTGTGACCGCCAGAATACGCGGAAATGGTTGGTTAGTTATATTATACTGCATAAATGAATATTATTATTGTCATTTTGCACGGTAATTACTGAATGTCAGTTTATTTCTTACAACAGTGAATATTTCAAAATTAGTTATTTTAGTCCATAAAAAGAAGCCAAGTGTACGAAATATACACTCCTGGAAATGGAAAAAAGAACACATTGACACCGGTGTGTCAGACCCACCATACTTGCTCCGGACACTGCGAGAGGGCTGTACAAGCAATGATCACACGCACGGCACAGCGGACACACCAAGAACCGCGGTGTTGGCCGTCGAATGGCGCTAGCTGCGCAGCATTTGTGCACCGCCGCCGTCAGTGTCAGCCAGTTTGCCGTGGCATACGGAGCTCCATCGCAGTCTTTAAAGTTACGTTGTGCAAGACGCGACAGTTGGCTGCGACTGCGACGCTGCCCCCCTCCTCTTTCCCCACCCTGGCAGACGGCGACACGGCCGCAACACGACTGGAGTCGTCGCCGTTTCCCAAGCTCCGGTCGGCGGCGGCGGATTCAAATACACTCCTGGAAATTGAAATAAGAACACCGTGAATTCATTGTCCCAGGAAGGGGAAACTTTATTGACACATTCCTGGGGTCAGATACATCACATGATCACACTGACAGAACCACAGGCACATAGACACAGGCAACAGAGCATGCACAATGTCGGCACTAGTACAGTGTATATCCACCTTTCGCACCAATGCAGGCTGCTATTCTCCCATGGAGACGATCGTAGAGATGCTGGATGTAGTCCTGTGGAACGGCTTGCCATGCCATTTCCACCTGGTGCCTCAGTTGGACCAGCGTTCGTGCTGGACGTGCAGACCGCGTGAGACGACGCTTCATCCAGTCCCAAACATGCTCAATGGGGGACAGATCCGGAGATCTTGCTGGCCAGGGTAGTTGACTTACACCTTCTAGAGCACGTTGGGTGGCACGGGATACATGCGGACGTGCATTGTCCTGTTGGAACAGCAAGTTCCCTTGCCGGTCTAGGAATGGTAGAACGATGGGTCCGATGACGGTTTGGATGTACCGTGCACTATTCAGTGTCCCCTCGACGATCACCAGTGGTGTACGGCCAGTGTAGGAGATCGCTCCCCACACCATGATGCCGGGTGTTGGCCCTGTGTGCCTCGGTCGTATGCAGTCCTGATTGTGGCGCTCACCTGCACGGCGCCAAACACGCATACGACCATCATTGGCACCAAGGCAGAAGCGACTCTCATCGCTGAAGACGACACGTCTCCATTCGTCCCTCCATTCACGCCTGTCGCGACACCACTGGAGGCGGGCTGCACGATGTTGGGGCGTGAGCGGAAGACGGCCTAACGGTGTGCGGGACCGTAGCCCAGCTTCATGGAGACGGTTGCGAATGGTCCTCGCCGATACCCCAGGAGCAACAGTGTCCCTAATTTGCTGGGAAGTGGCGGTGCGGTCCCCTACGGCACTGCGTAGGATCCTACGGTCTTGGCGTGCATCCGTGCGTCGCTGCGGTCCGGTCCCAGGTCGACGGGCACGTGCACCTTCCGCCGACCACTGGCGACAACATCGATGTACTGTGGAGACCTCACGCCCCACGTGTTGAGCAATTCGGCGGTACGTCCACCCGGCCTCCCGCATGCCCACTATACGCCCTCGCTCAAAGTCCGTCAACTGCACATACGGTTCACGTCCACGCTGTCGCGGCATGCTACCAGTGTTAAAGACTGCGATGGAGCTCCGTATGCCACGGCAAACTGGCTGACACTGACGGCGGCGGTGCACAAATGCTGCGCAGCTAGCGCCATTCGACGGCCAACACCGCGGTTCCTGGTGTGTCCGCTGTGCCGTGCGTGTGATCATTGCTTGTACAGCCCTCTCGCAGTGTCCGGAGCAAGTATGGTGGGTCTGACACACCGGTGTCAATGTGTTCTTTTTTCCATTTCCAGGAGTGTACATGAGAAAAATAAGAATTCCGATTTTCTTGCTGTAAAAAATACTGTATGTTAATGCAACAAAGTTACATCGGCTCCCAGAGTTAGTTTTTCGATACAGATTCTCCTTTTACTTTAAAAAATTGAAAAGTATCTCTTCCGGTTTTGCGTGTTTTTTTCGCTGTATATTACTTCTCAATCAATTGTGAGGAAAGTAAAAGGCACAAAAAATTGATGTTTGCGTATCTTACAGTTTCACATCACAGCTTGATAATGAGGTGTCTATTTTTCCGATATTCGCCACAGTTATCCCGATACTTAATTTACAAGTAACCTACTGCATAAAATTTGAATTGTGTACATTGAAAAATGTGGTCGCTGGCTACTTTACGTATGGTTCACGTTAGGTCATACATCGTTGCCGATGAAAAGAAGCTAACATATCGAAATTATTTTTTAAGTTGAGATCAGGTTGATATCGATCTCCGTTTCCGAGATTTGGGTTCATATATCTCAGGGAGCGTCGCGACTAGCCGCCAGTTCTGTCGACGCGCGACGAGAATCGTGTGGTCATCACACGATAGAGAATGCATTTGTTTTGTTTCGCTGACACATTTGCACCTAATGAAACCATTTTATGTCATATTCCTCCGGTATGAGTTACTAATATTTCTCCATATGCTCTTGACAATTTCATTTAAAATGCCACGAAACGTAGGTTTCTTAAAGCCAAGTGATCAAGCAGAACCCATTTTCTTGGTTTTGCTGAGGCATCTGAACCTGTTCCAAGCTTTCTTTCTCGTTTATTTCTCTGATACGAGTCCCGAATATTCCTCCATCTGTTTTTGCACATTTCACCTAAAATTCCAATGAAAGATAAGTTTATTAACAATAAGCGCACGCTAGCTTCATTGCATTGTTTCAAGTTCTTGACAACAAGATAGGGTTACACCTTAATCATCTCTAGAATTTTGATTCTGAACGTCTACAGTATACACTGGCAGAAATGTGGAAGAAATAATGTCCATGCTTGTTCACAAAATTTCCCCAAATTATACTTGTCAGTTTCTCCCATGCAGAAACTTTTGGAACAAGCTAAGGCAACTTTCATAGCCGACTGAATCTTTATTCCCATCGAAATGAACTTCCATATTCTTGTATTCTGACAGCATACATCGTTATGGATGACATCAACATTTAATCTTGCCAAGCTGCACTCAAAAGATGACTCCAGGATTTACAAAAGACGAATTTCAATTGTGAACTGTGTCAGACCAGAAGGGCCATGTAAAACAGTAGTGCACTTTTGGCACAAGTTTTTTGAGCACCATCTTCTACCAATGAATTGAAGTGAATGTGACAAATAACTTATTGCAGCATACTGTTTGCGCAATCTGTTGAGAAACGCCTTCCTCAAAAACGAACATCTATTGATTACAGAAAGCTGTACAACAATCTGGTGGTGGTTTTTCACAACTAGAAGGTATCATCAAGACACCAATCTACCGTTTACTTTCAAAGTGAAGGTATTGTAAAATGTAACTTTCTCGTTGTACTTTAGATTGTTCATTTTATAATGTATTTGCCGTTTTCAATTTTTATTGTCACAAAAAAGAGTAATGCGAAAATTGACCTTCAAGTTCATTTTCATCATTCTAATTCTACATCTGCATGGATTATACTGATTTTCATAACAGGCCTGAAAAATTTGCATTAATGGGAAAATATTATATATTTCACTCACCTGCCAGTTTCAACTGTGCACCAATTTCTTCCCAAATTCTGTCTCTGAACATAGTGTCTCTATATTTAGGGTTCTTCAAATCGTAAAGGCAAGGCTGTTGCGAGACCAGCTCACAGAGCATCACATCCTGTGAGTGGCTCATTTCAGTTTTCCTTGACTGGCTCGACATCTTTCTCGCAGCCGTACGTCTTTGTGTCGTGCGACTTCCGTCGCAACACTGCTCACTGGTGCAGTGCTGCGACAGCTGCCGCAACAGTCGCGCGTCGCATCCCAAACTCGAACTGCGCATGCGCCATCGGACAACTTCTGACGTCACGTAGCGACCCGTCGCAGTCGCTAGTGTGCGTCGCGTCTTGGACAACGTACCTTAACACTGGTAGCACGCCGCGACAGCGTGGACGTGAACCGTATGTGCAGTTGACGGACTTTGAGCGAGGGCGTATAGTGGGCATGCGGGAGGCCGGGTGGACGTACCGCCGAATTGCTCAACACGTGGGGCGTGAGGTCTCCACAGTACATCGATGTTGTTGCCAGTGGTCGGCGGAAGGTGCACGTGCCCATCGACCTGGGACCGGACCGCAGCGACGCACGGATGCACGCCAAGACCGTAGGATCCTACGCAGTGCCGTAGGGGACCGCACCGCCACTTCCCAGCAAATTAGGGACACTGTTGCTCCTGGGGTATCGGCGAGGACCATTCGCAACCGTCTCCATGAAGCTGGGCTACGGTCCCGCACACCGTTAGGCCGTCTTCCGCTCACGCCCCAACATCGTGCAGCCCGCCTCCAGTGGTGTCGCGACAGGCGTGAATGGAGGGACGAATGGAGACGTGTCGTTTTCTGCGATGAGAGTCGCTTCTGCCTTGGTGCCAATGATGGTCGTATGCGTGTTTGGCGCCGTGCAGGTGAGCGCCACAATCAGGACTGCATACGACCGAGGCACACAGGGCCAACACCCGGCATCATGGTGTGGGGAGCGATCTCCTACACTGGCCGTGCACCACTGGTGATCGTCGAGGGGACACTGAATAGTGCACGGTACATCCAAACAGTCATCGAACCCATCGTTCTACCATTCCTAGACCGGCAAGGGAACTTGCTGTTCCAACAGGACAATGCACGTCCGCATGTATCCCGTGCCACCCAACGTGCTCTAGAAGGTGTAAGTCAACTACCCTGGCAGCAAGATCTCCGGATCTGTCCCCCATTGAGCATGTTTGGGACTGGATGAAGCGTCGTCTCACGCGGTCTGCACGTCCAGCACGAACGCTGGTCCAACTGAGGCGCCAGGTGGAAATGGCATGGCAAGCCGTTCCACAGGACTACATCCAGCATCTCTACGATCGTCTCCATGGGAGAATAGCAGCCTGCATTGCTGCGAAAGGTGGATATACACTGTACTAGTGCCGACATTGTGCATGCTCTGTTGCCTGTGTCTATGTGCCTGTGGTTCTGTCAGTGTGATCATGTGATGTATCTGACCCCAGGAATGTGTCAATAAAGTTTCCCCTTCCTGGGACAATGAATTCACGGTGTTCTTATTTCAGTTTCCAGGAGTGTATTTTGAAAATGGATACATATTTCTGTGTAAATCTGTCATCTAAAATCATTAAAAATTCATTTAAGAGCATTGAAGCATAAAGAAGAATTTTCCTTCCTGTAGAAAAAATTCTGGTCTGAAAGGGTTAAATGCGCGTGCATTATATGGTGTCTTTAAAAATATATATAGGTTTTTGCTCATCATAAAATTCTGTAATTGAATAATCAACAGTATCTTCCAAACAGCGTACACTTAAGAGTGTACATCTGAAAACATTTACAAACGCTGCACAAAACACAACCTCATGTCTCACAACGGCAAAAACAGTAGAAAACGCCGGAAACTTCTTGTGGCAGTCTTTAGCGTACATTTCTTCATGTGATCCTAAAATCGATCACTAGAGTTTAGCACGGACCAGGAAACATGCGATCCTAGGTACACTATCCTCAAGATACAATATTCTTTCCTACCCGATCGTTTATCAATCGAAAAGGCGGTATATTTATGAAAAATTTACAGTTTCACAGATTTACATCAAACACCATGAATCGCCTTCGTTGTCAATGCGCTTTGTGAACCGAGGGATGAGCTTTCTGATACCTTCGTCAAAAAAATCTCCTGCCCCTCCTTTGGCCCATTGTTTGACGAAATAGTGAACCTCAGCGTCGGTATAAAGCCTTTTTCCACCCACGAACGACCTCAGAGAGATTAAAACTAAAGGTGTCGGATCAGGGCTATGAGCGGGGTGATTGATAATGTTCCAGCTAAATGAATGCAAGACTTGTCTTGCGGCGCTGACCGTGTGGGGACGTGCATTGTCAAGTAACAGGCTTCTTTAATATTTCCCTTCTTTTGTTCTGTGTGGAAATGTGTGGAAATCAATACTCCAATGTTAGAGGTGGTTTCATTGACACCCTTTATGCCACCCCTGAGGCCTTTTGTGCGGATTTCGAGCGGCGGTGTGTGTGAAATGTTTTCCTGGGCCGTCTATCAGGAAAGCACGCTATTTGATGCTATGACGTAGATTAATGCGTGGATGAAAATTGCACACATGGTTCCTGATTTCGTACATCTTACCCTGGTACCAAGTGGTGTATCTTTAGGTATGCTCCACACTTAAGCAGGACTGGATCTGGGAACGGAATTAACAGAAGTTCTACGTAAAGTCTCAACCACAAACATTAACATTATTTTATGCGGATACATAAATGCAAACCTAAATATCATTGATGAAACGAGTAGCACTTCATAAACATTCTTAACATGTCTGGTAAGTCAAGAGTAAGTGCAACTAGGGCCAAGCCGGCCGGTGTGGCCGAGTGGTCCTAGGCGCTTCAGTCCGGAACCGCGCGACCGCTAGGGTCGCAGGTTCAAATCCTGCCTCGGGCATGGATGTGTGTGATGTCCTTAGGTTAGTTAGCTTTAAGTAATTCTAAGTTCTAGGGGACTGATGACCTCAGATGTTAAGTCTCATAGTGCTCAGAGCCATTTGAACCATTTTTGAACTAGGGCCAGTTCGAGAACAGTTTTCTTTTACTGAATGGATGACTTAGTGAAAACTTTGTATAAGGCACGTTTTTGTGCTTTTCTTCATTGTGGAAGATACTAGACAGGCAAAGAATACAGTTCCTCACTCAAGTGAAACATCAGTTGCAATACTCCCCCTCTCCCACAGACATTATTTGTCTTCTCTTGGGCTTTTGGTAAGACATTTAAAAACAAGTCAACGAGGCATGTCCAGAAACTAAAGGACTTTTTCGAGGAAATTGGCCGCACTACTTTTAGGTGTGAGATGCTCGCGGTAGAACACATTGTTGACTGTCTCATTTGGCTGAAAACCCATAGTGCAGTGTTGAAATGAAATGTTTATGCTTGATCCCATCTGCTCCGAGGTGGGGAACGTAATCCGGTTTCTTCTTTCAAAGGGAACGCGTTGTTCGAGATGTTAAACAAAATAAAACTGTTTATGGGGTTCCTGTGAGTAAATGTAGTAATGTGTGCAAGTGGCGTCGAGAGTTTATGGTTATCATACTGCGATACTGCAGAAATACTTGGCAGGAATATAGTCACTGTGCCTAATTGCTGGCAGCGGTGGTCATGAGAATTTAAGGACGCAACAAGACCGACCTCCGAACTGTTACAAATCGATTACTTCATGGACTGCTCCGAGCCAGACGCCCTATAACGTGCATTTCACTGACCCCAAACCACTGCCATTTGAGACTTCAGTGGTGTCAAGCGAGAGTTCACTGGAGGGCAGGGTAGAGGTCTGTTGTGTTTTCTGATGTAATTTGATTCTACCTGGGTGCCAGTGATGGCCGTGTGTGGGTTAGGAGGAGGCCAGTTCAGGGCAAGCAACCAACCTGTCTGCGTGCTACAGCAGGAGCTTTGGTCTCGGGTGCGATTTTGTATGACAGTAGGGGCACTCTCGTGGTTTTCCCACACATGCTGAATGCTTGCGGCCATTCATGAACAGCATTCCAAGGAGTGTTTTCCAACAGGGTAACTCTCGCCCATCTGCTGCTGTCGTAACTAAACACGCTCTACATAGTGTCGACATGTTGCGTTGGCCTGCCCGATCACCAGATCTGTCACATATGTGACACCATCGGATGACAACTTCAGCGTCATCCACAACCAGCATTATCTGTCACTGTATTGACCGCCAAAGTGCAACGTTCGTGGAATTTCGTCCCACAAACTAACATCCGGCACCTGCACAACATACTGCATGCACGTCTGCATGCTTTCATTCAACATACTGTCGGTTACATGCGTTATTAGTGTACCAGCATTTTACATTTGCAGTGGCTTATCTTGCCCTTACTTGTGATCTTGCAGTGTTGCAGTGTTTATCACGTGGATATCTTACCTAGACAAAAGTATTCCCGAAACTTCATTAATTATTTTTTGGGGTTGCGTTTTTTTCTGTCAGTGTAAATATATCACAGCGTCTCCAGTTGTCTTCTTTGGAAATGTGAATTTAAAATGTTGTTTTCATAAATTGTTGCCTATTTCAGCTCGAGGAAATTTCTCTCGATATTTGTATGAAGCAGTGCAATCTTTTGAAGTAAATCTTGAATTATAACTCAAAAACGTGCTTCTGTACTTCTGGGAACAGTCATCTCCCGTAAATTTTATAGCATTTGAAACAATTTACACGTTTTCCACAAACGCTACCGTGTACAGAATGTTTCAGTTTACACTTCTAAACGTCTCTGCCTGTTACTGTAATGTTAGTTCTTTGCACTGCCTGTTGATTTCTGTTTTGTGTCATCTTTGCTGTATCATTTCTTCATTGGCCTTTGTGTTTCCGTAGATCTTCATTCGCCAGTTACGCCCAGTACCTTAAAGAATCGAACTCCCATGTATAAAACAGTTTCAACCGTCTGGTTGGAAATGAGTTAACGTGTTAAATATTTGAAGTTAAGCATTTAAACGAGAAAAAGTTCAGAAAAGATTTGAATTATAGTTAATACGAAAAGCTTGATGAATATATCTGGTGATTTGCTCTCCGTTTCAAGCAAAAGTAAGTTTTTGCGCATCTCAATGTTAATTACATCATAGCTCCTGAACTATCTTTCATACAATGATGTAATTTTGCAAGTATATTCAATGATATGTGTAGATACTGTCTACAAAGTGTGTTGCGAATGGAATTATTTGTAAGGAAGTAATAAATTAAAACCTCATGCCTGATGTTGAACTTTCACCGAGCTCCATATTAAGCAGAAGATAATTTTTGACGCATCCAACTGTCTTTGACGTCATATGTACTGAACTATTTATCGTACAATGCAGGTACATTCAACGGCATACGTGGATACTGTCGGCAAACTGTGTTGTGAATAGAGTCGGTAGTAACGAAATAATAAATTAAGATGTTTTACCGTACAAATAGTGAAAATTTGATAAGCGATAAATGTTTTTCCTTTCATAATATTGTTGGGAGTGTCAGAGAGAAAATGTTTTGTAAGGATTTGAAATTATTTGTGTGGTTTGTTGGAACTCATTAAGTACTCTCATTCTCAAATACTGGATGAATAAAGTCCGGGTATTAGTGCGCCTTCAGTTACACTGCCTCCGATTTCAAACTTAATACCCGCCTTATTCTGATAAACTTTTAAAATAAGATTATGCCTGTTAATGAGTAGACAATGGCAGCAAGTTAAATTTTTAAATTCTGTGAATAGTTACGGGCAATATTGAAAGTCAAGTGATTCTTGCCTCTGGAAGCCGATAGGTAGGCAACCGACAATTCTTTCTATGTTTCGGGATAGCCGCTTACAAGGGAAAATACCCATTGCACACCCCCCCCCCCCACCACCACCACCACAGATTTAGTGGTAGGAGGGGCCAGTGGATAGCCCTTCGAAGAAGGTGTACTTAACTGTGAAAAAAAGCAAAATAGAATCGGAAAACGGTCCTAGCACAAGAAGTGCAATACGTTGTTGTTGTTGTTGTTGTGGTCTTCAGTCCAGAGACTGGTTTGATGCAGCTCTCCATGCTACTCTATCCTGTGCAAGCTTCTTCATTTCACAGTACCTACTGCAACCTACATCCTTCTGAATCTATTTAGCGTATTAATCTCTTGGTCTTCCTCTACGATTTTTACCCTCCACGCTGCCCTCCAATACTAAATTGGTGAGCCCTTGATGCCTCAGGATATTCCCTACCGACGGATCCCTTCTTCTAGTCAAGTTGTGGCACAAATTCCTCTTCTCTCCAGTTCTATTCAGTACCTCCTCATTAGTTATATGATCTACCCATCTAATCTTCAGCATTCTTCTGTAGCACCACATTTCGAAAGCTTCTATTCTCTTCTTGTCCAAACTATTTATAGTCCATGTTTCACTTCCATACATGGCTACACTCCATACAAATACTTTCAGAAACGATTTCCTGACACTTAAATCTATACTCGTGTTAACAAATTTCTCTTCTTCAGAAACTCTTTCCTTGCCATTGCCAGTCTACATTTTATATCCTCTCTACTTCGACCATCATCAGTCATTTTGCTCCTTTACTACTTTAAGCATCTCTTTTCCTAATCTAATTCCCGCAGCCTCACACGATTTAATTCGACTACATTCCATTATCCTCGTTTTGCTTTTGTTGATGTTCATCTTATTTCCTCCATTCAGGACACTGTCCATTCCGTTCAGTTGCTCTTCCAGGTCCTTTGCTGTCTCTGACAGAATTACAATGTCATCGGCGAACCTCGAAGTTTTTATTTCTTCTCCATGGATTTTAATTCCTACTACGAATTTTTGTTTTGTTTCCTTCATTGCTTGCTCAATATACAGATTGAATAACATCGGGGATAGGCTACAACCCTGTCTCACTCCCTCCCCGACCACTGTTTCCCTTTCATTCCCCTCGACTCTTTTATTACTGACATCTGGTTTCTGTACAAATTGTAAATAGCCTTTCGCTCCCTGTATTTTACCCCTGCCACCTTCAGAATTTGAAAGAGAGTATTTCAGTCAACATTGTCAAAAGCTTTCTCGAAGTCTACAAATGCTGGAAACGTAGGTTTGCCATTCCTTAATCTATTTTGTAGGATAAGTCGTAGGGTCAATATTGCCATACGTGTTCCAACATTTCTACGAAATCCAAATTGATCTTCCCCGAGGTCGGCTTCTACCAGTTTTTCCATTCGTCTGTAAGGAATTCGTGTTAGTATTTTGCAGCCGTGGCTTATTAAACTGATAGTACGGTAATTTTCACATCTGTCAACCCCTTCTTTCATTGGGACTGGAATTATTATATTCTTCTTGAGGTCTGAGGGTATTTCGCCTGTCTCATACATCTTGCTCACTAGATGGTAGAGTTTTGTGAAGCCTGGCTCTTCCAAGGCTGTCAGTATATCTAATGGAATGTTGTCTATTCCCGGAGCCTTGTTTCGACATCGCCCTTGTATAGACCCTTTATACACTCCTTCCACCTTTCTGCTTTCCCTTCTTTGCTTAGAACTGGGTTTCCATCTGAGCTCTTGATAATCATACAACTGGTTCTCTTTTCTCCAAAGGTCTCTTTAATTTTCCTGTAGGCAGTATCTATCTTACCCCTAGTGATATGCTCCTCTATATCCTTACATTTGTCCTGAACCTATCCCTGCACTTCCTGTCGATATCATTTTTGAGACGTTTGTATTCCTTTTTGTCTGCTTCATTTACTGCATTTTTATATTTTCTTCTTTCATCAGTTAAATTCAATATCTCTTCTGTTACCCAAGGATTTCTACTAGCCCTCGTCTTTTTACCTACTTGATCCTCTGCTGCCTTGACTATTTCGTCTCTCAAAGCTACCCATTCTTCTTCCACTGTATTTCTTTCCTCCATTCTTGTCAGTCGTTCCCTAATGCTCTCCCTGAAGCTCTCTACAACCTCTGGTTCTTTCAGTTTATCCAGGTCCCATCTCCTCAAATTCCCACATTTTTGCAGTTTATTCAGTTTTAATCTACAGTTCATAACCAATAGATTTTGGTCAGAATCCACATCTGCCCCTGGAAATGCATTACAATTTAAAACCTGGTTCCTGACTCTCTGTCTGACCATTATATAATCTATCTGAGACCTTCCAGTATCTCCAGGCTTCTTTCATGTGTACAGCCTTCTTTTATGATTCTTGAACCAAGTGTTAGCTATAATTAAGTTACGCTCTGTGCAAAATTCCACCAGGCGTCTTCCTCTTTCATTCCTTACTCCCATTCCATATTCACCTACTACGTTTCCTTCTCTTCCTTTTTCTACTATCGGGTTCCAGTGACCCATGGCTATTAAATTTTCGTTTCCCTTCACTATCTGAATAGTTTCTTTTATCTCATCATAAATTTCACCAATCTTTTCGTCATCTGCAGAACTAGTTGGCATATAAACTTGTACTATTGTGGTAGGCGTGGGCTTCGTGTAATATAGAGGACATTAACGTATCTACTACATCGTGGGAAAATGGTTACGGTTCTGGACTGCCTAACGGAAGAGCTGGGTTGAAAACGCCCTCGTGTCAATTTTTTTTTTTTTTTTTCGCTGTGTTCGACTTTGTTCCTGTGTCGTGGTGTAACGTCCGTTTGCAACAACGAGGAAGGGACCTATAATGAAAGCTGATTGTGCATAACTGCTCCATTAGCCGCCGAAAGGAGGTGACTTTCGAATGGGAACTGCAAACTTTTGATGACAAGGCGATGAATCAACCGAATCTTACACCGGAAAACACATCAGGTGTGTCATACACGTCGTTAGTGACAGTATATGTATCATATAATAGAAATCTCTTACCGATGCGTCTAACTTGTGTGCCTGGTGAGTGAACGAGATATGTCTCCTTGCCTGATTTAGGTGTTCATATGAATGTGAATGTGATCACTCCCAAGGAAACGGCGAGGACATAATAGATAGTCACATAAGCTGTAACAAATGAACGGAACAGTTTCACAATCATACAGTTTGTCTGTCTTCTGTCAAAACTTATGTTTTTAAGGTTTCGAAGTTGCGTCCCGATTTGGAAGTTGTGACTCTTGACTCAAGAGTCACAACTTCCAAACCGGAATGCAACTTCAAAAACGCCAAAAAGATATATTTTTACAAAACAGAGACAATTTGTGTTGTTGTAACATAGTTAACACCCGTTCATTTGTCGTTTCCATTTCTGTCAGACGTCTATGTGGCACCTCGTCTGCTCACGCTATTCAGCACATTTACTTGCAACGGTAATCTGTTCTTACCACATTACTCATAGTCTATAACCTATGTAAACATTACAGTGGCCGGAAGGACATTTCATTAGCTTGTGAGGAAAAATGAATGGCACATGGGAGGTTTGAACCAGGCTCGTCTACTTTGCGTTCAAACACCCCGACCACTTACCAACAATACCATGGCTGTTCCGCACTGCTCAGTGTTTCCCTTGTTAAGCTAAGACCGTTCACTGTTTCTGTTTTGCTTTTTTTTTCACAGTTCAGTAAACCTTTTTCCTGTTTTCGTGCTTGATCTGTGTTCAATTTTTGACGGGCTATGCAATGGACCATCCTAACACTAAATCTGAGGGGGGGGGGGGGGGGGGGGGGTTGGGTGGATTCCCTTGTAAGTACTACAGACATGCAACAGAAGACCTTGCGTTCAGCCGATCTTTACATTTAACGTTTGTAGTCACAATTTTTGTGAAACAGATGCAAGTGTAAACGAAAAAAGTCACGATTTAACGCCTATCAGCAGTGAGATACTTAGAGAGAGAGCAGACTACTGCAGTGGGCAAGAATGGCGAGGGGATTTGAGAGCGGTTTTTTTTTCGAAATAGCCATCCCACAATTCACCTTAATTTATTTTAGGAGACCGGAGAAAATCGAATCCTGGACGACCGAACAGCGATTTCATCTTCGCTCCTCCCGAATATGAATCTAATGTCTTAACGACTGAGACCTTCCAATCGTTGCACGTCTTAACTTATTGCATTCACTCACTGAATACTTTAAATGTTAGCCGAAAAGAAATCTGCAAAGTGGAAGGTATGAAAAAATTTTCGTATTTCACACAAGTACCTACTTTCAACAAGAAATCTCCCGTTTGCCCTATAACAATGAAACTCAACCACAACTACACTCTTACTGTATGCACAAGTTCGCTCATATCAGTCTGTATGAAGACACTCACAGATCCTTCCAACTGACATATGTCCGTTGCACCGAATTACAGTTCGTGAAAGCTAATTAGAAAAGAATGTTTGAGAATATCAACAGCGAACCATCTTGATAAATCCTTATCTATTTATTAAATCAGAAATCGATAGTGATGTGCTTATAAATGCTTGCTAGCAGAGTACGGTATTAGTTTACTGTGTCTTGAACATAGAATGGAGATTAACAGAAATAAACAGCATTAAACAGCTTTTGGTCAGCATTCATTGACACCTTTGGAGACTCTATGGATATATCGATAACAGGCACGTTAAATCTAAGTTAATGGAGGTAAAACTCCATGTTTACATTAACTAAACGAAGTGAACCATCCAGTTTTACGGAATGAAAACCTGAAATTCGCAATCAGAAAGCTTCTGAATTGAAACTAGAAGTTTATACAATTAGTAACAAAATACACTGACGGAAGTGGAAAGTGTTACACCGTGAACAACTTGACCGTGCGCTACCAAAGTGGTGTTCCAGTATTTCCATGCCTGTGGTACATGTTCATTCATACTTATCCTTATGCGAGCTTATTATCAGTACAGAAACAAGTCATTTCAGCAGATGAAGAAAGGAGTGAGCACATGAAAGCTACTGGTTGTGTCTAACGCTACTGAAACTTCTCAGATGGTTTCCGCAACATGGAATACTCATAAAACGTACACGTCAAGCTTATCGTTATTTTCCTGACTTCAAGAAAGTTCGAATCACCAGCGTAAAGGACATGAAAGCATTATACCGACGAATCGCACGCACTGTTGTCCGTAGTGCAATGATGTCAGAACGACTGGTGATGAGGATCCAGGACAGCAGAGTCACAAGAAGAGTAGGCACTGCTGACGCCATACCACAGACAACAGAAACTTACATGATATAGAGCCAAAGTCGCCTGGGGACTGAGCGCCATTCTTTGCCATTCAGCGAAGTCTCGCACCTGTTTATGGTGATCAGATTGAAGGGAACATGTATGTAGACTATCTGGTGGAAGGTCACAGGAAGTAGCAAATCTCCAGACCTGTACCTTTCAGGCTTCTGGAATCATGGTATGGAGAGCTACTGGATACGAAAACAGAACTTATTTGGTAATTACTGAACCGAGGCTGAATGGTCGTCCGTATGTGGCAAGAATTGTAACCCTTAATTCATATTCTTCATTACCAAATGCTATATTCTATCTGGATAATGGAAGATCCCACCCTGCTGTTCAGATAACAAATGCCTTGATGCATCTATGAATCCTTGATGGGCCTGACCATTTCCTTGATTTGTCAGCCATAGAGCATATCTGGGATGTAATATGGAAGGGGTAAACTATCTAATCAAATGTTGATGGTGGTGGTGATGATAATGATGATGATGTTGATGATATGGTGATGTGGGCGTATGACACCAAGGCCATTAGAGCTCATACGAAAATTTTCTGGGACAAGAGTGGATAAGAGTCACAAAATTATGAAGGTGTGAACCACATGGAAAGACATAATTAACAACCCAAAAATATGCACACACACACACACACACACACACACATATTCCGTCCTCACAATCGTATTCTGCACATCAAGACGCTTCATTTGGAACCAAACTCGATAAGGTAGAGTCAATTTTGTATGAATTCATGTAGACGATATGCAAATCTAGTAAGTAAATTGCAAGTGCGCACTGAGGCTGAAAAAGTCGCGGCTGGCGTACACAACATGATAACCACTGGAATTTTCGTTCTAAAGAGGAAACCAGCTCTCTGGGAAGACCGTCCCTTCAGAGGGCTGGGTCAACAACATATCTACTTCAGTCGAAGTGACAGCCCAGAGAGAAGACAGCTTTTGCCAGAGCGAAGGGATAACGACCCCTGTGTTCGACTTAAAAGCAAGTTCCGCTACATTGTGTGGGAGCGCCCAGAAGACGAATTTTTTCACGGACCGACTGCGTACTTAAGAAGTTCTCACAGGAGAACAATATACGCCTAATGGAGATGCTACAGATTTCCGCATTGGTCGACTCAATCGTAACGTCATTCTCCTGTTTATAAGAGCAACGCTGATTGGTGGAATATTTCTGACGCAAACAGCCAGAGGAGTGAGGGAAGACAGCGAATGATATACCCTTGCAACTTTTCCAGAAAAAGGGGCACTTGGAGCAGGAACACGTAACGAGAGCGAGTGCGCTCGTACGTGTACGCAAATAGCAAGGAACTAAGTCTCCCCTCAGTACTTAACGAGGAGAGCACCTCTGTCGTTAGTGAATCGGAGAGGCACTCTCTATTGAGTCGCTTGCAATTAAGTGTTGTTCACGGTGTTGGCCGTCACACTTATTGTGCGGTGTGAACAAGGACAGAGTACTAGTTAAACGCCTGCGAGCGAGTATTGAGTGGCATCGCGGTGGACTGGTTATCTGACCGGTGTACCACGCCAATAGTTGAACTAGGAGTGGATAGGAGTCCTTGACTTCATCAAGGCGTAGGGAGAATTTGATTGGCGAAGGTCAGTCCAGATAGAAAGAGATAGTTGTGTTCATTGTCAGCAGCGAGCGACGAAGGTATTGAGCGCTACAGTGTATGCGAGCCCCATCTGTCCTCCATAACAGTACACTCCATTACGTTTCTCACGCGACAGCCTTTACCGTACCTAGAAAAAGCATTCACGATGTGTAGGCGTGGCTCTTAGCCATTCTGCCAAGTAAATAACGTTCTGAAAGAAAAGGGAGAAAGAACCTTTCCATACTTTGTAAAATAATAGCATTCCTATCCATAAGAAGCAATCTACTGTTGCTAAAAGAACCGTGAAATTTATTATTTTATAAGAAAAAGAGTTGCTGATATCTCAGAATTTTTTTGCAATAAATAATGTTTTTCGTTCGTTTAATGTTTTTCTTACACTAACTAGCAATGCTCCCATACCCAAGCATACCACTAGTTACATAAGAATATATAGAATATTTTTGTGTCTTTTCCTTACGGCCGGCCGGAGTGGCCGTGCGGTTCTAGGCGCTACAGTCTGGAGCCGAGCGACCGCTACGGTCGCAGGTTCGAATCCTGCCCCGGGCATGGATGTGTGTGATGTCCTTAGGTTAGTTAGGTTTAATTAGTTCTAAGTTCTAGGCGACTGATGACCTCAGAAGTTAAGTCGCATAGTGCTCGGAGCCATCTGAGCCTTTTCCTTACAGCGGACGGCTCCAGAAGAATTTTGTTGCTGAATGTTTCTCAAGCAGTTCTTGTTGGTACATTAGGAGCGTCTGTCTGACGAATATAGTAGTGTGAGGTGGAAATTGCTTCTTGCAGGAGCCAAAGTTGGATCAATCCATTGCGCAACTTGACAAAAATAAAACCCACAAACTCACAGAAAATGGCGGCCCTGCCAGGATAGGTAAAATAGGTACGTTTCCAAGATAGAAAAGTGTCAGAATAGGTGATATATGATATTTAGGTACAGCAGGTCGCATCATTATCACTTTCAAAACAAAAAAATTCTCTCATGTATTAAAGAGTTATTTGCAAAGATTATGGATTAGAGTGCATACAGGTAGTGGGGAAAGTAGAATTGTAGGGACAAGGTCTTGTGTTATTGTGTTGGAAAATTTTGGATTTTTACGATTTTTGAGTAGCTGTTAGGGCATAGGAGTTTCAGGTGATAGACACAGATGCAAGCGCCCAGGTGGAGATTGGAGACTGTAACAGGGCAGACAGAACAGCTCAGAAGTCACGAAGTTGTTCTTGGTTAAAAAAAAAAAAAAGGTTCAAATGGCTCTGAGCACTATGGGACTTAACATCTATGGTCATCAGTCCCCTAGAACTTAGAACTACTTAAACCGAACTAACCTAAGGACATCACACAACACCCAGTCATCACGAGGCAGATAAAATCCCTGACCCCCCGGGAATCAAACCCGGGAACCCTGGCCCGGGAAGCGAGAACGCTACCGCACGACCAACTGGTAAGTGGTCGTACAGTTTTGTAGATAGGGTGTTTTGAAAGAACTTCCATGTTAACTACAGCAAAAGCCGGAAGGTTGCGTGACAGACGGGAGGTAGACGAGATGGGGGGAAATCAATCAGATAAACAGCAAATTAACGAACTTGTTGAGAATTGGACAGACGGTGAACCTGAGAATAGGACAGACGGCGAATCAGAGAATAGGACAGTCGGTGAGCTGCAGAATCATCAGGCTCAGTTAGATTGGGATAGAATTGAGACACATCAGACAGATGAGAATCGAAGGGACGAGAACATCGAATATACAGAATACGAAATTTCCTTGTAGGGCACATTCTGAGCCGGAAATAGACAGCCCACTCAGGAAATGGCAAGGATTAGCAGCGAAACGAGCTAAAGAAACGCGTTTGTTTGGCGCATATTCAGAGACAGAATACGCGTAAATACAGTCAATGAATCTGTAGTTAGCTGACGTTCAAAGACAAGTAGACAGTGAGGAAGAGGGGGAACACTTAGAATACATCAAACCTCTTGTACACATTCTAAATATGCCTCAGCAACAGGCACAGAATGCTATGGAGTTACGAGCGCCACTAAAAGGTTCCATAACAGACGCAACTGTACCTGCGAACACAAGACATACACAACAGAGAGGGCAGTGGGCGGAGTTGTTTGCGCCACGTAATGGTTCAATGACATATGCAACTAGTCGTCAACACAAAGAACAACTCAGGGCGAAGGGAAGACAGCACGGATTGTTAAAGTTATCAAACTTAGAAACGCCATAGCATAGCCCAGTAAACAATGTAACTGACAGAGTAGAAAACAATAGAATGAGAACACACAGTTCAGCAGATGGCAGTGTTGCAGGACAGGACGCGATCATGGAGATGTTACAAAAAATGAACGATAGTATGACGAAACAGAATCAGGATATTAGTACACAGATGACGAAACAGCATCAGTAATTGAAACAGGATAATCAGAACAGATAAAAAAAGACGCGAAAGAATCTAGAGAAAGAATTCAGGTACTAACACAAAGTCAACAGCAATTACGCACTGACATGGACAAGGTCCAATTGGACATTGTAAACGTTGACAAAAAGGTGGAACGTTTTACGAAAAAAGCCACTCGAAGAGCAATACAAATTTCGGAAGAACAAGCAATTCAAAGCAATGTCTCAAAAGTCGCACTGAAAAAATATGATCAGCGGATCAATAAGATAGAACTTAAAAGCAAAGATCAGTTTGAAAAGTTCGAACAGAGTTAGTACAAACTATTGCAGAAAAGATCGATAC